>NC_092580.1:25092500-26292500 GCF_037975245.1 Apostichopus japonicus
GTTAAATGTGTTACCGTAAACGAAAGCAAAAAATAAGTAAAACACACACACCCGAACAAATATACAACAAAAAGCAAAGACGGTATAAAAAACCAACAACAATCATTGCCACATGGTGTGCCACATACTGCAGTCTTGAATAACATTCTTCATTTTGTCCATGGAACTGTCCATGTCTACATGAACTTAGGAATAGCTGTGAATGAAGAAGTCTTAATAAACATGTAATATAATAAACAATGCCATGTGGTGGTTATGTACCTATAATTTATAAGTAACACGTTTACACCAAATCCACTTTATAACAAAATAATAACTAACAAGACGCATGGAAATTTAATTTAATTTAAAGGATACCCTCAAACGAATACACACTGACCACATAGGCAGAATAACACAATGAGGGGAAGATGAGGACAATAATAAGGAAATATAAGTTGGTGCCGTTTCACATCTTTTATCATTTAGTTTGATTTCACCTATAATTTTTTTTAGCCTTTGGAGAAGATCCTGCTAGGATCGAAACGTCAGGCCAACTTACTTTTACACACCTATAAAATTATAAGTATATTAATATATATACATGTATTTATATATATTTATTTACACTTATATATATCCAAGTTAACGCATATCGTTTTTCGTACTTAGTATTGGAAACGTGTCGTTATGATATTAAAAAGCACGAATATCGGGCAATCTTTAAAGTTATGTATGTAGCTTCAATAACAATAATTTAACACGTCCGAACAGTTGGTTATACATGAATACGAATATCGAAAAGTCTGTCTGCAATTGGCTCATAAAACTTAGTATCAAGGGATATCATATAACTTTTCCTTAATCAAATCAAATGTTCATATTTTTACCACTTTCCTTGTTGTCTCGTGATTTTATACAAACCATCGTGTACCTATTCTGCTGCATCTAATGTACTTTTAATGAGCTTGTATCGCGCGTCGGAAATTTCTATCGCAGAACTCAAAGGAGGCATGCCCTCTCCCAGGCAAACATATCTAATTGCGTTACAACAGAAAACACCGCAACTGCTACTGTCATGGTTGCAATGTCATGACTTCATTCTTAACTTTCGATTTGCCCTTGTTGCATAATATATATGGCAAGTTGCTAATTAATTCCCTACTGTGCAGGCGGTTAGAAAAAGTTTGAAGATTGTGAACAACTCTTCCATGAGTTTGGTTTTTCATGGGATCAAATATTCGTACTGCCTTCTGATATTGATCAATAACGCATAATATGAAGTGGTGAAAACAGTTAATCGGAACTAGAATTAGCCTACATTGCAAACATTAAGATCATCTGTAAAGGACGTAACGTCAACTTGTCGCTTCATAATTGAGGCCCATCCGTTGTGAATCAACCCAATTGTTCCAAACGGTAGGTACCCAAAGTCTCGACGGGTATTTCCATTGCTGGTATTTGCTATTGTTACTACAGTTCTGTTGTAACTTTCTACGAAAATGTTGGACAACCACCCTGGTTTATTGTGTGTTCATGTTTTGCAAAGTAAGAGTCAGTGTTTGGTAAAATACCCCCGTGTAAAGATACAGCATATACTAGAGGCGGTTTCGACTGGGCCAAATTGACGAGTTGCACATTTACTACCAACTCAACAAGATGACAAAATTCAGAAAATTGACTTTTTGACGAGATAACGGATCTTGTCAATGCATCAATTTTCTGAATTTTGTCATGTTGTCGAGATGGTATACGTAGTAAGTGTGCAACTCGTCAATTTGCAGAAAATTGATGCATTGACGAGATCCGTTATCTTGTGAAAACGTCAATTTTCCGAATTTTGTCATGCTGTCGAGATGGTAGTAACTGTGCAACTCGTCAATTTGCAGAAAATCAGTGATGCATTGACGAGATCCGTTATCTCGTCAAAACGTCAAATTTCTGAATTTTGTCATATTGTCGAGATGGTAGTAACTGTGCAACTCGTCAATTTGCAGAAAATTGATGCATTGACGAGATCCGTTATCTTGTGATAACGTCAATTTTCCGAATTTTGTCATGCTGTCGAGATGGTAGTAACTGTGCAGCTCGTCAATTTGCAGAAAATTGATGCATTGACGAGATCCGTTATCTCGTCAAAACGTCAATTTTCTGAATTTTGTCATATTGTCGAGATGGTAGTAACTGTGCAACTCGTCAATTTGCAGAAAATTGATGCATTGACGAGATCCGTTATCTTGTGATAACGTCAATTTTCCGAATTTTGTCATGCTGTCGAGATGGTAGTAACTGTGCAACTCGTCAATTTGCAGAAAATTGATGCATTGACGAGATCCGTTATCTCGTCAAAACGTCAATTTTCTGAATTTTGTCATGTTGTCGAGATGGAAGTAACTGTGCAACTCGTCAATTTGTAGAAAATTGATGCATTGACGAGATCCGTTATCTCGTCAAAACGTCAATTTTCTGAATTTTGTCATGTTGTCGAGATGGAAGTAACTGTGCAACTCGTCAATTTGTAGAAAATTGATGCATTGACGAGATCCGTTATCTCGTCAAAACTTCAATTTTCTGAATTTTGTCATGTTGTCGAGATGGTAGTAACTGTGCAACTCGTCAATTTGCAGAAAATTGATGCATTGACGAGATTCGTTATCTCGTCAAAACGTCAATTTTTTTGTCACGTTACCATCTCGACAACTCGTCAATTTGCAGATAATTGTCGTTTTGTGAAGTTGGTAACTCGTCAATACAATGTCCCTTCTACGCTTCCGTATATACAAATGATGTACAGACATTATTTTAATAATCATGAGTGACAACTTGCTGTACGATCACAGGTCACAGAAACGACCACGAAGTGTCATTTACCTCATACAGCATATGTTGGATGAAGGGGTAGCCACCACCAAATATGATTTGGATAAATAATCTCACGCACAATTTTCTATTTATAGCCACAAATAAAAAACTATGCCACCAATTATAGGGGGATATTCCCCAACCTAAAATATTCGGGGAATTGTTCCCCGCCCCCCCCCACCCCTCCCCATGATCGCCGCCCATGGTTTCATATAGTATCTGTATATTTTCAGTTTCTGCGAAACTACTACTGTTACTATCATTAAATGCAACGTGCAAAGCTGTAACCCCTTATGAATTGACATGACGTTCGCAGCAACTACCAGCAAGTCAGCTCCTACGGGAGATGAAAACGATTTGAAATTCTACTTGTGCATTTCATCTCAAACCGAAGAGCTAATTCGCAAGTTTACTGCTTTAGCCAAGGTAGAGATTTCTGGATTTCGTCGTAAAATGGCACTCCCTGAGCGTTGAGCAACATCATATAGCAACCTATTTGTTGCCAAGAGTTGCAATGTTATTCTAATTTCACACTGTTTTTACCTAATACTATTGAATAGCATATTATGATGTTTGGTAAGGGGTTGTCTGGTTGATCAACTTCAAAATATAATCATACGACATAGGCCAGCCTAGGCTAAATAATTTCTATCACTACAATCACAACAATTGTGAAAAGGAAGCACTGCAAGCTAATGTGTTTGTTACTTGTAATGGTACACTGGGAATGCAATAGGGCACAAGAAACTGGGGGTTGCACAAAATTAGGCAGACATGACACGAAATGCGCCTTACAGAAAGTGACACAAATTATGCAGCCTTGCATCCAATGATAATCATTTGAGTCAACAAATCCACTGTCTCTGATTTCCTGGCTATGAGTCTTATCTCTCTAAGAAGATTATCTTTCTTTGGAACAGTAACATATTTTTAAGCACTCTGCAAAGAAGCCAACTCTGAAGTTATCCAAGTGTAATAAACAATGGTCTTGCCTGGCTTGCAATTTGTGTACACAAGAGTGATAAGCACCCATCTTTACAGCTGGAAGTGCGAACTCCAGTATCAACTTTCTGCTGAAAACCAGAATTGTGGCAGGAATTCAATAGTGTTCAGTTCTGTAAGGGTCACTTTTATAGCATGTGTAGGATACTGGCACTAACTTAGGTTTTCTCTGTCAGATGTTGTGAGGTATGTGGTTACTGTAAGTGATAATTGAAGTCACTTGTGTTCACAAAATGGTTAACACTTTGGTATGATTTAAACATCTCCAGTTTATGTTCTGTTACTTTTGATTTCTTGTTTGGTAACTTTTTGGCAATTTCACATATCTGTTCAGGTGATGCAGAATTTTTTTGCAGGTGGTTCAAGTCCACCAACAGATATGACTCGGCCATACTGTTTCAAGAAGGAATTCAAAGACATAAACATGTCACCATAATGTGGTGTAGAACAGGATGTTCATTTATAAGGCAAACTGTAGTTCTAGGTTCAGAAAACACCTGTTGGTAGATCTGAAAAACGTGTTCTTCTTGCAAAAAAGCCTTACAATGGTGCCTCATTTGTATCAAAGTCACTTTTTACAATAACTAAAACAATGACTACTGTAACTGCCAATTGTCTAATTGGCTAGCCTACTTTAAATGTAATAAACGAGATGTGTGAAACTTGAAAGAATCTTAAACATTTTTTACAAGAAAGCAAAGTATTGGCACATAGCAAACATTTTCTATGTTTTTCCCTTTTTCTTTTATTAATAAAGTAAAGACTTAATATATTTTTTCCCTTTATTCATAGTTGCATTACTAAATCTGATAAAACTTGATGAGACTGCTAGCTCTAAAAAAAAATTAAAAAAAGAGCAAAGGACTTTTACGTCACACATTAGCCCACAGTAAAATTAGTACATAAAATAATTGAAAACAATTTTTCTGAAATAAGAGAGAGAAGCAGAGACACTGTTGATTACACATCCAAGAAAACTGGACAATGTACTGTAGTGATGAGTTTTACCATATGAGCAGCAAAAGTTCAACAAGCAGATAAAGAAAAAAAAGACACTGGTAATCTCTTGAAGATAGAAAACAAGGACAGCGTGGCTATTAAAGTCAAATATCACTGCTACACAAATAACACAAGGTATTTGTACCCAAAGATAAGGCACAATGAAGAGCTGGACCCAAAATTTTCTTTGTGAAGACAGATTATAACAGATCAAGAAATTTGACACCATAATACACTTTGGGATATCTTTATCAAAGATATGAAAGCAACTATTTGGTTTGATTTGAGTGGCTGCAGACATCAAATCTGAAGGTACGACTGAGAAGAGCCTTCCCTTAGCTTTTTTTCTTAACACCAAAGTTACGATCACAGAGTGACATTATCTTTGTTTATGGTATAAGTACAGAAGACTTGTGCAGGAAACACTTAAAGGGTGTCTTTATCAACACAGACTCAGAAAATACTAAGGATGAATATATATGCAATTTCTGAAGTACAGATCTACGGTACTGCATTTTTCCAGCAAACAACAATGTTCATGTTCAGGGCTGGTCAACTGCTCCAACACCTGCAAAAAAGGGACAGAAAAATTGCAATGATTCTAAAACTTGCACCTGTCTACAAAAAAAACTCCCTGTACTGATTTGCAAGTAGGAATGAAGGAACTGTTACAAAACATACGGACAAACCCTGTCTGATGATGAACTAGACGATGAAGATCTTGAGGAAGAATAAAGAACCCTGAAACCATTTCCTCTCCAAACCACAACTTAACAATTATATCCAGGATTAATCATCAATTACATCAACTAAAGTAGGCAACAAAGAGTCGCTTGGCAGTGATGACCCCCCACCATATGGAAAAGTTTAGGCTATAAAAGAGCATTTGCTCTACAAAGCCACACAGACTAAAATCCGCCGATGTTATGAGTCACCGGTATGAATATGCATATTGACAGGCGGACTGTTCCATTACCGGCAAGGGGATTGTATTTGTTTCTAAATGAATTGATGCTAAAATAATTATAGCAGTGAATGTAAACGAACACTGAGACATGACGTTGTGTTTATACATTTATTTGTCTGCACACCTTTTAATCGAACTTGAGAAAATAACATTTGTTACAAATCAATTGGTTGTAAAAGCAAAATAAAGAGTTACCCACTTACAGTGGTATCATCCAAACAAACAACCAGTGATAGTCCTAGCGATAGCTTTAGCCTACGTACATACGAGTGTTAACCTAACTGTACGAAACCATATGCATTAATACATAAAGCACGGTAGGCCTGTACGTTCGCTACAAACGTTTACGTGGGCAATTTATATCACTATATTCATCCTATTTCAAAGGAAACTATGAAATAGGATGCTCAACTTGTTAATTTATGTTTATTGCAATGTCGTCATCTTATTTCATTGCATATTACTTAACAAATCTCGAAATTCACCTCAGAAATCACAATACGATTGTCGGACGAAGCTTCAGTGAGAATGTTGTTGATACACAAGCTGATTCGTGACGTAGCTCATGAATAAATAATGAGGCGCTATAATGAGGTTTTCGAAGAAAAATTTCTAACGGAAACTTTCATTCGATGGAAAAAAGACATACAGTGAACATTAACCAATCAGAAATAGGCTTATATAATATGAAAGAACAGAATTTGAAGTTAGTTGCGCAAGTTTAGCCATGCAGTTTGATCAAACGGTCTGAGAATTCGAGTAGTTTGAAGTTAGCGTCCTTGTAAAATAAACGAATATGCAAGCACATAAATCCGACTGGACTAAAAATTTAAACTTTTTTAATCGGAAAACGACATACAGTAAAGTTCAGATTAATGATGATTCGTTAAAAGATTATGAAAGAGAAATGTTTAAACTACTGTAATTTGTTTTAGCCGATATCAGTAAATGATATCGGTACATTGATTTTTTTCAAAAGATCGCGATACGGTCGTTTTGGAAGGTATAAAACACACACTTAAGGCCCGAGGTCGACTATGCACGGATCAAATGATCGCCACCTTTCCATATGTATTGACTGGTTAATTCATGTCTTCTTAAAATAATCAAGAGATTTGGAGAACCTACAGACTAATGTTGATATATAACTCATGCTCAAAATCGTACTGCAACTATTACAAAAAAAATGATTGGCCCCAAATGCAAGATGCTTAACACTGCAAATACTTTGTGCTCAATCACTCATGAATTATGTTCCTATTCAGCCAAGAAACAACATTTATTGTTTTTTCTTAGTCTGCTTACTTTCTTAAGGCCACATAACTAATAAAGGTACACCAAGATATTTACACAAGGAGCAGTTCCTGCTCAAGATGCCATTCTACATCCATTGTGGAGTTTTGCATTTACATTCACAAAGAGAAAGAGCATATTAAAATTGGGGCTAATATAGTACTGTAGGTCTCTAACAAGATGAACAATAAAATATTTACTTTTAAGCTGGGGCAAACTTGTTAATTGAGACAAATGTTATCACTCTGCCCAGAAGTAGTAGCATGGAGGGCTAATAATTGATGCACTTAATGATATGATTAATAATGTCTATCAACGAAAGTCCAAATCACTCAACTGTATGCGTTTTTTATATGTGTAGTTCCTCAAAAAAGAAATGATCTCAAAGTATTTAGTGCTTTGTGCCTACGCAACATACACTGGAGCAGAATTAGACCACAAAATGGATTCCGTGTCAAGTTCTTTCATACCCCCTAAACTGACGCATTCGTCAATATGCTAACTGTAGTGTAGGCCTATAAGTATACATTCATTGACTTTGGATGCTGTTTGCTTTGCTCTGAGCCTCTAGCTCTGACAGGTCAGGTCCCAGAGAATACTGGTATCATATAGAGGTAATTTTGGTTATTTTTAGCTAGAAAGATTTTCAAAGGGTGTTTAAAGCTTTAAAAAAAAAAAAAATTGATCAGCATACACTGAAATGGATTCAAATTCATGAAATATGTAACTCTGCTTCCGCTGCAAAAAGTTTAGGTTCCCTGCTGAATTGTTGATAGTAATATTTGAAGGTACGTCAATTACAGGGGTGTGACAATTATGAAGCCTTCACTACATCTCAGCAAAGCAATGAGTGCAAAGAAGACTGATTATAACTAGTGTTCAACCGATTATGCATAACAGAAAATACCGATTACCGATTATTTTTTCCATAATCGTACCGATTCCGATAATCCGATTCCGATTATTTGAAAATGAGAAAATATCCCGTATATACGAAATCGGCAATAAAGTTTGACAGAAACAATAATTGTTGTGATTTTCCACTGTTTCCTTTTGCTTCGTTGTTATACAAGGCTCTAAGGTATCATTTTGTATGTACCATATTACCTCTGGAGTTTCTCGGAAAGAAAAAAAAGTTTTTTTTTTTTTTTAATTTCCAAAATACGGAAATATGACATCCTACCTAGTCAGTACTGTGCTAAGCGAATGGCCTAACCACCTCGACGTGAATGTCACCTGTTAATGGCTTGAAATGGGCTAAGAATAGTTACTCAAAATATCCATCTCAGAAAGTATCTCAGACAAACCATCCATCTTCAATCTTTACCAAAGTGTAAATTTTAATGACATGTTGCCTTCATTCCGACATTATTTTCTACTTATTTTCAGTATTATACTGTTTATGAACAAATAGAAATGTTACGAACTTCCAAGTTAAACATACCTATTCGTTACCTATTTAACTCTATTCAGGTTCAATTAGAAAATGTAAGCTTAGGCCAATCAAACTGAAAAGCAAATTGTACCATCGTAACTTGTTTAAAATTACTCTAAAATGTAATACCAGATTGATGTAAAGAAATAATAACAACTAGAAACTACTCCAATATAAAATATAACATTCCCTCTATAAGACATATCACTTACAGTACCTTCCAAACAAATGCCGATTTCCAGCAAATTGAAAGTTTGCTACGCATTTTTTTTTTTTTTTTTTTTTTTGCAAACCGATGGTAAGGCTACATTTCTCATTGACTTAGTGTGGTTGTTAGGCTAACATGTGGTCGCAGAGAGCAGTTTCCGTGGATATTTTTATTTTTTATTTGCGACACAACTAGAGCGAATAAACAGATGGCAAGGTTAGATTTCCATGCAGTTGACTTAGTGTGAAGTAAGGCTACCATGTGGTCGGAGATTTGTGAGGATTTTAGGTTATTTTCGCTGGTACTGATTTGCTTCGTGCACGCCGTAATTTTCCACGGTAACTTCCCGGGGATTGTGCGCGACCCTACCGCACTGCTGCAAATTTGATGCGAGATGTGAAAACTGTTTGCGCGATTCGCGCTGCAACTGCAATTCCTAGCTAAAGCAAACGCATGTCACAATTAATTTTACACAGACACCTGATATAACGAGGGCGATTTTCTTATATTTCTTTTTCACACTCGTAATTGTGCTTTAGGAGGGCTTTTAGAACATCGCTCCCGCTTATTTCCGACCCTGTCAAGCACATTCGTTAATTCGCGAAATTGGTATTGCTGCTATGCCTACTGTGCCAAGAAATTTGAAGTCACTAACCACGAGGGAAGCAAAATCGGCGACCCTGGCAGCGCTAATTGATGAAAGTATACACTGTGAAAGACGTATCGAGGGTGTCTTATTTTAATATTTCGTAGTAAAAGAACAAACCTAATACATCAGTTGATATTTTCAACTTCCATATGTTTTTGAATAATGATATTTTCACCTTCCATATGTTTTTGAATAATCGGTATGAAATAACTGGTATTCCACGTAATTTTTACCGATTCCGATTATGTTCCGATTATGCAATATTCGTACCGATTCCGATTCCGATTAGGTTAATCGGTTGAACACTAATTATAACTAGACGAAAACAGACAAAGTATGTTAAAAGGTTCTTTGGTAACTTGGTGGTTGGAAATCAATAAACAAAGGCTGCAAAGGCATTGATCTTACCACATCAACTGCTAGGAAAGTTGGTTGAACCTCTGGAAGTATCAAGATAGCACACCAGCATTATGCAATGCAAAGTTTGATGATTCCACTGAAATACCTACATAAATCGTCATGTGGTACCATAAGTTTTAAGAAAAGTCACCAAGAAAAAGTCTTTAGTTTTAAAACGAAATGGAACTAACCGCTACAGCAACTTTTGCCCAACAATTCCATTCCCTTCCCCAGAGTGTACTGAAAAAGAAACGCCGGGTGTCTAATCCTCTAGCATTAACATTGGCCTTGGTATTGTTATACTTATACTAGCTTCAGTACAGCACTGTACAGAATGGGATTTCGTGGAATCAGTCCATGTATTATCCGACAAACGAAAACAAGTGACGAATTTTAGCCAAATTTCTCTTCCAAGTTCAAGTCATTCTGTTGCAGTGGCGTAGCTACGGGGGGACCTGGGGGGCCGGGGCCCCCCATGAAATCGGCTGGCCCCCCCACTGGCCCCCCCACTGGGAATGGGGTAAAAAAAATGTAAAAAAAAAATTGGAAAAAAAAAAATCATCAGTGGGATTCACTAATATTTTTTGTTCAATAATTTGGGAAATAGAGTTACACAATTTTCTCGTCTGCATCTGGCAGAATAAGAATAATACAATATCTGTAGTAATCATGAGAATGGTCACACAGCATGGCATGGCAATGGTCGATGCGACGGTTGCGACCATACACCACGAACCTTGTGCATGTGCTGCGCGATATCGATATCTACCAATACATGTTATCGGTCATCGATTGGCACAAAAACCCAGATTCTGATGACAGCTGCCTCAAGAAACCCAATAAATGGCCTAATTAGCACCGAGCCACCAATGTGGACCATTACCGAAACATTGATGCGTGTTAGTCTTCCATCCCCTTCCTCTAATGCTATTTAAGTCCACATGTGGGCATTTCCTGCAAACCTACCGGTAGCCCACAGGGGTTTGAGTTGGGAGAAAGGCCTTGACACCTTGAAACAACAAATGATGCCAACCATAGGCGTACGAGGCGGGGGTGCAGGGGGGGGGCAGACTGCCCCCTAAATTTCCAGAGGACAAGAAATTCGGGCAAAAGTCCTGAAAAATTCGGGCAGCCTGAGAGGAGAAAAAATATATATATATATTTTTCTCCTCTTAGGCTGCCCGAATTTTTCAGGACTTTTGCCCGAATTTCTTGTCCTCTGTAAATATATATATATATGTATATAGGCCTATATATATATATATATATATATATATATATATATGCAGTAGCTTGCCCGAATCTTTTTCAAATTTTTGCCCGACAATTCCATGATTTTCTTTATTTAGCATCATGATGCCCGAATATCTCCGTGTAACACCACCGTAAGCGCAGTTCATCTGGGCTACCACGCTTTTTGCACGATCAATTTTTTTTCTTCTAACTAGTCAATTGTATACCTGGACCAAGGGCGGCGGAACCGGGGGGAAAAGGGGGCACGTGCCCCTCCCCCACTTTTCCTCAGGTTAGAAATGTGCCTTTTTTCTACATAAAAATTGAGGTGCCTCAAGTTAGCAAGAGGCCAGGGAACCAGAATGAACACTCGGGAAGGGCCGTTTCCGGCCCTCTGAGGGGTTTGTAAAACCAAAAAATTTTTAAAAGTACGCTCCGCTCCAAACGATGGTGGCGCTCCGCTCAGATAGCCGTGCATACAACTTTGCAAATCCTGGCTAAGCCCGTGACTTTTTACGAATTTCAAACGTCAAACTCAAAGCATTTTCGAATGGAAAAAATTTGTTAAGATATTAACAAGAAAAAAACTCTAATTCGGAAGATTCCTACATTAGCAACTAGCATGATTTCACCTCATTTTGTCTCAAAAGAAAACTTGTTCCTTGTTTCCCAATTTGCGCATTGGATATTGCAGTGCTAGTATGCATATTTTCCTTGAGGGGGGGGGGGGGGGGGAACGTTGATGGAGTGATGTGTATACACAAATAAGATAATACAAAATGAGTTATAAAGGGTATACTGAATATAACGCTGCATCATTCCAATCGAATTTCTGCAAAGTGCCCTTTGATGTCGGTGCCCCCCCCCCCGATTAAAAGTGCTTCCGCCGCCCTTGACCTGGATATCCCCGACATGAGTGTGTAAAAGAAACATTTTCTTTTTCATGGATGGTGGGGGGGGGGAGTGTCTACAAGCCTAGAAGTACATGTTTATCATATTCTTTGTTATATTTTATACTTTTTTGTGAGAAAAATTGCAGTCTCACCCGACACAGCAACATTATCCCGCCTACGTGTCGTTGAACAATGTTTTTCTGGGGGTAGCTGAGTACTGTGTTAATATAATAAATAAGGTAACTAAATATAGCAGCTTAAAAAATATACTGTCCCATTTTTCACCTTCAAAGTGATGTTACCATTTTTTCTTCTTCTAATTTACCAAATTTTTGGGGAACTGTAAATTTCTAAAACGTGAGATTATAAAATAAAGAATGTTTAGATGCAACTTGCAAGGCCTCAGAAGTGCCGTTTCCGGCAATCTGAGAGGCATTGTGTGCCAAAAATTTTCTTGTTCGCTACGCGTCAACCGATGGTGGCGCTCCGCTTAGATAGTGTCACGGGAACTTTCGGGCTCAAAAAGTTCTGCCCCCCCCAAACTGAAATGGTCCCGTACGCCTTTGATGTCAACTTCACTCAAGTTAAAAGTCTGGCTGAGTTGGCAAGGCCAGTCAGCATGAAAGAGAAAAAATTTTTTTTGCATGATTGTCACCAAAGTTGCACATCTTTTTGGTTGCTATTTTGCCTCACAGGTGCCATCTCCTGCGATCTGGGGGGTGCTGAAATCTCAAATTTTCTCTGTACGCTCCGCGCCAACCAAGGTGGCGCTCCGCTCAGATAGTAACCCGGCCCCCCCCCCACAAGAAAGAACAGCCCCCCCATGGCCCCCCACTCAAAAAATCCTAGCTACGCCACTGTTCTGTTGTGATAAACTAATGAGTTGCTCCTGACTATTGCTCCTGGAGCTTTGTTGACTTCATTTTTCCAGCCCCCCCCCCTCCGATGTGCGTCACGAGATATAAAAATGAAAAAAACTTTTCGACGTACTGTACATCTCGCTGCCAGGATAAGTCCGGTGAATGAATCTGGTGATAATCATAAATCTGAATCCTGGGATGAATCCTGGGATGAATCCTGGGATGAATCCTGGGATGAATCCTGGGATGAATCCTGTGATAAATCTGAATCCTGGGATGAGTCTGAATCCTGTGATGAATCCTGGGATGAATCTGAATCCTGGGATGAATCCTGGGATGAGTCTGAATCCTGGGATGAATCCTGTGATGAATCCTGGGATGAATCCTGTGATGAATCCTGGGATGAATCTTGTGATGAATCTGAATCCTGTGATGAATCCTGTGATGAATCCTGGGATGAATCCTGGGATGAATCCACTGATCTACACTAACTGGATAGGCTGCGCGTACGGTGATTGTATAGCGAGCCGTGAAGTCACCGGAAGTTGTTCAGCGGCCATGTTGGGATATTCAAAACATCACCGCGCATATGACAACAACACGTCCATATATTACTATATGTATGTACTAGGGCATTACTTACATGTATGTCACTGTGGGAACCAACCTGTAAAAAGCTGAGGAACATGAAGATTTTAACTGAAATTGTGGAGAACTGCTGAATAAATTGCTGTTGCAGCAAAGATATAACTGTGCATATGAACTATAAATAGTTGTCTGTCTGCATTTACTTTAAAAAAAAAAAAAAACGGAATACATGTACCAAAATAATGACCTGTAGATGGGTTCTGGGACAAAATCCCCCCAAGCCAAAATCCCCCAAGCCAAAATCCCCCCATGACAAAATTCCCCCGGACAAGATCCCGCCCCCCAGACAATATCCCGCTGACCCATACAAAACCTGCCTGCAACAACCAGGGATGGCCCAGGTGTGACAGTCAAGGCATGGGTCATTGCACTGGTTAGGGTACCGGTCAGGGGACTGGTCAGGGTACCAGTGAGGGTACTGGCGAGAGTAACTGTGAGGGCTCCTGTTAGGGTACCTGTGAGGGTACCAGTCAAGGTACTGTTCATGTGACTGGTCAAGGTACTTGTTAAAGTACTGGTCATTGTACCAGTACTAGTAAGGGTATGAGTAAGGGTATGTGTCAGGGTACGTGTCAGGGTGCCTTTCAGGATACCAGTTGGGATACCAGTCGGGGTACCGGTCGAGGTACGGGTTGAGGTACCGGCCGGGGTACAGGCCGGGGTACGGGCCTGGGTACTGGTCAGGGAGCCATTGAGAATACCAGTGGGGTACCACTGAGAGTACCAGTGGGGGTGCTTGGGGGCACCGGTGGGTGTAACTGTCAGGGTAACTCAGGCTAATTATTAGGGTACCGGTTGGGGAATGGTCGGGGTTCTGGTCGGGGTACTGGTCCGGGAACCACTGAGAGTACCAGTGGGGGTGCCACTGAGAGTACCAGTGGGGGTACCGGTGGGGGCACCGGTGGGGGTAACTGTCAGGGTAACTCTCAGGCTAACTATTAGGGTACCGGTTGGGGAATGGTCGGGGTACGGGCCGGAGTACTGGTCAGGGAGCCATTGAGAGTACCAGTGGGGGTGCCACTGAGAGTACCAGTGGGGGTACCGGTGGGGGTAACTGTCAGGCTAACTATTAGGGTACCGGTTGGGGTATGGTCGGGGTTCTGGTCGGGGTACTGGTCCGGGAACCACTGAGAGTACCACTGAGAGTACCAGTGGGGGTACCGGTGGGGGAACTGGTGGAGGTACCGGATGACAGTACCAGATGACGGTACTGGATGAAGGTACCGGGGACCGGGGATGCCGGGAAGACCAGGGGGACCGGGACACAGGGGGAACTGGGGACCGGGATGACGCATTTTTGTAAAGAATTGATGGGATTTTTTTATAGCATGGGGGGATTTTTTCCTGGGGGGATTTTGGCATGGGAGGATTTTGTCCAGGGGGATTTTGGCTCGGGGGATTTTGTCCGGGGGGGTTTGTCCGGGGGATTTTGTCCTGTCACCCTGTAGATGATTGTGTTAATTCCATATCCCCAAACTGGACACTAAGGTTTCCTGAAAGGAATTCCACATCTGGACACACTGCCTTAAGACCCCGGCCTCATGCAAAAACCCTATGCGACAAGTTTTTCCTGAGAACACATGGAATTTTTCCCTCCTAAATTTTTTATTTATCATGGAACTCGCATTTTTAATTTCTAGATGGAAATTAACTCAATTTTTGTAACCCTGCGAGCCACCTCAAAATTTAATATTTGCCCTCCCCTATACTAGATACCGATACATGCAGTTTGTTGCATGGATGGTGTAGCCTCGTCCAGTTATGAAATTCTTTCCTCCAATTTAAAGTGAATTTAGAAGAAAAATAATTTTTCTTGAAATTAAAAGGCCCTAACCATGGAGGAAGGGATGCCCCTCAGGTTCCTAGTCCGACGTATACCATAGACTTTGTATTGCATTGCAGTTGCAGCGTGTCTCTGGCAGACGACCCATTCCATATCTTTTCCTGCACGGAAAATAGGCATATTAACCATTTTAGTCTGGCATAACACATATTTCTCAGGGGTTCAAATGTTCAACTTCACTTCCTTGATCAATAAGGATTGTTTCTGCGATATTCACTTCCCTTCCTTGGCCTCTCTTCGCATCACCTTCTCGGCCACCGACCGACATAGCAACGTACAGTATGTACTGTATGTGCGCGCGGTGATGTTTTGAATATCCCAACATGGCCGCTGGGTCACTTCCGGCTGCTTCACACACGGAGCCGCGCGACCTATCCAGTTAGTGTAGATCAGTGGATGAATCCTGGGATGAATCCTGTGATATCTTCAGCATTGAGGTAAATGAGTCTGGAGGATTCATGTCAATTGGGTGCGAGCGTACCATGTATGGAGGGTCATGTGATGTGTTCCAGGGTGGTACCAAACTGTTATTTCTCTAAAGCAGTTCGAGAATAGTGTTAGTGACTTCGTTAAAGATTTGCCCCAAGACGGATCGGACATGGGAACTAACGGCGTAAGAAGGTACTGGTACTTCAGGCCTACGAAATAGTGCTAATATGCTAAAGTTCAACCTTATTCTCTTGAATGAAGGCAGGCCTTCTACATAATAGATCTTACTTATTAATACAGCTCCAGGGGCAAGCTTTGTCTCATCTGGCCTAACGTGTAGGACATTTAGAAAATGTTATATTAAAGAAATAATTGCATCATATTAATTAAAATATCATATAATTGATTTATTGTCGAAACGCTTAATTTGATCTTTAATTTTTTTCTTCTCTTTTCTTTCTTCAGGGAGTCTTCTACATTGTTAAGCTATTGTATGCTTTATAGAAGACTTCCTTTCACCTTGTATATTTGCACGTGAAAAAACAAAATAAATCAAATCAAATCAAATCAAACGTTATTACTACTTGCTGTAAGTGAATGTAGAAATGGGAATTGTGGGGTAATGTTTAGTTCAGTGCAACCACGGAATTCTCCATGGAACAGAGCCTAATGCTGCTCGACTGTTATTCCATTGAACCAAGCCGGTGCGAGCCACTGATCTGTACACTAACACACTGTTAGTGTACAGATCAGTGGTGCGAGCACACACGTTCAGCCGGATTATACAGTTGTTCTTCGGCCGATTCGAAGTAAGCTTGCACATTCATATGCATTTATTGGTTACTGACAAGGAATTGTACTACCTATCCAGCTTCGGTATGCACCATGGGATGTGTTACAACTGTGACATACTGTGTCTCTCTGCCCTTGGTCTAATCTAACTTAGCTTAACTGATTCCATCGAGGTATAAACTAAGGTCACCGGACCTCCCCGATTTTCGGGGGCAGTCGCCGATTCCAATGTTTCGCCCCAGATTAACAATTACCCCTGAAAATGTCGCAGAATTAAGGAGGCACTGTACATCAAGAAACTTAAACCCGTTTTAAACAATCAACTATTTCAACATGGATCGTCATTTATACTCAACTTATTTTAGAACCTTCTATATCTTTGAACATACATAGTCATCATTAATACTACAACTTTCGCATGCACTATACATAAGAGATTATATTATTATTTATTTCCTGACGAGGAAGATGTGAAATCTTCGAAAACGTTTGTATATACATTACTATGACTTTCATCAACTGTTTCGTTTTATTTTGTTCGATTATCTGGTTCTACAAATTAACAAATCTGTGAAATTTTATTCACAACAGATGACAGGGCCTTTTTTAAGACATTTTAGAGGGTGGGCCGTTTCCCAAAAGGAGCCATCTTGTAAGTTGCATCTAAGCATTCTAAATTTTGAGATCTCATCAAGTGTTCTTCCAAAAAAAAATTACGCTGCAACAATTTCATCCGTTAAAATCCCTTTGTAGGGAAAATAGCTAGGACTTTATAAGCTCTGGTTTATCGTTTTACACAGTAGCCATATATATCTAGCTTTATATATGGTGCGGGGTAGTCATATTGGTGAGGTGAGGAATGAGCTGAGTGGGTGGGCCATGTAGGGGACTGGAGCGGCCGCGGCCCCCCGTAGTTAGTATTCTAAAGGAGGCCCTGACAGATGAACATTAGAAATGTTGCAAAATCTACCATCCTGCCCATTCAAATACCATAGATCTACACAAATACCTCGCACACTAGCAGACGATCGCATACATCGAAACAAGAACAACTGTAATGTAGGGTAGGCTTATTCAACTATACACACGGACTAATGTACAAGCGTGACAGTATTTCCCACGACATAGAAGTCGTGTTACTGTGCCGACCTAAATGCTTACTCTTGATAATCTCATGTCTGTGCTCAGTCTACCAGACTAGCACTTTCTTCTCAAAGGGGAGGGGCACACCCCAGCTCCCATTAGGCCCCTTCCCCAGGCCGTACATCCCAACTTCAACAGTTTTCCCCGAATCCTTGCAATCACCAACAGTTTCAAACATTGGCGGCCATACTTTTAGTCGAATATCTTATTAAAGAAATGACAGTATGCATCAATATACAACACATGTGACACAAAACTTGAAGACAAGTACTGAGTATATTTCCATATCGAGCTAAAAAATGAGTTAAGTTGGAAAAAGTTCTCAAGTTTGATGAATAATCATATAAGAACATTATTGACATCTCTGTTGTTCTTAGCTAATAACTAGTCAAGACGAAAAGTGAAGAGAAAAAAATAACTTTTTGTCATTTTACCTTTAAAAAAAGTATTTTGGTAAAACTGTATTGTGAAATTTCAATATACTGTATAAAAGGCACTAGGCCTATATAAAATACTGACTTGTAAGCCTAATTTGTATATAATTAATTAAAGACTATATGACCCATCAGAGTCTCTATGGAATTTGACAAGACTAGAAAACAAATACTACCCTAATCTGAAATAAATCTCTTGCATGGAGGTTAAATGAGTATTCATGATGCATGGTTACACATAACAATAATAATTCATGCTGATATATTGATATGAAGTGAAAAACCATACCCTTTTAAGGATATGAAAGGAAAATTCTTATGGTACTTTTTAAGAAAAGTCACCCAGGAAAGAACCTAGGCACGAAAAACCAAACAACGGAACGACTGATCCGCTCTAAATCCCAGTCCCCTTGCATTAAGACGGATACAATGATCATCATCATATGTGTATCACAATTCCCCTCAAAAGGGAACAGATACGACACATATGCTTATGGTAGACAACGTAACCCTGATTTTAAAGAGTAGGATGTTTGACACTGTTGTAAACCAGTCTCGATATCATGTTTGTATAATTAACTCAAGATATGGTTGATTGAATGCAACCTGTATAGACTGCCAAAACACTCATTTCTTCCAGGGTCTTTGATGTCATAATGGTAGTGTTCCTGAAAAGATTCACCTTCCTTTCATAATCTTCTTGTTGATTTACCCTTGAAATGTAGTATGCTAAAAAATGTTTCCTTTGCTGACAATTTTCTCTGTATTTAGAAATTCATCAAAATGCAACTTTTTTGGTACAAATATTATTTTCCCCCTGTGAATGGGTGAGTTAAATATTGCAAAGAAAAGCAAAGGCATTTTCAACTGAACTAGCTGCCATGATGACATTATTCACTCTGCTGTTGCCAGATGTTATAACAGAATCTCACCAAAATTAAACAAAATAACCATATCTTTGCCATACGACATGCTGGGGATGGGGGTTTTGACTATAAGAGATGCATATCTGCTATCCCTTTAAATGATGGTCACATTGGAATGGAATGGCGTACAATTATGATGAAAGTAAATTCGGCAATACAAACACAAAAATATTCAAATACACTAACTGCTTGAATCAAGGCCACAACAAGAATATTAAATTTATAACTAATTTATTTGCATTTTTTTTTGGAGGTAAATAAAAAACCAATAAACTCATGTTATTTCAGCAGCAGTGGATTTTCCGTTCCTGCATCTAAATAGATCTTGCGACTTACTAACTTCTTGTAAACAAAACATATAAATACGACCTTGAGAAAACACAATAAAATCCATCTGAAAACAATACTATAAAATGCATATTCATACCGAATGGTCATACCGATGTGAAACAGTATGAACTGATTGCAAATAACGAGAGAAAGCATTCTAACCCTGGTAAACTGAATACCAATGCGTTACTGAAGCAAGTATGCACATTACATTCATTTGCATATTTAAAAAAACTAAATTGAATATATCGATACTTGCATTAAAAAGAATATATAGGAGACAATGATGGTGCATATGTAGTTTTAAAGGTTGTAATGTGGTCACTGAATTCATGCAGTTGAAATATTTTGATAATTGTCCTTTGCTCACTTATCTTCTGAATTTCCAGATCTATTCGTAATCAACAGAACAAAACAAGTCACACTGAGTAACAATTTAACTAAAATTATGAATGTAAAATAAGTACTGACCTTCTTATTTCAAACTCAAAAGCATATATACAAAGCAAGGGAACTGGCATAAAAATCTCAATTAATTAGCTAACTTAATTTTTCTGATAATATAAAAACTTGAGAAAAATTCTTTTTAAAAGCATACTTCATACCAAATATTACACTGAGTTATGAAAACAACATAATCAATGTTCTACTAAATGGGAAGTGTAAAGTGCAGGGCACATATATCATAGCCTTTAATAGGTTGACTTATCACTACAGGATAGTGCAGCAGCAGCATTTAGTTGGATAATCTGGTGCGTGGACTTTGTTTTCAAAGCCGTAGACAAAGTAGTTGAAACTCTTATCATTCCATTGACTATGGACTTCACCCACCGGTACAATGGTGATTTGATGGCGCTGGAAAGAGGAATAAAATGGATGAAACAGTTTGATCAGTTCAATTGCAGAGTATGCAAACAACTGTTCTGCTTCCTAATGGAAAGAAAAGGACCATATCACACTCCAATCTTGTCATATAATGTGAAATATATGTTCGGAGAAGTACTCTTAACAGTTCAAAGTGTCATACCTCCAACATGGCTAACAGTTTCAAGCAAATCATTTGTTTTGTTATTATTCATCAGTGTCTATAATAAATGTGTTAAGAAATTATATATATGTTCTACAGTAAAAATAAAATAAAAACCTCTATAAAAAAAGATAATTTTGAAAGCCATAGATTCTTCTCTATAGTGAATTAAAGATGATCAAAACCAGCAAGACCTTTAAAACTGGAATTATGTGGAGTGCTCAATTGCTATTAAGTGATTTTGTCCTGTCACACAGTCAACCCAAAATTTTCCTGACATACATCACAATTCATTCACTCAGAGAAAAGGAAATATTTAAACAAACATCTTGTAATGCTAATGATCAAGTACACAAAAAGTGTGCCCATGCAAACTGAAACTGACATTTGCACATAGAGCACTATTTTACATAGACAGACATATCAGAAACCAGGTAGTCCCTGGGGATAATGTGTAACCTGGCTGGCCCCTTCCCATTTTTCTTTGTTATATGATGAAAATGAGAATACACGTTTCACATAATTAATTGCAGTTTAAAAGGTCTTGAGAGCGTGGTGGCCAATTGATTAAGGCGTCGGAACTCGTGATCCAAGGAATGCTGGTTCGATTCCTGCCTAGTTCATTACATTGTGTCCTTGGGCAAGATGCTTTATCTCAATTGCTTCTCTCCACCCAGGGGTTAAATAACTTGTCATTGGGCGCAGTATATAACTGCTGCCGACTGGAGGGATTGTCTCTGGGACAGGTTATCATTGACCAGAGGTGATATAATGTCTGTAAAGTGCTTTGAGACCTATTGCTGGTATAAAGCGCTATATAAAAAGCAAATATTATAAATATTATTATATTCTTTTTTGCTGAGCATGTCCATATGTTCCCAGGCTCCAGGGCCTCCAAATTGACTCTGGGGAGGGGGTTTGGAGGGGGATTGGAGGGGCAGGAGTGGTGGCCCTCTTGTCAGGCCTGCATAGAGAGGTACATGCAATCTCTCAATGCAGAATGGTATTGTGAAACCTGGCTATTCATTTACCTGCATTAAAATCCTCTCCAATGGAAAGCTGTTCTTGTGTCTTTCAACCAACTCTCGAGAGGCATTGTTGATAGCCTGGTCCTGGAAATGACCCACTGGCCAAACCTGCAAATGAACCATTTCAGATTTGTTGATGTTGTGGTTACAAAGTATTCAGAAAAATTCAAACAATTAAGAAAGGGAAAGAGCCCTTCACATGCAAAGCTCAGTTACATTATTTGACACCTCAAAACGTTTCAGCCACAAATTTTTTTTATGACTTTCAACTGCAGGTGTGTAAAGTGAATCAGCTGTGTGAACCATAAGGAACATTCCCATACATGTAAAGTGTTACCAGGTTGACTATGTTATCTTCTTGTAGTTTATGCAGTTGTGTCAAGGTAGATATGGGATACTTCAAATTACTCACTGCACAAATCTGTATCTCTAAATAAATTTTTACTTTTTCTTAAATTTGTTTGGTTTTATGACTTCTTATGTAGCTATGTGAGTTAGTAGATGAAATATTTCTTTGGATGTAAAAATACTTTTAGTAATGTGAAATTCTTTTAATTTGCTACCATCATGAGATTAACAAAAAGAGGTTTGTCCTACTAGTGGAAGTTCTTCCTTGAAGGCAACTTGTCCAGATACGCCTCGGATCAGCTCATCAGGTAATCCAGTCCTCTCTACGATGCTATCATTAACATTATTGGTCCTGCAGAAACAGCATACGAAAGAGGATGGTTGCATTTCACACTACCAACTATAAACCAACCAATTACACTTTCCCACAGATCCACTACTACAATCCAGCATCTTTTTCCATTATGATATGCTATAGCAATGAATTTCTTTTGTCCCCCTCTTCAAAACCCCACCCCACCCCAGGCCCCATAACATAGTAATGATTTAAGTGCTGCTGAGGACCGACCACTAAGGAAAGTTAAAATTTGCTACAGAAAATCCAACGATAAGTGCATTGTTTAGATAGTGCAGCTGGGCTTATGTTCAATTTATTGTAATCTAGAAGTGGACATGATCAAAGAATTTCTAAAATTGTCCTTTTTATTGGGAAAGTTGGGACAAGTTAGAAAGCACACTGGATGGGACCTGCATGTAATTTCTTAAAGGAGCTTAAGGACGGAAGAAATATACAAGATACTATGATATGCATGAATTTATGTATTTTAGATCCTCCTGCAAGCAGGAACTCGCAAAGAAGCCTCATTGGCTTATCAAAGCCGCAAGCTGACCGAAGTCAGTCTCTTACAGTCATATTTAATGTCCATGATTATGAATTGTCAACTGTCAACAACTCTGTAACTGGAAGACATACATTAATCATGGAGTGACTCAAAGATTAATGTATGTCGTTCAGTTACAGAGTTGTCGACAATTGACAATTCATAATCATGGACGTTAAATATGAATGTAAGAGACTGACTTCGGTCAGTTTGCGGCTTTGATAAGCCAATGATGGCTTCTTCGCGAGTTCCTGCTTAACATGACATCGCGAGACATGACATTGTCATTTACCTTATATTCTGTTTTTATTCGTGGCAAAATTCACAGTGGCTATTTTGCTGCATAGAACTTTACTACTGTTTGTTCACAGTCAGGTGTGGGAATGAGAGACATCAAAATAATGGCGATATATATTCCTGTCACACCCTTGAAGGAAGACAATCATTTATCCATAGAGGAAGATGATATTCTCATATCAAATTGGCAACAATGCAATGAAAGACTACACTATGAGTAAAACAACTTGAGATGAAACATACCATGTGATGATAAGTTTGATATAAGTCTTTAAGTTTGAGGTTCCCTGGCAAGTAGTGCATCTATTCTGGCCATGCCCATTACAGGAGAAACACCTTCAGGATAAAAATGCATTGGCAATGGTTAGTACAAAGCAGAATGATGCCGCTGTGTATGGTAAAGTAAAATTAGTCTTGCAAGCTGCTGTTCATTGGTGTGAAGACTCGCGCAAAAGAAACGTCTAATGCCGGTAATCTGACCTAGTTTCGAATGAGGTGTAACAGAAGTGTTAGACACCACCATCGATCCCAGAAAATACACACACACAGCTTGCTACCATCGGTAATTAGACACTAGTGTACAGTCAGTACATACAGCTGCAGTCAATGCCCACAGAAAAGTGTACAAACAATACAGCGATGGACATCTCAGGTCCAGCTAAAGATAACAAGGTATCACGTTTCATTACTGTACTGTCTGCATTTTGTAGCGACACTAAAAAAATGTCACTTGCAAACAACGGAAAGTTAACTTTTTCATATGGCCGCACTCGGTTTGGGGTGAGTCTTCAATGCTTTAATCAATATTGTAGTACTTGAAATGATACATGGAAGTTGCTTCTTTGCAAACTTCATTGCAACCATGTACCACAGTCTTCAATTGTTGTTACCCATCACTACTACTATGCTAATCCGGATACTTCCTTTACACAGTGACTCTACTTATGCTAATCTGCACACTTCCTCTACACTGTATCTTTATGTTTTCCTCAGATCTCTCTTTAAGTACTAACAATGAAGTAACCTTGCAGCCAAGCTTTAATGCCAAGACCAGACAAGTGAGGTGGATCTTGCAGTGTACAGACCAAGTCTGACACTGCCAGCAACAACTGATACAAAGTATATTATGCCTGATAAGAATTGTCTACAATATTAAACTTAGGAAAACTATTAAACCCATTACAATGGAAGAATAACAAACAGCTTACCATACTAACAAAAAATTATGCAACACTTTGTATTTATGTATGTATGTATGTATTTTAGATCCTCCTGCAAGAAGGAACTCGCGAAGAAGCCATCATTGGCTTATCAAAGCCTCAAGCTGATCGAAGTCAGTCTCTTAGATTCATATTTAACGTCCATGATTACTTTATTGTCAACAACTCTGTAACTGGAAGACTTTGTAAGTACAAATTGAGAACAAGACCACTGTGTAAGGATAATATGAATCCAGGCCTTAATACCTGTATTTAAGTACAAATTGAGAACAAGACCACTGTGTAAGGACAATGTTAAACCAGGCCTTAATACCTGTAAGTACAAATTAAGAACAAGACCACTGGGTAAGGACAATGATAAACCAGGCCGTAATACCTGTAAGTACAAATTGAGAACAAGACCACTGTGTAAGGACAATGATAAACCAGGCCTTAATACCTGTAAGTACAAATTGAGAACAAGACCACTGGGTAAGGACAATAATAAACCAGGGCTTAATACCTGTAAGTACAAATTGAGAACAAGACCACTGTGTAAGGACAATGATAAACCAGGCCTTAATACCTGTAAGTACAAATTGAGAACAAGACCACTGGGTAAGGACAATAATAAACCAGGGCTTAATACCTGTAAGTACAAATTGAGAACAAGACCACTGTGTAAGGACACAGTTAAACCAGGCCTTAATACCTGTAAGTACAAATTAAAAACAAGACCACTGTGTAAGGACAATGATAAACCAGGCCTTAATACCTGTAAGTACAAATTAAGAACAAGACCACTGTGTAAGGACAATGATAAACCAGGGCTTAATACCTGTAAGTACAAATTGAGAACAAGACCACTGTGTAAGGACAATGATAAACCAGGCCTTAATACCTGTAAGTACAAATTGAGAACAAGACCACTGGGTAAGGACAATAATAAACCAGGGCTTAATACCTGTAAGTACAAATTGAGAACAAGACCACTGTGTAAGGACACAGTTAAACCAGGCCTTAATACCTGTAAGTACAAATTGAGAACAAGACGACTGTGTAAGGACAATGATAAACCAGGCCTTAATACCTGTAAGTACAAATTAAGAACAAGACCACTGTGTAAGGACAATGATAAACCAGGGCTTAATACCTGTAAGTACAAATTGAGAACAAGACCACTGTGTAAGGACAATGATAAACCAGGCCTTAATACCTGTAAGTACAAATTGAGAACAAGACCACTGGGTAAGGACAATAATAAACCAGGGCTTAATACCTGTAAGTACAAATTGAGAACAAGACCACTGTGTAAGGACACAGTTAAACCAGGCCTTAATACCTGTAAGTACAAATTAAGAACAAGACCACTGGGTAAGGACAATAATAAACCAGGCCTTAATACCTGTAAGTACAAATTGAGAACAAGACCACTGTGTAAGGACAATGACATTAAACCAGGCCTTAATATACAGTACCTGTAAGTACAAATTAAGAACAAGACCACTGTGTAAGGACAATGTTAATCCAGGCCTTAATACCTGTAAGTACAAATTGAGAACAAGACCATTGACAATGATAAACCAGGCTTAATACCTGTAAGTACAAATTGAGAACAAGACACTGTGTAAGGACAATGACGTTAAACCAGGCCTTAATACCTGTAAGTACAAATTGAGAACAAGACCACTGTGTAAGGACAATGTTAATCCAGGCCTTAATACCTGTAAGTACAAATTCAGAACAAGACCACTGTGTAAGGATACTATGAAACCAGGCCTTAATACCTGTCAGTACAAATTAAGAACAAGCACTGTGTAAGGACAATGACGTTAAACCAGGCCTTAATACCTGTAAGTACAAATTAAGAACAAGACCACTGTGTAAGGACAATGACGTTAAACCAGGCCTTAATACCTGTTGCGTCCGAGTCCCATACAGGAGGTGCATGGTCTATGGGTTGGACCATGATGATGATGATGATGACCTCCATGATGACCTCCATGTCTCCCGTGGTGATGATCGTGGTGTATATTATGGTGGTGGCCGAAGTCCTGCACCCTCCCTGTTCCATGACAAAAGTTACATCTGGTCTACAATTTAAAGATATAAAAGTCCATGTTTTAAAAGTTGCTTAAACTGTTGATATTTACTGAACATAGGTAACAATCTCACCGTGGCTAATATTTTGAGACGTAAAGAAAATGTTAACATTATCGGTTTTACTACACCGTTTTTTGAAAAAAAATAAAGTTTAATAATGTTACTGATAGCAATTTTATTTACGAATGGTGCCAATAGGTTTGACTTACCCGTCCTCTTCCAAGGCAAACATGACATCTACGGAACCCTGCACCATGGCAGTCATGACATGGCTAAAGGGAAAATATAAATGAATGCATCAATGCATAAATAAATAAACAAACAAACAAACAAATAAATAAATAAATAAATAAATAAATAAATAAATAAATAAATAATAAATAAAAAAGATATTAATTAATGGAAGCAGAGTCCTTGCAACATGTTACTTTGATCTACGAAACAGGTAAATGTATTACTCATGTTGTAGATTGTTCAAGGCTCCCCCATGATAAGCTGTGGCTGATTCACACAAACTATTATAGTACAGTATCTCATTCCTGAAAAAGCTGGAAGGTATTTTCACATGAAGGGTGTTACAAATATAACATACACAGCTGGTCTAGCACTTACCAATACATCTGGGGGTGTCGGGTTTGGCTGTAAGTTGCTTTGATGAATTGCTCTTCTAGGGTAGATTCTTAGTGCAATATTGTGTCACCATCATCATAAATCATTTTTAACTATGTTTGTTATCGATGTACAGTAGTAAGATTGGACTGTAACTACCACAACTTTTAATATGTGCATCAAAACTGTTAACCCAGCAGAGCTACACTTACATGTGCCATGGATTATATGTGATGACACTCTCTCTAACTTTTTCACAATCAATTCCCTCATTCATAACTACTGTACAATTATACGGAATCCTCAGCTTCTTTTGCATAATGTAAATTGCACAACTTCTTCCCACTCAAGCCTTCGTTATCGTGCTACCAATCTTTGGAACTCATTACCCAAGGCAATAAGTGACAGGCCTAGCTTAAAATCTTTTATGTATAACTTAAGTAATTATTACTTAAAGAAATACTAACTCTTGACAAGTGATTGAAAGACTCCAATTTGTTGTATGGACAAACTCAGGTGTTCAGATGCACTGGATTGTTTTTTTTTCCGGGGGGGGGGGGGGTGTTATTGTTTTGTTATGGTCTTATTGTCCTATTGAATGAAATTGTGTATTTTGCTTTGTTGTACTTTAATTGGTCTCTTTCTCTGTATTTTAGGGAGCGAAGCACCCCGTCAAGCCCGCAGGGTTTATTGTTCCGCTTCCTTCACTTCATGTATTATTCACTACTACTTCATGTTATTTGTTATTTGTAAACGTTTAAATGCATGTTGTGGAAAACGAATAAATGAAATGAAAAGACTTTCAGCAAAGATTAAAACTTGCAGTTTTGGTTTGGTAGAAAATCTTAAACGTTTCTCTTAACAGCGTACTCATATAATCGAAATGAAGAAACTTATTTCATATTTTGATAAACCTTTACATTTAAGACACTCCCAAGCAGGGAAGTAAAATGGGAGGACAAATGTCGACCCAGTAAAATTATTTTGCCCGCTGAGCATATTAAGCTTGCCATTTGTCCAGCTAGTGAATTAATTACCCAGCCAGCAAATAGCATTGCCCATACATTTTTAGTCATATCAGAGATAAGCATAAACACCACAAACTAAACATTGGGGCCTGTTTCAAATAGAAGTTGAGAACTACTCATATATGCATATATATATATGTTAAGTTATCTATAACAAATTTTACAATAAGTTGAAGAACTCTGGCTATGGTATACTGTAGTATCATGAACGACATGAAATGATAAGTATGAATAAATGCCACATTTTTGCTTTGTTTTCCATAAAAAGTGCATAAGCAGTGGGTTGTGTGAATGATGATGAAAACACTGTTATATCACTGCAGGGAAAATTCCATGTTCCCACTCGGTGAACTAGAAAATAGATAATGGGTGGGTGAATATATTAGAGCAGCCCAATCAGTTTTGTTGTTTTGATGAATTCACTTTTCTGAAGTACCGTCTTGAAACTAGAAAGGGGTATATGTTTGTAAATGATGAGGAGAAGGCAAAAGAACTTAGGAAATCTTTGAACAAAGAGATAGCACGTTCAAATTTAGATAAAATGAGGAAATGGTTTGCTGTTGTTGCAAACTGCAATATTTGCTTTGAATATAAAAGTGACTAAATATTATGCTACAACTTGCAAACCCCCCCCCCCCCCAATTCAGTTGAATTTTCAAAGCAGTTCATAGACCAAATCGACTTGACACAAAACACATGAAAAACCTTCTATGTAAACATACACATAATAATGAAGGAAATTTATTAGTCAGGATTACTAAACCGTCATCACACATTTACAAGTCTTTGTACTTTGCACCCATCAGGTGGTGATAACCGCATCAGCTTGGGCAGTCTTCAGATATTTACCTTGATAGAAGCTGTGTGAGGTACCTCAACCTCCATTTTACCCGCTTGAAATAGCGTTGGTGGGTTAACTGCAATATTCCAGGGACCTGGAGCAGGCCCATTGGCTGCACTATCAATAACCTGACCTGTAGTAGATATAGTGGTAGGCAAACATGTAGGGTAAATGATAAGACAAAGCTTCGTGACAAATGATTTCAAAAGAGATCATACCATTCATGAACAATGTATGTGCTATTCACTTCTCTACATGCCTCCTGCACACTGCCTGACTGACCGTGTCTGGACTCAACTCCAATGTCAAAGACGTCTACACACTGACCGTATCGGGACTCAACTCCAATGTTAAAGACGCCTACACACTGCCTGACTGACAGTGTCTGGATTCAACTCGAATGTTAAAGCCGCCTACTCACTGCCTGACTGTTCATGACTGGACTCAACTCCAATGTACTAACATAGAAGTGTGGAAACTTGTGCGGTGTACATGTGTGTTTACGACTACATCTATGATTAGGCTAGTCATGCCACAAAGTTGCATTGACTTCAGTCAGGGAGGATACTATGTAGCCTTTTCCTGAATGACAGTTAATATGGTGTAGTGTTTGCAGGACTTCAACTGCCCAGTTGCAACAAATGTAACCAATCAGAGGGGAACAGATAAACATGTGACCTATACCAGCACCAACATGTGACCTAAACAGGCACCATTTATCATCATGAGACCTATACGAGCACAATTTATCATCATGTGACCTATACGAACACCATTTATCATCATGTGACCTATACGAGCACCATTTATCATCATGTGACCTATACGAACACCATTTATCATCATGTGACCTATACGAACACCATTTATCATCATGTGACCTATATGAGCACCCTTTATCATCAGGTGACCTATACGAGCACCATTTATCATCATGTGACCTATACGAACACCATTTATCATCATGTGACCTATACGAGCACCATTTATCATCATGTGACCTATACGAGCACCATTTATTAACAGACTATTGTGCGAACGCATCAGTTCTTCAATGTGTGGGGGGGGGGGATCATTTTCAAACTTAGGCAAGACATACCAATAATATAAACTTAATCCAAAATTAACTTTGAGAGTTACATTGCTTACAAGCAAGTGTCACATAGTACATACACACACACGCCATCACCACTGCATAGATTCCTTTTGCCTCTACAGTACCAAGGATTTAAAAAAAAGAAAATATAGTCTCAGGTGGTTAGTTTACCTCGGTAAGGTTCAAAGGCATGCTTCGTCAGTCTTTTCTCTGTGAAGGTCTCCAGCTTGTACTGAAAGGAAGTGAAAAGTGAGATCATAGAATCACCACACTCAACTGCTTGCAACTTACAAATAGGTATTATTAAAGTTGCTGTGTTTATAGGTGAATGTTCCTCTTATATAGAAAAAAAGGTGCACTTATTTGTTTACGTTCCTGTATTAACAATGTTTAATAACAAGATGGTGTGATATTCTTGAGCACTTTAGCCTTATTCCCTCTCAATCTACATTGTAACTCACAAGCCATTAGCTGGGATATTTCTAGTCATGCAATGTCTCATGTAGCAAAATTTAATTCTTTTTTATTACAGAAGACTGTCCTATTTTGACATCTTACCATCAGTCACTATCTGTTCACCCACAGTTACCTGGGAACACCCACAGGGCACGATGATATCTGCCTTCAGTTTCTCCATTTGAGAATTTTCATTTTCGCTTGCAGTGATACCATATATTAAATTCACTTATGAAATATGAAACATCTTCACGGATCAACGAAACTTGAAGTTGAAAGTGAAAGAGAAAGGAGTACTACAAGGAAATTAGTCGATTGAAGCAGTGCCTTAATTATAACGAACAAGAAAGAACAAATGCCAATCACGATGAATCGAAACAGCTCTAGACAGTTTTAACATCTGATATGGCTATACACTATTTATAGTGAGTCTACTGCACAATTGGGCAAGTTTTTCCAAATACAACTGAGCATGAAACGTATTGTTTAGTTGCTTTAAATTTATAATAACAGTTTTCAAACATTAAGAATCACATCACTTTGAGACCAATTTCAACATACAGTCAAGCCCATCCCTACAAATATCTACAACATCAGATATACCTAATTTGATCCTACAATGTAAGTAGGAATTTGGCAGAGAGGTTAGTGTATATATTGCATAAAAAGCAGCTGCTTGTTTAATGCTAGTTTGACTATGACTTCTGTGAGTATTTCTTCTTCTGTGAGAACTGATAGATATGTAGATAAACTAACTAACAGTGGGAATCAGTGGGAATCTTAAATAATTGACAAGTTCTATGTAGGACTGTAGGCATCTAGCTGCAGGCATATTTAATTGACGGCCATGATGTAAGTTTGTACCTATCTATAGGCCTTTTAAATTGCTACATATTATGTCACCCATCTGTACACCTGCCTATTTCATTACATAACTCAGTATATATGCCTGTTGGGTGTGTATAGTTGGTGTATATTACATACAGTAGCTATAGGCATGATATATTCTGTCATTTCAGGAATACTGCAGAACTTAAACGGCTGCATCCAGAGTTAAGAATTGTAAATGAAGGAATAAGTGAGAAGTGTTGCCTAAAAGTGTAATATTTAAAGGATATCTTGAATATATATTGAAAAAGTATCTTAAAATATCTTGAAAGGAATACATGACACCATGTAAGATGTTCTAAAGAGAAGAAAACTTGCAGCAATTCTAAATGCATGCCTCTTTTCATCAGATAAACACACACATATATACATTTCAAACATTTCAGAGAAAAACCAACGAAGAATATCATTTGTTATATTAACACAAATTGTAAAATATGCTTACATGGAATGCAGACGACTGAACAATATCATTGATTTTCATGTTTCTAGCAGCTCCTGTCCCGTAGCAACATTTCTCGGAGACAAATTGCAAAAGTGCTTCTTTGGCTTGCTCATCATTGACTGATGGAGCACTGCATGTGAAGAACATAAAATTGAACTGTAAGTGTGTATCAAGCAATGGAAATCCAATTGGACCATGCATTAAACAATTTGTTAGACTCATCAACCTAATGGTAAAAATAAATATTCTTAAAGCCACTTTACGTAGTCTACCAGAAACACAACAGAATCAATACCAATCTGGACTGTCAAACAATTGTTGTTGTACTTAATGAGACTACTAAATAATCACAGTATCATGGGCCATGGTAATGCATTTTCATTTGTAAAATCCCAACACTTTTCTGGTTTGGATTTTTACAAATACTGTTACTTACCTGTCTCTGCACAACATATGCACTATAATCTACCTTAATCTACACAAAGTGGCAACTCCCCCCCATTAACCCACTTTCCAAGCCAATGTTCACTTCTTCTTGTTCCTTGTTCCCAAATCAATCACTCTGAAGACTTTTACTGGCTAGGTTTGTCTGAATTAAGGTAGGGCTATGTTAATGAAGATTAGAGTAGATATGAAAGTAAATACTTAGGACAAGGACACAAATGTTTAACAGATCTACTCTGCATTCTATAGTTTAATTAACACTAAAAGTGCATCTACTGATGCACCTTGATTTATACATGCTCATATGGACAGAGGACAGATACATGGGTGTATATACTCACGGGGGCAAGTCTTGTCTCTGAGGAGGGCCTTGGCTACTCAAAGCATCTTGGTAGGAAGGTGGAGGCAAAGCAGCATCCATCTGGTTATAACCAGAAATGGCGTCAAAGGCACTGGCAGGAGGTGCTGTAGGCTGCGGCTCATTGCTCTGTCACAAAAATGAGAAAAAAATATTTGATACAAACGATTATCAAGGGTTGATGGAAGATCAAAAGAGAAATAAGGAGAATGTATTTAAGCAAACTGTACAATTGTGTAAGATCTTCAAACTACTGTCACTAGGCAATATCCCAAAGAACTGAATACAATTTCACGCAGACAGACTCCCATTATTACTGTAGGCTATGGAAATGGTATAGCACTAAACCTTTGGCTATAACAGTCTTGGTTAGTTAGGGTTAGGAAGCCTACAGTAGCTCATTTGAAACCCTATCGTTGTGATAATGGCTGACAATTATTCCATGCTTTCTCTTTTCCATAAGCATTGCAGAGAATGATGACATAGTTATCACGCCTAATCCATTCCTACTCCTGGTATTACCAGTTAACATCCCATCTGACAGGCAAGAGTCTGATATCATGTAAAAACTTGGCACACCTTTATAATAAACAGTCAAGTTGCTACAAGTAAAAACACAAATGTTTGAAACGTCCAGTCCCTTGCTTTAAAGTTCACACACACTTGTACATGTATGCAAACACAAACCAAATCACCTTCTGTAACTTAATTATATGTGGAATCTTATTAAAATCTGTTATAACAGGTTATTGCAATTAACCATGACTTTTAAAAAGACTTCACGAATGGGAAAGTTAAAACAAAATTCCAACATTTTCTGTCCATTCTGTCACAAAATGAGCCAGCAAAAAATCGTTTATTGAAGCATTAGACAATAGACCTTTGATCATGGACATCCAGAGATGGTGCAATATTCTTTCCCTATAGCGAATGTAGACATCGCCAGCTGGCTACTGAATTGTGCGCAGGCTAGTGCAGTAGATGGACTAATTGTCACATTAGAATAGTATAATTTAGTTAATTTGTATTTGTATGACAGAAGAAGTCAATCTGTCAGCTGTTTATTTTAGAAAGTTTTTTTTTAGTAACTTTTACTTTAGTCAATGCTGGTTGTTGTTGATGTTGGAAAGTAGTATCCAAGGATGTAGGACAATTTACATAAACCCTAATCCCTCTATTCACTACAAAAATACATGGTAGCATAATTGAGTATGTATACAAAAGAAACATCACCAGGTCAGGGCATAGTATAATAATACAAAGGTACAGGGTAGCATAGCATAGCTAGTGCACACAAAAGAAACCTACCAGGGCAGGACATAGTCAAGATGACAATGTATTGTATTGCCAAGTTATGCAAATTGATACACTATTAATTATGTGTGACATCACATCCAGCCAGTGAAGTGAGTGTTGGATAAGATTTTTATTCACTCTCCAAAATGCCATCATCGGATTGAGTCCTGCTATATCTCTTAGCTGAAAAAGACGGAGCTACAATATTGTGATTTTCATATCATGGGGCACAGGATCCTATATATAGGATACCTGTATTGAAGCCTGGGCTAGTATATTGTAATTTATAACTGGCATTTAACTGTGAAATCTGAAAACACAATTATTTCCTGGAGACTCCAGATTCACTCAATATGTAGTGTTCTGGATAGGGCAGCTTGTCGGCAGAGTTGGGATGGAAGTACATCACCTGACCGGAAAAAAATAAAGCTGTATTGCAGAGCTCGTCTGACAGTTTAAGAACTGGAACCATTTGCCACTTTCCTCTCACATTGGGTCGAAGACCGGAAGCTTTTGAGGATAGTTTTATCACCGACTATAACACCTACCACAACCTGATATCAGCAACCACGTGTCAACAAGTATTGTCAACACCTTTAGGCAATATTCGTCATAGTGACAACTCAGAACTCATTTTTTTTTTAAGATAAATGTTAAATCAGAATTTCATGATGTAAAGGGGGGAAAGCTCTTCAGAGTAGAAGAGGTAATCTCATTCTTTTATAGAGAAAAGAATATCCAATTAATATATATTAAGACTAAATTTATACGTGCCAGTTTGCTCTCTCGCAATTGAAAAAGATCCAGGGGTATCAAAACTTTGGAAAGTCTTAACCTTTTCAGTAGTTAAGCTAAATCTAGTATATGTTATCCTCTGGTAAAGATTGCGCCAAAGCAATCTGTTATCTCTAAGTATTCAGGAGTCCTACGTGTTCCTAAGCAGTATTACAGAACGCTGTAGCCTTTATTTTGCATGTTCCTTTTTTTTATTATTTTAAGGAGAAAGTTCCTCCTCAATAAATACCTATTCACTTAAGAAGTTGAATTTATAAAACTTGTTCTGCATCATTAGTTGGTTGGAGTATTTCTTTTTTACATTGCATATTGATTTTGGATAGCCGCTAGGCGAATGTGTCGCATTGCCACTTGCATTCTTTTTGTGGGTGACAATTAAATGGGGGCCTATCCGGGAATTCTATCCAAGATTTAAGCATAAGCATTTTCTTTGACAGAAGTGAAAAATACATAACTGGTTGGTGTCATAAAATTCAACCTGTGAATTATATGTATATTAATTGTTTGTATTTACTTGTATTCGCAGACGAATTCCGCAAGAGCAGCTCTTATTTGGTCGGTCTACCTGTGTACTTCCATTCTAGCGTCTTACTGGCGGTCCCGACAAGAACTGAAGCAACATCTAACGTAATGTTGGTTGGCAAGTAGTTAATTGTGTTTTGTATTTTACATGTTTTATGCCAGACGTGAAATCCACTTACGCAATTAGTGTATCATTGTTGTTTAATCGTACAACTGTGTTACCTATGATATGAAATTACATTGTTGTCGGATGTAACTATAAATTGCGCGCACTCTAAACTAAACTGCAGGCATCAGTAATTGGTTTCAATACATTGTCATTGTTATACATTAGTCATGACTAGTCAACTAGAGTTAGAAAAACTTGTGTCAATCGGAGAAAAGTTAGGTCTCAAAGGTGTAGAACTAAAACAATTCTTAGATGATGAAAGGGACAAGCTTAAGCAAGAACGAGATGAAGAAAGAGATCGAAGAGCTAAGCAAAGGGCGATTGATGCACACGAACAAGAAGAAGATAGGCAGAGACAAGAAAAGATAGAAAGAGAAAAGGCAAAGCAGTTAGAAATACAACTCAAGATAGAAGAAGCAAAGCAAGCCCAAGCTGAGGCACAAGCACAGATAGGCAATGGAGGTTATCATGGTAATGGTAGTGCAGCAAGAAGTAGACCACCTAAACTGCCACCATTCAACCAAGAGAAAGACGACATTGATGCATATATCAATAGATTTGAACGTTATGCCACATTGCAAGGTTGGGATAGGGATACTGTATGGGCCACAAGTCTTTCAGCACTTATTCAAGGTTGTGGATTGTTTGAATATTCATCACTTTCACTTGAGGATTCCAAAGATTACGACAAGGTAAAGCAAGCCTTATTACGTGCATACCACCTTACAGCCGATGGTTTTAGGAAGAAATTTCGTGATATTAGACCTGCACATGAAGATACAGGAACCAAGTATGTCACAAAATTAAAGAATTATCTCCATAGATGGATGGAATTAGAGGAAGTAACTACTTATGAACAACTCCAAGACATAATATTGAGAGAGCAGTTCTTGAACTCATGTAGCAAAGATTTGGAAACATTTCTGAAAGAAAGAAAGCCGAAGAACATCACAACAATGGGTGAATTTACCGATCAATATGTAGAAGCACATGGAGGTTGGTATCCTGGTCACTCCAAGAATAGTAGAAGTACTCAAAACAGTAATTCCACGAGGAACCAGAATCGTAACAACGGAAGATTCCACAATCACAATCAGAAGTTCCAGCAACAAAATCAGAAAGGGAAAACGTATTCTGGGCAGAGAAGTGAACCCAGGAAATGCTATATTTGTGATAAACCAGGCCACTTTGCAAGAGACTGTAGGACAAAGCGAATGCAAACCATGGCTCTTATGACAGATGTATTTAGTTACATGATGGAGAAACGCGCCTCAACTTCGACCGAACAGAACCTTCCAGACAAAAAGGAAACTGGCGGTGCATGTACAGACATTGGGGCATTCATGATGGTAAAGCCAGATCCTCATCTATTCCAAGCAAGTAAGAAGGGATTCTTCACATTAGATTGTGGTCACAAGTTAACTGTATTGACTCAAGTTACAGCCGCATGTAAAGATCAGAATTTATCGTCGATGCCTGTTCAAATGGGTAAGATAGGGAATCAAAGTGTTAAAGTATTACGGGACAGTGGATGCAGTGGTGTAGTTGTAAGATCTCAGTACGTCAAGCCCAGCCAAATGACAGGTGACGTTAAAACTTGCATCCTGATTGACGGTACGGTACGACAATATCCCGTTGCCAACATACTCGTGGATACTCCATACTTCTCAGGTTCAGTTTCGGCCTTGTGTATGAATGATCCAGTCTATGATTTAATTCTAGGGAATGTCCCAGGTGTACGAGAACCTACCAATCCAGACCCGAATTGGGAAGAGTCACAGACACAGGATCAACCAGTACAACCACCACCAAATGTAACCAAGCCTATGGCAATAAGGAATGATGATGACCCAAATACAGTTGCCGCAGCACAGACAAGGAGTCAGAGCAAAGCAAAAGAGAAGCCCTTTAAAAAGTTAAAGGTATCGTCCCCGATTGGTGAAGAGGTTACTGCAGACATGCTACGTGAAAAGCAACAACAGGACCCCACCTTGGAAAAAATCAGACAGTTAGCCAAAACAGGAGATGATAAAGTGAGTAAAAATGGGAGTACTCATAAATATGTGAAGTCCAGTGGCATTCTCTACAGAGAATTTAGTTCTCCTCGAGTGGAATTTGGAAACAGATTTAGGCAGGTAGTAGTTCCAGTTGACTACAGAGATCATGTATTAAAGGTAGCACACGAATCGATTCTAGGGGGTCATCAAGGATCCAAAAAGACGCGTGATAAAGTAATGAGTGACTTTACATGGCCTGGAATGCAAGCAGACGTTACCAGGTATTGTCAGTCGTGTGATGTATGCCAAAGAACCCTCCCTAAAGGTCGTGTTACTAAAGTACCATTAGGAAGTATGCCGCTGATTGAAGAACCATTTCAAAGGGTAGCAGTAGACTTCGTAGGACCGATCAAGCCAGCCACAGAGCGTGGACATCGTTACATATTGGTTTTAGTTGACTACGCAACTAGATACCCAGAAGCAGTACCAATGAAAACCATTGAAGCTGAGTCAGTAGCTGAGGAACTCCTTGGAATTTATTCAAGATTAGGCTTCCCAAAAGAAGTATTAACTGACCAAGGATCTCAGTTTGTCTCTGGCGTCATGAAAGAAGTTAGCCGATTATTGTCAATTCGCCGATTAACCACGACTCCGTACCATGCCATGTGCAATGGGTTGGTAGAGAAATTTAATGGCACATTGAAAGCAATGTTAAAGAAGATGTGCGATGAAAGGCCTAAAGATTGGGACAGATATATAGATCCCCTACTGTTTGCGTACAGGGAAACGCCACAGGAAAGCACAGGCTTCTCGCCATTTGAACTGCTATATGGGCGGACCGTGCGTGGTCCTATGCGGATTCTTAAGGAATTATGGACCGGCGAATCAGAAGTAAGTGAGACGAAGACTGTGTACCAGTACGTGTTGGACTTACAGGAACGTTTGGAGCAAACATGTCAACTAGCACGTGAGGAGCTCAAGAAGTCTAACAAAGGTACAAAACGTACTACAACAAGAAAGCAAGAGTAAGAAACATGAAAGTAGGAGAAGAAGTCCTCCTCCTTCTCCCCACTGATAAGAACAAGCTACTTATGCAGTGGAAGGGACCATTTCCAATAGTGGAGAAAGTTGGTACAATGAACTACAAAATAGACTTTGGCCATAGGGTCAAAACACTTCACGCCAACCTGCTAAAGAAATATAACAGACGTGAAGTGGCAGCCACTATGTTCGAGATGCCAATACAAAGTATGTATGAAGTTGTCTGCACATCGGTTCTAGAAGATGAACCACAAGAGGAATCTGGTATATCTGAACTCAAATCATTTTCCACAGATGATCTTATACATCTTCCACCTATGTTTCAGAAGGAGCGAAGTACTGATGTGAATATCAGCGGACAATTAGGAAAAACAAAAACTCAACAGGTACAACAAATATTGACAGAGTTTGAAGACAGTTTGACTGACCTACCGGGGAAGACAAAGCTCGGTGAACATGTCATCAAAGTCAGCGATACAACACCTATAAGGAGTAAACCTTATCCAATACCACATGCTCTTCGAGATGATATCCGCAAGGAGATCCAAAGTATGCTGAGGATGGGCGTAATATCGCACAGCAAAAGTCCATACGCTTGTCCGTTGGTAGCATTAAAGAAGCCGGATGGATCTTTGAGGGCCTGTTGCGACACACGCAAAATTAACATGATCACGGAGTTTGATGCTGAGCCTGTTCCAGACCAGGAAGAGATTTTTGCAAAGTTATCCAAGGATTGCTACTTCAGTAAAATCGATCTGAGCAAAGGTTACTGGCAAATCCCAATGGCAAAAGAGTCGAAGCCATTAACAGCATTTGTGACTCATGATGGGTTATACGAGTTCAATATGATGCCATTTGGTCTTGTGAATTCTGGTGCTACATTCAACAGAGTGATGAGGAAGCTTCTTAAAGGAATTGAGAATGTCCATAGTTATGTAGATGATATCCTGATACACACTCAGACATGGGAGGAACATCTCCAGAGAGTAAAAGAAGTCTTCACAAGAATCAAGAAAGCCAACTTGACGGCTAGACCTACAAAATGTTTCATTGGGTACAATGAGGTGGAATTTTTAGGACATATTATAGGAGAAGGTAGAGTAAAGCCCAAACCTGACAAAATTAAAGCCATTCAGCAAGCAGAGAGACCAACTACAAAGACTCAAGTGAGATCATTCTTAGGGTTGGTAGGTTACTACAGGAAGTTTGTACCAAACTTCGCAGCCGTGGCAGTACCACTGACTAACTGTACGAAGAAAGGGGAACCAAACGTGATTAGATGGGGCGAGAGCCAGGAACAGGCGTTCCAAACACTGAAGAGTAAGCTTGCAAGCTCACCGATTCTTCAGCTCCCCGACCTCCACAGGGAATTCACACTTCGGACAGACGCTTCGGATACAGGAGTTGGTGCGATCCTTCTTCAGGAGTTTGCAGGTGAAAAATTTCCAGTAGCCTATGCTAGCAAAAAGCTGAACAAGAGTCAAATGAGATACTCAGTGATGGAGAGAGAATGCTTGGCCGTAGTCTGGGCTGTACTCAAGTTTGAGCCATATCTCTATGGCAAGGAATTTGTAATAGAGACAGACCATCAACCATTGACATGCATTCGGAAGTCGAAAGTGGCAAATGGAAGGATAATGAGGTGGGCACTGGCATTACAGCCATATCGTTACCGCATCCAAGTGATAAAGGGAGCCGATAATGTAGGGGCTGACTACTTGAGTAGAAGTACAGAAATAATGCAAGCCAATTTCTTATCCTTCATCAGCAAAGAGCTGTAAGAAATTCATTTCCAATAGTGTATGGAAATGTGTGATTTCAGGAAGCTTAGGGAGAAGCAGAGGAAATTGAAGGAGATTTCAGTGCAGGATAGGCTGAAACAAATATCCTAATGTGAGATGTGTATAAATGTGTTAGACACATTTTATTAAAGGAGGGAGTTAATTGTCACATTAGAATAGTATAATTTAGTTAATTTGTATTTGTATGACAGAAGAAGTCAATCTGTCAGCTGTTTATTTTAGAAAGTTTTTTTTTAGTAACTTTTACTTTAGTCAATGCTGGTTGTTGTTGATGTTGGAAAGTAGTATCCAAGGATGTAGGACAATTTACATAAACCCTAATCCCTCTATTCACTACAAAAATACATGGTAGCATAATTGAGTATGTATACAAAAGAAACATCACCAGGTCAGGGCATAGTATAATAATACAAAGGTACAGGGTAGCATAGCATAGCTAGTGCACACAAAAGAAACCTACCAGGGCAGGACATAGTCAAGATGACAATGTATTGTATTGCCAAGTTATGCAAATTGATACACTATTAATTATGTGTGACATCACATCCAGCCAGTGAAGTGAGTGTTGGATAAGATTTTTATTCACTCTCCAAAATGCCATCATCGGATTGAGTCCTGCTATATCTCTTAGCTGAAAAAGACGGAGCTACAATATTGTGATTTTCATATCATGGGGCACAGGATCCTATATATAGGATACCTGTATTGAAGCCTGGGCTAGTATATTGTAATTTATAACTGGCATTTAACTGTGAAATCTGAAAACACAATTATTTCCTGGAGACTCCAGATTCACTCAATATGTAGTGTTCTGGATAGGGCAGCTTGTCGGCAGAGTTGGGATGGAAGTACATCACCTGACCGGAAAAAAATAAAGCTGTATTGCAGAGCTCGTCTGACAGTTTAAGAACTGGAACCATTTGCCACTTTCCTCTCACATTGGGTCGAAGACCGGAAGCTTTTGAGGATAGTTTTATCACCGACTATAACACCTACCACAACCTGATATCAGCAACCACGTGTCAACAAGTATTGTCAACACCTTTAGGCAATATTCGTCATAGTGACAACTCAGAACTCATTTTTTTTTTAAGATAAATGTTAAATCAGAATTTCATGATGTAAAGGGGGGAAAGCTCTTCAGAGTAGAAGAGGTAATCTCATTCTTTTATAGAGAAAAGAATATCCAATTAATATATATTAAGACTAAATTTATACGTGCCAGTTTGCTCTCTCGCAATTGAAAAAGATCCAGGGGTATCAAAACTTTGGAAAGTCTTAACCTTTTCAGTAGTTAAGCTAAATCTAGTATATGTTATCCTCTGGTAAAGATTGCGCCAAAGCAATCTGTTATCTCTAAGTATTCAGGAGTCCTACGTGTTCCTAAGCAGTATTACAGAACGCTGTAGCCTTTATTTTGCATGTTCCTTTTTTTTATTATTTTAAGGAGAAAGTTCCTCCTCAATAAATACCTATTCACTTAAGAAGTTGAATTTATAAAACTTGTTCTGCATCATTAGTTGGTTGGAGTATTTCTTTTTTACATTGCATATTGATTTTGGATAGCCGCTAGGCGAATGTGTCGCATTGCCACTTGCATTCTTTTTGTGGGTGACACTGATATTGGTGACAGGATGAGGACCATATATACTGTGCAAATTGGCATCGTAAGTACTTTTTCTTCAAAGTTTATATCTAACCTGAGCATTGTTAGGATCTGCTTCTACATCCTCATCTGGGACGTCTCCTTTGTATGACGGCTCCTCTGGGCCGCCGCCTCCGGATGCTGGCATTCCTCCTGGATATCCTGCCCCTGGCTGATGGGATATATGAAACATTATGCAAACTTAATGAATAACACAAAGTCTGAGAATGATTTTTACAATTATATCTTCAGAGTTCAGATCTCACAAAATAAAACTATTTCTCACCTTGCACAGAGATTATGAAACTATTCATAGCTTGGGAATAAAATCCTGGATCTTTGATAAAAACAATAAAATGAAAGTACTGTACCTTAACAGAGAGATTATGAAACTGTAATACTGGAAATATATACAGATCTTCAAAGAGAGCATGGACTCTAGAAACCAAAACTAAGAGATATAAATTAATGGATACAGAACAGCCAGGTGACTTTTAGTTTTGTTATCTACAGTAGGTCTACTAAATTTTGGATTTACAATAGATTTGTGCATTGAAGCAGGCACAGCCAATAGGAAATGATTGGTAATAGTTGACTGTCTCATGATATTGATCTCTTCTTCTTGACTTACATGTGTTAATTTGTTCACATATGAAATCTTACACTATCATTATGTTCCACATAAATGTTCTTCTTTTTCCCCTTCTTCATCTCACCTGTGGCTGGGATTGTGGGTATCCAGATGCAGCAGGCTGTGGGGGATTACCACCTTGTTGGTATCCTGGTGCACCACCTTGAGGGTAGCCTCCACCACCTTGAGGGTAGCCTCCACCACCTTGTGGGTAGCCTCCGCCTCCCTGAGGATATCCCCCGCCACCTTGTGGGTAGCCTGCAGCTGGTGGAGGGTAGTTCTGTTGACCTCCTTGATACATCTTTGGCTGCTGCTCTCTGTCATGGAACAAGTATATTATTTAGAATTTGATGATGTACAGTACATTGCAAAAAATATAAGTGACCTAAAAACCTTTGTAGGCTTATCCAGTAGGTCCCTCTCGGTATAACACAGTTAAACTAATACACATGGTCCAAATTATTCATACAAAAAACAAAACATAATGAAATAATGAATAATAAAAGCAGAGCAAAGTGTTAAGATGCATAGGAGTTTATGTACACAGAAACTATACTAAAGCATTTTATAAAAGAGACAAAATATTAAGAGCCTTCGAAAGTGCCACACAAAACTTGAACAATAAATTACAGTTCACCATGAAAAGTGCAAGACTGTACAAAGCTCAATGAGCATACATTTAGTGACTTTGTATAGACTGACCAATAGAGCTGATCGAATTACTACTAAAACTTCAGGAAAGACTATCAGCTATGTACAGTATATGTATATAGGTATATGACATAAATCTTGTTGTTGTACTACTTTACATACCTTTTTGAATAACATTTAAATTTGTAACGTTCTAAAAAAACATACCCCAATAACCTCTGATTCTCTGACATACTGTATTGTATGGCTGTGCAGAGTACTGTAATGTCACCTACTCCAGGAAACAATTAAATCCACCGTAAAGCTGTTGATTTTGTCACAGTACTATTACATTCTAAGACAAACCAACTGAACAGGCTACAGTATATACATGAACAATAGTCTATGGGATCTCTGTAGGGAGTGTTACTGTGAAGTACATGTGTGTGCATGGATAAAGTACTGTACGGGTGTGTTTATAAATAAACCAAGATCATAAGACCGGGGATTGCACAACACCAACGTAAATCAGGGTAAACTACAAAGGTATCTTAGTTATTAGTTTAACCTTTTGTGCCTGCATCAGTGCACACAGGCTTGTTTCCACTGAATTGTTGACAAGTGACTGTGTAAATATTAACTCCATGAAGTTCCTGATAACCGGATGTTAGTTATCCACCTTAGCAGAGATACAATGTCGTTAGCATAATCAACAGATGCATACCATGCAAAACTTGGCAAAATGGCCTAAATTTCTGTGTTTTCAAACTACAGAACTACTGCATAGTCCAAAATTGCCATGGATCAAGAGATGCACAAAAAGAAAAGAAGGAAAACAAAACTTTGAAGAGGAAGCAAATGAAGTGTCAAAGCTTCAATACAAATTTGATGACCAGGCAGTTTGGACATCAAAGCAGACAAGATCAAAACAGTCTTTTGATTCTATTGTTTGAGTCGTGAGTGATACAGAAAAACAAACGTGTCAGTGAAAGGATTGGTTCAGTTGTCATACATTTTTATGTTATATGAAAGAGGACAATAAAAGAAACACCATGGTGAAAACACTGTTCAAATATCTGTTTTGGTTAAAGAGATATTCAAGTGTAAAGTTTTATCAGATTGTGTAGAAACTGCTGAAATCTGACTAGCTGTGATGTCACATCCTCACATTCCTGAAAAGTCTTTGTTTTTTTCTCTAAAATATTTTGTGAGATTTCATGACTTCAAACCAAAAGATATGTCAGGAGATCTCATATTTGTCAAAGGAAGTATTTAAGATTAAACATCTGAAGAATTTTTGATTATATCATTTTCAAATGTGTTAAAAAATGTAAATCATTTTTAAAGAAATATATTCACAAATGTTAAGGAAGTGAGGATGTGACGTCACACCTTCACAGTAAGTCTTTCTACACCAGTCGTTTTCAAAGAAATTTTGACATCTTCAAAGTGTCATATCTCCTTAACAGAGCATGCTATCATGGTAGTTTCTTCAGTTCTTTTTATCTTTTTGTGCTCTTTCATACAAAATAGACATGCCAAACACCTGAACCAATCCTTTAAAGGGTGTGCAGACTCGTCTCATGAAACGTCTCATGCCGGTAATCTGACCTATTTTCGAATGAGGTGTAACAGAAGTGTTAGACACCACCATCGATCCCAGAAAATACACACACACAGCTTAATTGCTACCGTCAGTAATTAGACACTATTGTACAGTCAATACATATACAGCTACGGTCAATACCCACAACACGGTGTACATAGCATTGATGGACATCTCAGGTCTAGATAAAAAATAACAAGGTATCACGTTTCATTACTGTCTGCATTTTGTAGCGACAAGAATAAAACTCCACTTGCAAGCAACGGAAAGTTAACTTTTTCAGAACGCGGCACGCGGTTTGGGGCGAGTCTTCAATATCCTTTAAGGTACAGGTCCGTGTTGTTTATTTTGCTATTTGGTTGAAATTTAAATGCTGCAAGCAAATAATAAAATCTAGTTAGTTCTTCATTGAAAGGAATTGTCCACATTATGATCTTCTCTGCCTATAGCAAATACCATCTGAGTCACCTGTTTTTGGCCAAACACAGGGGATATTGAATAGATCTACCCCAGCTCCTAGTGCTAGCCATACTAAATGCTCCTCTGCACAAATTCATGATTAAACACATTGTACTATTTCAGTGGTCAAGCCAAATTTGCAAGGGTATCTTTTAATTGGAATTCCCTTAGAATTTGATTCAACTGACGATTAATTGATCATACTGTTGAGGAAAAGTTTAAGTTCACACAACACCCTACCCTTCAATAAATGTAATGTCTTTCTTCAAAACTCAATTATAATTATAATTGAATTTTGACAACTATTAATATTTGTCTGAGTAGATTGGGATGCACCTCACATGATGTCAGTGCTTAAACACTACTGTCATTTGTACATTATCAACTTCACATTCTGTTTAGTAAAGCTGAAATTCTATCTAATACTTGGTCAAAACAAGTAAGTTTTGGTCTGGAGTTAAAACATTTGGCTGTCATTGTGCAAATTCAACATAACACATACATGTATGTATGTTGTTGCACTTGAAGATCACTTAAATGGTACTTCAAACTGTGGCAATTAATTTCAATGATTGTACATGTAAAGATTGGATGCTAGTTTGAACATGTCCTTTTTGTAGTCGCCGGTCAGCTGTTTTATTTTGGGCTATACCATTTGATTTAGGTTGGCATCGAGTTTAACAACGGTCAAGCTCAGCATAGGAATTAGGGATAGATAATAATATAAATAATACTAATTCAACTTAATTATAAGTAAGGGATGTCAAGTGTACCATTCTCAAAATAATTTGAGGACAACAAAACAATGACTGTTTTAAATTCTACACTAGTACAAACATCCCTCTCTTAATTGTGGAATATACAGTCCAGGGATGAGTGGAACATGTCAAGTTTTTATCATCAGTCAAAATAAATTTTCCTCTGCACTACCTGTATCCTTTATTGCTGCACATGTTGTTGTATAAATTTTAATTAGATCAGATATTTTGAAATATAAATAATACTGTTATGAAGTAAGGAGAGTAAGGAGAAGTAAGGAGAAGAAAGCTGCTTATGTCCTAGGGATAGCTTAAGGGGATTACAAAATTACTTAGACATACATGTAAAGACTTGCTAATAGGATTAAAGGATAGAGCAGATGAGGAGAGGGGTTTAGGGTAGTTGGGCTGTGGCTTTTGTGAGGAGAGTAGCGAAGATATTGAGGAGAGACTGTAAGGAAAGAGAGAAGCCGAGGTTGTGTGAGAGGATAGCAGTGTTGTAAGGTAGCAGAGGTTGTTGATGAAGGATTAATGTTAAATGATTGTGAAAGGAAGCAGTGGCATTTTGTGGAGTCGGAAAATAAAAGAAGAAAAGCACTGAATAACACTGTCCAGAACTTATTACCCCAAACAATGTAACAAATACTAATTCAACTTAATTATTAGTATGGGATGTCAAGTGTCGTTCTCCAAATAATTTTGAGAACAACAAAACAATGACTGTTTTAAATTCTACACTAATACAAAACAGCCCTCTCTTAATTGTGGAATATACAGTCAGGGGATGAGCGGAACATGTCAAGTTTAGCTATCATCAGTCAAAATAAATTTTTCCTCTGCACTACCTGTATCCTTTATTGTTGCACATGTTGTTGCATAAATTTTAATTATCAGATATTTTGAGATGCTAAAATTCCAAAATGTGTATTATCTGTTAATAAATGCTACCATATATGAGGGTGGGAGGTGGTCAGGAAAGTGTAAGGTTTTGATAGCATTGGGTCACAAGAATGAATTTAGACAAAATGTTCTCCAATACAATACGTGGACAAAGGTCATACACAATAACACATACCAAGTTACCAAACTTCATTCACTGACCAGTAGTATGTACAAGTAGATAATCATTATAAACATGAGTAATTCTGGATATCATTCTGAGCAACTCAACTGCATATTTCAATTTAAAAATTTCAGAATTATCAATCATCTCAATAATTAGTTTATAGAATTAAAACTGAGATTATGAAAGAAAAGAAACACAGATTGGGTTTATCAGCCTTATTTGGTAAGTGATTTTGTTGTTTTTAAAATCATTATTAAAACAACCATTAAAACAACCATACCCAAGAATTGAAAGGATTTTGATCTGATGAGAGGTTTCTGTTCAATTCTGCAGACAAGGAAAAGGATTGTCATTGAAAATGACATCAAGCAGTTCCACTAACTCACAAAGGTCAGTCTAGGAATGATATTTTAGGAGCTTGAATGGAGCAGCTAAATGGTTTGGCACATGCTCTAGTCTGTATGTGATTTTAACCAGCAGAATGAGAAATTTGATTATTATGAAATGATAATCATATTGTTGGAGGCAGAGAGCAGTCAATAGGTGGTGCTTGTCATAACTGAGAGTTGGGATACTTGTTTTAAAGGGTGTGAAGACTCGCACACAAAGAAACGTCTAATGCCGGTAATCTGACCTAGTTTCGAATGAGGTATAACAGAAGTGTTAGACACCCCCATCGATCCCAGAAAATACACACACAGCTTGCTACCATCGGTGATTAGACACTAGTGCACAGTCAATACATACAGCTACTGTCTATACCAGGGGTGTCCAACCTACGGCCCGCGGGCCACAGTCCGGCCCGCCGCAGGGTTGCGTCTGGCCCGCCAGAGATGCTTGTACAGTGCGAAATTTTAGTGAGCAGATTTATTGATAACAATTTGAAGCTATATAATCAATCATTCGAACCTTCTGGGTCCAAAAAACTGCATACATGTCAGTTAATTTGTGTGACAGCTCTCAGCAGAAGGGGGGGGGGGGCGGTTGTACTTGATTCATCTGTGTTATCAGGAAGGAAAATAACTCAGTGCGCTCCGCGCGCAGTGCTCACATTTTGTTGCCTTGGGCTTCGGGCAAAAAATCGAGCGTAGGGTTCATGCGGCCCTCTCCTTCATCATAATCATTCCATGTGGCCCTCCTCTGTAAAAGGTTGGACAACCCTGGTCTATACCCACAACACTGTGTACATAGTATTGATGGACATCTCAGGTCTAGATAAAAAATAACAAGGTATCACGTTTCATCACTGTCTGCATTTTGTAGCGACAAAAAGAAAACTTCACTTGCAAGCAACGGAAAGTTAACTTTTTCACAGGGTGGCACACGGTTTTGGGCGAGTCTTCAATGCCTTCAAGTCACGTCACCCATGTACCTCCTTAGAGGGACCCAAAGTCATAAGTTTTCTTAATTTTGCATTCTCTGCTGTTAATGTTGGGTTCTGTTAAAACCCTTAACTGTTTTATGTCATTTGATCTATATCATTATCTTGTTGACTAATTCTCCTTACTGTATTTTGCTCTAGTCTCTCTTTTTCTTGGTACATCATACTATTTTTTTTTTTTGTGAGACACCGTTTGGCAGATCTGCTGGTGTTGACCTTATCTTTCCTTCTTTACTTGAAAATATCTGTACCCTAATGGAGTTACATCCAAACCTGTACCACAGCTACAGTGAAAGGGAATTCATTTAATGATGGACATTCCCATACTGACGTATGGAATGTCAATGTTTCCCCAAAAGTTTGTGGTAAGATTATAATGAAACCAAAACATTAATGACATTCATGAGGACTGTATGCTCTAGTAATATATCTATAGGTACCAGTTTGGTCAAATGATAATCTGTCCTATTAAATTTAAAGAAAAGTCATCCAACGTATATTGCCTGGGCATGAAAATGAAACAACTTGATCCACTCTCAAACACATCACCACAGCAATGTTATGGTCGAGTGAGTATCAAAAGTCCCTTGGAAATGGAATACCCAGTGTGCATAAACAATCAAATGACCAGGGATGAATGTGAGCTTGCTACCAAGACTAGGGTAAGTACAGCTGCAGAATACAATGCACTTGGGCGTAGGTATATCCATTACATAGGATTACACAAAGGACACGCCTGAACTTGTACTGTATGTTGTACTTGCTCCAGTACTAGAGCTAAACATACTGTACTCTTCCTATGGAAGGACATACCAGAATAGAACGTTCGAAGCACATATGGTTTAATGAAAGTAGTCTACTTGTACTTTGTAAATGAGACGAGACAATAAGAGTTATGCAGACAATTTTGATACCTTGATGTTTAGGATTCTCTTTCCAGGTTGCCAAACAGCTGAGTAAGGTTATTTGTGAGGGATATTACGCTCGGACTCCATACAGTAGTTGTAAATCGCACTCAGCACACCCTTTGCGCATGCGGAGGTAGCAAAAATAATTGTGATTGGTAAGGGAATTTCCCACACCACATCCTCTCCGGCTCGATCGACAGAACATCACCGAGAAAAGTATTATGGCATCATAAAAACGACATTGCGCGTGGGCAGTCGTTAATATATAATAACGCTGCAAAGTAAGATCGTGGTAAAAATCCAAAAGTTAAAACACTGGTTTAAATGTTAGCATTCTAATTGTCGACTGTAACTTCTCGACGTAAAAGATACTATAATATCACCGAACGTTTTGTCATCGAATATCGGTACCATATATTACAGAGAGTAGCCTATAGTGTGTAACGTATCTTCTGTGAAAGCGGAAAATTAAACTTTCCGACGGTGAGGTAATGCGGTACTTTCTCATTTTTAACTGAATCGAGGTCTGTCCCATGAGTCGGTTACTGTCTTGTATTATCGTTTTAGAAATGTAAACTCACTCATGGTAGTAGGATGATCAAGTAATTGCATTACTTGACACATGTATATACTGAGAATTAGTCTGATAAATTGATCGTAAGAACTTTGTTGATGCGTTACTTGAAGATCAACTATCAAAGCCGGCCATCCCTGCCAACTTATTTTACTGACGTTTAACTTGGTGATTCCCACCAACCTTTCAACCATTATACATTAAATCGATGTGATCATTGCCATGTGTTCAGATGGAGAGATTACCTTGTTAGGTGTACAATACACTGTAATCTGTTTTAACCTGCATGGTGCCACCAGCCCACCACTTCACTAGCATGAAGCCTTCAAAAACACATTAAGTATCTCCATAGATCCAAAAACGTATACTCTCGCCTTGAAACCTCTGTTTGGCCGCTACTAGAACTTTAAGCATCGACTTTAGGCCGAAAAAAGAGTTAAAAAAGAATAGCATTCCGGTTTTCAAGATTTTTAGTTTTGAAATATGCTAAACGTCATGTAATACTCCTTTAAGGCTATACCTACTGAGAATGTCGGCTCCTCAGTACAGGCCTAATGCTAATGTTAACCTACAGCAATTATAAAAACTCAATCAAACCATGTTCTTATAACTTCAAATGAGCATCCTTAGATGGCAGGAAACCCCGGTTACAGTTCCTTGACGAGTTTTGTGAATCATTCTTAACATGTTATAGAGGGCCATGAAATTGTTTGCATATTAAGTTTTGTGCTGCACCTGTGAACTAAATGGTAGGCATATGTGTGCAAGGTTAAGTAACCCGGACGGCAGCCACTTCAAAAGATAAACAACAGGCAATTTCCTAAAAGTTAAAAGAGGTTTAGTGTTTTTTTTCTAACAGTTTTTGTAGTAGCCTATCCCCTAAACTGGGAACTATTTTCAGTGGCGGAGCTAAGGGTATTGGTCAAGGGGGGCGAGAATGGTCTGTAGGGGCGCTTCCGGCACTAACTAAGCGGAGCGCCACCACAGGTTGGCGCGAAGCCTACCGAAATTTTTGCGTAAAGATACTCCCTAGATCGCCGGAAATGACCCTTTCCTTGCTTACTAATTTGCAGATAAAAGAAGAATAAATATGTGTCGTCGCCAAAAAAATGTGACAATTGTCAATAGGAAGATGAGAGCGCAATAAAAAAAGTCAATAATCGCGAATAATTAAAACGTGGTAAAAAGCTGAAAAGGGCGCCAGCAGTCCATTTGAGTCCGTCAGGGGGGGGGGGGGCATCCGCCCCCTGACTGTATGGACGCTCCGCCACTGACTATTTTGTCATTTTTCCCAACATGGCCAATTACATCTATGATTTAAGTTTTAATCATCTTTCATAAGTAATTGCAGAAAAGATGGTTTAAATATGGTCATTTTCACAATCAGTGGTGTAACTTTTGTACACTCAGGGCCAAAATTTCAAACACCATATATATTGAAATTTTTACTAACATCACATGTTAAAGGGTTCAAATTTTTGTAACTTCAACTTTTCGGAGCTTAATCATATACGTTTATGGGTGTAATTTTTCGGTGACTGTATGACTCTAGGAAACTTTAAGCAAAAAGATATATTTTTAAGCAACCATATTTACACAGTGTTAAAACAGTACTCTGTTTCAAGTAAACTTTAAAATGCTTATCATTATATGTTTCTTAAAAATGAAAAGGATTTGGCAGAAAGTTTTTATTACTATTGCAGATATTTCCATGTTAACTGAAAATTTATTGGAAATCAAGGATTGTTTTTCTTAATTTTAACTTTAAACTATTTAAAAAAAAGATAAGGCCAAGTCAAACACCCTAAATAATGTCTCCTCATAGAGGGCTAATATCCAATCCAAGTTACCCAAAAATCCATGCAGTTTTGCAAAAGTTGGAATTTTCCCACTTACGCGTTTCGGAGGTGACGTTAACATTTTACATGTGTTTCGGAGGTGATGGAAATGTTTACAAGTTGTTGTAAAGGCTTTTTTGCTAATTAACAAAGAATTAAACACTTAAACTCAATGTATATTCATAACATCTTTAATCAATTCAAACACTGATTTAAATAATAAATATCTCTGCCAAGTAGCAGAGAATGTACGTCTAACTACCTGTACAACTAGTGAAACAAGTGAAAGAATACAGAACACAGAATACAATAGAATTATGTTATAAAAGATACTGTAGGTAAATGTCAGGTAAAGCAAATAAGGGCATTTAAAAAGCAATTGTAAACATTGGGTTGAAGTCTCTTACTGTGGCACTCATATTGCAAATGATTATCTCACATACAACATATATATACCTTCAGTCTCTTTTGTTTCGGAGGTGACGCTAACCGTTATACACAACCCATAAAGCTTGATTCATGCTAAAGCACATAGAACTTACCTTGGAAAGTATGAAAAACATTAGAAGGATATGTTGATAATATTTTAATGACATTCATGATACTAGAACTGTGACTGCTTTTGCTGCCATTCATGATAACTTGGAGACAATACTGTATCCATTCAAAATCATTTGGTTAAATTCACACTGTTTTGGCTAATTGCATATGAAATAATATACCACAAAGAAATGATTAACATTGCGTAGCCATTAGCCATTCTGACTGCTAGTTACAGTATCATTTATGTTGGTTACACTTTTGGCAGTTAAACTGACTGTCACATTCCTGTAACCTTTTACAAATTTGAAGAGGACATTCAGTCTATTATTCTGGAAAAAACACTTCATTAACATGACCTAACCACAGTCTATCAAAGTTTTAGTGAAAAGTTAGGTTAACACTTGTCAAAAACTGCACAAATGCTGGGCCGTAAAATCATTTAACAGCAGCTTGGCCTTGTTCACATTTAAGAATGCACCCGTACTTCAAGTCCTCAAGGGAAATTAATTCCCTTAGTGTGAACACTCCTTTACTCATACTCCAAGTTGGCATGCAGTCTTAAGAATTTATCCTGCATTCTCAATAAATGTGATGTGAATGGTCGGAGACTTAATGGTGACCCGAGATTTCCGATATATCAAGTTGCTATTGGGCGGGTAGTACGTACATACATGTATGTGTTTTTCAGAGCATTGCCCTTCTTAACAGAAACACTACCAAACGATGCTATTCGTGAACCCATTTCATTTTCTTTGAACCGATTTGACCAACACTGCAGAAAAGACATGGTAACGGTTGTGAGACAAAAACAAACTAAATGACAGTCCACTTAAATCTACTGTAATAGCCTTTAATTCATTGTACGCCGTACTGACAGATTTTTGAAGAGGCCAAACTCTGTAATTTGATGGTTATTTCAAAACGGATGATTTTGGGTTCGGTTGCTATAGAAGTTAGTAAAAGTCTAAAACCATTACGTCTGGCCTGGCCTATAACGAAGTTGCACTTACTAGCCTACTGTATACAGATACAGTAGACCTTACTACTGTAGGTCTTTAGACCTAACATTAAATGCCTTTGATGTTAGATTAGCCTCAAATGCGACATCAAGCAGTAAAACACTGACTAGCAAGATCGTTTGCTCATCCAGCGAAGGGTTTGGAAGAAATTCAAATCTGGGTTAAAATGTTATGGTAATGCCAGTACGGAGTTGTTTGAATACAGTTAACTGTTTATGTGCGATGATTGAATGTTGCCTTGCAGTGGTGTACGGAGTAGTATGTAATAGTACAGCACATAAGACAATGGCAAAGCACGGGGAATGTAAACAGCTGATATGACCTTTATACGCCTGCGCACTATATTAATCTCGCAAACAGACGAAACTTACTCGTTCTGAAATGTGAATGCGTCTTGTTCTTAACTAGTTAATCCTCCTCACGGACTTAAAATCAATAATCGCCCAGGTTGCTTGCATTCTTAAATGTGAACAAGGCATAAGAGACCATCTGGAGCAACAATCTAGAGTTAAATGAGTTTTCACTCTATAAAGGTTAGTTGTTTGTAATTGGTTGTTACTGTAAAGGCATTGAAGACTCGCCCCAAACCGTGTGCGGCCATCTGAAAAATGTAACTTTCTGTTGCTTGCAAGTGACGTTTTGTTCGTGTCGCTACAAAATGCAGACAGTAATGAAATGTGATACCTTGTTATCTTTAGCTGGACCTGAGATGTCCATCGCTGTATCGTTTGTACAATGTGCTGTGCTGTAGCTGTACTGACTGTAGCGAGCAAGCTGTGTGTGTATTTTCTGATATTGATGGTGTTGTCTAACACTTCTGTTACACCTCATCGAAACTAGGTCAGATTACCAGCATTAGACGTTTCCTTTTGCACCAGTCTTCAATCTTCACACCCTTTAAGAAAAGGGAGGGGAATTCCCTGTTCAAATTTTATGTATTTTTGGGAAATCTCTTTTCAGACAATTTGCTTTGATAACAACAGCTCATTAAAGAAGCAATAAGATTCTTTCTTTTTGCTTCAAATGTTACAGCAGCAGGTCTACATATTGTGAGCAAATATTCTGAACTTTTGTAGGATATTTACCTGGACCAAATAGTAGAGCCCTCCGTGGTTATAGTGGGAATCATGCAAATTAATGTGTATACTGGTACAGGTCAACATGGTGCAAAATTAAACATGTGAATATGTACTCAACAGCACTGTAGAACTCACAGAAGGTAACATATAACTGCAGCACAAATGTATGCACTAGTAGAATACTTCAGAAATATGCTCAAACAAAGGGACAGTTCAGTATATTACATGTTAACAATCAATGTCACCTCCGAAACAACAGCAAAGACCACAAGCAGATTAAGCTAATATCTGATAAATTTGTCCCATGTTAATAAAGTTTTAAAAACTGCATGTTTGGTGATTGTGATCTTTTATGGACAGCACTTCATTACTAATCGATAATTTCATTCAAGTTTATTAAAAGCACTAATGTAAGCAATGGTACACTATCTCTTGTCCAGAAAGGGGAAAAAGTGGCAAAAAAACACATATTTGTAATTTATTCATCAACTGTGCATGTGAGAGTTTCATTAATACTTTGTTCAGTTTGTTACAGTGTTTTCTAAGGTAGATCAAGTCATCCATTAGCATATGATGGTACACAAACAGCAGAAATGTAAAAAATGTAGTGTTAACAATATTGCGTCACCTCCGAAACATTAATTTACAGTTTAATTCAAATTTAACATAATTAATAAAGGACCTTTTAAAAGATATTATCATACTGGTTGCTACACCTCTACAGAATTACTGTAATATGAGTTTTAGCCAAGGAAGATGTTTATTGGATCAGTAGAGATCAAATTTCCAACTAACCTGTTTCGGAGGTGACAAGGTGTTTCGGAGGTGACGCATGTTAACGGAAAGTTAAGAATCTCCCAGAAATTAAAACGACTGGTCATGTTGTCACCACTTTTACCCAAATATTACATTAGGGGGTGAGGTATATTTTAATAAGTTCAAAATGGCTATACTATTGTTTACATAAATCTTGGGCTGAAGAATGCTTTGTTTCGGAGGTGACGGAAAAGTTAACGGAAAAGTTAACATTAAATTTGAAATTAACACAATTTTTTTAAGAATTCCAAATGAAAAATATTTTTGGGCCCAGATATTAGACACATTAGTTATTGTAATAATGCAACCTTACTTAACAAAATTTACACTGCTTAACTAGAACTTAGTTGCAGTCAAACTTAGGTACCAATTGTTAACGGAAAATGTCACCTCCGAAACGACAAAATCTAGCCACCGTTCCTTGGAGAAGGAAAGGAAGGAAACCTGGGGAACACAATTGCATTTTAGTTTGGACACTTGTTGATAATATCAACCAAATAAAAACTGGAAAATAACTTCCACCAATAAGTACAGGCTCTTACAAAAACAGTGTTGTTGAGAGTGTACGGCTGAACTAGCATATTTTAAGCATATTTATGGCCACCAAATCAACCTGAAGAAACCGAGAAAGTTCGTTAAGCTACCCAAGGTAGACTTCACTTAGGATGGTCAAATGGCAAAAAATCTAAGAATTCTGGTATTTGGTCACTGAGTTACAAAGCAATAAGTGCCAATATTGGAAGTTACACCACTGATTGTGAAAATGACCATATAGTATAACGTCCAGGCATGGAATTATTCTACAGTTCAATAATCTGGGCTAGGATTACCATGCATGAGGTTAGCGTTCGCATAGTTCCCTTTCATTTAGCTAGTGTGATCTTCCGTGGTCAATTCACAAATTAAAAAAAAATGTCAGGACTTTTATGTAGATCCGAAAAATAAATTAATCAAATAACATTTAAAATCTACTTAATGAGTAATTAATAGAATGATCGGTAGACTAACTTTCGTCATGATGTTTTGACCATGAACTACAATGAACACTTTAATACATATGGGCATGCATGGTAACAGCTGACGTTTAGATCACGGTGCTTGGCAGGCCCGTAAGCAGCTTTTTCAATGGGAGGGGGTCGAAAATTGGAGCATTTATTATTTTTTTTACTCCGCTGGTCACGTCGAAGACGCGGGCTATTTGGGGTGGGGGTGGGGGGAGTGGAGGGGTTCTCGTACATACATTTCCCCTGAAAATCTTAAAATTCTATATGTATAATTGATGCAATCCGACGGGATCCTGATATAGTTATCGAAAGAAAATTGTTAGTCCAACCGTTGGAATATTCACAATTTTATGGATTTTACAGACATTATAGCAAAAAAACAAACTTTCCCTATAAAGATCTAGAAGAAATATAGCACGAATAGAACGATTACAAGAGCTGCGAAGGTAAAAGAATTAGTCGCGGATGAACGGAAGGACATATCCAATCATACTCTCTCCCGGCGGCAAGTACTCAGGAAATCGGCGATATACCACAATACGATATCAAGTATATACCGTAATACAAAGGTCTTACATAGTCTAGCTGAATATGGTACTCTGCATGTCCATCTGATCCATTTACTGAGAGAGCCTTTCGGACCTCTCTTCCAAACTACATGCCATTATAATATGTGCTGTATCTAAATAACCACATATATGGTTATTCCACCTTTTTTCTACTTATAAGTGGAAAAAGATAAGTTGTGGCACAATCAAGCACACTGCATTTTTGTCCATGTTGTATTTCTAAATCTTTTAAAACTTTTTATTGGGAAACGAACCTTCTTCCACTTGCCACGTACACACTAACCCATCAATGTAATGTGGTCTCTTATTCCAGATAGAAGTTCTAAGTAGGTAAACGCTACCCATCGCTGCAAGGGCGGCGGAACCGGGGGGGGGGGCACAGGGGGCACGTGCCCCCCACTTTTCCTCAGGTTAAAAATGTGCCCTTTTTCTACATAAACATTGTACCCTTGATCACCTTATTAGGTCAGCGATATTTCAGTGAGAGATCTAATCCTAATTTAGAACTATCAGGGGCGTAGCCAGTATGTAGCACTGTAGGCCCGGGCCTATCGTTGATTAACAGACTTTATATGTATAGAGCTGCAGCACTTTGTTGCCTGTTGTTGTCACGATCGGCGTTCGAAGTTCCAAAACAGCCTTTTCGATAAACATTTACTAGCTACAGTTGTATCAAAGACAATTACTGGCTATAGTTGCAACCAAGGGCGGCGGAATCGGAAGGGGGGGCACAGGGGCACGTGCCCCCCACTTTTCCTCAGGTTAAAAATGTGCCCTTTTTCTACATAAAAATTGTACTCTTGATCACCTTATTAGGTCAGCGATATTTCAGTAAGAGATCTAATCCTAATTTAGAACTATTAATGAATTTCTGTGGGTCAAACTCAAAGCTATATCGAATGGAAAAAATTGTTAGTATCTCTCCTGTCTGACCACAATGACATTCGCCTGGCTATTCCGAATGTTCTCTGCCTAATACACATATACCTACTGGCACCAATGAGCGCAGCCTCCGGAGAGAGATCCTTCTCCGTACAACGCCGGATAAATTAAGACACTTGCGGAGCACAATTGGTGAAAAACGGTATAATAATATGCTAATGCTTCATATCCATAAAGCAAGAACGGACGGATTAGTTATACGGGACATCTCTAAAGAGTTTACAAAGCGAAACCCACGTCGAATGAAATGTTTCGGGAAGTTTTAAATGTTTACTACCACAAGGTTTGTAACCAGTGGCGGAGCGTCCATACAGTCAGGGGGCGGATGCCCCCCTGACGGACTCAAATGGACTGCTTGTGCCCTTTTCAGCTTTTTACCACTTTTCACTTATTCGCGATTATTGACTTTTTAATTGCGCTCTCATCTACCTATTGACATTTGTCACGTTTTGTTGGTGTAATTTTCTGACAAAATGGCGATGACACCTATTTATTCTTCGTTTATCTGCAAATTAGCAAGGCCCGGAAAGGGTCATTTCCGGCGATCTAGGGAGTATCTTGACTCATAAAATTTCTGCACGCTTCGCGCCAACCTGTGGTGGCGCTCCGCTTAGATAGTGTCGAAAGCGCCCCTACAAACCATTCTCGACCCCCTGATCGATACCCCTATAGCTCCGCAACTGCTTCTAACATTCTGGTGAGTGCCATTATGCATATTCAATTTCCCAAAAAAATTCTAATGCATTTCCAAAAATGCATTGCTATATTATATTGTAACTTTTTAATAAGCAGAAGCCATTTATAGCCTACTATGAATAATGAGTATAGTTTTAATATCCCATAACCTACCCCATCCTTTCGTATTTTGACATATTTCATTTGCTTTCATGCATGTATCGATCGCGTGTGCAGGGACTTTATAATGATTTCACCTCATTTTGTCTCGAAAAAAAACTTGTTCCTTGTTTCCTAATTTGCACATTGGATATTGCAGTGCTAGTATGCATTTTTTCCTTGAGGGTGGGGGGGGGGGGGCGTTGATGGAGTGATGTGTATACGCAAATAAGATAATACAATAAGAGTTTTAAAGGGTACTAAATATCAGGCTGCATCAGTCCAATCAAATTTCTGTGAAGTGCCGAAGTGTCGAAGTGCCCTTCGACGTCGGTGCCCCCCCCCCCAGATTAAAAGTGCTTCCGCCGCCCTTGCATCGCTGGATAGCTGGTAAGTTGTCCATTCATACCACTATCATTTTTCTGTATTATGACCGTGAAGAGATTTTGCTTTGAAAGCCAGAAGTTTTCGTCACTTGTAAACAAACGTCTTTATATACTCAGTAGTAAACATTTGTTCGTACTCTGCTCCTAGGAGACCTAACTTGGTCTAAAATTACCTAAATTGACCCAATTTTTGCACCACATATACTTCCATTCATGCTCTTTCCAAGCCACAAAAAACAAATTTGTCTTGATAACAAATCAATGAAGATGTTCTCCTGATGCCTTTCGGCACTTTTCCAGTTCAATGGATAACACTTGGGCGAATTGATATAGACACTAATAAGAGTATGCCACCGCAATGGTTTTGTGTCGCAGAACCGGGTCGAAGGATAGCAGTCCCAAATAGACGGGATTTTTTCCTCGACTATTGTATTGTGTGAAACAACTTTGTACGTTAGTGCAAGCAAGATCATGGATTTCCTGAAGGCTGAAATAGCTAGAAAAAAGCGACAACTGGAACAAGATGTTGAATCAACAGTAAAGAAATATGATGCTACCTACTCTAGGCCTAAGTTTTATTTGATTAAGTCAGAAGTATTACTCATGACCTAACCTAGGCCTAGGCTATTACATAGGCGTGGAAGGTAGCAGTATCTACACGTTTGCCTAAAACGTAAACAGTAGCCACCAAACCCAACCATCAACCAGATTAAACAGATAGAGAAGGCACAAGACACAGAGTTGCTTGGCTCAAACACAGACAGGCATGAAAATGAATGAGTATTCAACACAGTTAGGCTACTTATAACCAAAACAGTATTACATTATTGTAATTATTAACACATATACTGTAACAACAGTAACAAAAGAAATCTAACAACTTCAGTCTTTTTAAGTGTAGACCCTTTGATGATTGGGTAAGCACTTAATATCAGTAATATGTGTAGTACAATGAAAAGAAATGTGATATTGATTGCACTCAAAGCATGACTATTAAAAGGTTAAAATTCACGACATTATTAGAAAAGCAGAAAGCTATTCGCTACAGGCGTACTTATTACTTATTTACATTAGGCTAGGCTGAAGTCTAATGTTGGTCGACTATAAGTCTGTGGGCTAAATTAGGCAAGGTCAACATCTTTTCAAGTAACTGTTCGCTTAACTTCAACCTCATAGTTAGGTTGTACAAGACTTGATAAAGCTGGCTTTTGCCCAAATTCGGGGCCATTCTTGTACACATGGTTATACTTTGTGGTACTTTATTTTGAACAAAATGGAACAAGGAATAGGACAAAACGCTGTGAATTTACATTTATGCAACTAATATAGGCCTAATAATATTAAGATGAGCCTAATAAGATGATTAAGCAATAGAAGCAAAGCCTGTTCAGTATTTATTTGTCACCTGAAACCCCTCCACTGTCCACATATTGATTCTCTACTTTACAATTTGATTAGGATGATTACATTTATGTCTTAGGTAACAAACTTTAATTTTATACACTAGTTACTGATTCTTACATGTACTGTATCAGTGACACTGGTGCCCACCTTCAGTAAGGTCAGTTCAGAATAACCATCTATTCCTCTTTGACTTGGCTTAATGGTTTCAGCAATATCTCCAATGATAGTTGATGTTTGATTTCAGACAAGCAAGAAAACTTTCTTCAAAAGAGGGGATCTCATGACTAAGCAGAGAGAAGAGTACCTCAGTCGTTATAAGAAAGTAAGTTCAATTTTTTAATGCTTGAATCTTAAGGTCAATGAATGAGCTTCTGTCTTTGAAGGTCACAATGTAAGAAAAACAAAAATGATAATTTGTCATGGAATGAAGGTGTCCCAGAGCTCACGACGGAGAGTAACGAAGATGTTTACTTCAAGACTTGAAAATATTGCAACTAATGGAACATGCAAAATTTAACAAATTTTGTTTGAAATATGTCTCTTGTACTAAATGTTACAGACTATTTCGCACAGATACCTACGTACACTTACATTTACATACAAACATCCCATGACTACAATGGTTATGGTTAGCATCTGAGCGAAAGGAACTATTGATCATGGCTGAAATGTGTTAGTTCATTAAGTCTACAATGTGTGTTTCATTTGATATGGCACAAGAGGCACCACACTCAAAAGTTGAAAGACTTTAACCAATTAGCTGAGAACATTGATGTATTACATTAATCCACCAAACTTTGAAATTATGCATGTTATTTACATATGGAATAATGAAAAAAATGGTATTAACTATAACTAATAATCTTATATACAGTAACTATGATCTACAGTACATATTTTTCATGTCATATCATATCATGTCATTTTATGTTATGTTGTATGTTATGTTGTCATTTTTGCCAGGATGAAGTCGAGGATCCAGCAGCAGAAGTTGGCCCATCTCGGAAACGATTAGAATCTACGGATCAGGATGCAACAGAGGTTACTTACTCCAGACAAGAGGTAACATCATCTTACTGAAAAAAAAAAATCTGATATGCAAAGAGTCAAGTTTTCATCGAATGATGTAAAAATGGATGTTGAATAATATTGTTAAGAAGTCTAGATAAGACTTTGCTAACCTTGTTTGATTTAATCTTTTGCAATGCGTCAATATTTGCCTTAACAAAGTTTCATATTTTTTTTATGATAAGCATTAGTGAACTTTTTGTTTTTAAGGTTATTCGAGGACTAAGAGAAAGAGGAGAACCAATCAGATTGTTTGGAGAAACCAACTCTGAAGCATTTTATCGTCTCAGAAGAATTGAAATGTTAGCCCCAGAGGTCAACAAGGTAAGTGAAGCTTTGTTAATAGCTTGTCATCTAGGGATACAAAGTTTTGTTATTTTGTCCGTCAGTGCATCTGTCTGCTAGTTTGTCAGTCAGTACATCTGTCTTTTAACTGCTGATTATCTGTGTAGTGGTGTAACAGATAATCAGCAGTTAAAGGTGTGGAGGAGCGTTTATGTCGGCTCTTTGTAAGTTATCAAATATTCAGTACTGAGTTACTGTACTGACACATTAATATTCAATAATAATCTATGATGTTCCCATTCAAGTGGTGCATGAAGACTTTTGCATAAAATGTCACAGACTGCCAGAAAACTTTGAGACTCCATCCATCGGTCATAAGGCAAATCATTTTACATCTCTCTGTTGTTGGATTGCTAGGAAACTTTGGAATACATTGTACTGTATCTGAGTTGTACTGTTAGATGAGTCTTGATTGCCATTCTTCAACTGTTCATGGTAAGTTACAATCTATGAGCTACGTTCCGTTCTGGGAAAGACTCAAAAAGTACATTTTCATTGCTTCTGGTGCAGGGTCTGAGGAATGACTTCAAAGATGCCATGGACAAGGTAGACCAGCAGTATCTTGAAGAAATGGTGAAAGGACACGGTGAAGATGAGAACACCAAGGCTTATGATATTAAGCTACATGAAGATGGGACCACCATGGAAGAATTACTCGAGCTATCACAGCAAGTTGGAACAGAAGAAAATGACAACAAACTCGTGACAAAGTTTATCAGGGTATGTCTACGTGAGGGAATTTATACGTGAAAGCATCAGGCCTTTTCAAATTCCAACTGTATTTGTGGGTGTGGGAGCTCTGGGTTGTAACCTGTGATAGTATCACAAGCACAAATCAAACTTGCATGGAGCTGGTTCATACAAAGTTTTGCTTTATTCTCTTCTAATCAGGGTGATTGACATACTGTAATTCCCCTAATTTGTGTCTTCATATTGTCAAGAGTGTAGTATAACTTCAGTTTACTTTTTCCCACATTTCAACGATTTGGAAATTTGTCAGTCTTGTAACACTGATGATATTAACCCAAATTACTTTAATTTTCATACATGGACTTCAAGTTTTAAAGGTGCATTTGGAATAGTGGTAGATCTTTCTTGTCAGAAGAAAAGGATTTACAGTATCTATTTGAGTGTAATTGTATTTCCCATTAGAATATGATATATACTGTATGTATATATTAATGAAGCAAGGAATGTTGTGGGTTTTGAAGAACAAACAAGCATGAATTGCTGCAGTGCAAACAAGTTACAATCCCATTTATAACGACATTAGATGAGTCATAAGTATGGTGAAGTTTTGAGATCAATGTTTGTCTTATAAATAATGGAAGTAAAATGTATTTAGTTCTTATTTAAAGGAACACTAGAATCAGGACTGATGCTGATTGAGTCTTCCATGCAAATTTTCATCAAGATCCATTAAAAAGCTGTTTGTAACCCATACCACTTATTCTTTTATATAAGGTCTTTTCGGCACATTGTGGACACACCAGTTTTAGTACTACATTGGCTCAACAGTCTGTAAATTAATATTGGCTATTCCTTTATGTTCACAATCAGTTTCTCCAGACAAGATGGGCTGAGGATTTAAACTCAAGACAAACAGATGAAAAGAGGAATATGAAAGGAAAGCTACAAACAGCAACTTACAGTCAGACATCTGCTTATTTAGAACCATTGGTCAGAAAGCTCAAGAGAAAGGTTGGTAATTTTACATTTTCAGTAGAACCTTGTTTATTCGACTCATGACTGTAAATTGCTTGTATAATACACAGGGATTCATACATTTCCAGTAAATCTACTAATTATATGTTTTAATTGTGTCACATTGTCTCCACACTAAATTCTTGGAAATAAACATAGAAAGTGGCATTTATCAGAAAAAAATGTAGCCATCGGAGTCTATGAGAGGACATAGATTTTGGCTCGACTCTAAATATGCAGCAAAGTTTGTAACGTTTTATGTTATGATAATAGCAAAAGGACCCAAGAGTTATGTGCAAGCTCAACGGATGCATTGTTAGCGGTTACTTGCTTTACATGATTCTTGTTCTTGCCTCTTGTTTCGTCAGACTCTACCACCGGATTTACTGGATAGCTTGGTTCAAATTGTCAAGTTTATGTTGGAAAGAGAGTATGTGAAGGCCAACGACGAATACCTACAGATGGCCATTGGTAATGCACCATGGCCCATTGGTGTAACCATGGTGGGCATCCACGCAAGAACTGGAAGAGAAAAGATTTACTCAAAGAACGTTGCTCGTATCCTTTTGAAACTGGTTTTGTAACTACAGGGATTGAGGTGGAGTGAATGGGAGGGGCTTGATTGGAAGAAGTGAGGGTGAAGGGAGAGGTTGGATCAGGCTATTGGAATGAGATGCCTGGTTTTCCATGGGTACATTCTTATTTGACTGACCTTTTTTAATATTAATTTTACTATCTTGAAACATTATTCTGTATTTTGTTCAATTAGGGTTCTTTCCACGTTCACTAAAGTGGTTGCTGGTCAAGCAGTGTCCAAGTAGAAGTAACTCATCTTTGAAAGGAATATGTACCCTTCATAGGGGAGGGGTTACTACAGGGCCAGGAATAGGTACCCTTCTTAGGGGAGGGGTTACTACAGGGCCAGGAATAGGTACCCTTCTTAGGGGAGGGGTTACTACAGGGCCAGGAATAGGTACCCTTTTTAGGGGAGGGGTTACTACAGGGCAAAGAAATAGGTACCCTTCTTAGGGGAGGGGTTACTACAGGGCCAGGAATAGGTACCCTTCTTAGGGGAGGGGTTACTACAGGGCCAGGAATAGGTACCCTTCTTAGGGGAGGGGTTACTACAGGGCCAGGAAAAGGTACCCTTTTTAGGGGCAGGGTTACTACAGGGCCAGGAATAGGTACCCTTCTTATGGGAGGGGTTACTACAGGGCCAGGAATAGGTACCCTTTTTAGGGGAGGGGTTACTACAGGGCCTGAATAGGTACCCTTCTTAGGAAAGGGGTTACAACAGGGCCAGGAATAGGTACCCTTCTTAGAGGGAGGGGTTACTACAGGGCCTGTTGGGAAGCTGCAGGGAAGTTAAGGTGTTTTGTAAGCATTCAAGACACGGCAGAACCAGAAGTTACGTTCTTAAGTGCCTTGCTTAGTGTTATATGTATAACTGCATGTATCACTTAGTGTAATCTTCAATCTAAAAGAGTAATGGGAAGGTTCATATAAGTTATAAGTTCATATAGGTTTACTTACCTATCCACACTAAATAAATTCCCCATGATGGCATTGAGGTAAAGTGTTACAAAGGTCTGCTTGTTTAACTAGTGTTTGCCTTAATCTTCCGTGTCAGATGTGTTGAATGACGAAACTCAAAGGAAATACATTCAGGGACTGAAGAGACTAATGACAATGTGTCAGCGATTATTCCCTACGGATCCGTCCAAGAGTGTGGAATACCATGCATGAAGATAATGCTGATCCATTCAAATGCGTGGAAGACTAGTTATGATGAGACCACAGCTCCATTTATCTAGTTTGGGATGTCTTAATGCTGTGGATCTGTGACAGATCACCGGGTATGATGTTGGCTACATATCCATCAAATTGTGTGGAGTATCATGCATGGTAATGCCATAGATGCATAAAAGACTTCGGGATGACTTAATACTTTGGACCCTTTGTCCATCAACACTGATGGCTCAGCGGGTACAGTGATGCTCCATATCCATTGAGGAGTGTGTAATATCAAGCAAGATGTCCATTAAAGAGCTGAGTATGTCTGGGCATGGATCAACTGATGATGCACACTTTCTGACTGTGTCACTTAAAGCTGTTATTTATAGTACTGGAGGATGAGTAAAGGGGCTTAATCCAGGCCTTGTAACCCGTTAAGCTTAATCCAGATAAGCTGCTGGAGCAGCCTCTAGGCTTCTACTGTCTCATTGTAAACTGAACAAATAGTAAACTTGTGATAAAGTGATGTAAGAAAGAAAAAAAAAAAAAATCGGATTTTGAGATGCTACAGAAGGGTTACTGATCAGGATATAAATATAAGTCTGTCCATGAAGGGATTTTTGCGGTGTTGTGTGTTATACCAGCTGTGATAATAATAGGAGCCTCCATTAGGTGATGCTGTGAAGAAATGGAACGAATGAACACAATCCAATAAGTCATTTCACCATCACTCTGTATTTCACAGACATATAAAATTGATTTTACATTGTAAATAAGAGAAGTTAATGCCACTTATTACAAAACCGATGTAGTCGTTGTGATATATGTTTCTTTCACTTCTTATATGAATAAACTTGTGATAAAAATATGTAACTCATTTAAACACTCTTTCAGGTATCTTTCCTCATCAGATCATTAGATATGTGTGATGGTTCTGGGCACTTGCATGTTTTAATGTGTAAATAAATTTCAGTTAATGAAGGCCTTTATGTGATGACTCATAATCTCTCATTTATATTTGTGTATCTGTGTGCAGATGTAATGATGCATGCATGTTAAGTTAAAAGTGCTGTATAATCCAACTTAAGGAATCTTAGTTCTAAACAGCTGTGTACATGAAAGGACAATTCAAAACAAGTATAAAGTGCCCTTGAGAGCAAGGTCCTCAGAACAGCAGAGCAAACCACATTGTCTCATTAAACAAATCATATATTAGGATAACCATATCCATATCATAACTGAATTCTATAGCTTGCCCAAATCTTTACAGAGTTGTAATCTTTCGATCTTTAAAGGGCTAAATTTGGTCCAATAAGATATCAAGTGAAGGGAAGGTGATTCTGTGTGACACCATACAGTCAATATGTCAACATTGGTTTTGAATATTCCATTTTAATTATGATTTATTAATTTGAAACAAAGGGAGAATATTTTAATCTGTTTGATTCTTATTCCATTTCTGTTACTGAAGCTGGAGTTTCATCTGTAAGAAATTATGAACAACTAATTCTTCAACCTCTTTCACACCCGTGTAGTGATACTAGTGCATAGCATGAACATAAACTGACCATTCTTATAATAGGCACTGTCAACATTGGTTTTGAATATTCCATTTTAAATATGATTTATTAATTTGAAACAAAGGGAGAATACTTTAATCTGTTTGATTCTTATTCCATTTCTGTTACTGAAGCTGGAGTTTCATCTGTAAGAAATTATGAACAACTAAATCTTCAACCTCTTTCACACCCGTGTGGTGATACTAGTGCATAACATGAACATAAACTGACCATTCTTATAATAGGCACTGTCAACACTGGTTTTGAATATTCCATTTTAATTATGATTTATTAATTTGAAACAAAGGGAGAATACTTTAATCTGTTTGATTCTTACTCCATTTCTGTTACTGAAGCTGGAGTTTCATCTGTAAGAAATTATGAACAACTAAATCTTCAACCTCTTTCACACCCGTGTAGTGATACTAGTGCATAACATGAACATAAACTGACTATTCTTATAATAGGCACTGTAGGTGATAAAGTTATCCTCCTATTGTCTTTGGAGTTAATTGCTTTAAAACAATTACACAAATACAATAGTAAGTCCACCCTGCAAGTATTTGTATAATGTAATAGAACTGTGGTTATAATGAGTCTAGTAATATCATAATAACAATGGTATGATAACAATAGTGTCCCATGTGTATGGCTCATATTTCAGCAGAATGCGGCTTATGACTGTGTCCAGTTTTGTGCAAGGAATATCGTCAATAACTGAAAACATTTACTGGCTAACAGATTCCCAAAACAGAATTTTTGTTTGTAATTTATTCTGCAACACTTCTTTATGTCTCGCAAGGACAGTTCAATTAACATGACTAGTGACGGTGTACATTACACAGATTAAATGTGAAGCAATGAATTGGTGAGGTATTGTTGTTTTGAGGCATGGCTCTGCTCATATCTTTTAATCTCATTCGCTACATCCAAACATGTTTACTGGCACAATTCTTCACAATGTACTGTGATCCTGCAGAGTAATGCTGCACTCCATAGTACTGACACTTTCCTTAGGCAGATGCAGTAGACTTGAATCTTCTATAAAACCATAAAAAGCAAACTACAACAAAGCCTTGGCATTCTTTTACATACTGCATTGATCGATTCTGTGTTTCATTAATGTTAATTGAATAATAATTTATGAAACTAACAATTTTTAATGAATCTCTTTCACTGACTTCTGACCAATGAATTCGCAGCAGGACTTCATGCTTATGATTGATGACAGGCGTGTTAATGTTAATTCAACACATTTGGTATTGTGTTTCATAGCTCGTGACCACTCTCAGCCACTTAAAGGGTGTGAAGACTCGCGCACAAAGAAACGTCTCATGCCAGTAATCTGACCTAGTTTCGAAAATGGTGTAACAGAAGTGTTAGACACCACCATCGATCCCAGAAAATACACACACAGCTTGCTACCGTAGGTAATTAGACACTAGCGTACAGCCAATACATACAGCTGCGGTCAATACCCACAACACAGTGTACATAGCAGCGATGGACATCTCAGGTCTAAATAAAAGATAACAAGGTACCACGTTTCATTACTGTCTGCATTTAGAAGCGAGAAGAAAAAAACTTCACTTGCAAGCAACGGAAAGTTAACTTTTTCAGAGGATGGCAAATGGTTTGGGGCGAGTCTTCAATGCCTTTAAGGCAGCTGAGATATTCATTACAAATTCTGTACAGACATTTGCTCTGGTTTAAAGCAATAAAAATCAATGATATCAAGATCAGTCGGATTAAGAAATGAAAAGAGCTTGCTATTTCACAACGCCACTTCCGTGTACCAAGAGTGGCCCACTGAGCTTCCATGCCGAAGGCTTGTCATCAGTTGTGATATTAACGCCAGGGAATACTTAAAGTGTTTGCAACTTCATAAAACCTCATTACAGCTACCTGCAAACTTTGCAGGTAGCTGTAATGAGGTTTATGAAGTTTCTGTTATAAAATAATACAATTATATGTGCTTTGGTGCACAAACACGGCTATACATCTTTGAATTTGTGTAGCTATATGCCCAATTTTCATCCAACCCGGCTTTGCAAAAACCAGATAAAAATATTCCTGAATACAAACTAGGAAAACTTCTTTTGCTCAAACTTGTGGATCTGCTTGGCTTGAGGCTAAATGTTGGAAGCATAATGTAATAGGGTGTTATCAGTAAGACTACATCCCTATCTGCCCATATTCCTTTGTTGCAAAGATTGCTGGAGGACTCAATACACTTGTCAATGCATATTTGATACCAGTTAGCATATTGCATTGCTCACATCTTCTTGTTTCTTTTGCTAGCTCGTCTTCCAAGATCTTCGGTCACATTGGACAAATCCATTTCCAGTTGCTCTAAAGCAGTCTTCCTTTTTCTCCTCAACTTATTCTGGGGCAGCGGCCCATCCCTAACGAACAAAGAACAAACAGTAATAATTAAGCGCATTCACAATATGTGAAATTTGTATGAACTGGATAAATGACAAAAAGATGAGCTGGTATGCAGGAATTTCATTTCAAAATTAAAGGCTTTGAAGTTTTAAGTCTCATTTAACAGTTTTCACACATTTTTAGCAAAATTGCCTCGTGATATTTAGTTACCAACCCAACTTTAATTCATATATTTTCAACAAGCACCCTGTATGGCAATAATCAATACCACTGTGCCCATAACACATATTTTGAGTGGGAAGGTATTCCACTTCTATCTGTAATGTAATTAAGATTACAAACCACAGATAACCATGTCATGTTCATTTTAGTAAGAACAACATTGTTTGCAGTAGCTGTCATTTATCTGCAAAGTTGTACAGGAATTACACTGCAATATGTTATCATAATGATATCCATCAAGCCCTTTGCCCTCCTTTGCAAAGGCCAACTTCATGTTCATTTCTTGATATCAGGAGTTACAAAACTGGATAATTAGTACTACGAAAATGCATGAAATGTTAATTTGGATATGGTCTTGAGTAGTGGTTCACTATTACACAAAGTGATGGAAGATATTACATTTCCAAAGGTCACATTGCTGTATTTCTACATACAATTAATTCCACATAAACACAACTGGAAGTTGCATTGTTATGTTGAGATGTACAAGTCTGGTCTGTTTTAAGTTGATCATACTCAACCCTGATCTTTGTACATTGGTCTGGTCAACCTACAGTATCAAGCTTAGTGCTAAAGATTTGAACAGTATAAAAACAGAAGGAATGATGTGGTTGAGACATTAACATATTGGTAAAGTAGGGAGTTTCTTTGCAGTAACACACGGCAGTAATTAAGGCATTACGTTATGTTGTTTTGGACTTGCATCAAATTTTTATGCGATGAAAGCTTATCATATAGTTCAGACTGGGTGTATATAAATAAAACAAAATCAGAACAGCAAGGAGGATGCCTACATATGGCTACAGTTGACCATGTTACACGTGTTAAATATGTCAGATAAATTGAAACTCTACCTTTTGAGATATGCAGGTTCTAAATGCTCTTGGGCCAAACTTGGTGAAGAACAGCTGGCATAAGAATTGGAAGTATCATCCATATCCTGCAACAAAGTGAATGAATATCTAAAGTTAACTTTCAGTCACCAATCAGGTCTGGTCACTTTGGCACAGTTCAACCAGAATCCAGTAAACCAGCACACCTGAACATGTATTACTGTGCTGATCAACTTAAACTAGTTTGTCTGAATGGTGGGCCTCAATCTTGTGACTTTGACCCCTGCTTCACCTCTTAAATGTTTACAGTGGTGGACTACATACTGCTGTTTACAACTTTCTTGGTGCACTGTTGTAAGTTATCCAAAATGGCAATAGAGAATATATGAAGAGAGAATGGTACAGACAGAAAATCTACCATCTTATAGAGATTCTGATTAAACTTGAGTAAGAAGTTCTTTGGCTTCCAATCAAAGGGATCTGTCTGCACAATGAAAGATATTGGTCAATGTACAATATTGAATGCTCTTTCCAATTTTATTATCACTCGACTGCAGTTACTACAGTAAATATGGCAAAAAGGAATAAATGCACTGGATGAATAATAAGGATGAAGAATCTCATGCATTATCATGAAACAAATATCTGGTTGAATACAACCCAGTAGTAATAGTAAGTTTCTACTATTGAAATATTTCTTGTAAATGAAAAGAAATCCATATGCTCAAAGACACCAAACATTTCTTCTTTTTTCTCTTCCTACTGGTGACTGACATTTACACAACTGAAATATTATTGATTGCTGACTGACATACAAGTTTGATTACAGCTTTCATTATCAGTACATCAATTGTGTTTAGGGGCTCCTATTACACAATCTCCTTAAAGCAGGGGTGGACAACCTTTTTGAATGAATGGGCCAGGTATAAGGAGTGAAAAACTGACTGGGCCGCACCTAACCAATGACCTGCTGTTGATTTCAGACCTTTGATTCCGAGGACTTTCAAGCAATAGGCGTGTGTACTTAATCTGTATTCACAAAAACATAATGTCAATACAGTACAGTTGATAATTAATGGGGATAATAGGCCTAACTGACAGCATCATTAGTGCCGATAAATTCTAAGCAGCTAGCTCGTTTTTTGTGATGATGTAAAATAGATTGATTTTTTTCCTTTTCTTGAGACATCTCATGGGCCGCAAAAAAATCACTGGCGGCCGCTTGTGGCCCGAAGGTTGCCCACCCCAGCCTTAAAGGGTTCTGCATTTATACACACGATCACATGTTAAGAAAATGTTACTGATTTGAACTGAGCTTTTGCATTTACTAAAATTAGCATGATAATAAGAATTTTCTGTTTCCTCCGTCTGATAAGTCATCAACATAGACAATTAAAACATGTATTACTGCATAGAAGTTATGAACGCAATATACGGTACAAGGTAAGACAGGTGGAATTAGCCAAGCAATACTCTGGAAGGGCTTCCAATGACTTCTGCTCTGCATTGAATGCTATATATGAAAGCTGCTATACAAGTACAAATATGTATAGCAGTATAATATACAGGAGCCATGTAGTACTTTATAAGAAACAAAGTTCAGAATATTCTAAACACTACCCAAAATCTGAACAGTAAATTGTTCTAGTTCTGTAGTTTAGACCTGAGTAAATCTATATAGAAATGTTGAACTTTTTGCAGTAGGTCAAGTGCTGATATTTCCTTCAAAATTTCATAAGTTTTCTACAACTGTTTTGGCATTTCTGCCAAAAATCTAACCATTTTCTTTTGTTACCTTGTAGTTGCATAGCAGTACATTTCACTGAACCAGCTGAATGTCAAGGAACAATAACATCATTGAACAGACTCATTAATCAAAATTAAGTTAGGAATATCTGCCATTGTTACTAACTTATACATGTGTTTTTGGAAAAAAATCTAACACAAGACTATTTTAAGGAGTATTAACACTACGGCAGTCAAATTTGTGGACTTAAACTGAAGATCTCTCACCTTCTTCCTACTGCCAGTAAACACAGGACTAGTTTGGTCTGCCATATGGTTGGTCTCAATTGAATTTGCTTTATCATTCATAGCAGAGTCCATCTGAATGTTTGAGTCGGCTGAAGTTTCTGACTGCTTGCTCTCGTCAACAAACTCTTCTTCAGAAATAGATGCACTATCAAACAGAGACGGGCTATCTGGTTCTAAATCGCAAATTTCGTTTTGGTCTCCTCCAGGGAGTTCTGGCAAAGGTGGGCACTCTCTGAGCTCTGAGGTAGTGGCTACATTTGTCTCCAGTGACTTTACAGATACTATCGAAGTTTGTTTACTTCCAAGATTTTCTTTTCTTTGTTCAAAGTCTGATAAATCCGACTCATCACTTTTACTACTTCCTGCTGAAGAAAACTCTTCAGTTACCTCCGTCCCTGGCCCACTTGATTCAGATACAGTGCCTAACAGCTCTGGTTTTGCTACATTGTCACTGGTGGATTTATCGCTGATGGAGTTTACTCCTGCATTTGATGGATTGGACGGATCACTGCAGGGCTCGTCCTGTAGGTTTCCTGCATTTTCCATACTTGGCAACTTTTTGGAGTTTTTCATTTTCTCCTTGGCAATTTTGATTAAATTGTCAAATTGTTTACTGTGATGCTGCACTGTGGATGAATTAGAAAGTGAGTATTATAGCAGGACAGAAAATATGTGGAGGTCGTGACCTTTGTTTTGGCTGAATACTATAATATCCTTTGACAGAAATTTGTGTGAATGCTTGCCCAAACAACTGATCTTTAGGTAGCATTGAGTGTTTGACTGTAAGTATTGACATACATAACCAAGTGTTGGTCACCAACATTCTTACCAAAGATGCTGGCATTAGCCACCTAGATACTTTTGTTTACGATAATGTTAGCTAAGCCACCTGACAGAGAATACAAATGCCAGCATGATCTTTGACAATGCTCAAAGGAAACTTGAGCAGTTAAGATAATCAGCTAAGTTATAGTTGATCATGACATGGAATACACTATAGATTGACAGCAGTGTTAATGTCTTAAAACAACAGCTACACAGCCAAACAGTTTCAAACAGGTCTCATGAACAAAATGAACTCACAGGCCTGATAGAGAGAACATGAATAGCACCACAATAATATAAGTTATCATAAGCTAATGAATAACACCACAATAATATAAGTTATCATAAGTTACGATTTCGTATTTAGTTTGCTGAGAACACTCCAAACAAATTATTTGCATGCAGAGATGCCATCATCTTCATAAATATTGTAATTGTTGCTTGTTTAGCACCACATGCTTTAAATCTACACCCTGTAAACAACTGGAAACACTTGATTTAAAGGTGTGCAATGTCCTATCTCCCCCCACCTTTCTTCAAAACACCTCCTCTCTTACACCTCATTGTTGTGGTGCCCAAATTACACATCTGTTTAGGTCGGTGACACTGTCAAACTACATACTGTCACAACGTGAAGAGTTTTCTCTCATAGGAGTATAAGAGTGAGAAGGTACCATAGACTACACATTATTTTATGCCATATTAAAGTCTTGACATAACAGGTACCTGAAATCACATTTCACTGATCATTTTCCACCTTTCTGACTGATCTTATTTTGAAATTTGTTACTATGGTATTACTATAACTGAATGCAAACCTATAAATCAAGACTTTTTAACCAGGAGTGAAACTTGTCTTTGTCTTCTTTTACCTTAAATGACAGATATGCTTACAATGAGCAACTAATCCACGAAGCATATCATTAGCAAAAAGTTGAATATGGGAGACATACTTGAAAATTTGTGCCGGGGGGGGGGAGAGGGAAGGGGAGAGGTGTCACACTGCAATATGTCATGTCTAGTGCCACCTGGATGTGACACCTTTTTACTTTCCCTTTTCATTGTACCAACTCCTGTGACAACTTCATGTTAGGCTCAACATTTACAATGCCCATAGGGGATGAGCAAAGGCTAAATAAACAATTAAAAAAGTTCAAGTTGTACAATGATGTCCTATGTAAGCTTGCTCTAGGCTATTCTTTTTGCTATTAAAAAAAAATCTCTGAAATGGAATAAGCTTTTTTTGAGCTGCTAAGGTGAGTTAATCTTCACATGCTACTGTGTTTGTTTCTCCTCTATTAAGAATACTAAAGTTTCTGGTACGGTGCTTGCTGGAAGTGGAAAGATAAATGTATGACATATGCATATTAATATACTACTATAACATTATTCATTGCCATGAGTGAATAATTACCGTGATTGAGAATAAATATAACTTACAGTAGTTTTGTTGTGACTTGGAGATGTCGTCTTCATTTTGACATTTCTCCAGGTTCAACTTGAATGCCTGAAATTAGTAAAAGAGGCCACAGTCATTGTCAGCCTGAATAAATTAGGTTACAAATTTTCCTAGTTTGAACACATCTTTCGTTTCATCAATTGTTAACAGATTTAATTTAATACCTGAGATGTAGATTTTGGCTGAGCTTTGTTCCGAATCTTTTCCATCCTCTCGTAGTACTTGATAACATCATTCACTGTAAAAGTACAAAAGAAACCAAACTTTGTTATGATGCAAGAGTCTGTATGCCATTTAGACAGAAATCAAATCTGATCAACTTTGCAGTCAATGTTAAACATTCAGACTATGTACCAGTCTGTAAATCAAACCTCAGTTTTACATATATTCAAGGAGGAAGGAAGATAACATATTCTGCCAAATAATCAAAGTCCCAAACTGTGTATTAAACCATTTGATTGAATTGACTATAAACTTTGTTGCAATCCAATGTTTGTCCAGTAAAGATATAATTTAGCAGCAATACTGCAGAACATCACTGCATTGCATACTGTAAGGATATTCCAGTGACCGAATTATAATGCAAAAGAAAATGCTGGAAATTGTTTTGGCATCCATAGGTGAAAATCACATGGACATAGCAATACATATGAAGAACTATTCCAATGGTCAAATTAAGTGTCAAAGCTTGATTGTACTGTAGGTCTCTGTCATATGGTAGCATGCATTATTATATATGATGGGGGGGGGGGGGGAGGGAGGGGTGGATTACATAGGAAGAGTGAATGGTGGAACATTGTTACAATTTCTTATGAAGATGTTGATCCACCATATGCTGATTCTTAACTGAACATACTGTAGGATAATTCAGCACACTGCATGTGATTCATCAACATGAGTGATACCAATCAATGTTCAGTTACATGCTGATGTAGGAATTGCTGTAACCAATAATGTACCTGGAATGGGATCGTCAGAGTCGCACTGGGCGTTATACAGAACTGTGAATTCTTGCATTCTTCGGATTAACTCCTGTGAAGGGAACAAATGAATTTCTAAGCTCTTCCGAGAGTAGCAAGTTTTGGCAAAGAGGGTGGAAGGACAGCTATGACATATATAGAGTAGTGAAGAAAGTGTATCCATAGGGTTTAAGCTATATGGAAGGTGAGTTGGTGCTTCAGAGGATTTCAGAGGTATGACCCTCAAGGCAAATTTTCAGTTAGTTGGGCGAATTTTCCAAACATTAGAAAATTATCTACAGCTTTTCAAGGTTGGTCGATGGAGACCGATTAAGTTGTTTTATTAACATCCATTTCATAATCCAAGCTGGCTTTAACGATCAGGCATTCTGAGCATTGATTCTGAGCGCTGGGTGCTAGTGGGTAGTTGCTCAGGTCTCATGGAAGATCCTGGGTTTTGGTTCTAAAACCTTGCAGATTGCTGCTCTAGTTCAAGCTAGAGGTGATAGATCTTGACTGCACAACTGAACACAGCATTTCCTCTCCTTTGATTTAATTTTAAAATTTCAGAAACCTTGAAGTCTGTTTACATGTTGTGTTCAGAGGGTCATAAAACACAAGTGGTTAATGGCTTCTTTGAAATGCATTGATGTATAGTACATATTGAACTACATAACAATCAATGAATATGGTCCCATATGAACATGTCAGGGTTTATCTTTCCAAAAACAGGAAAGTATAATTAGTTCTGGTACCTTTCTTGTGCCTTGGGTAGCCAGCTTGTACTCTTTCAGTTTCTTTCGAAGCTGTTTGTCAGACATGATGTTATAAACTAATTTTGGAAGTGGCTTCCTCTTCTCTTTCCTGGTGAGATAACATAAATGAATGTCAGTAGTTACTCACCAGAATGGTCAGTGTCACATGCACAAGTTCTAGCATTCTGTACAAAGTCAACTGTATGATTAGGGCCACATACACAAATGATAGCAGAAATAAACTGTGAACATGAATGATTAGGGTCAGATCCACGAATACTAGCAGGTATTTTAGCTATTGAACTACTGCAGGCCATGTTACAAGACATGTATATGTGTGGGGGAGTAGGGGGGGGGGGGGTTGAGTGGGGAATAGAATCATTAGTCATAATTCAAATAAATGAAATAATAACCAATAGGGGTATCAACCAGCAACCAGATATAGGTGTATTTGGATTAGAATCCTATCTTTTTGAGCCAGAATATTCAGAACTTAGAGATTGAGACTTAGTATAGTCTGTACAACCCATATAAGTTTACACTTACTCTGATACAAGCACTGCTGAAAATTCTCAAAGCTTAATGGAAATGTTTTCTGACTAGTCATTTCACAATTGGTGACAGCATATTATTCTGTAGTATTTGCTCACCACAAACTCCCAGAATTTGTTTTTCCTTTTAGCAATACAAAAACACATGATAATGTAGATCCAAGCAGTACTATATCTGTAGGTAGCAGTTCTGAAAAGAGAAATCTATAGAACAATCCTGCAAACCTTGTAGGTTTCTGGTTTTCTGAGCTTCTCTTGAGACAGGAGTCCAAGTGCATGTTGATGTGCTTTAGTGCCACAGGAACACCACAAACAGGACAAGTAGCTAAAAGGAACAAATGATCAACATACTTTCAAATAACGACAGGTAAATAACTTTAAATTGTTAAAAGAGAAAAATATCCAAAATGTTACACCTACTGTACTTCCAAACCTTAGTTGTACACACAATCTACACAGAGGATTTCAATGAATGTAAACATGAACAAGAGTAAAATTTCTTCTGTTTTAACACTTTTCTTTCTATCTATAGTGCAGGAATTGGAGCAAATCCTGGTGCATCATAATGTATAGTTTTGGTTGGTACAGTAGTTTGTTGGAAATGATACTGTACCAAGAGTCTTGAGAGAGTGTTTTAACTTTCTATTCCCACCAAAGATTATTGCTTAGCCTAAATCTAGCAGAGATGAAACCTACATTTGCATTTATTTAATTATCATTGACTGTTAGCTTTCCTTTAGTACGATGATAATAATCACTGTTTGGGCCAACAAGATATACTATGTGGAGTGCATAATACTACTGTATTAAACTTGTGATCAATGTGAGTACATTTAGTGGAAAGCAGAACAATGCTCAATATCAAATACAACCATATTTTATTTTATACTTGTTCAAGCATGATTTGGAAACATGTTGTAGGTCGCATATACACGTTTCTAAAGCAGATTTAACGATAGATTCTAAGCAGTAAACTTCCTGATGCCACTAAAGTCCACTTCTGGAGAAACTAGTACCAACAGATGTGAGCTGGCAGCTTACATTTATCACTTCTGGTTGATGGAATGGTGGCAGAGTTTTCATTCGAGGTGCTGGCTGATGGAGAACCTTCAGGAGGAGGAGTAGTAGGGGAAGTCGACTTGTCTTCTTCGATGATGACCACATCTGCATCATCGGATGGACTGATATTCTCTTCGTTGGACCTGTTCAGTGGAACATCTTCTGATAGCTCCGGCTTTCTCTTTGGGGTTCCTGAGGAAAAGAATCTTGAAGCTTCCTTCACAGCAAAGGTCGTTCCTGGGGTCAGTGAGGATGCTCTTTCTGAAGATTTCTAATGGAAACAAACAAGACGTGCATTACTGGACTGTCAGGGTCCAGTGTTCATTGGCATGAATTTAAAAGAGTAGAGAATTTATTCTGCATCCAAAATGAAATGAAAAATAACATAAAAGAAAAAAAAAGGGGGGGGGGAAACAGAAGATTGATAGAGTTTATTGAGCAATATATCTCTAAACTCAAATTTCAGTTATCATATGAGGCTACTATTATTGGACAACAAACTGGTCTCATGAATTTGCTATACACTTGAAGAACAGACAATGTTATTGAGTCTCTCGAGGGTGGATGACTTAAACCCTAGAGGAAGAACCTGGGGACTGGATAATGGATATTATTCAATTTCAACCAAGCAACACTGTTACGAATGCAATATCCTGGGTCCTGGGACAGATATTCCAAACAATGCTCTGTAAATTAAGAAAGCAGGAAATTAAAGGTGAATTGTGAGCTGGTATACTGAGTTAATAGTTACCAGTTTGCTACTAGGCTTGGAACAGGTAGATGGTTCTATAAGTGCATTTGTACAATCCTCATAAAAGCTCAGAAATGATAAAAGGGTCGTTCATCAAGGCAAGAATGTCGGGCTTCAAAAGCTACAGTATCATGGAAATTGTAATTTCAAAGTTCAACACAACTCACAGGTAACCTTTTTCCATCTTTTCTGCTTGTGGGAGTAACCATCTCTGATGTATCATGTGACTTTTCACCTTGGCCTTTGCATAGCTTCAGAATGTGTGGCCTGCATACAAAAAAGAAGAGAAATTTAGGTACTATATAACACAATTTGAAAAATGTACATTGGCCCAAATGTTAATCCCTTGACTGTCCTTTTACCCCACGATTACTGGCTATTCAACCAAATGGTTCAATTGCTATACTCAGGCCAGTAATTCATTCAGAAACCTACAGATGTAACCATCATTAATTAGTAGTATATAACACTAATTTTGCTGGAAAGGCAACTGAACACCCACTAACTTTAACTACTGTACCGCCCTTAAATCAACACATGTTCCTCACTGAGATGTTTTAACTGTGAACACTCCTCAATATCTGAGTATTACTTGCATTGTAAATTATTACCCCCGTCTCCCCCTCCCCCTTTTGTTCCTAAACTTTTTTCACCCACACTGATGACTTTTAATTTTTCAAAATAAACTTGTGTTACTGTACCTGACTTGTACAAAGTTTTTAACAATTTCATCTACTACTTTGTTGTTGCGAATCTCTCCTTCGATGGTAGGGGTGTTGCACGTAGGACACTGGCTCTTGTAGTTCATGTACCTCCGAATACACTGAGAACAATCTATTTAAAGATCATGAAAACAACCATCACTTTCAATCTCTATATACAGTATGCCACAACTGATAGTCTCTGTGAAGGATAGCCAACCTGCTTTGAAGTGAATCTTAAAGGTCTACGGACACCTATGAACAACATTGTCCTAAGCATTCTAATAGGCATTAGAAATCATGAAAAAAAATGCAACTCCCATCAAAATCCATCAAAGATTGACAATTTTAAAAGTCTTTTTTTTTTTATTGCTAGTTTTATTTAATATTTAGCTAATAATGCACATTGCTGATGTAAAGAGAGTGACTGCGTAATTTTTCTGTTATTTATATTTTTCTTCGGTTTTTAGAACCTTCGCTTCAAGGACACTGAACAGTTAACACATAGGTTTGTGGCCTAAGGAGATTTAAATTTTTTTTTAGTTCTCTTCTTTAGAAGAAAAGGAACATCCCCATGTTCGAATGATATGTGTGGGCTTGTAATTCGGGCTTAACTTATTAAGGGCTAAAACAAGAAATTTTTCTGAGCTCCACATCATAGTTTGCAAATATCTAATGAATTTCCCTGATCTACAGTATCACACACAACAAATGTGTATATCTTGGAAATTTTCAACAGATTTTAAATGAGATTATCACACACAACAAATGTACTGAATACGGGCAAATTGGCTAGGTGTCTGTAGTACTTTAAGGGAACATGAAATGGTCAAGAAACGATGAATCGCTTTCTAATCTTACATGTAAGCCGACCATTGTCACCTTTTCTCAATTTTCAGAACCATGCATAATAGAATTTTAAATACATTATTTAGAAATATCATTGATCAACATGGATGGTGGCCAAATATTTGACACACTTGTTTCAAAGTAATTTCGTGTCACATCAGCAGAAAACTGAAAAAAGTAGATTATTTCATTTGATGGTGAGATGAGAACTATGCAAATAAAGAATGTTGCACTGCAAAGATGTGTATAACTTTATCTGTGCAGAGTAGATCTGCATTTTGTTTATATCAGAACTAGTACCAGTTTCGATATCACTATCTTAGACAATTACCTGGAATGTTTGTTCACTATATTATGCCTTTTTGAAGGCCATGGGAAAGAATGTTTTAGATGTGTGTCTGAACATTTTTCAAAATAATATGATTTCTATGCACAAAAACTGCTATACTGTACATCTTTGCACTTGTTTACTGTAGCAATTTGCCCATTTTGCACAGCATTTCCAATCCAATAATGAATAAATTATGTACATGCAAATAAAGTGCTGTTAAAGGTACAAAGTCTTGTTTGTTACTAATTTGTTCCTTACTCACATGTAAATTGTCAACATCACTGACAATAGAATATAATGTAAAATTTATGTGAATGTAACAAATCTTTGACTTACAATTATGTGAGCACTTTGGAAGTATCATAGCGATGTTAAGAAACTCACAGCAAATCCCACAACGAAGGAGATTGTCTATTGTCTGCAAAATTAGAATAATTATGAAAAATAAAGTTTGAGTTACATGTCAACATCTTATTTGCAAAACTATGCTTTTGGTAAGCCCAATTCCATTAAAACTGATAGCATGGTTAGGCCTAGGATGCTGCAATTTGTGTTACATAGTCAACCCTGCACCTTCAAAGAGAAGCCAATCCAATTATCATCACTGGTGATGTCATATATGTGAAATTCCTAGTCTAGGGATGTTCCCGATAAACCACTTGTCAAACAGAGCTTAGGCCTAAGAAAAATGTTCCATTTTAGTCTAGCCTAGTACTAGAAGTACTAGGCTAGTCTCAATGTTTTCTTCCCACACAAGACTGAAGGATTGAGCAAGTACTTAAATTATGACTTACAAGTACTACATCAAGCCACTCCAACTTACATTCAGGAATTTTTTTGGAATGACCTACAAATTGTTGTTTTTCAGGGAGTGCATGCTACATGCAGGTTTTGGAACACTGGCAGTAAGCCTACTTACGCTTAGTTCCTCACATTAGGCCTAGGATTTTACTGTACTACTAACGTTAGGCCTATGCCTAAATGAAATTAATAGTTTAAACGTTTAGGCTAGTACTAGTTACTACTTTTACTACCACTAACTAATAGTGGGTGTAGCGTAGTTACTGTGTTTGGCATAACGAGTTGGCAGTATAGGCTAATGCAGTTCGGCTCATTTGTATGCAATAGATGATAGCTTTTCTTACGTGAATTTAAGTTATTTGTCTTATCTCAAAGAACAGTACAGGTAACGCAAGACTAAAAAACTCACTCTTAATTCAGGCATCGTTGCCGGCCAGTCAAAGGGGTCTGTGAACTCCATGCAAGATTCACTTCGAAAAAATTCGTAAATGATACTTTGAAAGGTTGTCCCGCGCAAATGTACGTAAATTGCGCAATATTCATAGGCACTGGGATGTACGGAGCTGTTATCATCGACGTGTCGGTACATGTCATGATTTAAAACCTTCTCTTCTACTTGTACAGTCACCATGAAAGAGATCATGCAATTTCGTTGGTTTTACGCACTATATGCAACATTGGACACTTAATTTGGACCCCACATTCACTGATTTTTTTGTATTGAAGGTTTTGCTATATAGTAGCTTGGAGTTAGTACACGGAGCAGCTGTTTTACTTGTTTTACAAGTCTTCTGAAGAATAATGTATAGGTCTACCTTGCGTAGGCCTAGTTCAATAGATTGAGTCCACCTTACTTTATTTAAAAAAAATGTATCGAACGGTCAACATTTTAACCATCATATATGCACTTTAACCAATATTATCCATTCCAAGCTTAATTCGGTAACGAACAGGCTACTCATGTTTAGGCTTATAGATGACAAGAAACTGGCGACCATATACTAAGCAACTGACTTGACAGTGAGTGCTCACAGGCCAACGGCGCTTTTCAGCTTATTGCAAAGTCAGTCAATACCATTTCGCGGAACGGCCAGTTCTCGTAGGAGTCAACTTGTAACATAACATCGAAACCTGGAACAAAATATGTTTTCGTGACCAGGTTTTCTCCTGGGCGGCTTTTTCTTAAAAAGTAGATTTAAGCATCATGTCCCTGCTTGTAGACAGGGCACGGTGACAGTGTATGATTGAAGCCTATGTCAATGTCTCTTCCCCCCCCCCCCCTTCGGGTTTTATGTAGGCCTATATTAACCTTCCCGATTCTCACCAGAATTATAATTCAACACATGACCTTCCAATATTTATCAAGTCATTATAACAAGGGCGTAGGAACCGGGGGGGCTGGGGGGCGCCAGCCCCCCCGCCAGTGAAAAATGTGGAGGGGCGGAAGTATCATTCCGCCCCCCCCGGTTCGCAAGTCAGAAAACCCCTTTTTCATTTCCAAATGAGAAAAAAAAATCTCATTTGGAGCACCAAATTGCATCTAAGGCCAGGTGAAAATACAAAATTAAGTTTACAAAATGGAGTGGGTGTTGAAGTGTGCTATATTGCACCAAATTGCATCTGAGGCCACCTGGAAATGCAAAAAATTCCAAAGGGGAGGGGGACACCCCTCCCCTTAGACCCCTCCCCCAAGCCGGCCATCAGTCTTCAGCCCCCCCCCCCACTCAAAAGTACGCCTTCCTACGCCACTGCATTATAAGTTCCTTAACATTTCCTTCCGTTAAATGCCCTGCGACACACCCCAACAGTTTATACAGTTCAATACTCGATTCAAGTCAATATAGTGAGGTGTTTTATTGAATACCTTGCCTTACTACAAAACATAAAAGAACTAATTTGATTTCTTCGCTCCTTGTATTACCACTTCCGGACAACGAGACTAAACTGAGATTAGTTATTATGTAGGCCTGCAGGGTGTATGAGTGTTAGTTTATTTCTTTTTTATCCGATTTTTCAAGGTAAATAACTAGTAAATTTCTTTTGTAGCGCCTTCTATTGTTACCACAGATCTCAGTAGGCCTATTTCACATCCTGACAGAAACAACAACATCGACCAAACAAGCAAAGAACCAAAATGATGTAGGCTACAAAAGTAGATAGTTATTCCGTAAATTTCATACATTTTATGACATGCTGAAGTTATTACAAGTATATATTCAATTCGAAGGTAACCCTGCACGAGATTGATAAAAAGCTCGATGATGCTTTCAGTGTAAAAGGAAACAATTCTACCTCCACCTGTCATGATTTTTCTTTCATTTACAGTATACTAACGTTATAGGCCTACTGATAAGAAGTGAAATTTCCACTCCAATTTCAAGAGAATTACCCATATTCATCCGTCCGTATCACCATTCCACTGTGTTCGACATGGTTATATTGATCATCAATCGAGACAAAGGAAACAATGTTCTGTTGTAAATTTCAAGATCGCTAGCTGCACTAACCTCAATGACCTTAAAAATGCATGTATGATGCACCTCATTTTCACATACTTCCTTATGTGCTCCGTTCATTTTCAAAGAAATTCATGACAAAGCTATCAAATCTATCGTTGAAAATAGCTCACTGCATTATTTGGTGGGTTAATGAGGCTGAATGGATACACAGAAATTAGAGCTTTGTAAACCGAAGCATAAATTGCGAAATGGAAAACGCTTTGCCAGTCTTTGACAAGTCATCTTACTTCCATGACGATACTGTTAATGATAGTACCATTAATGGTGTGCACAGGGGCGGCGATCTGTTTCAAATATTGGAGGGGGGGGGGGGCCGGAACATTTGCTTGGGTGCAGGCGTGTAGCAACTTTCATCCCCAAAATTGTTCGCGCGCTTCGTGATATTTTGTATATATATTGATATATGTATAACAGTTGGTTATCAAACGATGAGCTCTACAATGAAACCAACCAAACACCTTAGTCGCACATAGAAAACTGAGATTTTTCGGTCATGTAGCAAGACTCCAGGAGGACGCAGCAAAGGTTGCTTTAAGAGATTCATTTAAACATACTGCTAAACCAGTAGTTGGTTAGCGCGCAGCGTAGAAGAAAATTTCTGGTTTTAATAGCCCCCCAGATCACCGGAAATGGCACTTCTCTTGCTTGAAAATGACCAACCAGATGTACACTTTTGCCTGAGAACCAAGTTTTTCCCAATTGTTTTAATCATCTATAACCTTTTTCAAGATTGTCACCAGTCACACATCATGTTCGACCTCATCGACCGTATCTCCTGTGGATCATTGCTTTTGTAGTTAATTCTACGTAACGGCCCACAATACCCGTCAGCCACACTTTTCAAGGTTTTAAGCCCATTATTTGTTCAGAATTTGAAAAATAAATTCACTTCAAAACATATATGTTGCACAAAATTTCATCTATGAACAACCAATATAGAAAAACCCCCTTCAATCCCTAACAGAGCGGTCAAACTTGCACGAGTAGAGGGAAGTATGATGAAGAATGTTGGTCAGGGAATTTTCAAAAATTCAGACACAGTATTAATTTATTGGTGTACAAATATTAAAACCTCTTTTAACGGCTAAAACTTCGATATCATAAAAAAAAGGCTCAGGGGGGGGGGGGGGGGTGCGGTCTCCCCCTTCGCCGTACGTACTTACACTCATACACAAGAGATGTACAGACAATATGATATTAATCATGAGTGAAAACATGCTATACGGTCACAGGTCAGAGAAACGACCACGAAGAGTCATTTACCTCATGCAATATGTGTTGGATGAAGTTTTAGCCACCGCCAAATATGATTTGGATAAATAATCTCACGCATTATTTTCTATTTATAGCCACAAAAAAACTATGCCACCAAATATGGGGGGGGATATTTGATACTATATCCCCACCTAAAATATTGGGGGGGACATATCCCCCGTCCCCCGATGATCGCCACCCATGGGTGTGCATGATCATAAACATGCACGCATTTTACGTGGACATTCATCATTCGTATATATGCTGAAAACTTGGGCAAATCCATAGACGTGGAACCAATGTTGAACAAAAATATTTCAAGTTGAATTATAAAGTCTAAGGTTCTTCAACCGCAAAGAATGATCGAAAGACTAATGTAGCACCTGTTTGTGCGTGTAACTTTTGATGGTTAGATATTAGATATATTATATTAGATACTTTAAGCTTATGTTATGTTTTGTTAGATTTAAGAGTAATTTTTAACTGCAGAAATATTATGCGTCATTTGTAAAGGTAAGACGTTTGCTTGAATATTTGTAAGAGGATACGTCATTAGACATTACAACAACATACTTCCCAGGAGAACTTTTTTGAACTTTGCTGTCAAACTTAAAATATTTCATCCACATTCGGAGGATTCTAGCCTTACAAATGAATACCAGAAAAATTAAGAATCCTTGTAGAGAGGTAAGGACGATGAAAATGTACCACAGAAATCCTAGCTTCGTAAAAGCAGCGATGAAACCCACGATCCATGAAAGTCCTAAAATGATGAAAATCTGTAAGTGGAAAGCATAAAACATTAACTTAAAACTTATAAACAGAGAGATGCAACTCCATGTTCTCAGAAAGATATACACTAAAAGAGTGAAGAATGCAATTTTGTTTGCGACATGCATTTAGATAGGGAGACCTGGTATATTTTGAAAGCTCCAGGACTGAGTTACAATCGGCAACTTGAAGTAGGTATTGCTGTGTTTGAATCATAAGACAGAGAATATTACTAAAAGTCAATCTGCTGAGAAGTAAAATATAGCTATGAAAGACAAACTGTAAGTTTAAAGTTATTTCTTTGTTTTGCAACGTACGTATTATATGAAAAAGGTACAACAAAGTAAGATTAACAGGTACATTCCTATGAATATAGGGCTACTCCCCCACCCTTTTCTTCCATATAACCTCGGAATGAGCAACCTTTTATATAATTAAATAATATATGTTGACTATAGATAGTTGAAAAACTCGTCTGGAAATTGTAAAAGTATAATGTTGTTATTTATGAAAGTGTTAAATATTTGTCCTCGGGTGTATTAACTCATTCTAAATGTATGGAGTACGTTCCGTTTGAATAATATATGTTGACTATAGATAGTTGAAAAACTCGTTTGGAAACTGTAAAAGTATAATGCTGTTACTTATGAACGGTGTTAAATATTTGTCCTCGGGTGTATTAACTCATTCTATATGTACGGAGTACGTTCCGTTTGGATATTATTGGTGATGATATATCATAAGTTTGTGCTAAAATGTTACATTATGTATTAACTTTTGCATTTTAAGCGTGGTCATGATGAAATGGTCAAAACAATTCTCATGTTTTCTTTATCGTTTGTCAAATATCAAATTGGGTCAATACATGCATTAACGTAAACTAAACCATTTATTACCTGTACTCGTCGATAACTTGAAATACCCAGTGGCACGGTAAAGAGCTTTCAGTATAATTTCTAATATGAAGTAGTTTTTGTCCCATGGAGATTAATCCCTCTTGATTCACAGATAATCATGTCTATTTCATTGTGCACCTTTTACGCACGGTAAATAAAATTGTGAAGAAACATGTTTATCTATTTGGTGTCTCTTTTAAATGAAACAATTTCCCCCTTAACGATTGATAATACGATAAACTAGCTATGAATTAGCTGTTTGTTGCAATGAACTAAAAGTTTTGAATGTGTAGCTATATAATTAGCTATATGAATTAATAATGATTCATATATAAGAACAGAAAGAAGCATAAACTTAGGTAAGTGAAGTTTTTTGAAAAATGAACTTTACCTTTACATGAATAATATATTCTTGGAACTTTCGTTTATTCTGGTTACTCCTGAGTGCCTTACGTTCTCTCTGTTGAATGCAAATAGATCTCGTAACAAATATGAAAAATATCATATTTAAAAGAAGACATATTCCCACCGGTGCAGCAAAGCCATAAATATTTACAGAAGGTCCGCTAATCCAGCAAACCAATTCATTTCCATATCCAAATGTTATAAGATCTAAACTTTTTAATATCAAGAGCGCCAGGCAAAATATTGCTGGTAGCAGTAGACATGGTAGTATATGCCAAATTACTAAACGGCATGAAGGCTTTTTAGACTCGTTTTCGAAATTTCCGTTTTGGAAAGTTCGAGTTAATTTGTAACCGAGAACTGATGTAGTCGTAAAAGTCGCTAACCATAGATAGTGTCCTAGTCCTGCCAATATGGCGCAGATAACAGGCGATTTGGTTGGTACTCGTATAATAAGTAAAGAAATCTGTGCTGACATCAAGGTGATAAAGAGCAACATTGTTAGAATATTTCCGGCTTGTTGCCTCAGAGTAGGAAATACCACGTACGTTATCAAAGAGAACATCAAAGCGAACACAGAAATGGAGAGACCCGCAGTACTTATAATCGCCTGCGCCATAGAATATTGGAAAAACGTTACTATATGATATCTTTTGCCTGTTTTGTCAAAAATGTTACAAATAAGTATTTGCCCTGATTCAGCATAGCGATATTGATCTTGTGTTAGGATAATCTTATCGTCCATGATGTACAAAAGTGTTTTTGAATCGTTGGGGAGAGGTCGAAACAAAGATTGGTTGAGAGTTATCATGGGACAATTTAGGCCAGCGGACGTGTCTGATGGAGGAATACAATTCTGGATGAAAAGGTTTCGTTCAAAATCATCATAATCATCGTTATTTTTTTGAAAAGTTACTGTCACTTTGTAAACTTTATGTAAGATTGAAGGCAGCTCATCGATCGATCTTATCCCATCCGAACTGGTGTGATTGGAGTCAAATTTAGAATGGTTACAAGGTTCTGCCTCGGTATATTCACAACTTAATTCAGTTATGATTCTATGGAAGGCCTTGCAATCTTCCATCAAATGTCCTTTGCATGGTATGAAATTGACAAAAGGTATTTTACCAACATTGAAAAGATCAACTTTAAACGATGATCGAATTTGAAATATCCCATCCAAGTTATTCTGTGTACATAGGTGCTGCCTATCTCTGATGCTTTCATTGTGAATAACGTCATAAGTTTCGAACAAATTAATCAAAGTATTGCAAGTATTCAAAATCGAATTTCCGGTGAAATTGATGGTCACGTTCATAGCTATTTTGCCACATAGAGGCAAATCTTTACGTAATTGCTGAACTTTCACGCAGGATTTGCTGAATAGCTTGAAACCATCCCGACAATTCAAACTAATGCATCTTGATTTGAATGGGTCAAAAACCTGCCCCTCTTTGCAGGTAATTTGTTGGTCCACAAGAGAAGGTTTTAAGTTTAACGTATACGTCATTGACGTCAGGCCGCCTATGAAGTCATCATAGACTGCTTGCGCATCACATATCGATGTCAAATTAATCAAATTCATATCCTCTTCCGATAAGTTACATTCGACGCAGTACTTGTTTTTGAACCAAGAATTGTTATGCAATATCGGTGCATATATTTCGTGGCAGCTTTTCTCTATGCTTGAATGTTTGTAATCACTCCTACAGGTATCTATTTGAATATATCGCGCGTCTTCTTTTGTGCAAGGAACTTCAAAGAATTGTTGATGCTCGAATAAATTTGGCGGTTGTATAACCTTCACCTCGACACACTGGTCAGTGTGATTTTGAATTATCTCATGTAAAGTTAAATTTCCGGATTCGAAAGTCACTTGTGCATAGCATTCCATTTGAATTTCCCACAGAATGATGTTTTCAATCTCAACAGCATGGCAGACAGCGCAAAAGATATTTCTAAATAATATTCCTTCATTGGAAGAAGCAGGGATATTAGTTAATTCTATATCATTCACTGTCAAATTCAAATAATTCTCTGGTGCCGTATGTCTACTGCACAAATCATGCCCTTTCCATGACGTGGGGCATTTACTGACCATCCAGTACTTCTGCCATGGCGCGAAACATTGAAAATACTGACTGTAACGAGTAATCTGGTTCCGATAACGTAATCTGTCTTTTTGTGTAGAGTTGTCACACTTGGTTGCATATTCTTCTGCATTGTAGCAGCAATCTCCAAAGAGATGACACGCAAAATGACAAGAACAGCTCTTTGAGGCTTTCTTCACCGGGGTACATTGTGAAGGACAACTGTAGTCATCTGAGCAGTGCACACCTGACAGATCTGCCGAGGAAGGTAATACATATACTATCAACATTAATAACGCAATCAAATATATGTGAAAAGTTAGATGATGGTCAGTTATAGTCTAATGTCATGAACGTATATTGCCAATCTTAAGAACTTTCGTTTTCATTGTCAATTTTAATAATCTTCACACAAATGATATTTCTGTCGAATTATATCTCCATTTATTTCGTGTGATAAGAGTAAGTCTTTTGTGTAATAAATTATGGATGTCATGAGCTCATATGCCACCAAAGGAGAATAGGGAAGAATTTATGATAAAACGCGATTTCGTTTAATTGGTTATAAATTTGGCTATTTTTCTTGCTTTTGCGTTTTGATGATTAGTTTTCGGAAAGCCCAAAAAAACAAACAAACAAACAAACAAACAAACAGGAAAAGCCATGAGAGTACATAAGATAATTAAACGAACGAGAGAAATATAAATATATGAACATGTAATACTGACATTCTCCAGTGCCCCATATCATTCTAACTTTTTAAACTGAACTGTCACATAAGGAGATATATAAAATTCCATCCATTTCATCATGTAACTTATTATTCGGCTCCATAGTCCTTTCTTGTATTGGAACACAAAAATTGGATGGGCACTGTATACAAGTATACCGCAATATGATATGTTTATATTATATTCTGCATAATTGTATCTTGTTTACGATTTCGAACGCGATGAAGCATAAAAGGGGCCGACTATTTTTTAGAGATAAGAGATAAAAGCTTAAATTTACGAAACCATATACAGCTTGTTTTAGGACTTTTGGGTGAAGTCAATAGTTACGAGAACCTACATTCTGTACATAGAACTGTCTGTATACCTTCTGTTCCCTTTCCCTCATCTAGTAGGTACACATGTCTTCCCCATTTTAATTCTAACTATACGGAGCAAAGAAAAAAAAAACCGATTTTATTGCAGTAGGCCTAAACCGGAGGGAATGATAATGGGTAAAAGTATCGAATAAGTTGAGTTAATCACAATCGAATGTGTCGCAGGCCTATTTGAAGGAGTCTTAAAGTGAGGGAAAACATTTTCATGATGATGATGAAAATTCAAGTGTGCAATCGCCCCTACCCTACCCTCCCCCACCCCCACCCCCACCCCCGCGCAAACATTTGTACAGTTTATTGCTCTCAGCTACGCTAACGGTGACGAATTATTAGTAAATTATACTTACTGAGTCGTTTGGTTACATTTCCGTCGATCGTGCTGTTGTCTTTAGACAGTGATTCACCGTCAGCTTCAGTAGCATGCCTTGCAACCAACAAGGAGAAAAAAGATAGTAACAGATACGGACCATTCTTCATAGTGAGATATGTATTAGTACTAGTATGTGGTAGTAGTATTTGTAAGTCTGATGCGGTTCCGAATAGCTGGTACAGAGATCATTACTATTTGCTGATTTAGCTGTATATATTCGTCATGCAGATAGATTGCAGATCACTATTCCGATAGGTTATATCACAACTTAAAGGTATGCTGTATTTGCCCCAAATATGCCAGATTTTCATATGGTCACCTTTGGACGTCAAAATTCTTAAACTATATTTTGATATGCACACTGGAGGTAATTTGCCTCACTGGGACATTCAAACATCTTGTGTGTTCGTTTAGAATGTCCGAGAACAATTTGGAGAGCAAATATCTCAAGGAAAGTACTTTTTGAAAACTTCTAACGGTTATAGCATGCTATAAGTTGGGACTTATACCTTTAAATATCTTTGTTATGACAAGTTGACGATGCAAAGGCGTCATATACTGTTGTTTTTGTTTTGCTTTACAAAAGAAGTCTTCAACTGTAACGCTTCACTATAAAGGGAATAATAACTCGGATTTGTACATCAAAAAACTGGTTCAATCTTTTTTCTTTGAGAAATTGTCAGTAAATATTTCATACACTGTTTATTTGCGAAATGTAAAGGATTTGATGTAACCACGGTATACTTTCTGGACTTGAGGTAGCATATAAGTATTCAAGTCTCCAAAATGGAATGTATTGGACTTAATATATGCGATTCTTCTCATTATAATTAAAGAGGTGATCTTTTTAAACCAATTTACACAACTACCATATAGATTGAGACATAGTACAGCACTTTACCAAACTTTGGAGATCTGTAAACATTACAGATCTCGTGCATTAGGACCCAGAGTATGGAACGCCGAAAGGGCAATATATTATGTTGTTTACTTCAATGTTGTCTGTTATCATGTTGTTGTCTCCTTTGATGTTGTTATCTCCTTCAATGTTGTTGTCTCCTTTGATGATGTTGTCTCCCCCTAAAATCGGTGCAGAACCTACGAAAGTCTTTCAACCTAAGAAAAAGAGATTTTTTGGTCAAGTTACAGACACGGACCTAGCCTACTTAGGTATATAATGTATAGCCTTAGTTAGTATAACCATACAGTAGTAGTATTTAGTATATTATTTTTAATATTAGTTTAGGTGCAACTGCAAGGAATGCGAGCCAAAGTGGGTTTTGCTATCCCATTGCTGTTCATGCCTCATGAGTCATTGTGGTGATTGCGTCATCTATTACTCGTGTCGAAGCTATGTAGTCGCCGTAAGCACATGTATTACGTGTAGATGATGTCTCGAAGCATACGTGTTAGGGTAAATGCCCCCGTCGCGTCCTACTAAAATTGCTACAAGCCAAAACAGGCTCTAGTGAGCATTATTACGTGTAGATTGCGTCAATAAGGGACGACATAGACGCTGATTTCGGGGATAATTTGTAAATATGTATTATTAATCAAATATGAAATTGGTCTAACCTTCCCTTTTTGAGATATCGTGTTTACAAGTTTTTACAATTTGACTCCTGGTGACCCCAAATGTCCTTTGACCTTTACCAAAACAAAAACAATAGGCTACCTGTATTCAATGTGGTACTTCTACACACAAAATATGAAATTGGTCTGACATTCCCTGCTTGAGATATCGTGTCTACAAGATGGGCGTTACAAACGCACTCACACACACACACATACACACGCACACATACCCACACTGTACTCTGGCATCTCATGACGTTGGACTAACACATTAGGGGATTTTTGTTTAAGATATTAAAATAGTTTAAAGGATTGGTTCAGTTGTCATACATGTTTATGTTATATGAAAGAGGACAATAAAAGAAACACAATGATGAAAAAACTGTTCAAATATCTTTCTCGGTTAAAGAGATATTCAAGTGTAAAGTTTTATCAGATTGTGTAGAAACTGCTGAAATCTGACTAGCTGTGATGTCTCATCCTCACATTCCTGAAAAGTCTTTGTTTTTTGCTCTAATTATTTTGTGAGATTTCATGACTTTCAACCAAAAGATATGTCAGGAGATCTCATATTTGTCAAAGGTAGTATTTGAGATTAAACATCTAAAGAATTTTTGATTATATTATTTTCAAATGTGTTAAAAAATGTAAATAAGTTTTAAAGAAATATATTTACAAATGTTAAGGAAGTGAGGATGTGACGTCACACCCTCACAGTAAGTCTTTCTACACCAGTCGTTTTCAGAGAAATTTTGATATCTTCAAAGTGTCATATCTCCTTAACAGAGCATGGAATCATGGTAGTTTCTTCATAGTTTTTTGTTGGTCTTTTTGTGCTCTTTCATACAAAATAGACATGTCAAACACCTGAACCAACCCTATAACAACATCGGCCAATGTATATACACTGCTGCAGTTATATGACTTTGAAACTTTTTGTGTTATTGCCTAGAAGACTATGACTCAATATTACAGAACGAAAGTACAGCTTTCCACTATCTTCAACTTATTGTGAACCAGCAAAATATGTGTGATTCTTCGTAACTTCTTCGAGACAACGGGACAGTTCATCGATTTGTGCTTGAAGAGGTGTGGGGCTGGAGGGTCTAAGTTCACGGGGAGCTGAGGTCATTTTTAGTACTCTTGCAATATGCCGCATTGCCAAACACTTGAAACCATGGTAACGGCATTATGAATATTCCTTTACCAAACTTGAACAATTCAATCCGCTAAATTGTTGAAGGGGTACAGTGCAACTAACTTATAATAAACTTGATGTATTGTAGAGAAATTCAAGCTCGTAGGCAGGTTTCAGTCTAAGAGGAATGGTCGGATTGAATTTACTGATCTGTCAGCGAGAACGCTCTGCGCTGTCTGCGTGGGGTCCGGGGCGCGAATTTCTTTTTCCTGAACCTTTCGGGCAGTGTACGTGGAGTTTAGCCAATCAGAGCGAGGCTGTGTTGATGACGTACTACTCAGTAAAGATGGTCAGTCGGGTAAATGCGTCGCCTCAATAACATAAGGTGGAAAACGAAAGAGCGCGAGTTCGAGCCCCCGTGTGGATTTTCCCCCCACTTTTTCTCATGTTCAAGTAGTTATGTCCAAGTATTATATCATGAATTGAAAATCGATATTATAAGTTATGTCATGGTTTTCGTGCATGGTCATCTTATATATGAAACTCCGTAGATAGTGTGGCGAAAATATATATAGTTTCTTTTGTTTATTTTCCTTCTAGATCTTATTAGAGGGAAATCGGTCTAGCCCCAAAATGTGGTACATCCGTTTTAGAAAAGTTTATCCTAATTTAAAGGCAGATGACTTGCTAGAATAAAAGACAAGGGAAACAGATATTCATTCTGGAGCAATTAAAGAGAGAGGATTTATTGCATAATAAAACAATGGCAGTACTTGCACTCTTATTTACCTAATTCGCTCATCAGTTTACAACAAACATTTGGCGGTTTCCACAATAAACCGTTAATTACTGGACCTCGTCTCTCACAAGGAGGTGCTATAGGACTGTACCACTGTGTACAAATATTGCTGTGTAGATGTGTGTAAACTGTAAGTACGTAACATACTACTATACCAGTACTACAGTACTGAGTACAGTGTCATGTCAATCTGAAGACATTGTAAATTTGTGCAACAGACAGCGATCATACATCGCCGTTTTTCAACAAAAACCGATGCAAACGTCACGTAAGTTGTGCACAATGATTCAGTATAATGTTATTAGTGCAAGGCATATATACCTTAATACTTTCTGCTGTAGTACAACAATTATGTTGACTTATCGAATGTGATTTCCCCATGCACTTCAACATTTGGTAAGCACGTAGACTTGCCCCAAGTCTCTCGCGATTTTCTCTCCCACTGCAGCTAATAGGATTTATATGATTCTCCCCTCCTCTTCCACTGTCCACTCTCTTTATAATGACACCCTCTCAAGGCTTCTCCGACTGCACCGCCACCAAGCACGACAATTTCTCACGTTCCATATCGACCAACACGCACAGCGAGCGTATATGATACGAGCAGGCTTTTATTCTACACTCATACTATACGCCCCCGAGAGACTTGTAACGTTTGGTCTTGGTGACGTCACATTTTGAGCCGGTGGTATTCCAATATGAATATTCAACTATTTTCTGTAGCCAATGAAAAGTTTCCAATATGTAAACAGACAGTTCGAGTTCAAGTTTTTGTTTCTGTTCTGCCGAAGAAGGGCCGGCCAGATGAAAAGCGTTCAGTCCTTTATCACATAGGTATGTAACCTGATCTTTCATCAGTGATACAAGAGGTGAAATTATTATAATAATGGACCTCAGAGTAGTAACTTTACTACTACAACTAGTACTACAACTGGCCGAATTATTCCCACTTGCACTGCTGTTGCTAGTATTACTATTATTATTACTGTTAGCAGCTCTCGTGTTACCACTACTAACGTTATTTTTCACATCGTAAATGAAATCTAATGCGATCGGCGCAGCTTGAAAAATTAGTGATTTGCCGTACCCTGTTGGTAATCCGACGAAAACGTCCCTTCTCTTTAAGAAACCAATCAACGCATCCCTTTGCTCGTCGTGAACGTTTTCTTTTGGTATTCCCAACTTCGAAGAGGCAAATTGTATGGAGTTTAAGATGAGTGCCTCGTCCATTGCATTGGATTAGACATAATTATTAGTTTACAACACTTGGTCTGTGTACGTTTGTATAGGCCTATGTACATTTATGTCCAGTACTCCGAGATCGTGCGTCGCGACGCGGTGGGGTGGACGTTCACAGCAAGATGTGAATATTTATCTTAATTAATGAATATGCAGCAACTGTCATACAATACCGAAGCTGATTGGTTTCACCGAAATTTGAGGGACGAAAACAATAAATAAGTTTAAAATGATGACGTCAACAGAACCAAAAGAGACAAGTCTCTCACGACAGGCAGCTCGATCGAACAGTACCGCTTCAGTAACAGTACGTTACGTCAACTTACGTGCGTGTGTATGTAGAAAGCACACGAACCATTTGAAACAAGTAGGTGTGAGCTGAGGGCGTGTTGCAAGGAACAGTAGAAGTAGGCTGATTATAGCGGTACAATGTTATGGAGTCACTGAGAGAAGGATCGGAACAGGCATTAGATGAGAGGTGGAAGAGAGAATCACGTGAGAGACTTGGGGCAAGTCTAGTAAGCACGCCGCTATCTTTACTGTAGTACGTCATCAACACAGCCTCGCTCTGATTGGCTAAACTCCACGTACACTGCCCGAAAGGTTCAGGAAAAAGAAATTCGCGGCCCGGGCATGAAGCCTTGTAAACTATACGATATGATGTCATTTGAGAGGGGGGGGGGGCGGAAATTTGACTGGAGGTCCCGCCTCCTACCCCCTCCCCGCTGTTTACACCACTGCCTATATCCGATTATAGGGTCCCATTTGATGATTACAGGTGGCCTATTTGACGTGTATAACTGGACTGACCGCCTTAATACTATTTCGACGGATCCGACGGCAGATTTCCAGGGGTTCATCTGAACGGGCAATATGTTGATTGTTCATTGACCTTTACCGTAGTTGCTTGATCTAGCATATATCCAGTAGTGTTTCTGGCCAGTTCATTACATCATCTGTGACTTGCTGACCGGTGTGAAGTTAGATACTTATTCCCCGTTCCTCGTTCGACATTCGCGAATGAGTAACTGCTACCGATTCAGTTACGTATTCAACAATGGTATCGACGTAACACCTCTGGCAAGACAAAAGCTTTCTTACCATATGTTCAACATATGGTCGTGGAAAGAGGTTTATCTATGGCCCATGGGTCATATGAACTCTAATAACTATGTAGAAGGGTACCATAATGCATCTTGCCCGGTCCAAATAGTTTTTGACCAACTAAAATGACCAGTACTTCATCAGCTCTTAAATTAATGTAAAAAAATTACTTTAGGCCCTAATCAAGACTAGCACGCCTTGGACCACCTTACCAATGGGTCATATTAATTCTTAACACATTGTAGAAGGATACCATAATGCGTCTTGCCCGGTCCAAAGAGTGCTTGACCAATTTAAATGACCACTAAATCAACATTTTTTTTAAATAAATGTAACGGGAACTGAAATAAAAACATTTGGGCCCTAATCAAATCCAGCACGCCTTGGACCGCCCAACCAATGGGTCATGGGAAGTCTGAGGACCTTGTAGAAGGGTAACATAATGCGTCTTGCCCGGTCCAGAGAGTGCTTGACCAATTTAAATGACCATTAAATCATTACTTCTTCAATGAATGTAACGGGACCACGAAAAAGCTTTGGGCCCTAATCCATGCAGCACGCCTTGGACCACCTAACCAATGGGTAACATTAACTCTAAGGACATTGTAGAAGAGTACCATAATGCGTCTTGCCCGGTCCAAAGAGTGTTTGACCAATTGAAATGACCATTAAATCATTACTTCTTTAATGAGTGAAACGGGACCACGAAAAAGCTTTGGGCACTAATCCAAGCAGCACGCCTTGGACCACCTAACCAATGGGTAACATGTACTCTAAGGACATTGTAGAAGAGTACCATAATGCGTCTTGCCCGGTCCAAAGCGTGCTTGACCAATTTAAATGACCACTAAATCATTACTTCTTTAATGAGTGTAATTGGACCATGAAAAAGCTTTGGGCCCTAATCCATGCAGCACGCTTTGGACCACCAAACCGATGGTTAACATGAACTCTAAGGACATTGTAGAAGAGTACCATAATGCGTCTTGCCCGGTCCAAAGCGTGCTTGACCAATTAAACTGACCATGAAATCATTACTTCATCATCGAGTGTAACGGGACCACGAAAAAGCTTTGGGCCCTAATCCATGCAGCACGCTTTGGACCACCAAACCGATGGTTAACATGAACTCTAAGGACATTGTAGAAGAGTACCATAATGCGTCTTGCCCGGTCCAAAGCGTGCTTGACCAAATAAACTGACCATGAAATCATTACTTCATCATCGAGTGTAACGGGACCACGAAAAAGCTTTGGGCCCTAATCCATGCAGCACGCTTTGGACCACCAAACCGATGGTTAACATGAACTCTAAGGACATTGTAGAAGAGTACCATAATGCGTCTTGCCCGGTCCAAAGCGTGCTTGACCAATTAAACTGACCATGAAATCATTACTTCATCATCGAGTGTAACGGGACCACGAAAAAGCTTTGGGCCCTAATCCATGCAGCACGCTTTGGACCACCAAACCGATTGTTAACATGAACTCTAAGGACATTGTAGAAGAGTACCATAATGCGTCTTGCCCGGTCCAAAGCGTGCTTGACCAATTAAACTGACCATGAAATCATTACTTCATCATCGAGTGTAACGGGACCACAAAAAAGCTTTGGGCCCTAATCCATGCAGCACGCTTTGGACCACCAAACCGATGGTTAACATGAACTCTAAGGACATTGTAGAAGAGTACCATAATGCGTCTTGCCCGGTCCAAAGCGTGCTTGACCAATTAAACTGACCATGAAATCATTACTTCATCATCGAGTGTAACCGGACCACGAAAAAGCTTTGGGCCCTAATCCATGCAGCACGCTTTGGACCACCAAACCGATGGTTAACATGAACTCTAAGGACATTGTAGAAGAGTACCATAATGCGTCTTGCCCGGTCCAAAGCGTGCTTGACCAAATAAACTGACCATGAAATCATTACTTCATCATCGAGTGTAACGGGACCACGAAAAAGCTTTGGGCCCTAATCCATGCAGCACGCTTTGGACCACCAAACCGATGGTTAACATGAACTCTAAGGACATTGTAGAAGAGTACCATAATGCGTCTTGCCCGGTCCAAAGCGTGCTTGACCAATTAAACTGACCATGAAATCATTACTTCATCATCGAGTGTAACCGGACCACGAAAAAGCTTTGGGCCCTAATCCATGCAGCACGCTTTGGACCACCAAACCGATTGTTAACATGAACTCTAAGGACATTGTAGAAGAGTACCATAATGCGTCTTGCCCGGTCCAAAGCGTGCTTGAGCAATTAAACTGACCATGAAATCATTACTTCATCATCGAGTGTAACCGGACCACGAAAAAGCTTTGGGCCCTAATCCATGCAGCACGCTTTGGACCACCAAACCGATGGTTAACATGAACTCTAAGGACATTGTAGAAGAGTACCATAATGCGTCTTGCCCGGTCCAAAGCGTGCTTGACCAATTAAACTGACCATTAAATCATTACTTCATCATCGAGTGTAACGGGACCACGAAAAAGCTTTGGGCCCTAATCCATGCAGCACGCTTTGGACCACCAAACCGATGGTTAACATGAACTCTAAGGACATTGTAGAAGAGTACCATAATGCGTCTTGCCCGGTCCAAAGCGTGCTTGACCAATTTAAATGACCACTAAATCATTACTTCTTTAATGAGTGTAATTGGACCATGAAAAAGCTTTGGGCCCTAATCCATGCAGCACGCTTTGGACCACCAAACCGATGGTTAACATGAACTCTAAGGACATTGTAGAAGAGTACCATAATGCGTCTTGCCCGGTCCAAAGCGTGCTTGACCAATTAAACTGACCATGAAATCATTACTTCATCATCGAGTGTAACCGGACCACGAAAAAGCTTTGGGCCCTAATCCATGCAGCACGCTTTGGACCACCAAACCGATGGTTAACATGAACTCTAAGGACATTGTAGAAGAGTACCATAATGCGTCTTGCCCGGTCCAAAGCGTGCTTGAGCAATTAAACTGACCATGAAATCATTACTTCATCATCGAGTGTAACGGGACCACGAAAAAGCTTTGGGCCCTAATCCATGCAGCACGCTTTGGACCACCAAACCGATTGTTAACATGAACTCTAAGGACATTGTAGAAGAGTACCATAATGCGTCTTGCCCGGTCCAAAGCGTGCTTGACCAATTAAACTGACCATTAAATCATTACTTCATCATCGAGTGTAACCGGACCACGAAAAAGCTTTGGGCCCTAATCCATGCAGCACGCTTTGGACCACCAAACCGATTGTTAACATGAACTCTAAGGACATTGTAGAAGGGTACCATAATGCGTCTTGCCCGGTCCAAAGCGTGCTTGACCAATTTAAATGACCACTAAATCATTGCTTCTTTATTGAGTGAAAAGGGACCACGAAAAAGCTTTGGGCCCTAATCCAGACCAGAACGCCTTGGACCACCTAACCGATGGGTCATATGATTTTTTAAGACAGTGTAGAAGAGTACCATAATACGTCTTGCCAGGTCCAAAGTGTGCTTGACCAATTTAAATGACCACTACATCATCACTTCTTAAATGAGTGTCCATCTCATATGTTATGTATCGTGCGTTTAGTGTCAACCGGTAGCATTACAAATTGCACTTTGGACCCTCAAGGAATGAAAAAGAGAGAACTCGTTTTAAGTGCATTCCAATTAATGGCAGAATGTCTATATACATGGCCAAATTCTATCGGAAAGTTTTTACAATTTAAAAAAGCCTCTAAATGACTTCCGAATTCATCGATATGTTAGCATAGAACACTTTAACTTACTCAAATCACTTACGAAATTTCAGCCTAATCAAAAGGGAAAAATTGCAATGTGACAGATATTTGAACACGATGGCATAAAGCGACAGCATCTTTCTATGGTTGTAGCAAGGCCGTAGCAAGGCTGTAGCAGGCTTGTAGCAGGCTTGCACTGTCATGATAGCCCAATGAAGCTTATGAAGCTTACAGCCGGAGAAACAATCAAAGAAATAAACCATCCCCTATATAGGCCTACCAAGTACCATGAATTAATGGTACATGCAGTAACGTTCAAACATTGAACAATATCACTTTAACTCTCCTAACGTGGGTCAGAGACATTCGTAGAAGGAAAGATATTCCGATATTTCATTCATTTGGGAATACAAATGCAAAAAAGCAGTTAAACTGTCAACATGCTGCAGATTATTTCAGTTATCTATCAATTTTAATGGTTCGACGCAAGGGAGCAATCACGCTATGATAAATATGAACTCTCAGCCTTTTAAAGGTATTCCATGGACGTTAAATGACGGTAGGCAGTCAGCTCGTACATCGGTATCAATTAGTTCGAGCCTAATGTTCAAGCGCTCTTTTACGAGAGAAAACTTCTAGGAAACATCCTGAATGAATCATTCAATTACAATCAGAACGCATGGTCCTTTATTCCGCTCCTTCAAATTTATCTTATGAAGTATTGAGTAATAGTGTATGGAACATCTTTGCACATAGATTGGTAAAAGTGTATCAATTCTACCAGATTAAAGTAATTTGGCATGAAAATTTTTCTTCTGCAAGTACATTTCAATCCAATCAGAGAATAAATGGGGAGGGGTGGGGGGGGGGTGGATATTAAGCATGTAATATTTCTCTTGACTTCTATACTTCCATAATTGACTCAGCATATAGCCTAATTGATATTTACCGAAGAATTAATACATTAAATACAATTGTAAGTGATTAGAAAGTGTATTTTTGACTTAAATTAACAAACGCGAAATTGACCTTAAATCTAGCACTTCTGCTAATGGATTGAATGTGTTTTGTGTATTGTGTAAAATTTGTATAGCTAGATACAGGGACGTAGCTAATGCATGATGATTGGGGGTTTAGTGGCTGAAATTCCAACTGGATGGGTTTTGGAGCCAGAAAATTCCGACTGCTGCCTTGTACCCCTCCCCCCCCCCCCGCACTATACTCGTCAACGATACGGTCAGTGTCAGTCAGACACCCTATCTTTCGCGACTGCACTTTTGTTCCAAACTTTTCTCGGTACATTTGTACCACTGGCCCTCACTTTACAAACTTATCAATCACTCTGGTTAAGCGAGTAAGCAACTGAGTACAAGTTATCTGCTTGATAAGCTACATAGACTACTGACTAAAAAAGCTATGTTAATGTAACAAAGGGGAAACTTTTTTTCGAAAATTATATTCGACGACATACCCAAAAATACAGTGCTTTTTTCTAGCGGGCTTAATATTATTTTCTTGGGCGTGGGGCTATTTATCACTCACATGAATAAAAAAAACATTGTTCACTTCATTCCAACTGAGCATTTGGAATGATGTGAACAATTAAACATTTTGCAGAAAAATGTTGAGTTGACGTTATACGATAAGTTGTCAATTAAACATTTTGCAGAATTTTTTTTAATTGCTCAATTGGAATGAAGTGAACAATTGAACATTTTGCCAAAAATTGTCCAATTGACGAGATAAGATAAGTTGTCAATTAAACATTTCTCAGAAAAGTTTTTCAATTGTTCTTATGGAATGAAGTAAACAAATGAACATTTTGCAGCAAAAAATGACTAATTGACGAGATTTGATTAGTTTTCAATTAAACATTTTTCACAAAATTGTTCAATTACTCATTTAAAGCAAGTAAGCAATGCAACATTTTTCTGTTTTTTTGATAACATTTTATCTTGTTATCTAAACAATTTACAGAAAAATTTCACCTTATGGGGCAAAGTTTTTCTTATGTTGATGGCATTTTTAAGCTTCCGTAGATTAGCATTGAGCGTTTTAATAGTATATGTTGTGCAGAAGTTCTATTAGGCATTTTTCTTAGAGTATTCAAAATCATACGAAGTTTTGTATGGTGGAGTATAAAGATCGCGACATACAATTTCTCATTGTGACAAGGAAATCGTAGCAAATATGACTGATTCAAGGTCAATTTTGACCGAAAATTTTAGGTCACTACAAGAATATTTGAAAATTCGAGTGCGCCAGTCGGAAAAATTCGAGTGCGACAGTCGGAAATTCCGACTGTCGCACAAAAATTTTCCAACTTTCGTCAGTTTTACCAAGATTGGGGGGGGGGGGATGAGACACCCCACACCCCCCTCTAGCGACGTCCCTGGCTAGATTATGGACGTTATAATTAATAATTAGGTAGAACTGAATGAAAGGAAACCAACTAAAAAATCACACTAACTCTGGTCTATGTTTAGTTGGAATAAACCCAGTGAGACTTCTTATGGTGGATCTGCCTTCTACACTCCAAGAGAAACTTTCTATTGAAAAATCGCTAAGAGAAAGAACAAGCACATGCATGGGAACACGATAAAATCAAAATGCATAGAATGGCACTATAGGGTAACTTGGATGGTTCATTACCAACTATGGCTAATGGAGATCGTAAATAAATCAGAAAGGGATTTCGGCATAAAATATATGTCTGGGTAGACCTATTTCACTTGAAGACTATTTTGCTAAATAAACTATTAAAGTCAGTTTATCTCCGCTTGACCCGAGATGACTGATTGTCTGTTTATAGCTCCATGGTCAGCTCTAGAATGTAGCAGTGGAATCTTTCAGAATCTACGAAGGGGGTTAAAGCGTTCAAAACCACTTTCAAGAAGAGAGGCAAGAACACTTCTTTGTTCTTTAAATCTGTAAATATGTGAAGGGTTGACGGGTGAAATGAATAAAAGAAATAAAATTAAGTTCTATAAACGAATAATTAAAACAAAAACGTTTTCAGTTCGTTGCCAGTCTACAGAAATCACTTCATTCTGAAAATGTAGTTGCGCTAAGGCCCCCCCCCCCAAAAAAAAAAAAGAAAAAAGAAGAAGAGTGCGCGTGTGTTTCTCCGGAATGGGAAGGAAACTTTGTATGCTGATGATTGTAAAGCACCAATAAGCATTAAACTTGCGAGCCAAAGGTGTTGCTTTTGTTTTGTATCACCACACTGGTACAGACGTAGAGTTGAAATTCAAAAAAGAAGATATTGATGAATCTACTGGATAATGATTGTGCATTAGTCGTTTGTATTGGTCAAATACTCTTTGGACCGGGTAAGACGCATTATGGAACTCTTCAACAATGTCCTTAGAATTCATAAGACCAATTGGTTGAGTGGTCCGAGGCGTGCTGGTCTTCACAAGGGCCTAAACATATTTGCAGGTCCATTAACATTCATTAACGAAGTAATTATTTAGTGGTCATTTTAATTGGTCAAGCACGCTTTGGACCGGGCAAGACGCATTATGGTACCCTTCTAAACTGTCCTTAGAGTTCATGTTAACCATCGGTTTGGTGGTCCAAAGCGTGCTGCATGGATTAGGGCCCAAAGCTTTTTTTGTGGTCCCGTTACAATCAATAAAGAAGTAATGATTTAATGGTCAGTTTAATTGCTCAAGCACGCTTTGGACCGGGCAAGACGCATTATGGTACCCTTCTACAATGTCCCTAGAGTTCATGTTAACCATCGGTTTGGTGGTCCAATGCGTGCTGCATGGATTGGGGCCCAAAGCTTTTTATTGGTCCCGTTACACTCAATAAAGAAGTAATTATTTAGTGGTCATTTTAATTGGTCAAGCACGCTTTGGACCGGGCAAGACGCATTATGGTACCCTTCTACAATGTCCTTAGAGTTCATGTTAACCATCGGTTTGGTGGTCCAAGGCGTGCTGCATGGATTAGGGCCCAAAGCTTTTTTGTGGTCCCGTTACACTCAATAAAGAAGTTATTATTTAATGGTCATTTTAATTGGTCAAGCACGCTTTGGACCGGGCAAGACGCATTATGGTACCCTTCTACAATGTCCTTAGAGTTCATGTTAACCATCGGTTTGGTGGTCCAAGGCGTGCTGCATGGATTAGGGCCCAAAGCTTTTTTTGTGGTCCCGTTACAATCAATAAAGAAGTGATGATTTAATGGTCATTTAAATTGGTCAAGCACGCTTTGGACCGGGCAAGACGCATTATGGTACTATTCTACAATGTCTTTAGAGTACATGTTACCGATTGGTTAGGTGGTCCAAGGCGTGTTGCATGGATGAGGGCCCAAAGCTTTTTCGTGGTCCCGTTACACTCGATGATGTAGTAATGATTTAGTGGTCATTTAAATTGGTCAAGCACGCTTTGGACCGGGCAAGACGCATTATGGTACCCTTTTACAATGTCCCTAGAGTTCATGTTAACCATCGGTTTGGTGGTCCAATGCGTGCTGCATGGATTGGGGCCCAAAGCTTTTTATTGGTCCCGTTACACTCAATAAAGGAGTAATTATTTAGTGGTCATTTTAATTGGTCAAGCACGCTTTGGACCGGGCAAGACGCATTATGGTACCCTTCTACAATGTCCTTAGAGTTCATGTTAACCATCGGTTTGGTGATCCAAGGCGTGCTGCATGGATTAGGGCCCAAAGCTTTTTCGTGGTCCCTTTTCACTCATTAAAAAAGTAATGATTTAATGGTCATTTAAATTGGTCAAGCACGCTTTGGACCGGGCAAGACGCATTATGGTACCCTTCTACAATGACTTAAGAGTTCATGTTAACCATTGGTTGGGTGGTCCAAGGCGTGCTGGTTTTGATTAGGGCCCAAATGTTTTTTATTTCAGTTCCTGTAACATTTATTTAAAAAATTGTTGATTTAGTGGTCATTTTAATTGGTCAAGCACGCTTTGGACCGGTCAAGACGCATTAAGGTATCCTTCTACAATGTGTTAAGAATTCCTATGACCCATTGGTTAGGTGGTCCAAGGCGTGCTAGTCTTGATAAGGGCCTATAGTGATTTTTTTCAGGTCCCGTTACATTAATTTAGAAACTGATGAAGTAGTGGTCATTTTAGTTGGTCAAGAACTATTCGGACCGGAAAAGATGCATTATGGTATCCTTCTAAATATTCATTAGAGTATATGACCAATAGATGAACCTCTTACCACGACCAAATGTTGATCATCTTGTAAGAAAGCTTTTGCCTTGCCAGAGGTGTTACGTCGATACCATTGTCGAATACGTAACTGAATAGGTAGCAGTTACTCATTCGCGAATATCGAACGAGGAACGGGGAATAAGTATCTAACTTCACACCGGTGACTTGCTGGTCGAACGAGGAACGCGCTATAAGTAACTAACTTCACAGCGGTGGCTTGCGTAATGTTTCCGAAAAGCGTAAACAGTACTACTACTACGGTCTAACCATTGATTCACAAATAGTGATCATAGGGCTAGGCTAGGTCCAGAACTATTTTCGCAGTATATAAGTATACAACAGTATACAAGTATTTATAGTTTTGAATTATCATGAGGCTAGTTTAGTAAGACACAATAGCCTACATACCAAAGTGATGTCTTTTTCTTCCCTTCCTCTCGAGGTTCTTGTTCAGGTACTTTCCTACTTGACGCCGACAGACATTGTTAAAGCAAACCGTACATGCAAATCATTTTATAGTGCTTCGCGTGTTACAAAATTATGGAAAACCGTCTGCGATAAAGGTATTTAAAATAAGCCTAGCCTTAGAAGTTAGTGTTGACAAGATAAAATTAATAACCCTAGCCTACTGTAGGTGGGCAGCTCTAGTCTAATATATTCATATGCCAACACGCACCTACGTATTGTAGCTAATTAGGCCTAGAGTTTAAGTTCGGCCCCATACGCTCCCAACAACATGGAAATGTATAAGGCCGTGGTTATTCTTACGACTAGTCGTAACAATTTTTTATAAATTATTCTTACGACATCGGAAAATTCAAGCGATGTAAAGTAAATAAAGCAACTGCGCATGTAGTAGGGGTAAACCTAACCCTAAACACTAGCCCTAACCTTAACCCTAAACGGTAATTACTGTTACTCCTAGTCGTAAAAATAGCCACGTTAAAGCAACTGGGCATGTGTATTTATAAATTATTCTTACGACTAGTTGTTCGAATAGCCCCTTCGAATGTATAAACAATAGTGTAGCACATAGTGACATACTTCATCGGCTAGGCTCAGTTTCCTACATTATTTGTCTGTCTATTCTTGTACTTGTACTACTACTACTGTACTAGTCTACTACAGTACTAGCTTATGCCAATGTGTTTGGCCTACACAGACAGGTCCTGGACATATTGCCTTGATCAGGTAAGGGCATACATACTGCTCTACAGTTTCATTGGGTCTCACTAGTGTACTTTGGAAATACAGTACTTACGCACAATGTGGTAAAAAGTACTATGATTCACTTATCACAAGCCAATTTTGTCAGTTGCTATATAATTCGGTCAAAAGCTAGCAATTGCCCACAAACTGCCTGCTTGAACCATTATGGTAGTAATTTATTGAAGGACAGATAATTGTTCTGGAACATTATGAACCTGTTGTTTATACTAGGGTGGCCAGATGTCAGGCAATGTTAGTCCGGGAATTCAGTGCACCGTTCTTCACATATGATGTTTTACATACATGTTTGGCATTTTTAAGAACAGGATTTGAAGCAAACTAAACAATTGATGTTCAGGCTTTTACAGAATCCTACAGATATATACATTTTCACACTACTGGACTGTGTTGAGAGGCAGGTGTGACCCAGGGAATGTATAAGATAAAAAAGAGTACATGTGCATAATTAAAGAAAACATGAGAGTACTAATAGCCATATCTAACCCCAGGGCTCGAACATTTTCTCCCTCCCATCTGAATTATTTCTTCATTTTGATGTGATGTTAGTGGCCACACTAGTTCACACTTCTGACTGTTGAAATCCTTTGAAACACTGAGTTCCATTAGATTAAGTTTTAACTAGTCAGTGTGTAGCGCTTGAGGAGTTGAAGATAAAATAGCCAGAGCTATGTACAGGTTAAATATTAGAACTTAGTGTGCTAATGGCAGTATAATTAGCATGATGGACCGTAAACTGGAACTGATGAATACTAGGATTTATTTACACAATTTGAATAAATATGGTGTGAAGTGTTGTAAAGTACACTTCACCATTTAAACTCATTCTTTTACATGTACGTCTGCCTATATGAACAGACATACAGTACCCATACAGGCTATATTAATATCTGACCCTAGATGCTTGACATCGATGGAAAGCAAATTTCTACCAAAAAGAAGAGCATACCTTCTGCATAACAGAAGCAGCAAAAACATCTGTTGTTCATATAAAGCCTCCTTAATGCAGCTGTGATTATTTTAGTGGCATACAGGGTATTTGAAATGTTACATACTGTATTCTGGAACACCAACCTAGAGAATATGATATTAAATGATGTAAATAGCTTTAATCAACTGTGTCTCTTACACACAGTCTTTATTTGATGTATTAAGAATCAAGGTATGTGACAGTGTAAAAAACTTGCCTGCATCCATTCGTGGCAGTACATTTTGGATATGTATCTTAGCAAATGGAAATAAATCTTACTGTAGCATATTGAAATATGTCAGGCTACTGCATATTCGCAATGCACTGTGTGTGCCTGCTACACTAACTGTAACTGTGTTTAATATGAAATTTGGTACATATTATTAGGTAGCTAATTTTGATTATCTTGTTATAGGATTCCTGACCTCAAAAGGGATGTATAAGGTCCTTAAAATGTGTTGCCTTTAGTCAACCTGAATTGTAACACACACAATGAGTGTAAGTTTGATAAATAAATATTATTAAAGTTGGATGGTGCATATCATTATATTTAAACGTAATTATAGCAGTCCTGACAATCTCAAGCATCTTCTTTCCAGAGTAATGTATCCTAACCAATCACTCAATCACAATGAGGTACATTTCTACCACATTTTATTACTCTAAATATAGATTATTGAGCAAATGAAAATTGTATTAAATTACCTTTTCTGCAGAACACAATGTGACAGTTGAACAGATAGGATCATCTTCCTTTGAAGATTTCTACACTAAAGGTAAGAAATGGAGATAGTGTACATATAAGACTTCTATTGCCAGGCAGAACTTAGATGAGTGGGCCTGGGGGAAGTTTAGGGATACTAACAATCTTACTGTCCAAGGTCATTGATTATTCCTACAATACCTTCCACATTTACCAACAAATCCATCACTTTCAAACTGATGACTTGCCCAGTGTCTTTCACCCTGACATTACTACATGGCAGTTCCTACAATATTCCATTTGTGCAGAACTCTTGTAACTCCTATTAAAGTTTCAACTTTGTGTATTGTAAGGGCTTTGCTTCTAATGTTTACCTGTGGGAAATGTTTTTGTAATACTTAACAACTCAGTACAGCACTCATTGTCTTTCAGGATGAATTTTGATTAAATATTTCAAGTGACATTTTCTTTTCATATTTTAGTTCTTCACCATTATGGCCAAACCCTTGGACTCTGGCAAATGCAGATTGAACACTATGGGGGTCTTCTTTCAGTGAAGGTATGATTAAGCCAGCAGAATATATTCTGTGTTCAAAATGAATTTTCTTCTGTGATTTACGAGATGATACTATGCAGGGGCAATGTTGTTAATATAGGAGCAAAATATAGGAGCAAAACAGCACATTGTACTTGTCTACTATAGTTCTAAGGTCTCTCATTGGTGATGTCAATCATTGTGCATTATGGTTTACATTATGGTTGAGGCGGCGTTCTGGTCAAGTGGTTAAGGCAGTGGACTTGTGATATAAGGATTGCAGGTTCGAGTCCTGGCCAGATCCTTGCGTTGTGTTCTTGGGCAGGGCACTTTATCTCCATTGCCTCTCTTCACCCAGGTGTACAAATGGGGACCTGAGAGGTAACTTTTAATTACAGTTGCATTCGCCGGTTTGTGGCTGCACACTATGGGAAGTCCCCCCCTGGGACACATGATTGTAGTACACTGTGGTGCCCCAGGAGAGATTGATTTAATTGTGCACTCTTTGGTGTGTGGGTATGACAAGTTACCATTGACCAGGGCTTAAGTTGTAAAGTCGTGTGAGGAGGCCTTAGCCTCATACAAGACTAAACCTTTAACTTTCTGCGTCAGGAGTGTCAAGTTGACAGATATGGCGCCTTATAAGTGGCCACTTTATTATTATTTTTTTTATTACACAATTAGGGTAATCTGATTCTAAGTGGAATTTTTCCATGCATACTGTAGTGAATATAAGAGTGTTAGAGTTGAAAGGAGAACTGGCAGGCAAGAAACTTTACTAAAAGGCTGAGCTATGTTGTGCTTAATCTTATGAAATTTTTGTGCCAATTGAGTATGCCTTTTAATTTTGTCAGGTGGGACTGTGTTTTCATTAGGAATCTGAATTATATTAGAGCTTTCTTTTACTGCACCAGCTTGCATGTTTATTGTTGCTTTAAAATGATGTCAGACATTGTACCACAATGCTATAGCTAATAACTGCAAAATTTCAGCAATTCAGATTTTCTTTCTTTATCACTTTAGGTGGTTAATGGTGAAATTATTGCAACACAGTTACTGCCTCCTATTGATCCAGAAGTATGGATGCCATTCAAAAGGAAAGACCTCTTCAAAATTTCAGTCGATTCAGAAGGAAAGACAGAGGTAAATTGTCTGCAAGGTTCAGGAGGACCTCATAAGATTGAAATAATGAAGGTCAGTTCTACACAAATATGTAAAAAAACTGCATTAAAAGAAAACATTTATTGACATGGTCAAGCTTTGTTGATAAAAATCAGTATTCTTTACATTACAAAAATATTTTTTTGGAATTTTTCAGTAGTTGGTTTTATGATGAATTATCTGAAAAACTTACACACACTTTGGGTTCCAATCCATCTAGTATAGCTTGTGTTGTAGAACCATACAATGCACAATGCATGGTGTCTGATTGTCATTCTTACCAAAATGTTTTCCCTCAGATGTGAATATACTGGACATCTGCTTCTTGTTTGTGTTGGTTAAACAGCTGCACTTTCAGAGTTGTTACAAAAACTGATCGTGTTTGATCAGTAGTTTTAAGATCATCAGGCTCTTCGAAAAGATTGCTGTGGTAGGCAGTATATAACCATGGCCATACCCGTACATGAATGAGATTGTATGAAATTTGAATCTGGATGGTTTCTTGAACAGTTTATGGTCCAGTGGTTCATGTTACCACACAGTGATATATTTACTATTGTGTATTGTCAACTCTTTGCCAACTTTACCATATTTCCTTTAACAAGCAGGGCAACTCGTCAAACCAATTTTCTGTGCAATGTAAACAACCTGAAAAGCACAGCAAGTCCAAGAATAGAGAAGAGGTAATGAAAACAAGTTTTCTTTAATTTGGTTAACAGTCATGTATGCATGTATAAGTGTTTTGTATGTATAGACAAATAATTGAAAATTTGGTAAACTAAGTATCTTTTAGCCAAGTATTAACACAAAGTATTCAACCTCTTTTTCAACTTTTCATATTTCAGAAATTTGCCAGTTGGATCCGTGATGAAGTTGGAATACCACCTGAACATGGTGTTCAAGGCTACCAAATGGAACTGTTAAAAATTAAGTACCTCAGCATCCAGCAATATGAGTAAGATAGTAATTGTGCAATATTAGTTGCTTAAACATTATTTTAACATTGGAGCCTAATAAGCAGCACAGGAATTTATTTTCTTAACTCAGTCAGTATTTTTAGATTGCATCTGTTTTATTAGTTAGATCTATTGAGACGTGACAGTCTCCAATAATGATGGTTACATTGCCCATTCATTGCTTGGGAGTCAGTTGAGTTCCTATATCATTTTGGGGCATTTTTTTCCTTCAAATTACTCCTACCAGGGGTGAATGTAGTTGAATATTTTAGATGGTAATAGTATGTCAAGGGTCACTCAGGCTGTTCAGACATGAATCGCTGCTATCTTGGCTCAGGTTTTGAAAGCTCCAGGTTATATCTTCCAGTATTGATAACAGTATTTTGAAGCATTTTGGAAGTATTGCAACTGAAAATAAATAAATATGTCATTTATATAGCGCTAAATCACAAACAGTTTCAAAGTGCTTCACAAAAAACAAAAACAAAAAAAGATAGCAAGGAAATAAATACAGTGAAAACAAATAATAACCTTATAAAATAATCCTAAAAAACCAACACAAAAAAGTAAAAAAGAAGACATTAATGTTATACTTTTAATTTATCTTAATATTTATCTTTGCAATTCAAACTTTGATCAGGTAATTAAATTATTGACCATTGCATGGTTTTGCTTATAATTTGGTAATATGGTAATGTAACTTATAATGTACAAAAACATAGTTTCTGTAGTAAAAATATGCTACAAAAGTAAACGGTAGAATCCCTTTAACTTCATATCTTGGAGGGATTGTTTAAATATCTGATTCAATTCTTCCTGACAATTGTCATCGATATGGAAGATTAAGATCTTTCGTAAAAGAAAGGTTTAGTAGTCCCAGCATGTAGAACATTTGGAACAGAAATCTTTAGGGTAATCAACTTTCAGTCCTAACAGCTGAAAGGTCAGGAAAATGCATATTGGTCATTGGCACATATCTTCATTGGTCAGGGTAAAAAGGGACTGAAGTAGAAAGCATTTGTTGGACTATGTGAATCTTTGGTTTTATCATATATTAAGAAGAAGTAACTTCTTTTCATCTCTGTTTTAATATACGTTGCAGATCTAGTTGTTCTTTCACATGCCTTCAACCCATAAATTCATTATCAAATGTACCTATCCAACCGGGGCTCTTTAAAGGTACATATGGAGGCCATGGTGTTGAGGTCATACAGCTTACCTATGAAGGGAACAGATTACATGGAACTAAAGTCTCAGTAAGTCCGATGATTTGATTGTCAGTACTTTTACCTCCCATTTTTGTTGAAGGCGGTGGGTCCATTATATACTGATTACGTCGTAGTTGCTTTTCTCTCGATGTTTATAAGTGAATGTTGTGAGATGTCGTATTACATGGGAAATGAAAATTGTTCTCATGTTACATGTGACTTAAAGATATCGCATTAGAAAATAAACAGTTAGGAAGAAAATATTTTGTATGACAGTCAACATTGTAATATGTCTCAATGATTGTAGCATGTTTCTTTAGTTGAGTGAAATAGTAAAGACAGATATTGGAATTTTAAGTTACCATTGTACTGTAATGTCAAGTGAAGAACTATGGTCATTGTTATGTAGTCAAACAGTATTTTACATAGACCTCAGGTGTAAGAAATTAAGAAAAGAAACAGGCTGCTAGACTTCCAGTCAGCTGTAAAAGTAAAGTATGCAGATACTACAAGGTATGGAGCATGTTGGGGTAGGGGCTTGCGGTGATACAGATCTAAGGATTATGCTTTTCCTTTAAGGGTGACCCAAATGTGCCTGCAGGTAAAAGGAGCATTATCGTTCATTTGGATGAACCCCTGGTTTTGAACAGAGAGCAACAAAGAGACTTGAATTCAATTAAACAATTGCAAAATGAGGGCTGTTCTCTACCAGAGGGCCAGGAAGCTCCTGCAAGACAACCATTCTCTATTCCATTTGGTATTGAAGATAGAGGATTTGTACAACTATGTGAACAGAAAGATATACCCACCGACTTTTGTAGAGCAAGGTAAAGTGATTTGTTTGTTTGTCTTCCATTTACTTAAAGATGATTGTGACAAGAGTATAACTTATAAAAGCCAAAAACTTATAAAGTTTTTTAAGCACCTTGTACTGCAAGACCAATTGGAAGGACTGAAGAATGAAACAAAAGAAAAACTCAACAATAGATATTGCAATATATGTTTTATATTTGATAAGCTGTTACCTCACATGAAGTACAGCCATTCTTAAATTAAAGCCATGCTTTCTTACGCTTTCGAAAATCTGCAGAAATGCAATAAAAAGTAGATAAAATTAACATGCTTTTGCAAGGCTTTGGAAAATTCTGTAGGAATAATATAAAGCGCAATCAACAGTAAATAATGAAGTAAAAGGTATGTCTTTGATAAGCTGTTACTTTAAATGAAGTATAGACAATCTTAACCCCACGTTTTGAGGCTGTTACCAGAAATCTGCACAGCTGTACAGTCATGCAATCAGAAAAGTAAATAAGAACATTCTACATATTCAAGACATTGAAAAAAAAAAATGAAAGAAAACTGCACACAATCAACAGATAATAATGAAATATGAGTTCAGTATATATATTAATTCAAAAATGTTCAAATGAAGTAAAGCCAATCATTTTTAAATCCATGCTCTTACACTTCAAAACTCCACCCCTCCAATTCAGCAAATAGGCCATGACAAAATGTAGAGTCCTTTTTGTTCGACATCACATACAATATTGTTTACTAAAATTGAAGAAATAACAACAAAAAGTTTCAAGTTGTGGTATAATCATAACAGCTGTGTGCAACAGTACAGTTTTGAAGGAAAGTTCTGGTCATGCCAGTTAATTCATCTTATCTATAAATGTAGTTTCAAATCTTATCTGATTTCAGAAGAGCAAAAGTGCATATGATCTGATGGGGCTGTTTATGTTGGAATGCTGTTAAAGCTGCTTCAACATCTTGGGTTTATAGTTTTCACTCAAATGTACAAAAAATGAACTGACCCACATTTATTACATAGTACCTGAAAGTTTGTTGAAGCCTTAGAAAACTTGTTGGCACAGGCATTTGTGGGATAATATAGCAAAAATTCAGTATTTGAAAGTATATGTGAAACAGCAAAAGAAACCTGGGTTTTGAGTGCTATTCTGTTTTACAAAGTTCACAAGCTATCGACATCATGCATTATATAACAGAAGATATGTGGCATATTTAAACAATTCTTCATCTTGGGTTGGTTTTGACAGGTTTTACTTTGCTAGAGGTACATTTCTTCACGCATGGTTATGTTTCAAGTTCATCTACTATAACATTTTCATATGCAATTTTTGATTTTAATGAATGTAAATGATTCCCAAAATGTATGTGTTCCATACCTTTATGATTTCTCTTGTAATTTATGTATATGAATTGGCCATTTGAGTCGTCATTTTTTGAGAAATTTCTACCTTTTACGATTTTAATGAAATAAAGCTACTTATTACCTTTCAAGGTACATAATGTTTACTTGGCTAGTATGCTGGAAACCGTTAACTTAACTTTAGTGAATTCAACTCAAAATGCAACTTTCAGGCATAGCTGAACTACAAACAATGTTGGCTATTCCTGCAAACATACTTAAATACTGTCTCCTTTTCTTTTTCTACTTAGGTATTTTGGGACCGGTCTTATAGCTATGCATGGCTTTAGAAACTCATCCAGGACTGACTGTCATTTGGTAATATTCGATGAAGATGTTTTTGCATTCCTTTGGATGGAACTGGGCTCACTTAGTGTTTACAGTCGTGCAGATGATTTTTTATAACCAGTTCATTTTTTTAAAATTTTGGCAGTTACTGCAATTTATTTTGTGGTACCTCTCTCAGAGGAACCTTCATGAACTGGCTATGCAATAACGTGTTCAGCAGACCTACTGAATAGTATCTTCATGGATTACTCAGTATCAGACTGCTTAATTTTTCAACACACTATCCCATATATACTGTAGAGGATAATGTGTACTTAAAATGTCAGTACGTCTTACTACTATTTATTTCTACTATTTATTTATTAATAGTGACATATACAACATTCATTGCTCCAGAGATGAGTTTACAGAGAATATTGGTAACACAGTACATATTTGCAGCAATTATATGTAAATATCAACAGCTTTGTTAATTTGGTAATAGTTTTGATACAATCGTGGGCCAAATTATGGTATTGTGAACTTAAATGATATTATTGCAACCTTTATAAGATGATGGGCAGAGATGTGAGTGTTTGTATCATTCATATGTGATAGTGTTCAGAAACTCATCAAAATATGGTAAACATTGTCTTTACATCAGTAACCATAGATATAAATAACATGCCAACATTAACGGTCAGTTCAATGATACACATAATGTACATATTAATTGAATCATTTGTAGAAAACATAAAGATCTGCTTTGAAGAAAGATGCAGCACTAAGGTCAGGCATATGACAGACTATCTAAAAGTTTGTCAAATTGCTGATAGCTTAAAGACACCAGATATACACAGTTATTGAATACTTGTCTTCATACATGTTGACCTGTTGCTTGTCAGTGCGCATGTCACAAAATATTGGAAGAGAGGTATCATTATCTTAATCCTGTTTTTACTCCCAGCTGCACCTATGCAAAATAAATATTATGGCAGTTGCACATAATCAGAATAGTACTATCGAAGATGAGCCTCTGAACTTTACTAGGGGTTGATTTTGTCATTAGCTCCATTTAAGTGTTCTTTCCAGCACAGATTTTAAGGGCATCCGCCAATTCGTCTTTTGTAATCTGCAAAATGGATGTAGAACAAATGTAAAAACTATCCAAAAATAGTTCTGTTATTGTGCAAACGTAAACCAAAGTTTAGCGTTACGGGCATGGAAGTGAGATTTTGCAGTGGAATATTTTCACATAGTACTTATCTGGATGCAGAATTTTTAAAGTACATGTGAAGTTACCTTTCCCTTTTTCTTGATACTGGTAAGGCTTTTCTTGTATGTGGACTCACTCATCTGAAAGAAATATAACTGGAATGAAACTTCTATATGAACGTTTCTAATTAATATAGAAATGCAGTGTAATCAATGTATGATTCTATATGCAATAGTCCAGTATTTCGTTTGAAACACGAATCAACTGGCTCTTAATATCAGTGAGCATACTGCAATAAAGATGCCTTGAAAATTTTATGGAGTATAAAGTGACATTTTTTTCCCCTTCAGCCTACAACCGTGAAAGGGGGCAACTATTGCAGAATTACTTAAAAACATTGCTGTGGGTTATTGCCTCATATACTCCCTTACCTCACATGAGAAAGTCACAGATAAATGTACGGATCTTCATAGCAAGTCAAAGGGAGACCTTAATGATACCCCTATGGCTCTGTGTTTATATGGTCTCAAAATACCAATACTGAGGCTTTATTTCATTACATCCACAAGAACGTCTCTACGACTAGGTTTTTTCCGAGGGCTACAGTTAATATGGAACCCATCACATGAGAGTAGTTAATAGATTCGTTCATAACTTATCGACAGGATTTTTTATGAATGGTTCGTTTTATTGGAGTGTAAAGGAAACATTTACTTTAGTTCGGACAATTAATTAAACAATGAGAGAGTAGCAGTTAAATTGATTTGCAAACAAGTAAATCTAAACAAAATACCAGTGATGCATGAAAGCACTCTGCCAGCAGATCCATCGTATTCACTTTATCTAGCTGTAGAGAGAACAGAAATGCATTCGATTAGTTTTTTGGCAAATCTTACAAATAGGGTTGGGGCGGGGGGGGGGTGGGGGTTGCTCTAAGAAGAAGCCGGAAAGTTGTATACATAGCAAATTCTAATCCCTTCTGAAAGTAATGCATTTGTGATCTCAGAAAGGAACGCGGATAAAAGAATGAAGTCGAAACACTTGCCCATTAATTCTCTATACAGCCAGTCTGACATACAATTTGAACCGTATAGGTTGTAATTTTCTTAGAAGTAATTATACGTTTTTGCAGTGGTAAAATTCAGCAGTTCAGACATTTGAAATCCTTCCGTTTTTCTAATATTTTATTTGTGCACTAGTAAAAGCCTCCAAAGTCAGTAATAAAAAAAGTAGAATATGTTGAACTCTTACCCATCTTTGGTTTATCAAACACTCGGAAATATCTTCTAAATCTGTTTCGTTGATCTGTTGTTATGGTGGTAATAAAATATTCAGTTTCGTTGGCACAACTTTTGTTAGTTAAAGTCATTACTTGAATTTTTCGCATCACATGCAGTTGGGTAAATTGTAAAGGGATATCTGTTTACAGCAAGAATACTTTATCATACTTTGTGATCACTCATTTTAACGTCAATTTACGTTCACACTCTGATAGAATTTTATGTCAATATCAATTTTATACGAGCAACCAAATATACCCAGCGTTAAATTAGCTGAAACCGAGCGAACTACCAAATAGGATTGGTTACTGCAGAGGAATGAAGTTTGATGGAGACAACAATTATATATATAAATAAGTTCAAAGAATTGCTAAATTACACACCTGTCCTTTCTGCTTGGAAGCTGTCAAGATTGCAATGCACTCATCTGTTTTCATCTTAGAAAATAAGACAATTGTCGAAAAAGTCCAATGTATTGGTTGTATTTGTAATATGCATGTAAAATATGTGCATTGTAACGAGTTTATTGCCAACTCTTTCGATATGACACTCACTTGAGTACGTAAAGAAATTTTAGTGCAAGTGGAGATGGGAAAGTATACAAGAAGGGTTATTCACCTCAAACATGCTTTAATTTTATTCGTCAAAATCGCTAGTGTGACGATTGGCACCTTCTATAAAGAAAGTTCGATCAAATGTAACAGTCAAATTGAATGTAATTGTGTACGTTCAAGTGGCATGTTTTGTTTCCATGGTAGTTGCGAACGAAAGAAGTTTTCGTAATAAAAGGAATGTAACTTACCCATTTGTTCTGTACATTTAGAAGGAGAACTCGCAGAAACTGTTTTCGTAAATCCTGTAAAATGTTACAATGTGTATATTGTTCGACAATTAAATTATTTTACATATTCATCGTACGTAAGCAAATTCTTTATAATGAACGAAGTTGAAGCAGAACTGAAAGTACCTAATGATTTTCGTCGCAAACATTGCAAAAGTTCACGGGGGCTTACTTGTGACATCCAAATAATAAACTTCATATTTATATGACCAATTGAAAACACTTATTGTGTTGTAAGATGAACTATGAACATATGAAAGCCGTGGGCGTTGGAAGATATGATCAATATGCAATTGTTAATGAGAGGATTGGATTTCTTTTAAATTTCCGAATGTGCAAGAGTAGCATCGAAAAATACAGATATTTACCGGTTTTTTCATCTTATTGATGGCTTGGTCTCTGAAAATCACTTGGTTGTCCTGTACAATTAGAGATATATTACTTCGATTATGTAAGACATTTTGAGTATAAGTTGAGTGAGTCACTAAACAATGAGAATAAAGTAAGATAGGAAGCTTCTGTAATATATTGATTGAACTAAATTTGGCAATTCCTGATAGAGTAGAGTCATGATAATTTATATCTGTATGTGTAACATAGTTTGATCCCCGTTCAAGTTCTTCACAAATAATTTGCTCGGAACAAGTTTACAATTCCACGTATTTAATATATTATTGTATAAATGGCAAAGCAAGATCGAAGAACTTACTGCTGCCTTTGTAAGTATTTTCTCAAAGAGGCTACGTAGTGTGTTTTTTTGTTGCACCGTCACCTTTTAAAAAAAGAAAGAAAATAAAACGTATTCAAATTTTTCCTGCTTACTGTAACAATGTATTATGAATGTATCCGATAGACGTTTCGATCATAAAAGGATCACATGCAGACTACAAACTAAAACAGCTAAATGTATGGACCATGCAAGTTAATTAGAACATTTAACAATGTATAAAGTGGAAGTGGGTCAATGGGCAGTGACATCAAATAACAGGAAATAGTCCTCCCGATATTAACACGAAGAGACTAATTGCTATATGACTGCTTTATGCACGTTGTGGTCACTAGCTATAGCTATTATATGATAGAGACGTTCACTGAAGTAATATCAATAACGTTCGAAACTACTTACGTCTCCTATAATCCCCTGAATTGCTTGTAGAAAGTACGGATGGTGAATCTATGGAAAGGGTTAGAATGTGATCCAAGATTTTGCATACCTCTGGAAAATTGTTATAAAATGTACTTTATATCGTTTGTCTGGAACACCAACTCATGCGAGTTCATACAGTGAAGTATAATCAGTTTGAAGAACCTTCAAACATAACCTAATATAATATTGTAAAATACCAATTAAATAAATTCAAGAACGAATTAAAATCATGGATTAAAAGTAATCACTTGATCTCGATTACTTAATCATTTTACAATGTTGAATGAATAAATGCAGCGATTAAATAATAATTGGTAAATTGCTAACATATGTTGCTGTTTTATATGAAAATTGATATTTACTTCAATCGCTACATTGAAGTAATCAACACAACTGGTCAAAGTTACATTTAGATATCATAGAGGTAAACTAACATCAAATCTTACAGAGTGCACTATATTATCAATATAACAAATCTACTGTCCATAAATTGATCCAAACCGACTGCTATCAATATGGGCTGTCCATTATTTTAATACCTAAAGCAGTTTAATTTGCATTTTAATGCCGGTGAAGAGTTAGGCCTTTGCTCTCATTTTCAGAGAGGAGTAAGAGTCCAGCATATTTGAGTTGAAGTACAAGTTCCAGTCAACACAATGTGGACTTTACTACAATTATGACAACACTTTAATTTTTACTTTGATGTGTTCACTTTCTCTAATACCTTTTCTTTGCCAACTCCTAGGAAACCAATTTGACGAAACACTTCATCAACGTTCATCTGTAAAATAATTAATACAAGAACGTGTTATATAAATGAACATATACGTCGTGGATTATAAAAGAAGATCACGAAAGATACCTGACAATAACAATGTCAATGCAATAATCGGACAAAACAATGACAAACCATACACGACATTGAAAATAAACAAAATGAAAACTTACAAGATTTTTCAATATAAACTGGATAACTGTATCAGCTATTTCTACCCCTGGATACTGAAAGGAGAAAAATATGATACACTGTTCCTGTATTTCTGATATCAAAATGCTGCATTTACTGTTGCATTAAATAAAGCAAAATCATTAAATGCAAGATTAGCAAATTATTGATATAGTAGAAAGACATTTCGTTAAAATAAACAATTATTTTGTACAGGTACTTGGCAAGCCGCCGATTTGAAGAATTAGTTTCATTTGCCAGTCTGCATTATTGAAGAAGTCATTCTACCAAATTTTTGATACGGTTACGGAGTGCATAGTGACGCTTTACAGCAAATTTGGTGCACAGTTTTCCGCCTGATGTTTAGTAGACACAGTGCCTTGAATGAATAAGAGTCAAAATCTTGAAATCGTATTACCGAATGTTAGAAAAATTAAATAGCTTACTTTCGACTTGCTAACTTCTTTCAGTGTTGCCAAAATGCCCTTGGCAGTGATCTGTTCACATGGATAAAAATGAAGTTAGTTATCAGATTAAACAGTTATATTTCATTATGGAAAGGAAAACCCAGTAAACATAATAACAACGATGGTAGTTGGCAGTACAGAGTGGATTGTCGCAAAGATCCGAAATTGACATTTATTGTGAATGTCATATTTCCTTAGTATCGAAATTAAGTTGACCCTATTTTACTTTGATCGGAACTTCACTACTTAAAAGTATTCGCTGTCCGCATCAGAAAACATACACATTTAAAATGGAGCTGAATCAATTGTTGTCATTATACAGTCATAAGAATGTATTGGATCCGATTTATGAAATCAGAACTCAGTAGCTACTTGCTATATGAAAAGTTGTACCAAAGGGATAACACCAACCTTCTTCTCATCGAGGAGGAACTTTGTACCTGCAACGAACTCTTCTACAGTTATCTGCGTAATATAATTCAAAGTAGGACGTTTTAATAACTGTTTTAGTGATGAGAAAAGGAAATATATATTGAAAGTAAGACTATTTGAAAGCATCGGAATATAATACATTTGATTATCATTGTAATACGAAATATTTATTGACGCTTTCATGTTTGTTTTAATTTGGTTATAACAACATAGCCTATCGATGTTTATTAGATTATTACTAGTATGTGTTACTACAAGTAACAATGACAACAACAGAATTTAATGTTAATTTTAGCTGAAGTAATAACGTTTGAACAATCTTCATAAAGCAAAGCAAAACATGGTTATCATTTTATGATTAACAAATTCTGCCTTCAAATGTGACCAATTCAGACGAGACCAAAGTTATACACAGAGGCAAACATTGCTTACTTCATGTCAATATTTGTTCACCAAATAAAATAAAGAGAGTGCCCAATATATTTTAAATCACTTATTTGATACTAACTTGATGCAGTGAAAATATTTCTGCCAGAAGTGAGAGAGATGTTTCGGGGGGCAGCTGCATAAAAACAAAGAACAAAAGATGGTTTTATGTGGCAAAGAAAAGTTAAGTTTGAGACCACGATGGGTTCCCTGAAATGCCCAAGCTTGAACACCTTTATAGGAAATGTTGCGCTGCATTTAATATAAAGAACCTGATGTAAAAATAAATAACTTCAAGAAGCCATTTTTTAACATGTTGGATTAAATATATGTGCAATAAATTAATAAATTTATGTGCAATGCCCTGAAAGTTTACAATAGTTCGAAAGTTGAGTTCTCACTTATTTAAAAGTAAAAATCATACTTGAATGAAATATAATTGATCTGAGATGAATGTCTCTTACTTTCTTCACAGCGAGTCTGATCGCCTTTGTTCTGTCAAAAATAGTAAACTGTAGGCCAAAATCAAATCAACAGTAATATATTTGTGTTAATGAAGGAGAAATCATAGGAGAAGCGAGAATAACGGAAAGCTCATAATTGGTTTGGATTTCAAATAAGATACAAATGTGTAGATTTCAACGCCAATTTACTTCAATTCAAAAAAGAGAATTCAAAACTGAAATTTATCCTTTACTGACCAAATCACTCTCTTCACATTCAGCGAGAAACTTCGTAACGGCAATCAATTGCTATAAATGCAGAAATGAAAACACGGTTAGATGTGATTTTAATTTTAATGGGGAGATTTAATAATTTTTAATTGTGTAGCACTGTCCACTATATGACAGACTTAATCAACTTGAAGAACAAGTTTTTGACAAGCGATGTCAACTATTGCCAAATCCTGGTGAAATTTAAGTTACTCTTTTATGCAAACCTTTTCTGCAATGTCTTCTTTGTCGATATATTCTTCCATATAATTTGAGGGCGATTCCTATGAAAGTTATAAAGGACAGGCAAAATATGAATTAGTTTTTCATCAAGTAAATAGTTTCAGTTTCACATATATTATGTTAAACATAAAATGTTGCAATTGTTTTCTGCCTCAATGAGATTAATCGATCAACTTGCAATTTAAACATCAGTATCAGTGCATAAGATAACATAAATTGGACAGCAACGGTTCACAGACCATATGTTAACAAAGAGACGGGCTGTAATCTACGTAAATGAAGTAGGTACTTTAATGATTAAAATAACATCAACACCATCCTAAGTAGGCAACTTTTATGTGAACTATTTGTATGATCAGTCAGTCGGACGTAAGTATAAAGTATAACTTACCTTGTACTTTTTGTGGAATTTCTTTAAAACCTCCTGAAACTTGTCGTTTGTACCCTGTTAGAAAAGAAAGGCCGACACAGTGAAGATTAGCTCCATCTACGTATCTACTATTAATTAAATGTACTTTGGAATAGCGATATGTCAAATATTGAACATTCGCCAGACCCATGTGACCTACGCTATATATGTTCATGAAGTACTTGATTGAATATTTTGTCTTCAAACTGTTCCTAGAACATAGTTATGCCAATAAGTGATAATGTAGTGCTGACTTATGGCAATTAACTTACCTTGTCTGAAGTTATCTCGGTACAAAGTGCTTTGAATGCCTCTCTAAAGTCGATCTATTATAGAAGAGAATCGTTATAGTTGATAGGTGCAGAAGAAGGAAAACCAACAAACACACACATGAAATACGATGTCATGCAATGAAAATCATTGTTCTTATCATAAGATTCGTTGCCATAATATCCCGGGTTGTAATGAAAACATAACGATAAAACATACTAACCTTTTTCTTTTCTTCCTGTTGTTCAATTTGCTTTGAATATATTTCATTCGATATCTAAATAGACAAGGCAATACAATTGTTAAGCTTTCTTGCACTCTGTTCCATTCATTTTTGCAATTGCCAATATGTAAAAACACCAGTGTATGTAATTAGTCTAATTAGTTAATATCTAACACAGTAAATATTATTTGACAGTTTATATCAGATTAAGAACAGTACACAACTCACCAGGTTTGCATCCACACACTTCTTAAGTTCCGTGTTGTATTCAGTAATATCGAGCTAAAGGGAATCATAGAAATGAAACAATTCTCGATATATGCGAGTTAAGTCATCTTATTAGTGCTGATTAGTTCTTCATATTGAGGTACAACAAATTGAACGGCTCTATATAAATTTGGGGTGTGCACTGTTTACACATCAGATGATAGCCGAACAATTGTCCCTGGATTAAGTTTGCAGAATAATACTGCATGAGTTTGGTCTATTGTAAAGTGATAGTAATAATTTTAGTTCTTTGTATCGCTTTGTAAACTTTATGACTCCCTTGAACGTAAGTGTTAACAATTGATTCCAGGAAGAGTAACTCTGAAATGAATCAAACGCCAGTGTCGTAGAACGTGTTTCAACCTATAAATATCTCGGATATTCGATAAGCGACTTGCTTGGTATTTGAGTATGGAGGAGAAAAGACAATTTCCGATTACATAACTTCCGTAAACTAAAAACTCAAATATATGTTATATTGATAGACATATCTTCACTATGTTTTGTAAGTCTGTGGTTGATTCCATTTTGCTGTCTGTTGGGGTACACACGTGGGCAGTGCATGGTATGAAAAGTATTGAGACTGATTTATTCAACAAGTTCATCAAGGAATTGATTTTTTTCTTTTCTACGAGTCAATACATATATGGACAACTTTTTTTAAATCATGATCAAGTAAAAATCCCTCGCAGTGGCCGAATGATACTACAGCGGTGTAGTAAGAATATTAATGATTCCGTTTAATTATTCGATTTTCGGTACTAAATTTCTTTTCATTTTTTTTTTCAATGAGTTGCTTAAACTTCTTTCCTTTTGTATCATAGCCAGGTTAATTGTGTTTACTCATACCTCTATTCTTGTTGCGCGCATGTACAAAACGTTAAAAATTACGCTGAAACATTATGAGTTATTATGAACCTGCAAGAAAGTATGATTACGTCACAGCGCAGCAATAATACCCGCCCGTATCACCTTTAAAAAGAAACTATAGCAACACCATACCTTTGCCTTTTGTAACAAGTCCTCCAAAAAGGTACAAAGTGCTTCTTCAGTCATCTACAAGAATGTTTATAAACAAACAGTGGTTACGTATGAAAGATGACATACGTATATCAAAAATAAACTTTAACTACATGAAAACATTCCTCATTTTGAATAAAATCATACTCAGCGTGAAGTATTTAATAAGCCCAATCAGGTGGATTTAACGAGTACCTGTTTAGGCTATTATACAAATACTGACGGAAGTATACCGTAAATTACCAGGCCTATTAAGTACACCATCAAGTCGATAACCGGGCTTTCACAAAAACGGGATGGGTTCAGGGATGCTTGATTTACCATTATCACTGTTTTACAGGGGAAATTATCACCAATATAACCGAATAACCCAAAATAAAAGCTGCTTTTCTGAGTTTTTTAGGTTAAACTGATGACCATCTTATAGTTTACTTGAAGCATACAGATGAAAATAATATTGTACTACGCATATCATATATCGTATACGATGGACGATTGTGTAAAACTAAGCATGCTTTAAGCGACCAATGTAAGTAACGCTCTCTAGAAATCGGCCCTGCTCTGCGTTTTAATTGCCAGATTATGTGAAACAATTACGGACATGCCATTTCTGCTAATACAATTTCACACATGTGACACGAAAGTTGATAGTTTTTGACATTTTAATGATGTTATCGTATAAAATTGCACTATATCAAGAGTTTATAACATAATTGTTTTCTTTCATGTACCCTTGCACTGTCTCTTGTTCCAATCATTACTAAATATAAACGCAGTTAGTCGATCCAATGTTTGGTACTGCTGTAACATGGCTTCTTCCAACGAAGCTGGTCATGTGACCACTTGATCAATACTTTACTTTAAAAACATATAACATTCAATAAATTAAAAACACATAACGGCTTCGGATAATGGTTAAAAAAATGTAACATGATCAAGATCACGTTGCCAACGTTTCCACAAACTGTAATATTAAAGTTCCGAGGTATTTTGCCGAATTTTAAAATGATTCCATTTCCGATTTCATGCTATCTTAAATAATCTTTAATAAAGTGCCCGCTTCTCACCAAATTTTCTTTTCGACAGCCGTGAAGTTTCCCAATAGAATCTTGCAAACCCAACTATACAATGTTTCAGGAAAAAAAATTGAAATTGTAGAAGAATTGCTCTTTATAATGCAAACTAAATTTTTAATGTAGAGAAGTATGCAAAGAGTAATATGAATAATAACAAAGTTTGTATCAAAGACAATAGTTACAGTACAGCACAGCAAGACAAATCACTGTGACAATTTCAGTGCAAACCAGGATTTCATTATCAGTAATATTTTTGTGGCAACATCAGTAAACAATTTCCAATCAGATGCTTATGTTAGATGACGATTTTATTTACGACTTGAGAGAATATTAGAGCATATTTGCTTCAAGAAACTGGTTGCGTTTGCCTACTGCATTTCAAATAATTATATAAATTTTTCAATAGAGCAATGCATAATGTGAAAGCAAATAAATGTGTGCCTCTTATAACATCAATTTAATGACAAATCACTTGGTCACGTAAGCAGTTATTAAAATAAGACTTCAAGAGTCAATTTCCCCCCTCATACCTAAAGAGGGCTATAGGCTAGGTTCGTTGGCATGAAATTGTGAAATCGTGAACGGTTTATGTGAAGTTTGCAAAATAACATGTTATAGCAAAGTTTCGTTTGCTACTTATAAAAGTAGGTTATAAAACTTAATGTTCAATTGTATATATATATATATATATATATATATATATATATATATATATATATATATATATATATATATATATATACTTATATATATATGAAGTTACTAGAGGGGATAACATAGGAACAGAAATTATTGGAGGGCAGAAAACTTGGAATCAATATATAAATTCGAGCTAACTAATTTAAATGTATCCATCTGATGTTACAATTTTCTCTCTTCCTAAAGTAAAGTAAGTTATCAATAACTTAAGGTTTATTCTGAATAGAAAAATACTTACAATTTCGTTCTCTTCGTCATTGCTCAATTCTTGAACGAAGTCGTTGATAGAAATCTTAATGGAAAAGTGAGTCAACGAAAAGGCACGGATAAGAAGAAAACATTATCATACTTTTTGCGTTGTTAGTTTAGGCTTTTAGGCAATGTATTACCGAAGCAATTCTTGATAAATTAAAACAGACAAACCTTCCCGTTCTTTAACATATCAAACAGTTCATTCCAATAATCGTTGACGCTGATCTGAAAGAGAGACAGAAATACACAAGAAGAGTTTTAACGAAAAGTTGAAGTAGAAACCAATCAGCAGCGCATTGGTTTAACAATACACACGTCAAAAGTTTTAATACTGACAACTCCTGTGAAACAATGATACGGACTACGTTTCATTGTCACAGACGATAATCCTTCATCTTTTCGGCAGACATCATTGTTATTATTTTGTTCACTAATCAGTGTTGCTATCATGAAGGACACAAGGGTTGTGATTCAGGAGCGATGATTCTACAAAGGTTCCAACATAAGTCATAAAAAAACACGATATTCCACCTGGCGCTCCATTAACATCGAATATGCCTTTACATACCTTCTGTTTCTGAAGACAAGCATGGTAGACCTCCATCAGAACTTTTCGTGATATCTGGAGAAATAAATTACGCATTATGAACAAATCTGAACATTACGATTTATTTTTTAGGAAATACTAATTCCCCTTTTTTTCCTTCGTTTGTGTCCACATTTTATATACAAAGGGCGAATAACTACCACATATGAACACTTTAAATATAGCTTATGGATATTTTGCTGTACACTGAAAATAGTTTTAATAGAAGTAAAAATTATGAAAATACCTTCACAATGAATATTACAGTTTGTAACATGTCATGATATACACTCTAAGAAAATATGGTTCCACATAGAACCAAAACTGGTTCTTGGACTTGTCCCGTATGCAGAACCTTCAATGGTTCTTTCCGAGAACCCTTTTCATGATGGTTCTAATAAGAACCCTACGAAATGGTTCTCGAAAGAACCATAAAAGGTTCTTTCATTTTGTCCCGTATGCAGAACCCCTAAGGTTCTATCAAGAACTTTTATGACTAAGGTTCTTTTGAGAACCCCTTTGAAATGGTTCTCGAAATAACCATAACAGGTTCTTTCATTTTGTCCCATATGCAGAACCCCTAAGGTTCTATCAAGAACTTTTATGACTAAGGTTCTTTTGAGAACCCCTTTGAAATGGTTCTCACCAGAACCATGAAAGGTTCTTTCAATTCGTAGCTGTGTGCAGAACCCTTAAGGTTCTACCGAGAACCTTTTCAAATATGGTTCCAGGGGAACCCCTTTGAAATGGTTCTCACAAGTTCTTTGGAAGGTTCTTACTTTTTACTGTTCACAGAAGCCATGAAGACCAGAAAATAGTATTAAGTTGCAGCTATTGTGAGATGTGTACAATTTTTGCTTACAATAATGTCAGAAGTCTGATGATGTTCTGTCAACTTGCAAATAACTTTATTCACTTTAAAATACAGCAAACCACGAAACAAACAAATCTTGTCAATTATCTATTGCATGAAATATCAATTAGATTCAAAATGCTGAAATACAATCAAAAGACATCATCTTTCGTCATATCACAACAACTTTGTGATTTACATCCAAAAATTGTAGAATGAGCTGATATACAATGTGGAATTATTCAATCTCTTAACAGTTCTCTGAGGAATGCAATGTTGGGATTATGCCAAATGCTGCATGCTTTGTACATGCACAATCATGAAATACAAACTAAAGAATGACTCAATAACAAATGCACCACACCACAAAATATTCAAACATGCAAGTGCATGTAAGTGAAATTAATCAGGCGAAACAATGTGTTCTCAAAGACTTCTCCTACATTTACTATAAGCTGTGTAGTGGTCATTTACTCATCCCTGCTAATTCGACTAGTATATTGCGATTCAGTGTGATATTACAATCCCACCTAAAATTGTTGTGAACCAACACTGAAAGCTTTGATGTATGTTGTTCTGGCTTATCTTGTAGCAGTTACCTTATACCTCAATGGAATGTACATATTTCCAGCACTCCTATAGGTATCCAGGGCAAGGTAATCATTCTATTCACCTGGTGAAAAGGTTAACCACTCAGTGGTTCTTCTGACTTTATAGGCAATGTAATGTTCTTCAAATGCTTCTGCCATCATTATGCAGCTGCAAAATAGGCCACATATTACAAGAATATAAGATATACTTGACTTCAACAAATAAATGGGATTTCTTCTTCATGAAGCAACTCAACCACAAAGCAATCATTATGCTCTTCAGCTTCAGGTTCTTGTGAATGCCGAGCATTGTGGCAACGACGGATATGTTTTCTGTAAGATCCCATTTTGCGATATTGCTTTGGGGAGCCGTCAATTCGACACCTCAGTATGAAGTTGGCTTGATGTGCATGAGCTATTTCGAGGTGTCGACAAAGCTTCTGCAGTGAGAAAAAATGCCTTTGACGAGTACCCCTGCAAAAGTCACAGTTATATGGAATATGCATTGTGCTATGGAAATATGATTCAGATCAATGCAGAAAGCAGTCGCAGTATTGGAGTTGGTATTTTTGGCCCCTCATCTTCTTTCTTGATACTCATCATGTAACGTTGTAGGAATCCCAGAGTGTTGGCTGCCTCTGGGGGTACTCGATCCCATGCGCATAGTACACGGCCATCAAGAGTACCACTCCATACCAGATACTGGAAATCCCTTGACAGACTTGTGATCCTTCGGCCCATACAGAGATGGCATCAGGTTTGATGGTACTACACTGTAGCACTTAAACTGGTGATGGTGACACTATCTCCTGAAAAAGGAAATGATAGATAACAATTAGAGTACATTGACATATTTTTGACCACAAAAATTCCATTGTTAATTCTGGGACTGTCTGATGTGTCAGAGTTATGGTGGTACTATTTTTTTTCAATAGCTGCAGGCAATTTTGTGCCAAACTTATGTGAACATTTTGTAGGTATCGGCACTCGGCAGAGTTAGTAAAAAAAACCAATATACAAGTGAAAACCAAGCGGCTGATTCACATCTAAAGGCAGGACTGTTTGGGATTTTGAACGCAACTGCACGGTTAAAGTGAATATTGACACTGTCAATCCGTGTCAATGTGTATTTTCTAATGGTAGTGATTACATTTCCCCATATACTGTGTTTTTTCCCTTTTCGGTTCAAATTCCAGTGTCTACACTGTATGTATTACAAGGGTAGAGCACATCGTTAGTAACGGCGGCCTCCATGTGAGAAGTCAGACCATAGATCGGGGTCCAGACCTCTGAAGGGGAGGGGGGGGGGGTTTCACTTCGCATACCCGATCACAGGATACTCCCTAACTGCCGGGCTGTTGGGAGCTCAGTGATGCACTCTTCTGCTATCTCTAGAACACAAGGAGTCTGACCATGGGTGTTCCAGGAATACATTCGCTACCAGCTCCCAGAGCGGGTACTCAAGCTATACTGTATAATTATTGACCATTGTCAGGTCCTTTAGTTGGCTGGGGTCAAGCCTCACAATGCCAGATGCAGCCCTCCTTGGCATCCTGAAGATACGAGCCTTATACTTACAATAGACAATCTGTGATCATTCCTGAAGAACTGAGAGTTCCAAAATGACATAATCAATTGAATACAGGCACACCTTAAATGTAATGTCTGCTCCTGGACAAATGGTCATTTTCACAGTAAAGTGTGTAACTTTGCGTTTTAAGACCTTTTCGTCAGTAGTGGCCTCATGAAGCGACACAATTCAAGGACACTTTGCCACATGATAGCTTGTCAGGACATTCACAACTATTTTCATACTTTATGATGTAGTTTAAGCTTCAGAAGTAGTTTTCCCTGATAATTAAGATATTTATGTACATGATTCTGGTGGAAATGTTTGTGACAAATCTTGTTGAAACTTTGGTGTCAGAGTGCGTCAATTTACACCCTTTACTGTGAAAATGACCATATACAAGAGGAACTTACCTTCTTGTCCGAAACATACAAGAACCCAGGCTTCTCGTCGAAGATGTACGGTAGAGCCATCAGAGCGAAAGAATACTCCAGGTCTGCCAATAAAACCTAAGATTGGAAAATAAAGTTCTGTATCACTACATTTTCAAGTGTTATAAGGCAGCAGTCATAATCAGACAATGAGCAATGTTGTGAGAGGTTACTACCACCATGGTACAATGTATGTATGTGTCTTTGCATTGCGGTAACTGATGGAGAAATACAGAGAAGGTCAACGACAGCTGCAGCGTATCTTCATACATGTAGATCTGGAGAGAGTGCCCCAAAGTGAAGTATTGAAATGCCCAAAAGAGAAAGAAGTACTCCAGCTGATAAAGGATCTGTACGAGGGCAACCTGACCCAGGAGAATGCACTGCGAGAACCATAGATGCATCTGCCGTCACTGTCGGAGTCCACCGAGGCTCAACGTTAAAGACCGCATAACATGGCCATTCCATTATGTGTGCAAACAGAGTAGCTTTCTCCCTTTCCAACGGTACCATTTTTAAGAAAATGGGAGGTACCGATGTGGAGAAAATTGATTTCAAACTGTGAATATCCCAGAGATGTCATTCCCAAAATAGAGCCAAATATTCATAATTATGAGGCTATGACGTCACCGAATGAACCAAATGAACACCAAATCTAAACCCCCCTGTGCTATTCCAATGGGGAAATGTTAATTTTACCCACTTTATGCCCCCTATCTCATGATTTCAGTGACGAATCAGTATCATTCGTCACTGAGATAGGGGGCATGAAGTCAAGATTCTCTATGAACCCTGTCCCCAATAACCATATTCTGTTGTCGGTAGTTCCAACTGCTGTGAAACCCATGATGAAGATTACAACATTATACTTGTGGTTTTATCGGCTACACTTTTTATTTCTGGCTAGTAACTGGGATTTCCATGTTAAAGATCCTTGCTGACTTTGCTCTGGACCGGCAAAAAACGAAGTTGCTTGTATGTGAATTTCACCCACCCCATTTCGTACTCATGAGCCAAGAATTCTAAACAACCCAATCATCACCACTCTCTGTCCCATTTGCCTGAGATAATTTATCATAACTCGGACTGGAAGTTTATTTGTCGGCCCGACAAATAGCCTTTGAACAGTGATTTATGGAATTACATGAGCAGTTAGCACAAATATCCCCACGTTGGAGTAACATTGTAATTGACATTGTAATTGACGGGTGAATTGGGGTCAACTCATAGCCTGCGAAATCGATCAGTTCAACATACAGAGAGCAGGCAGCAGTTCCTCTTAACTTTTTCCTCAACAAACGACAGGGTTGTCGTTCGTGATTTGCACACACACACTGTACATATGGAGTACTATGCCTATGTAGTAGGTACTGTACAGTCAGTGTACAGTACGACAGTATGATATACGTAGGCATACTGTCAGTGTCAAATGCTCGTCGACTGCAGCTTAGCCTCTTTCTAATTACTTGTTGAATAGCAGATATCCAGTGTCTCAGAACCAACAAGTACAGACACCTTTTCATCCCTTATGCAATAACAGACCACCAGTACCGCCAAAAAGTAACTAGACAAATTTGAATGCAAAGAGGGCAATGATTGCACTGTGAGTACACTCTCCCTGCAATCCTCATTTCCTAACAATATTCCCCTTTCGATCAAAATTGTTCAGCTGCTCCTACACCCCAGTAAAGTTGCTCTGTTCACACCTTATGCTCACTTGTTCACCTAATTTCCCCGTTCTCTGTCTACAATAGAACAGAGTACATGGGAGTTTGATTGCAATTGTCTAGTTACTTTCAGGCAGTACGGTCTTTTGGACCAGTTTCTACCTAAATATCTTTATGGGTTCTCGCTTACCCTCCTGTAATTCCCGCCCATCATTTTCCACTCTGATCGACTTTATACTAGTAATTGTAAGGTAAAATCATGTGATAACATACACTTCTTGTCCTCTTCAAGAAGGACTTCCTCCTCCTACCGGTAGGCACGCATCAGTTCTTTTGCTTTGGTCTTCTTGGAACCGTTCTGGATTATCTTTGGTGCATATTTTTCTAATGCAGTCTTCATTTCAACAACAACGTTCCTCCCTGTCAGCATTTCCACCTCATTGCAAAGCTGTATATGAAGATAAAAGTGAAATATATACCAAAATTAGACATGATTTGTTGAAAAGGCAGCCCATTGGACTCCCTCCAAGCCACACTGAAAAGGAATATCCACCTGACTGATTAATTAGAGATCAGTTTTCTACTCTGCTAAGGGGTCGCAGGGTTGCGTCAGAAGTCCAGCTTGAAGCTCCCTCAGCAGGTCATTTGCAGAGCTGGGATGCACAGTGAAAGTCCTATTTATACTTCACTTCCTTAAATGGCGACGCAACGGCAAAATACACCTATATCATAAACCTACTATAATATTTGTATATGAAGTACGCATATACTAACTGCTATGATAAAGATTCGCTAAACTGATACCATGCACGGTAAAGCTCGTCTATGGTGGCACGCGCGTGAGTGGTATAAAATTGGCTAGCGAAGAAATAGATAAAACTTGGGGCTAAACTAATTCTGAGCTCAGAATACAGTAATGCACTGGTGATATAGGCGGCAAATGTACGCTTAAACGCCTTTGAAATACTTCTAAAGAAGCCTAATTTTAATACTATATCAAATGCTAAGGAGTTCGTATCTTAGTGACAAAATTTTACATGAATAGACTTGCCCACGGCACTGGCTGGAGAGAATGCTATGAGCGTGTGTTTCTTTATATACCGTGAAGTTAGTTCAAATGTAGAGGACCATTCCATTATTGCGAACCGCTCCATTGACCTGGGCGCCCCCAAATCAATGTAGGTAAATGAAATGTGATCCACTATAGCCTTAGTATAATTAAACTATAATCAGCCTTTATTTCATGTCTTCGTTTCCAATTACTGTGCAGTTATCAATTCTCATTATGGACAGGTTATTTCCAGACCTGATCGATCATTATTGGTGGAATAATTAGTGGAATAAATTGGTGGAATAATAATAATTAATAACAATAATAATAAATAATCATAATCATAATTAGTAGAATAAATAGGGAGGAATGTTTGTTTTTCGGCACTCTAAGTATTTTTTTATGAAATTGAAAATGTTGTTTTATTTCCATGAAGGGAATAACCAAAATATACTAGGCTGGGGTTATTTACAGCTTTATTAAGTAGCTTCAAAATGAGGTGGGCAAAAAATTATGTCGATGGTCTCTGTTCTGCGCAATGAGCATACAAAGGTCTGATTAGCCCAAGGGGTTAGTTGTAACATTTACTGCCGGGAATAGTTGGAACATGCACACAAATTTGGTCATATTCACCTATAATCATAAAAACATACCAAAAACACTTAAAACTTAGCCTACTGCAAGGTTAGCAGATGTTAAAATATTCTGATTCACCAATGTTGCCTAATTTCAATGGGCTGGGATGAAAAATGTCTCCAGAATTTTGGTAGCAAAGTTATATTCTCATTTACTTCCATATAGTGAGTCTGGCTTTAATATTATTTGATATATTATAATAGGCATATTCCAAGGTATCAATGTGTATAGTTGTGATAAGTTCTCATTTATTTCTTTTGAGCAAGAATCCATCTTTCAACTAACCCACCACCCGTTCCAACTAACCCCATAGGTGGGGTTAGTTGGAACGCCTATCACCGACACCCCACTGGATTATCTCCTGAAATATCAACAAGAGTAGTGGTTTTATGGGCTTCATTTGTGACACACGGCACACACCCTCTCACTGGATTATCTCCTGAACTATCAACAATTGTAGCAGTTTTATGGACTGCCTATCCTAACAGGATAGGCAGTGTTTGCTGAATTGATGTTGTTTCTGAAAATAGAGATTTTTGTGAAAAATGTTCCAACTAACGCCGCTCTCCCCACATACCCTATTCCAATACGAAGCAAACTTGCTAAATTGGGGAAGAGGAATAACACATCAGTGGTGATCTCTGGAATGTTTTATCCATTTTGGATAGCCTACTGTAGGCCTACGTCTTCATTTATTTTTGGCTCGATTGTTTGTTAGCCTAGGTGGTCAACACATGGTCACACCAATAAGCCTCATTCCGGATGACGTATATTGACGCGATCGCAATGCATTGTGGTATAAATTATGCCAAATTGTGGCCAGAAACATTTTGATTTAATTTTCCCTCAATTTTCTGCGTGTTAGTGATGCATTCATTCTTCATGAGCTCATCATAATGTATTCTTTTTATTATTCTATGGTTTCAATCTGTTGGTTGGCCAAAAACATATTTTATGGATATTTTAAAGTTGACTAAAGTTGGAATGTTGTCTAAAAACTGACATTTGCCCGTGTTTGAAGCACCCTCAGTAGCATATATCTGGAATAAGGCTTAGACTAGGACTATATAACAAGGTGTCCGAATACTGCGGTGCCCAGAACCTAACAATACGTTCCAATATTACCATAGCAACGTGTTCTAAAAGCGCTATGAACGATAACAACTTAGCTACTTATTTTCAACCATAATATATGCAAAACAGGCTGGTTTTTCATCATCTTGACCAAATAAATCTAAATTTTGTATGATAATTCGAAATTTTCATTTCCAAGAAATTTTCGAATGGAATTGTTGTAAATTTACTCCAAGTTCTGCCTCATTCTTAGTCTTTTTTGCCTTTCTTTCGGTAGTCTGATAAGTTACATTAGTACACTGCATCTGCTTAATCAGGTGTAAGCTAAGTTTGTTATTTAGGCCCCCCTCCCCCGTAACCCTAAAATTCTGGTAAAAACGCTTATTTTATTTTTTAAAGGATATTAACTTATCAATACTGTAGTGTAGGTATAGCCTAGGTACTGTGTGCCTGTTCACAACCGCTTGTTTCATTAAGAACAGTAAACGGGTCTTTTTAGCAAACGTTAACTTGGAAGTTGGACAGAACTGTCTTTTTAATAGCTCCATATTTTACAATTTCAACCATAAAGATTCATATCAGGATTGTGGATTTGTGTATCAGATGCTAAAGGTTCGGTACAGACATCATCTGAATTTTTTTAAGGGATTTTGAAGAAATTTGTGCTGAAAAAGCTTAGGGGGGCCTAGGCCTAGGTGCGCACTATACAGGCATCCCAATTCAGTATAGGCTAGCCTAGGCCTACTCCATCGTATGTGGCTGAAACCGGTTGAGCTGTGACAGAGACAGTAAGGTTCTAGTGCTCTTTGAGACTATTATAATGTTATCGTGATTAATTAATTACATGTCCGGTCTTCCTACAAATATGGCCTAGGCTAGGCCTATAGCCCTACAGAATTATGTTGGCTATAGAATGGGCCTAACGTTAGGCTATGCCCATACAAGTATAAAGTAGGCCTATTATACGTTAGGCTAGCCTAAGCCAAATATTATTTGCTCAATGGACATTAATGTCGATGAAGGAATCGTTTGGTATTCACGTCTATTCACCAAGGGTCGACCCGATAACTAATTAGCAGGTCTACGCTGGAGTTGAATTTAATTTTCGGTCTACATGTTTCTAAATTAAACCTGAAAAACTCACCGCACCGGGGCTTCAACTTCTCCTACTCGAACATGATCGACGGTACGTAACGCAAGAACTGCACGCAATATACATATAATGATGTACGTAGGTAACATACACAGTGCATATTATGTACGTAAAGGCGGCGAACTTCGGTGCACTCACTATACTATTACATGTACGTGACATTCGGTCAGACGGAACTTTGGAGCCCGCGAAAAGTGGTCGAAATTATTACGCAAATTCCACTCAATGCGTTGTATTCAAATAAACGATTTTGTTCACAAGTCAATACAAATTCCATGGTAAAGTGAGAAAATGAGATTATTAACACTTCTATACACTTAATTATTCCCTTACAATTACATTTCCCGATGAAAATTGCCGAACTTGTTTATTCATAGATCATGTGCACACTTGTGATAAGTACGATTAGAACCCCTATTCGTGTAATTAGGGGTTCTTTGTGGAAAAATCTTGTACCCAGAACCTTTTCTGTGTGGGTATGGAACCAAGTAGAAACGAATCAAGAACCTTTATTGGTTCTTCAAGGGCACATGGTTCTGACGAGAACCATTCTTCATTTCGAGAACCCCCTCTAGAACCCTTTTTTCTTAGAGTGTACTATATTAGAATTAGACCAATTTGGAATGAGTAACCTATGAGTAAAATAAGTGACATACGTCACACATGACAAAGATCATTTCATTTAAATTTGGGAATTTTTAGCTCATAATGCTCAACTGCCTCATTGCAACACAATAACTTACTTTTTGGTCCACAAACTTGGTCTTTAATTGCCCAAAGAAAGTGCTTTGATCAATCTGTTTGTGCAAAGGACATGATTAGTGCAACAATTGAGTCAAATATAATTTATAAGCAATGTTTATTGAATGGAGCGAATAAAATGGGAAAGGTTGAGAAATTGAACAAACATAAAGGAAGTAAGTAATATTAAAGTAAATTCGGAATTCGAGATTCTTTGATAACTATTCCTATTATACATCATTCTTCAAATCTCATGTGTCGACTACACCGCAGTTATACATATGTTTAGTAGCATGTCGTACTACAAATGACTGTTGCATGCACCTGACTTTTGAATTTCAAAAACTGTCAGACAATTTGAAAACTGGATTATTGTATGTAAATAAATATTTTGAAAACCCTTATTATAATTTATAAAATTATCTTCAGTCATTTTCCCAACACTGATACAGCATTTGAGAAACTACAGAAATGTCGTCGATATTCAATTTTTTTTTTTTTACAGCATTAGGAAAAACATTGACTGAGCTGATACACACCAAGTCTTTCAGGAAACAGTTTTGTATTTCAGCGATGAAGCCTTGTACATCCACCTGCAAAAGTTCAGGGAAACAAATGAATGTTTTTGCAAATGTTGCGTTAAAGTCAGATACACATTGAAAGACTTATGATGTATTGCTTATGGAGACATAACTGCGGGTTCCGGATAGCAAATTCTGTGATCGTAATACTAAAGGGATATGTTGTATTCCAATCATTATACCCTCAAGACGCAGTCATTTAGAACCGATATGCAATAATTAGTGGAGTGGAGTGTTAGCTCAATTGTTAACGCCGGTGCCTTTCAATCATTAGGTGCCGGGCTCGAGCCACTCCAAGATTAATGTATATCTTCCAGTTACAGAGTTGTTGAAAATTGACAATTCATAATTATGGACGCTAAATATGAATCTAAGAGACTGACTTCGGTCAGCTTGCGAGTTCCTGCTTGCAGGAGGATCTAAAATAAATACATCCATTCATACATACATACACACAATTAAGGTTAGAAGTTTACGCAAATAGCTATGTTCGCTCGTCTCTCATAACTCTAAGGAATGCAGGTTATTAGGGTGATGGTCAGAGTTCTTTATTTCTGAATTTTAACAGTTAAGCCTAAAAGTAGCAAATGGACCCATGACTATTTACATCTAAAGATTTAACTGAATATCCACGAATTATTTAATCCTTCAATTATCTGTTTTTACTCAATCATTTTGCTATCACAATAAACATGAAAATTCTATAATCACTTCCAAAAGTTTCCTTTGCATTAACAAAGATATTATAAAAGTATATTACTGTCTCGTGATTTGATGACACAAAATATGTTCAAATATAGCAGTATGTAGCAGTCTGTCATATGATTTAAAATTAACAAACAACAGTTTCACGAACGCAAACGTATATACATAAAATAATCATACCTTTTCATGTCCTTTTGAAAACAACGAAAGGGCTACACAGTGGTCAGATCATGATCATAATGGCTTTTCACAAGTGACAGGCGTCACAGGCTACCTTTTAATTACACTTTATTACTATATAGAAAAAAACCTACTCATTACCTTACTACTTGTGAGGAGCTGGTTAAGCTTTTCACAAAAAGTAGCTGGAGATATCTGCAAAAGTTCGGACAATAGTTTTCTTTGTTAGGTCACTTTGATGAAATGTAACAACAATTAAACGGTAATTTTTATTGATGATATGTTTACATTACTGTTATAATAAAAAAAATATTGTTTGATGAGTTTGTAAGATAAAATAACAAAGGTGGTAAGTAGTCAGGTGACAATAAAACTGAAATATGAGTTCCATTAGTCATGCCCTATGGATTTACAAATTTCCAATGCATGATTTAAACGAACATTAAATTGAAATTACTTACGGACTTGTGATGTAAACAATTTTCCAATTCTGTGAAATAGCCATGTGTATCAATCTGTTGAAATGGAACACAGAACATGTTAACATTACTTTCAAGTATTAGACAAATGAATTACATTAACAACATGATCAACTGATTTTAAGCATTTGTATGAGAGGTTAACCTCTTACCTTTTTTGTTTCCAAGAGTGAGTCGATTTGTGCTACCAAAGTCGTTTTAGGTATCTGTGTGGAAATGTATATTTAGCTTTGGATAATTCATTGTGTTTTGCATTCATATCAAACATTTCATTTGATCAATAGATCTAAAACTGCATAATTATGCTTCATTGGTCTTACCTTACGTTGTCTAAATGGTATATAAGAACAGACGTGAAAATGTATTCAAGAGGAAAAGAACAACCTATTTATCAGAAAAGACTGCCGTTTTACAACAAACATTCTGAATGCCATTACAGCTGATATTGGTTAGTTCATAATCTGTCCGTCTGAGCCGCGTGTAGGACAATTTTATATCAGTAAGCTCAGGTGCATTTGCTAGATGGATATTAAAATTTCAATGAAACAGCAAAATATATATGACGATGTGTCTTGCCGAAATATGTTAACATATTCTCATTTATGTAACACGATACACAAGTATGAGCAAATACAAATACTAATACAATTGTTCAGTAAACTACGTTATGTCTATTAAAGGATGTGTAGCTTACCACACTTTGTTTTAAGCAAACCCATAATTCCTCGATGTACTCGTGTGTGGTAATCTGTGTGCAGATACAGAACAGGGAGCATTTGATTCTTTATTTCAATATGTTTAAAAGTTGATGGGTGATGAATTTATTGAAACTTTTAAAAGTGTTTTATTACCTTTGCTGTTGAAGAGTTCACTTACCACGCTTTTGCTGCATAGATTCTGTAGCCTCTTCAAAAAGGCAGGTTCATCCATCTACACGAATGAGATGAAAATGATAACATGTGTAAGTCGAATTACAAAGGACTAGCCACCGTATTTAACACAGCTGTAAACTGGAAACCTACTGACTGACTGACAGACTAACTGATTCACTTATTGACTACCTCGCTGGTTGAATCACTCCCTCAATGATTGACTACCTCGCTGGTTGAATCACTCCCTCACTGAGTGACTCTTCACTGACTGACCTACTCACTGACTGAGCACAATTCTGAATGACTCACTGACTAACCGACAGACCGGCCGTCGGTGGGGAGCCTTGAGTGCGACAAGTCCTGAAATCGACATATGACGAATTACTTGCCATATGTCAGTTTATTGTGCACCCATTTGACATAATCATAATATGTCATTGGAAAATTATGTAACCAGGCATTTCTAATCGCTCTTGATTGGAAGAAACTATTATATGTGCAAGCATTTTGTTAACGTATGGTAGTTTCTCGCACTCTCATTTGATGACTTTGCCACATATCAACACATTACTGTCGTAATTGACAAACAAAATATGTGCAAGAAATCGTCATATGTTGAATTGTATACTCCAATGAGAATGTGAGAAACTGTAAGATGCCAATTTAATTCAACGAATGTCTATTTCTTGAATATATGAGTTTTCCCAATGTAGAGCGTAAAAATTAACAAAAAAACACACACACATACACATACCAACAGATCTACCCTATCTCTTACTGACGCAGTTGCATTTATATCCTATATGTCTATTAATACTCACAAACTCTTGCTGCAGAAAATCGCGTAATGTTGTTACCAGACAATCTTTTTGTATCTGAAAATGTCAAATATTCAAACTATCACGCTGTGCCAATGGCGGTTGCATGTGTAAAGCATGAGCGATTGCGCCCAATCGTAAGAAAAAAAAAATGATAGTGTATAAAGACCTATAACAATAACTTAAATCATCGCAATTTAACTAACAATTATAAAAACACCAGCTTAAGAATTGACTACAAGATCTGTCAATTCATGACAATTTCTGGCAATATTATGTAAACATATAAATGGGACGGTCTCGTCATCATGTCACTCTCATTAAAAGAACATACATCCAGAAGTGAAGTACTGAAGTACTAGGTTGGTTTTATCATAAAATATAAATATACTTTTTGTTTCTGACTGACCAAATAGTAAATATGTTCAATAATAGACACATTTATCGTCATAAAGTTTCATCAGGTGATAAAGTATGATGTACGTAGTGCCTTGAATTTATCGTGCCGAGTCTACTAGCTAAACAGAAATCTCACCAATTTGTTTTCCAAACACATTTCCAGTGTATCCAAGTAGTCACCTGCCTTAATCTGTAAAAAAGTGAATGTTTTTGTTGCTAATGTACAAATACAAATACTCAATCAGAATAAGCAATCAAAATACACATTTATTTAATATCTAGACCTTCAAGTACAATGTAATATAAACAAATTAACAACAATAATACAAAGTATATATACCAAATGATCCGACACGAGTCCGTCCATTTCCTTGCAGAACCTATCCATTGATATCTGTAAAAAGATAAATCCAGTTCAACACTTATATAAGACATGAAAGGACGGCGATGAATTTATTTATTGCTTCTACTTGTTCCAAAGAGAACGTGTGACAATTTGCATTTGCAAAGAAGTCAGTAAAATATACTAACCAGGTTTGTTTTGACGCAGTTACGATATTCTTCCATTAACTCATTCTTCGAAAGCTGTAAGAAAACACCATATATCTAACTTAATCAAATCGTATGTGCATGAGTATTTTACAATCAATTGGTGATATGAATTTGTTGTTATCCAGAATTATAAATATATGAACTTGCAATAACAAACATATTGGTTGTGTCTGGCATTTTAATGTCAGCGTGGTTGCAAAACTGATTTAGGAAAAACATGCTTCCTTATAATTGATAAGTAATTTTTTTGTGTGATTCGTACCTTTTGGTTGCTTAGAAGATATTTCAACTGGTGGAAGAATCCTTCTTTCGTTATCTGTCAAAAAATAAAAAATAAAACTCAGCAGTGTTGTCGGGTGCCGACTGTGGATATCATTGTGTATAGTCAGACGTTTGGACGAATCACCTCGGTACACGGCCATTATTTCCCTCTAACAGTCATATAGTTGTATTCTTTCTTCACTTTGCTTCATTGTAAAAAGAAGTTGACAAATGTCTATATTATTTGGTTCACATGGCAAAATTCATGACATTAAATCACAATTTAGTGATATAAACTGAAACTGAATGATTTGGTGTGATTGCATTGTTATGTAATATGGATCATATTGGAATCTGATGCCAACTTACCAAACCTGCTTTGACTAATTTATGAAAAAAATCCATAAGCTTCTCTCGTGACATCTGTTGAAAAAAATAATTTGTATCGAAGAGATTTGTGTTATTTGAAAAGTTCGAAAAAGAAAATATAATAAAAAATATGATAGAGAGGAATATAGGCTATGTTTATTTTCCAAAAGGAATAAAACCATAAAAGAAAATGATAAGTTTAAGAAATAGTTTAGATATCGGAAGAATTTTGTAGAAAAGATGTAGTTCAGTTCTTGTTCTAGATTGGGTTCTTAGATTCACAGATTTGATATTTCGTGTTATGTTTTTTGTCTTATTGTCATACGCTATTATCCATTTAATAGTCTACCCGTTTGTATCACTGGTATCATTAGTTAACTACTTTGTAGCAAGCAAAATAGGTGAATTGCTCACATATAAAGAATACATGTGATCACATCTCTTCAATTACATGCAAAATATTAGTTTTCCTTACATACATCTGAAGATTAAAATCTTTGTCATTATATTTGTTTTGTCATTGCAGATATATTTGAACCAAGGTTTGTAACAAAATATTAAACTGAATTGACTGATTATGATTTTGTTTGTATATTTCACCTGTTTAGATGTGAAAAGCGAGGTTAGTTCTCCCAGGAAGGCATCCTCTTGTATCTGAAAGATGATCGAATAGATCATGTAAGTTTCATTCAAACGTATAGTTTTTATCGGATGGTAAAGCATTTCCAGCCAGTCTTTTTTTTCTCGAAATATCAGGAAAGAATGACTTCATTTGACAAATAAATGTAATTGAAAAGCAGCTGATTTTGGGTCCGAATTGAATAGAAAATACAAATATATGAGACTGACCACAGCACGTCATACAATAGTTCCTACAACTTACCAGTTTGTTTTTGAAACAGTTTTGCAATTGGTCAAGCAGATTTTCAAGTTGAAGCTACATAAAGAGAAACCGAAAAGTTTATATTATTATATTAGTTTATATAAATGCGTCATAAGCATCTCAAAGATTTAAACTGTTTGCTAACCTTCTATACTTACCAGACGTTTTTCTAATAAATTATTCAGCTTTTTACAAAACTGTTCTTCGGAAATCTGTCGGAGGCAAACAAAATACTAACTTAGCACTGATGAAAGATAGATCACATGTCTCCTTAGTCATCGATATCCTCTCCCATAATATATAGTGAGAGGGATTGCTTCCATGGCAATAAAGTGTATCCTGTTTAAAAGCTTGAGAGTCGACAAATTAACAGAGCTACAATTGTGAGGACAAATGCTAATGCTTTAGTGTTCGAATGTTTTCATGGTATTCTGAGTTGAATTTGTTCTGGCTAACAATCATCTTGATGATACTTTATGAGCCGTTGAATCTTAGATGCTGTTATTTTGCCATTTTTAAACAAATATTCGACTTTGGATGATTACTTAAATGGGATTAACAAGTATGTAATAATATCATAATAATAAGGACAAACAATCACCAATTTCTCTTTCACGCAATTTTCCAGCTGGCCAGTAAACTCTGCAATTGTGTACTGTGGAGCAACAGACGCATAGAATCATTTGTTATACAAGTATATTTTCTTTTGTTGTTGAAAAAAATTACCATTAAAAGAAATTGATGTCAACTTAGAAGTAAAACATTCGCATAAATATTGTCGAAGAAACAAGTTTTTACCTTCTTTTCATCATGTAATTTGTCCAACTGAGCGAAGAAGGTTGTTTCAGATATCTGCAATAAATATAAGAACAGCGAAAACTTCGGAACTTATTTATAAAGCAAGAATAGAAAAACGAAGCACTAAACTTAGATTTAAGAAGAAAACTGCTCATACAGGCACATAAAATGAGTAACAAAATCACAGGAAATTTATTAACACTTTCTTCAGTCGCGCAGAAATGTCATATCTAAATCTTAAAGATGCAAACCTCCTCAAACAGGGCATGGAGTAAGGTCTATTCTTATTCCGAGTGGGTGCATTTGCATATGTTTTGCTGCAGCATCTTACATTAAAAAAAAAAAAAAAAACACCTACCGATTTCTCTTTCAAACAGTTCTTCACTTCATTGACAAACTCGTCTCTTGTGATCTAGTGCCAATATACATACACGACATGAATATGCATATATACTTAAGAACGGAGCAATGTGCAAACAAATTAAATAATTATAATAATAAAAAAGAGTAATATTAACCCTCGGAAGATTGTCATATCAGCAAGTGAACACAATAAACAAATACATATTTCTTCTAAGTATATTAAAACTTAATGAACTAACGCGACAAGCAATATTTGATTTATATGAGCATTTAATAAAAATAAGAAATAATATATTTCGATATTATGCATGGTAACACAGCTTTAGTCACATGGTTATCTTGCTGATTTATACCTTGCCTGTCTTGAAGAGGTCGTTTATTCTTGTCAAGAAAACAGCCTCATTGACCTATAAAGATATTAAAAATAGAAGGGGGTTGTGTAATTGCGTTAGACCCGTTAGAGGGTCTACCACAAAGTATATTGTCTAGTGCAACAACATCAAAACTTCATATTATAAAGGTGAATAAAGTTAAAGCATTAATACATGCATTTGGTTAACACTGAGCTATCCAGCCCTTATTTGGTGGCACTCTGGGCTTGTAACCCAGTGGTCACTGGTTCAAATCGCATTCTAGCCATTGATTTCTTTGCTCTTTTCCATTGTTTTTAATTTTCCCGTCAGTTTATCTTTTGTTCATTTAATTGTATGTCTTTTATTTTGTTAGCTTTAACTTTACTATACTCACCGACTTATCTCGTAGACAATCCCGTAGCGTCGATATTATGAATTTGTCGTCGATCTATAATGCAAATTCGGCCTCAACTGTTAGTAATGCCACGAAAATTATCCTTTCACTGAACTATAATTTCTTAGAGCGTTCAACACTATACGTTTTTAAACTTATACGTGAGTAATTATTTCTAAAAGAAATAATAATACTCGCAGCTTAAAATTCCGTACAGCGAAACTCAAGTTTTATTATCGGCAGATAATGTCTGACGATGTTACTATTCTGTCTTAATTTCAGTAATACTTACTAAATTCCTTTCCAAGGCAATTTTGAGTGTGTCCAAGTAGTCCCCAGTTTCAATCTATCAAAGAATATGTAGTAAAGTTTAAAAAACAAACCATGGTTTTCAAGGAACGTTCAGATATGACATTTCGTATGATCTGAATGTATTGATGACATTTCATATTTGGTTCATGCTTACAATACCCTTTCTTCATTGATATAAGGTGATTTGAAAAAGGTATACCTTTTTATCTTTCAGTAGCATGCGTAGTTGCTCACAAAAAACATTCAGAGATATCTACAAAAATGAATGAAAATGCGGAAGTTAGAACGATTGAGTCAAAATTGGATATGGCAATAAAACGTTATAATAGATAAGAAAAGTAAAAAACGGAGGTAAAGAGCACAAAGAGTATTGGCTACAAATATTATGGTAAAATGAAAGGTTTGCGTCTAAGCGATTTCGAAAACTTTTGAAAAATTATATTCTAATTACTTTTGTATAAATAAATGAGATAAATGTTGCAAGGATTGAGATCTCACCAGCTTTGCTGCTAGGCATATCAGATACTCTTCCATCAGTTCATGTTTGGCAAGCTAATAGGTAGAAACAAAAAGCAAACTAAATGTGAGAGATCGTTCGAAAAGACAGCACTGCATATACAATTATGACTTACGATTATCATTTATCCTTTTACAAAAATACGTATGATTATAAAATGGTTCGTCATAGCTAACATTAAAAAACATAAATAAACTATTTATAAAAGTTAGAAAACAGACATTTAAAATGTTAATGTGTATATGTTTGAAAGTTATTTATAGTCCAATAAATTGTCTGTAATAAAGCTTAAAAGCACACAGTATAATTTTGCATAATATTTCAGCTTATATTTTCGAATGATTTGATTGAGTAACGCTCTGTCTACCTTGTCACCAATGAACAAGCTGCTAACATGACGTAAAAATGACTCTTCTCTGAGCTGTAACGAGAATGAAAACATCATCAGAACAATTATGACATTATTTTAAATATGAAGACAATCTACAAACCTGCCATGTGCATTTTGGTAATCTCTGATACAAGTAACCATTAATTTCGCCTCATTCAAACATTTAGAAAAAGCCTCGTGGCAAAATATGATATGGACATTAACATGAGAAACTCTGTTACGAAACAAGATTATCATCGACCTACTGACAGTAAAGAAGAACGAAGCTGTTTGTCGTTCACCATGTACATTCCCACATGTTTTGTGTATGAAAATTCAAAATGCAAAAACGTGCAAGTATGCATCCCGGGTATTGCTACTACAAGTAAACTTCCACTATAATTTCAAGAATGGTCGAAACAGATATCCAGAGAGATAAAGACATATGGACAAGTTAAGAGCACTGGCAAAATCAGCGAAGGGGACGTACAAAAACTTGCAAGCTTGAAAATACGAAGTTTACAAATTTTGCTACTATTTTATTTAACTTACAGACTTTTTGCCGACGCACTCATGAAGTTTTTCCATTAGGTCATTAGTATCCATCTGCAACAAAGTAAGTTCCTGATTAATTAAAATGTAAGATTAAGGATTGTAGACCAAGAAAAAGAGGAACTGTATTCCAAAGAAGTCTTAAAATACGTGTCCTTGAAAGAGAAAAATACTTAATACGTATAAGCAATCACAATTGTGTCAGATTTTAAATATAGTAACAATGTTAAGTTACCTTTTTATTTACAAAGAGATTGGTTAACTGGTTGAGGAACATATCTTCTGAGATCTGTGAATGAATTTGAGGTTGATATGTGATATGACGTAACTCTAGTTTTTTTTGGAAAGAGATCATCACAAAAGCGCTTTAGACAGACTCCGAAGGGCATCACTTGGGACAAGTACCTTTGATTCAAAGAAGCAACAGAAAAATCACCACGTAACCTTTCTGTGCATTATGTGTCATAATGCTATTTTTTTTTAGCAAAAGGGCTCTTCTATGATTACAGTTTTCGTCATTAATATTAGGTCACTTTTTCATAAACAATATGGAAAAGGTGAATTTTCATTTACACAAATAGACACAAAGTTGACAAAAAGGGAACCTTATTTTTAAATTACTCCGAGAGCATAAACCCTTCACGAAGTACACAAAGTAGGATGGTGACTTCGAAGTTCGCCCACTTAAGACTTAAAACACCCCAAAACTAAATCTTCTGGTATAAATCATTTGAAAATATACTTCATATGGTGGGAGAATTTTGTTATAGTACGATACACGGCCAAACTTTCTTTCCTGCAAACTGTTTTCACGTTGTTTTCCAAGAAGATTCTTCGTGATTGTGGAACTGGTATTTCTTGCTAGAGTATTGCGAAGTTCGGCCACGCAACCCACAGTGTGGCGCTGGTAAAAATTGGTGGCGCTGTTGCTCTTTCAGTAATTATAACAGACTTCATAGATCTTCGTCATTTTATTGACAAATATGTAAGTAATTTCTTGCACACGGGTCATTTTGGAGAGAAAATAACTGTAGCTTCGTACTTTTTGGTGAAATTTGGCTCTTCCTGTAGGTTTTCATGGTGAAAATCGTGTATTTCTTAGGGTGCCCGAACTTCGCAGTATGGCGAACTTCGCAATACTGACTATACTATATTGAGAAATGGTTAAAAACTTATAATGCTTACTTTTATTGCTCATTTTTGCACAACCACTCACCCATTTCTTCTCTAAGCAAACTTGTAGTTGTTCGACTATTTTCGGCTGGTCAATCTGTGTGGGCGATGGTAGTTAGAAGAATGTGGTGAATAATGATTAACTGGAAGACAACCTGCATTTAATTTTCATCTTATGTATAGGCAAAATTCCAAAATCGGATACTAAAAAAGTTAACAACCACATAAGACCACCCATTGAATACACACCTTTCCTTGTTTGAACAAATAGCTTAAGTTTTCACAAAACTCCTCTTGACTTATCTGAAAGAGAAACAAAAGAGCAAAGTAATAGAGACCGTTACAGTTATAATACATAATGGGTTATAAATTTAACAAACATAAGTAAGGCCATTGTTTGCAGTTATTTTACTATTCCGTATTTAGTGAAAGCGTGAAGGCATAATAGTTAGCATTACTTCGCATAACCCAATCACATACTTGGGCTTCATCTTTTGCTAGTTTATGTACTGCTTTTTTAGTATATTAGAGAAAAACGGGGTTAAGCTTGCTTTATTCTTTAGCTGTATTCAAAATGGCCACTTTCAATTTAGGATTTCAAATGTATCTACGAATATAACGTCGCTTTTCAGTTTAAGACATATTTTAGGTCATAACATATTATTATTATTATAAAATTTTCTAAATGAAAACACTGCAATGTTCTCACCAACTTCTTTTCTAAGGTATTCTTCATTTCGAAAGTTAGTCCTTCGATGTTAAGCTGTTGGGTGAAAAAAACAGTAGATGGATGTTGTCTTGTTGTTTGGAAGAATAGGAAAGAAGTTATTAGGAGAGAAAAAATATCAAAATATATGAATGGAAATATTACTTGACAAAATATTTACCTTCCCTGATTCGGAGACTTTACGTAATTCCTTTAGGAAGAGTGTTTGGTTGATCTGTGAAACAAATGCACAATTTGATATTCGTTGAACATTTTATATGTAACTGTTAACGATTATACAACCTGTGTTCGTGCCTTTGATATTACAAAATAGTACATATTTATATAATGAAGAAACAATATCTCAAACGATTAAAGTAAATGGCTAAATGGCTATATTAAGGCATACTGAAAATAGACGTTAAGCACAGACACGTATTCATGCAAACTTACAAGGCCTTGTTTGAGGCAGCTCCTCATTTCATTGATATACCCCGTCACATCAAGCTTTTGAAGAAATAAAGAAATAAGAAGAGAACACTTTTAGATTTTCGAATACCCTAGGTAGTTTCAAACACATTCATAAGCAGCCTATAGTTTTGAATTATTGATAAAAGTCGCAAATATATATATCATGATGTTACAAAACATCATATATATGGACATATATAATTTCATTGATATACCCCGCCTCAACAAGCTTTTGAAGGATTAAAGATATTAGAAGAGATACATTTGTAGATTGTTGAAAACTCTAGCTAGTTTCAAACACATTCATAAGCAGCAGATAAATTTGAGTTATTTAAAAAGGTCGCAAAAACTAATATGCCTACTATTCAAATCCTTTCTTGCGGGCCGCACATTGATAAATATTTATAGCATAATATTTTAGACATGTCTGTTGTATTATATTTTGCACTCTCATATCAATTGCATTGTTGTCATATCGAATTTGTCTGCGTCTTTTAAAAGGTGAGACATACGTCCTGATTATAAAGATATTAAAATAATACGTTGCTCATATGCGTTTTACTTGAGTATTTCATAAACCAAAAATGACTCCGTTTTATTGTAGAGAGTATAGGTCCGGGTGTACATAACATTTTGTGTCGATTGAACAAAACGATATTATTTGGGAGGAATGCCAATATCATTTAAGCAAATCATAAAAAAAGAGAAAAAAAGACATAAAGTAAAAGTAGGAAGAACAAAGAGACAAGCATCTCACCGTATAGCTAATGAATTATAGTCAACTTATTGCAATTGATGACACAAACAACTTTATACTACAAGAGACCAATGGAGGAAATAATAAAGGATCATATTCTTTCAAAATACCTCCGAAGTTTTCACGACGTCAAAAAGCTGTTCCGCAAACAATTCTGGCTTAAGCTGTTGAGATATAATTTAGGAATCCAGTTAACAGCTACGTACAAATCGTCCTGTATTTATATCATTGTAAGAAAAATTGTAAGGACATTTGTTATACTAACAATTACCAACCGTTGATGAAAGACATGTAAACATATATTGTTTTTATTACAACTCCCTTCTTAGATTGTAAGATATAATAGTATGAGAGGTTGTGAAAACGTGGAACGTCCCTGAGGAAATCAAAGAAATAATCTACTTACCACTCTGTTTTCTAGGTCACTGTGTATCGTTGATAAGAAAAACTGGATGTCTATCTGCAGAGAAAACAATATACCTTTTTTTATATATAACGCTTGATTTACACATTACCATTACGTTGAAACAACTCGTTCATCACATAAATGAACAGAAAGAAATTGTTTGAACTAAACTCGCATATAAGAATATAGTGCAATATATAATCATCAAATTAGCCTACCTTTAAAACCATGTAACAATTAAGAGTAGCGTAGAAATACATCGTAAACTAGTTAAGAAAGAGAGGCTTACCAATTTTTCCTTTAAGCATCGTTTAAAACCTTCAACGAAGTCTTTTATTTGAAGCTGTGATTAAAGGGCAGAAGTCGACATAAGTAAGGTGATTAGTAGGTATTTGAAATTATGCAGCAACTTATCTAGCAATGGCAATATGCAACAAACTTGATTCCAATTGACTCTATTCACATAGGAGGATGTAACACACTTACCTCTTTAGTTTCAAGGAGTTTATGAAGTTGCTCTGTGAAAGCCTTCGTGGTGATCTGTGCAAGGAGTGTGGGTAAACTTTAATAACATTTCGATATATTCACGATTGGTCTAGAGACCAAGTGGGGTTAGGATATATCCCCAAAAGAAATCATATCATTTTAAATAATAAATTATCTGAAATTATATCATTAGTTCTCCAAACACTCACCAATTGCAGCACGATATGACTCCAACCATTAATATGTATTTATTTTAGAAACGAACAAACAATGAAAAGGTCTTATACTCACAAGATTCTCTCTAAGGCATGCTTCATGCTCTTTTAGCAAATCTTTCTTTGACAACTGTTACAAAAACAACACGTGTTTGAATAAAGGGTTAAATCTTACTTTCGAAGAACCACATACTGTTTTATCTTGCCAGTGTAAAGAGATAATCACAAGTGAAGTAAGTATGATTAATACTAATTTTAATAAAGAACACTACATTGCGTTATATTTACTTGTCTACTGATTGTTCTGATACAATTATAGTAAAGAATACACTCAGTACACATTAGTTACATTAGATTCCGCAGAACGATACAATTATATCCAGTTATGGGGTAATTAGTTAATTCTAAATATGGCTTACTAAATATCACCTGTTTTCTTTTTACCAAGGGAATTTTAGAACAATACATAAATACATAAATACCTTTACTATCGATACTAATTGACTGAAGAATCCGATATCATTCACCTGTTAAAAAAAGGTTATGAATATTTTGAAGGGGAGACCTTAATAACCTTAATAAGTGCAAGTTTTCAATAGTAACCATACGATTTCACTCAAGATCATTAAACCGCTATGATAGAAAGAAATTTTAAAAAGGTAGTAACTATAATTTCCATGATTGTCCAAAGAATTTCTGGAGAAATAAACATATTATTGCTATGGTGGTGTATTGATGCAACCAATGTCAACGTTTAACCTAACATGAAGATAAGGTAAAGACAATGCCAACGAAACGGCTTTCGTATATCATTGAAGACAATGGTCGTTTTTCAATGTTTTACTATTATTCAGCTTCTATGTTTAAACATTAACTGTATATTTTGCATAGCCGATCTATTGCCATCGATATTTAACAAAGGTCCTCATTACATTGTTGAATCAATGTAGACCTACAGCTGCACGGAAAACCTTGTCAGCTGTAGGTGAGAACGGATACAGATGCCTTCACATTTGTTACTGGTATCCTTACGTAAGAATATGATACGCATTTGCCGTAACAATGAACATTTACTTATTTAATGACTGAAATGTAATATATACTGTACTTGAATTGTTAAGTAACATACATTTGCTGGAAGTTGCGATAGCATAGGCCTAAGTAAGATTAAACGTTTAGTCATAACATTTTAAACCAGCTGTCTTGGGATACGTAACTTAACATTAAACTTACCAATTTTTCTTTGAAACAAGTTTTCAATTCGGAAGCGACTTCTTCGTACTTCAACTGTCAATACAATATTAAGACGCAAGGGTTAATGTCATATTGATTATACGTTGGAAAGAGTCATTTATTCTACAAATACGTATAAATCTAATAAGAAATAAAGTAAATGACATATGCAACAAAAATCTAAATTCCATAGACAAGTCAAAAGTTGCTTAATATAAACTAAGTAATGAATTACAGATTGCTCACAGTGCCTTCTCACCTTATTTGTTTTCAAAAGATTGAGTAAATGCCTAAGAAATCCTTCTGTAGTCATCTAAAATAAAATAAAATCGTAAGCATCAATAAAGTTCTTTATTTATCAGTGTGACATTGTTGTCGTCACTTTTGTAAATGGAATGCAAATATTTGTGGAATTAACTTCCTACTAGAGTGCTTCAAAATTTCAAGTATAAGCGTTTTAGGTGCACTTTATATATATATATATATATATATATATATATATATATATATATATATAAATATAAATATATATATATGACAACAATGAATGTGTTGTATATATCAATGAATAGACAAGATATGATTATCTTAGAAAATATAAAAAGTAAAGGTGTTCAATTCCTTCTTGTTTCTATTTTATTTAACTTATGCAGAAACAAAATGATCAGTTTGACAAGTTAGGTTAAGGTTGCTAGTTTGAATATGATGAAGTATTGAAAACTCACCAAATTCTTTATCAAGCAGTTTCGAAGTGCTCCCATGTAATTAAACTGTTCAATCTGTGATAAAAACAAGGCAAATGAATATTTCATATTCATATTTATGGACCCTATTTGAAATTGATTTAACAATGATCAAGTACCTTTCTATCATTCCAAAGGCTATCCAGTTGTGACAGGTAAGTTTCCAGTTGTACCTGTGTAATGGAAAAGGAGAATGATAATATTCATGCATGATACAATTTCAATTGTAAACGTAAAGGTAAGCACCATATAAAGACTGCTTATGACAATATTTGGTAAGTAGAAACAAGTATTTTTACGGTTTGCAGAGTAATAAGAAACTGTTGTTTGTACGTTTGAATAAGCTTTTGTTTGGTATTAGGTATTGTTTCTTAAATTTAAAACTTATTCATCCATCTACATTTGAACAAATAGCCTGTTGCCTCATAATGATGAGAAAAATATAGCAAAATCGAATGTCCTGGTAGGTTTTAAAGAAATGACATAGAGAGCGAAATAATACAAACACTAATGCAACAAACCATTTCAAAACATGGGTTTAAACACATGACAAGGCCAACTTGGTATACGGACCATGTACGGAAACTCACCGTTTCGTTTCCAATACAGGATTCAAGCTGACTTCTATAGGTTTCGAAATCAATCTGTGAGGAGAAAGTTTCAGTGACATATAGTTGAGCAGGTAAAGAACGACGATTGATGTTTAGCGTTAGATGTGTCAATCAGCCCCTGTTCATTTTCTTAGTTTTATTGTCTTTGTAAACTGATTCAATACCAAGATTTAGGTTTTAGAAGGAGCAAATGAAAAAAAACTTTAGTACCGTAGTGTCTAAAAGCCTAAGCATGAGTTGTTGCAGGAAAATGGTCTCCGATATCTGGTGGGTGAAAACAGAATCGTTTATTGAAGAATAAATTTCATATGGTTTGTGATTGTGTGATGTTAAGTGAAAATGCTAATGTCATCTTCCTGGCTAAAAACTATGTTAAAAATAAAACGCAATACCAACTTACCAATTTTCTTTCTATGCAGTCACGAATTGCTTTAACGAAACTCATAGAGTCCAGCTGTAGAATGAAAAGTCATATTATTACATGTGTTAATTTATTTTGTGGAAATCAAATGCTGAGATGACTAAATTTAGCAATTTAACGTGCTTTTCATGAGAAACTACTTGAACTTGAAGTTCTCAACACTATTATGTAAAATAAAAGCTACAATAATCACTGATAATTGTTATTAACGTTAATGCTTGAAAACACTTACCTTGCCCTTCTTAACAAGTTCTTGTAACTGACTCATGAGAGTGTCCTCTGATATCTGAAAGGTTCCGGTGATAGATGTGTGAGTTTATTATGGTCTGTTAAGTTTCATATTCAAACATCCAACCAATATAGACAACCTTTTACGCAATGAAATGTTACAATATAGTCAGTTTTAGGACATGAGGTGAAATGGATTTTGGCGTTTTAAGCCAAGTATGATTATAAATTGTTCCATTTATACTGCTTGATTTGGTTTCCGTATCTTACCAAATTCTTTGTCCTTGATAGTTGCAGTGCCTCTATATGCTCACTTATCTGGATTTGGTAGAATGTGATATGTAATGTTAGAAAATATTTGCATATTTTGTATGGATTCATCTCTAGTTAACTACAATGTATACATTAATAACGTTAAATTGTGATATATTTGCACATCTTGTGCTTATCTGTCAAACAGTCAAGAGGACGTTTCATCAGCAAATTCATATGGAATGTGATGCACATGCGATATAGGCCTATATACGATAACTTAACCGTCATTGAACAATGTACATGAATTAAATATCAAAGAATCAGAAGTTTATATCTTAACTCCTTACTTCCTAACTATCCTAACTTCTTAAGATAGCTATCGCTTAATGCATTAAAACTTTGGTTTCTGCATGTAACAGATTATGCCCGTAAGAGTAAGAAACTTGTGTTTCTAACAATAGTGACTTTCATCGAATTCCTGCAGAATTGTGACTATTGAACTCCTACAAAATCTGGGAACAAAATATTTAGATATCAACAGCGAATGTAATAAAACAGACAATGAATTGTTACTAGTACCTTTCCTCCCACATGCATTTGACATAGTTGGCTGAGAAGTTGTTGCTCAGTTATCTGTTAAATACAAAAGAATGGTTAATTCCTTTCAATATCATGAAGTTATTGTTTCTTCGGCAAGGATTATATATTTCGGCTAAAAATGGTTTCGACACATAAATGATCAAGTGAATAACGCTATGTTTACAGATCGGACTGAACCTCTCTACACATAGTAAAGTCGACATTTTGAGCAGATTAATATATACAAAATGAATATACCAGTATGTAAAATAACATCTGTAAATAGATATAAATTCAACATACTCACCAACTTATTTTTAAGACTATCTTGTAATCCTTCCACGACATGGCTTCTCTTCACCTATAGTGTTTAAATGTTATGCGAAATGTCTTACACTATTGAAATCGATATTATTAGCCTAATCGTTTCTGTCATACAAACTACATACACATTCGTTGTTACAAATCTACAACAGGATTTAATGTTTTAACGTCGACAAACGACGGCGACACAGTAAACAGGAGAATCCTGATGGAAGTAACAGCCTATGGATGTTTCATAATTTTTCTAAGATGCTTCATAGATGATACCATATCTGAAATGTTGCCATACTAATGTTCAGCTCATCTCAAATTACTCAGTAGCCTGAAATCGTGTAAGAACTATCTGCGTCGATCAGTATAGCTAACAAATGAAGAAAACATTTTATGTTATTTCTTTTGTTTACATTACAAATGCCTATTATGAAATGACTTACCCAATTATTGTCCACGGAACTTTGTATTTCTTCGGTATACTCCTTGTAGGTAAGCTGGTCAAATAACAATTATGCAAAACTGGAAGTTTATCAATTCATACAGGAAACATAAAAATACATAATAGAAAGAAAGGGAAAGATCTTACCTGCTCTTTCTCGAGGAGGTAATTCATCTGATAGCAGTAGTAAACCTCGTTTTCCTGTTAAGTTAAGTGTTTTATATCAATTATTTTAGCTTCTGCTTCTGAAACCAAGTCAATTGTAAAGAAATTCAAATCAGTTGAATAACTGGAAGGCAGCGATAAATCTGCTAAAAGTTATGATACATTAATGAGCTATTGATCTGGGAACCTAGAATGAAAAGTGAAATTAATTGAGACTTTATGATGTCACATGATGTAAGTGTATTCTAAACAATTATGACTACTCGAGGGAGGGATGAAATTCGTTACTGTTATTGATGAAATTTGTATGTACGAAAATTCAACATTAAATAGGGCTTTATAAATGCTATGAAGAACGAATAAGTATGGTAACGCATAAATGGCTGCCGGAATATTATGCTCTTACCAGATTTTCCATGGCACATCTTCGGAGTTCCTCCATCATTTCTTCCTTTGTAATCTAAAATCATATCAAACAATTTAATTTATCCGTTCCATACCTTATAGGAGTTTTCTGTCAACTTCAACATTTGACATAAAGAAAAGAAAACTTGCAACTTGAAATAATCATGAAAATAAAAAATCAACATAAGTGCATCACTACCATAACAACATAAGTAAATATCAGCGAATTCTTTAAGGCATCGGCACCACAATGGAACCATTAAAATTAGATTTCTTAATATAAGTTTGTTTATGTTAATGATGAAAATGATGAAGCAAATCATACCAGGTTGTCCTTAACTGATTGTGTCAGTTCTGCCATATATTCACTAATTTGAATCTGTTGAGAAAAATACATATCTTTAAAATTGTCTTGTTAAAATATTTACTTGAATGATAATTTAGACGTATGAATAACATTATATAAACGTATATGAACGATAAATCACCTGTTTCTCATTCAAGGCCCCCTCAAGTATACGAAAGCAATCAACTTCGGTTATCTGCGAGTGAAAGTACATCCACAGAAAGGGGTAATATAGTAAAAAGTTGTGAATAATGTGAGTATTTTTTAATAAGTGAGAATGAACTTTAATATTTAGTAGTATAACCACATTTGAGAAATTGCATTTAGCTTGTTCTCCATTCATATTCACCAACAGCAAGCGCGTAGTTTGACACACTAGCAAGGATAATGTGGTCTACTTACCGGACATTGGACTGATAGACTACTTATAACAGATGGATAAAATGAATTAACTTTGCGTTCATGGATACGCGGGAAATAGATTACCTTTTCTCCTACAACTGCTTCTCGAAGAATTTGGAACATGAACTCTTTACATAACTGGAAAAATTAAAGTAAAAGAAAATTAATTGCAATAAATGTTTGCAAAAGAAAAAACAGCTCTTGATAATATCTTTATGTGTAAAAGTAAGTTGGCCTAACGTCAGGCCAACTTACTTTTACACATTCTCCGACACAGGCTCTCTAATGGATAAGCAGTTTGCTAACAGTTTTATTTTATTTTGATAATATCTTTAATAAGCTTAAACTTTCACTTTAAAACAAAGGTTTTCATAATAATCTTAGAAGATGAAGGAGTACTTCTTGAGTAATCTGAAGTTTGTAAAACTTACACATCCTTCTGTCTGTGAATAACGTGGTAGTTCTGTAAAGAATGATTTTGTGAGCTGTAAAGAATACAACAAAACAGAAAAAGAAAAGCAGGTTATTTTCCGAGTAGATTGATAAAAAACACGGGGTAATACATAAATTATAAACCTTGGGAAATACGTGCTACTTTACGTAAAGCAATTTTTTATATGACAGCAGAACAATAAATGTTATTAAAGTATTTCCCACAACCTGTAACATGTGATAAAAGCAAATTTATGTTCATACCTTCTTTTTATCCAGGCCAGATTGCAGCATTTCCATGCACTCTCCTATTTCTATCTACATAGGTAAAAAGGTAATCAAATGTTATGGCATGAATTTAAGTTTTGTTTTTTCTAGAAATTCGTCTTTGCTATGTTTTAAATCAAATGCTGCACAAATAATACAACGTTAATTTCAAAGCTAAAGATCCTCGTAAGTCCCAGATAACGGTCACATGATTTAATGTATGACACATTAACAAGGACTTCCAGATATGCATTACTGAGCAAAGAAATACTGTTCCAAGTTCTATTCTAGCATGGTATTCCAACAAATTACAGCAATTTACATAAAGTTTGACGATGATTGGTTCACATAGATAACGATAAATTATACTGTTTAAGAAATTTTAGATATGACATTGAAGCTATAAAGGAGGAGTACAATTAAGTATTACAGTACGTAGATTGATTAAGACAGAATGAGAAAAAAAATAATTTGACTTGAAAACATGCAGTTGCAAGTAATTAGCACAACAGTGATCAAACATACTTAGGGAAAGCAATAAAAAGACATGTTTTTACGAATAACGTACAAAAGTTGCTCATGTAGGTAACCTTTGAACACATATGTAACATATATCTTTTGTGACTTCTGAAATTCTGTTCAGAAAGAATGAAAACCACCGTCTCACCAGTTTCTTTTCGACACTGAATAGCAGCATTCTCACAAACACGCTTGTTATTTCCTGTATGAAGTATTGAAGATTTTAAAATAAGACGAATTGGGTAATGGTATGAACTCATACAGTATGCAGCATGTTAATTGCTTTCAGTGACGTTAGCATTACGATTGCATATGACATTTGAGTTTCCTATTTTGCAATCTACGTCACGTTCTAAGGATTGAATTATTCTTCACGTGACACCGATCAGCTAGACAACGTCATCGATATCCTATCAATCTGATGTATTTTTTGTGTCTGTAATGTTAATAGGTATTATTAAAACCAGGTTGCAAACCATGTTTGATAGTTAAATGCTCAACAAGATGTATTTCCAGATAATTGTCATACTTTTCTCTTAACTTTATTTCGTTGTACCTCAAGATATAAACTAATCATGTGTATGAGTATGTTTAAATGAAGAAAGATGTCATCATGTTTTAAAAATATTGTAATGAAATGACTGTTTAATTCTCAAGGATATTATGTAAAAGACAATTACCTCTTCTTTAGTAGGTTGAGTATCTTCCAGGATCTTAAAAATCTGCTCCTTGAATATAGCTTTTTCCCTAATCTGTAAATTATAGAAATTAAATATCCGCAGTTAACATTTAGATGTTCATGAAACAATATTGTTTTCATGAGATATGAATGACTAGAAAACACATTAAGTTCACTTTTTTAGTCAGAGCGACTGATAGAAATATTCTGCGAACATTTGTTGTGAATAGGAACACAGTATGTGTGAGCGACATAAATGAGGCTAACATTACCACTACATGGGTTTCTCCGTACTGGACGTGAAATTATAAATGCATCAAGGTGCATGATTGTTGGTTAAAGGGCTGTTGCTGTGTTCTATGATCTTCTCAGTTGATTGCTTCATAATCTCACTAATCAAGCTGGCGTTCGAAAGTAGGAATGCCAATAACGGGTTATGATAGCATTGCGTCATACATCTTAATGTGTAATGTTCTTCCGTGTTTGTGTGTTACTTAATATAAGACTAATCCATATTGAAATGAAGACTTAACACATGATCTTCGATAAGAAACACCTACAAAATTGATATCTATACTTTATGACGCCTTACATTGTTCATTGTAGTTTAAGAACACGTGAGTGGTGCCTATAAGGGAGGGGGGGGGGGGACTACTTGTTTACCAAGCTGGATATGAGTTATGGTGATATGTGCTGTTCAAAAGTGATCAATTGAAAGTACATATCACTTACCAACACTTTCTCTGCAATTGTCTTCAAGAATGCTTTTAATTCTGTCACAGAGTTGCCCTATAAAGATAATTGTTGTTAAATTCAATCAGCGACGACATTGGCTTATATATTGTCTGTGAGATTAGGTTCTTTGCACGCAAAGCAAGATATTTCATTACAAGTAAATATATTATCGATATGCTGTTGTCTCCTTTGTGAAAGGGCCCATGTCAGTAATTCGTTGTCTTCATACGTTCCATCAAAGGGATGAATAAATGTCATTAATGTTATTGCGTAAAAAAGCTGAAAAGAGGAAGAAGTGAGTGCACATGTATGTGGAGAGAGAAAAGGGGTTCTTACCTCGCCGAACCGCTCGTGTATAGCTTGTACAATGTTTATGTACTTAATCTGTAAGGTAAAATAGTTGAAACTTAAGCACTACTGACAGCGATCCAACCACATACTTGTAAATATGTAAATATACAAGTTCACATTACACCAAAAACAGTTCTGACTGCCTATTTAATTGTATTGCCAATTGCGAACTATATGGTACCAGTTAAATCTTTTGTAATTTAATACATTGTTTAGTAATTATACTAAATTGAATTGTACTACACCAACGTAATCTTTCATATCGCCAGTTTGATACTAAAACTTGTTGTTCAAATATTGAGCAAACATTGAAAACGAGTCATACATACTTACTCAATTTATGAACCCATTTTTAATTATATGCTGTATTTACTAGAATGGGAACGTCTATAATACATTGATATCACGTTTACAATTCTTTCAGTGATGAGCAAAATGGTCTTACCTTGGAGGCGGCATTTGTTGCAGCGATGTAGCTAACATTACGATGTTGCTCAGTCACATTCAACTAATTGAAATGACAAAAACGTAATTCATGTAACCGTGATCTCTACTTCCATCATAAGTTGGTTATATTTCATTGAAAATGTTTACATTTCAGAAGCCAAATTTGTTAAATTCTTCCATTTACTTAAATGTAATCGGTTAAAATGTGTAAAGACTTACTGGTTTTAAAATGGCATACTGAACCAATGCATCGACTGCGTCCGAAGAGGGCTCCTGGAAAGTGATACGGTTACAACGATAACTTTTCAGTATAACAACCCATTTAATGCTAAACGTTCCGTTAATTATGTACCATAAAACCGTTAGATAGTCGACTTGTGTGTAAATTATCAGAACAATTTGCATACCGGTCTATATCTACGATTACCATTACGATAATATTGCTTTGTATACTAGGTAATGCAGGTCCTGCAAATGCATGTGAAATAAAATTATAACGTTTGAACATTGTCGTAAATGCAACTGCTGCATATCGTTTCTAGCATAAATATTTTTCAACGCTAAATTTGTAAAATGAAAAGTATAAAAAATCAGCAATTCCTAATAGCTTACCTTTTGGGATTTATTGGGGACGTCCATGCTTTTGAGTAATTCGTCTATTTTATGCTGCAATAAAATTTTAAAAAAAAGCAGGGAAAATGAAAAAGTTATTAAGTAGTACGGTTTGAAAACATGCATAAGACTCATGACATGAGCTCATATCTCAAGTGGACTTAAATTTAAATAACACGTTACAAATACAAATATGATGATAGAATATAGAGAGAATTACGAGGATTACTCACTGATTCTCTCAGAGGTGACGTGATAGTTGCAAATTCTCTTGCAGTTATCTGCAAGAAAAATCATCAATTGATTTGGAATTAAATCTCTTTGAGACGTATAACACTCTTTCTAAGGGGAAAAAGTCCGACACTGATGGCACTGTATGTGGATATTATCAATGCATAGTTGCTCTTTACGATTAAACGTTGTTGCATCGTCAACACACAACTTGCCCGTATGGATACAATTGACAAATTTGTTTTAGTGTAATATTCCAAAGTAGGGTTGGCAACTGAGGCAAACAACAGTTGAAGTTGAAATGCAGACTGAGTGCAGTTGAAGGGCAGGGACCCACTTCTAGGGAGTACACATCACGGGAAGTTTAGGGGCTAGGGAATACGAACTACACCTGCCCCCATTTCACTCTCCATCCGTGAAATTATTTTACATGCAGTTCAACTTGTTGATATAAATGTAATGTCATTTGTCCTATAGCTGCAAAACTTTTCATAGTTCTTATTCGCCTTTGTAACGAAAGCCTGGCAGAAGTGGAAATACCACTGCATACTGTAGAGGGGTCTCAGGTGCTTTAGATGGGATCCAGTGGAATCTCAAGCGTTTTCAGATATTCATTTTTCCCTTGAAGTATATGTAAGGCAAAACATACATACATTTAAGGGAAATTCAATTTCTATGGAAATTTTCATTGAAAGAACTTACGGAGTAAAGAAGATAAGGCCGGGAAGTTGTTAGGCTTTTCATTTCTTTTTCATTTGGTACGGCTTAAAATCACAAAAGCACAATTGATGTTAATAACGTTGAAGGTATTACAAGCCCGTAAGTTGCGGCTCTCTCAGACAGTTCTCTTTTAGCTATGTTAACTTAGGTTTAGAAATAAACCATGGTGCTTTCATATTCATTGGTATGTATTTCAAACCTACTTGGGATAATGGGGGTGACGCCTACGGAAGGGTAACATTATAGACTACTTTTAACCAAATTATGGAAATTTAGAAGTTCAGTTTTGTTTTACCGCAACCGACTCTGGGTGGTAAGCCCAATTGGTGGGGTGGAGGAAGCCAACCCATGCCCTTTCTCCTTGATGCCGCCTCTTATAATAAAGACCTTGCAGTGTGCTCTTTATATTTTAGGATAAGGGTTTTGTAAATTTTGCTTTAGGTGATAATAATGTTGTCTTAAGACGTAAGAACATACAAATGTCGTAAAATAATCATATTTCCAATGATCTAGTTATTACCAACCTTTTTCTGCAAATACTGCTGCTTAGCAATCTCAAGACACTTCTCTGAAACCTGAATGATAGAAATAAGATAGACCCATAAAGTTTCTTGGGTAAGCTAATGATTACTTTGGTGTCTTTAGTACACGATTGAATACATTTTCAAACTAAATGAATACTATCTGTTGGAATGCTTCTCATTATGTTAGTGATTTGTTACCCTCGTGTAGACAATATATAACATTCTGAGTGCCATAACTAGTGAAAATACAAAAGCAGATTAACGCAGAAGTGGCAATTTGTACCGTCTCACAATTCAGTTTCGATTAATAGGGGAAAAAATAGCAGAGCAACATTATACCGCAAACCAACATAAAAGGAGGGCTAGGCATATATGTGTGCGAAATTAGAAATTAGAAAGCAAAAAATTTAGCACATTATGCTCTTTTTCAATATTTTACAGTAGCTCCAAACTCTAGCTGTTTCAAAGACAGTATGGCCAAACCTGTTTCTTTTCCGCAATGATCCGGAGTATTTCGACAGTTTCCGTGGACGATTTCTGTTAAAAACGAATGGCAAAAAAATCGTTAATGCCCTTTATGGGAACCGAACAAACGTCGGACAAACAGGTGGCGGGAACTGCTACGTCCTTCGATGTGGAATAGAAGCTTATAGAATTTATTAAAATTCGTTGTTTACAATGATGTCGCATTTCGTTGTACATTAAATATACGTGGGCAAAGCAAATTGAAATTATAGGGATTTTCCATTACAAATTAAAATATTCTTGTCATTGAAGTGAAATGCTGTGTATAGATTTGATAAAAGGAGGTAACGTGTATTTAATGTTATCACAATCTTGGAATTTACACAAAACTATGTTACCACAACTTAAGTATATGTATATGGTTCACTAAACTTTGATACGAACCACGTTTTCTTCTTTTTCAAGCTCAAGACATTCTAGTATCCAAATAAGCTCCTACAGCAACATAAGAAGAAAACAAGGACAAAGAAAAAAGATATAATAAATGTAAATTTTTATAAATTGGTATCACAATAGAGAGTTTACACATTGCTAGAAGAACAAGCGTGTTGGTAAGAGTATCTATATTTACATACAGGTATCGATTGAAATGCACACATACATATCTTAATCACGCCCACCAACAAGAAACGAAAATGTATAACATAAACTTCTACATATTGTATATTATTATGAATTATATAAATATATAAGGTTTTATTGACTGTTTACTGACCTCTTCCTGAAGCTGTGTATCTTTAACAAACACACCCAAGAGGCGAACAGTATTCTCCTTCTGTTGGTTATTAAAAAATAAACGTATCGTTATATCATTATGATTCATTCTTTTTATTTATTTAATGATATAAGGTTAAAGCTTAGTCCACTTAGAGTTTATACTATCCATGGTAACCAACTTGTTGTCTTATTGCCAACTAATATTCGATAACATGAAATCTTTCATTAGTACAACGTTTCTATGAGACCAATCCCGAGGTTTCTGTGTAGAGGTCATTATAAGTTCATTTACTTGTCCGTTTTTTTTTTAAATCGGGAATGAGTTCTTCGTTTTAAGTAAAAGATGGAGAAATAACGTTTTTATATTTATCATCGGTTCATAACAAACAATGATTTTTTGAGACGTCCATAAATCATGTGTCGAACGTATGGTTTTTGTTGGCTCCGGGAGATTGATAGTTCAACTTTGTCCTACTGATGACACTGTTCTAGTCAAGTACGAAATAACTAACCGTTCTATAGTTGGTGATATATCAGCACTTTTCTATCGTTCTAACAATACACTATACCCCATCGCGGTAATATCAGATTTGAAGGTTTTGTTATTGATTAAGTAGAAATGACGAATTTTGACAATGGGATGTGCTACGTCACACATTGTTGGCAGAAGCTGCATATGTTTCATTGAAATGTTCTAGTTCATAAACAAACCAATACGCATACCCCGTGCTTCGCAATAAACTTGTCTAGTTCGTCTTTGAACCGTTCTTTTTGGACCTGTTAGATAAATAACAAATATGTTACCGCCTTTTAAGAAAGAAACATTCAGTGTTATTGATGGTGCAGGACCAACTTGATTATATGGCTATTCACACAAAACGTACATGATTTTTAGATCTCAAATCAACGAGCTTCTGAAAAAAAATATTGAAATATTTGATGTATAAGCCTTTTGCCGAGAATTATTAGTGGCGGGTGTCCGTGACAATACACATGACCTACAGTTGAATATTAACTTGCAAACAAGAGAGCGCTTTTTATTAAAAGAAAACAAAAACCTCACCTGTGATTCCATTTCAAAAATAGCACGAAACTTCTTATTAAATTCTTCCTGGAGGTTAAATGAATGTTAGATTTTACTGTGTGGTCCTATTACTGTCAAATATACTGCATAAAACACTTCAGCAAATAGTTATTATAAATTGTATGCCTATTTAAGTGTATTGTTAACTGAAGGCAAAGTACAACTTAAACACTTTATATGTTTTCTTACCTGCAACTTTTTCTGTGCCTTATCACTCTGATGGAAAAAAAAGTTGTGAAATAAACTTGTGTAATTTGTGACTCGTGAACAAGACGTGCGTTAGAAAGCTACTCACAAACATAACGTATTTGGAAAGATATATAAAATAATTATAACGCTCTTTTTTTAATGTCGATTGTTCTCACTGCGATCATTACGTAAGAAAGTTTACCTTTGGTTTCGTGCTTTTGCTCTTTTCTTTCTTCTTCTTATCTGGCGTTTTCACTTTCTGAAAGTTAGGAAAGTATTTTTTTGGTAAGATGTCAATGTGTTCTTTCCTCAAACTGAGTAATGAAAGTACCTTACTTTTACTTTATTACTATGATATAAAACATAAATTACTTAAATGTTAATGAATGATATAGTTTGCAATATGCAGTGCTTCATTACGTCATCAATCCAAGAGTACCTTTTGTTTTGTGTCTTTCTTCTTGTCTTTACTTTCCGTGTCTGTCGCATCCGTTTTCTGAAAGTGATCAAGCACGACTCACTAAGTATGTAATTGTAACACAGCAAGTGAAATGATATTTGCAGTTGATAATTTAAAATTTCGATCTCAATAATCCAAACTGCCTTCAATTTCATTCAGTTGAAGGTCCTTCCTTCTTTTCTATGTGTTTTGGCATAAGTTCATACAAAAGTGATAGGGTATAATCCATAGATGGAATGTATGCACAAAAGAGGATTAAAATTCCCATCATTCCTCTATACAATCATGTGTTAGGGATATTAGTACTCAAACGATTTGGCATATACAACTGCACTTGACGCAATAGCTGTGTTGAAGCGATTCATTACACAATAGATGTTACATTGGGAGACCTATAGAGCCTAAACATGTCAATTTAAGCAAGCACGGATAATATCATTCGCCGTTATGATCTTGTTGTTCACATTTAAATACTTGGCATTCGTCAGCAACAGCATATATATGTACCTAGGATTAATATAAGTATATGAAATGTTCTGTTATGGGTCCAAAACTCACGCACACTCTTATATCATGAGAAATAAATACAAAACAACCGAGAGCTGATTTACATTTTTAGATAACAACGCCTCATTCTCTGCAACTTTGTCCCGCTCCGTAAAACTTGCTTTTTCGACCTCGACAGCGGTTTCGTCAGCATTCTAAAAGAAAGGTTACATGTTTAGCTCTGATATACCTTACGGGGAAGGGGGTTAGGGGAAGGGAGTCTTGTGGGGAATAAAATTGGCAAAGTTGTTGTCAAAACTTTGTTTGACTTAATACATGGCAAGAAAGTAACCCATGCTTTTAAAGAAATTCAGAGCCACCCCCCCCCCCCACATTAAAAGGGAAAGCATCCGTTGGTAAGATATCAACATGTACTTTCCTCAAAATGAGAAATACAAGTACGACTTCTACTGCAGTACTTTAACAACAAATAATAAATTACTGAAATGTAAATAATTGATACCATTTTACAATATACTGTGCTTCATTACGTCATCAATCCAATAGTACCTTTTGTTTTGTGTCTCTGTTCTTGTCTGTAATTTCCGTGTCTGCCATGTCCGTTTCCTGAAAGTGACCGAGCATGACCAACTAATTATTTAATTGTAACACAGTAAGTGAAATGATATTTGCAGCTAATACTTTAAAATTTCATTCTCGATAATTCTAACTGCCTTCAATTTCATGAAGTTGAAGGTCCTTCCTTCTTTTCTATGTTTTATATCCATTGGTTAACAAAGAAGTGAGAAAGTATGATTAACCCATGATGGTATTAAATGCACAGGGGAAGATTAAAATCCCCATCATCCCTCTATACAATCCTGTGTTAGGGAGATTAGTACTCAAACGATTTTGCATATACAACTGCAGGTAACGCAACAGCTGTGTTGAAGCGATTCATTATTACAAAATAGATGTAAAAATTACATTCGATACATATAGAGCTTAGACTTGTCAATTTAAGCATGCACGGAAAATATCATTTGCACTAACGAGCTTGCCATTCACTCTTGAATACTTGACATAGGTCATAAACAGCATATATATGTAGTTAGCATCAATGTACAAATATGACAAGATCTTGTGTTCAAAACTCCCGTACACGCCTATATCATTAAGAATATATAAACAACAAAAGAAACCTGATTTTCTATTGTAGATAACAACGCCTGCTTTTCTTTCTTTTCATTAGTACTTGCTCCTCCGACCTCTACATCTACATCTACATCGGTTTCGTCAGCATTCTGAAAGTTAGGTAACACGTTTAGCTTTTATACATCATACGGGGGAGAGTTGAGGGGGGGGTCTTGTTGAGAATAAAATGGTCACAGTTGCTGCCAAATTTGGTTTGCCTTAAATATGGCCAAAAAAAGGTAACCCATGAATTTAAAGAAAATTCAGAGCTCCCCCTGAAAGAAAAACGTTAGTCTTTCCGTGTACTGTGGTAATAATTCCCCTGCAAACAATGCATTTATATGTATTTGAAAAAAAACACTAATAATTATTCATATGATTTATAAATATTAAAAAGTAAACAAATAACGAAATATATATTGTGGCTGCTTGTACCGTTTGTGCTTGTCCGTAAGGTAGCAAACGGTTTTCTGTTTCTTCTGACTGTTTTCCCCCGCTCTTACAGATTCCTGAAAAAAAGTAATTAACATGCATATGGTCAGCTGTAATAAAGCTTATGACTTGTTCCTTCAAATTTATATTAGCAAAAACATTCAAAAAATAAAAATAATTTTATTAATAAATCGTTAAATTGTTGATATCAAATGGACGAAATTTTATAAAGTTGACCTTTTTAGCATTTTTTCAGGAACAAATAGTCAACATTTCGATAAAAAAACTAACATTCAGGGAGGAAATTTGAGATGATTAGGTCAAATGTTGAATGTTGTCAAATGTTGAATGTTGTCAAATGTTGTCGGAATTTCGTGAAAAATAGAAATTCTATGATAATTCGGGATAAATTGAGACTTAGTAATTTTACATTAATCTGTAGATGTTGTTCATTTTCTTTTTATCAATAACATGCTCTTTAGTCAGTTAATTTGGCAGAATAATACGTGCTGCTCTATGTTGGTACTACTGCAGGTCAAGCTGCTCAGGGAGAAGGGGCGGCAAGTGCTTGCAACATTCTTCGTATAAACTTTGAAAACGAAAACAAAATGTCCAGAAACGTGCAGTGTGTATGTTACATTTGCTTAACATGAGGTGAGTCACGTTAGCATGAAAGCTTTAACCGTTACATTTGCCAACGGAATATGATATTTGTATTTGTTTTGAATTCTCCCCTCGCTGGCATGTTGATATCCAACATGCCAAGACTGCGATATTTTATTTTGAACTACACTGACATTTTTAATAAAGAAAAAACTTCTACTTTGAACGTTACGGTTCAACGATCGTCTGGATATGTTGACAATCACATATCTACCTTTCTTACGAGTCCGAATCACTATGAATACAACAGCTATAATTGCGAATACAACCAATAGACCCGCAATAAGACCTCCTTTCCCTTTCTTTTCTGTCACCGGATCATCCATGCACTTAACTTTGTCTGCAATGAAGGTCGGAAATATTACACCATTAGAACATAAATAAATTCTATGAATTAATCATTTTGGTTTTGTAGACATATTCTGTACTAACGTGAATGTCACAATGAGGGAATGTGACAATGAAGTACAACGAATAGTTTTTTTTCCATTAGTTATTAAAATGAACTATTATTACATGTTCTGCTTACATTGCGAATGACCGAAAGGTTCTATAATGTTATTTGTACCGACAATATTAATTATCTTAGGCTTGATTACCCGTGGTTATAGTTATTTTTGATGGTTTAATCTTCCTAGCAAACTTGTCCGGTCTCGCAGTACACGTCAATGAGGCGGTTCCATCGCATCCAATAATTGCATAGTCTACCGTCAAATATGATTCACTAGTCCCGGATTCAGGATCAGTTGTTGTCTCTCGTCGATGATTGGTGAGCTTGACTTCTAGTTTTGAATCATCATCCTCGGTCATTGTAAGCTCAAGTGGAGGCCTGAACCCCGAGACCGAGCAAGTTAAACTCCCTGGTTTAGTTCCATTACGTGTGCATGATTCAGTTGATGCACATCCTTTGATGTTTACTGCTGCATTATCGGGTGAAACTGAGAAAGATGGAGCACCCATATAAGTATCATTCGCTTGTCAATTCAAACAATTTCGTTTGTTTGTTCTGATTTCAGCATAGAAATGATGTATAACGATATAAATAATAACAATAATAAAGTATTCCACATACGCTATAAGCGTAATTACTATAACGTTAATTTAGATGTTTGTCATTGTTCGATTCATGATCGGTATACAAATACTTATTTCTTTCCTTTTTATAAAGTAAAAAGCGCGAAGTAGGAAGATGTTAAAATTGCATATCATGAATTATAACCACATCCTTTCATTAAACTATACTTAGATTGTCTATAAAGACAAATATAATTTACTAGTCCCGGATTCAGTATCAGTTGTTTCTCTCGTCGATGATTGGTAATCTTCACAACTTGAATCATTACCCGTTGTCAGCATAAGATCAACCGGCGGCCTAAACCCCGAGATCGGGCAGGTATATATATCTAATTTCATTATTTGCACTTTCTTCATTCCGTCAACATCCTCCTAAATGTACTGCAGCTTTTGCTGGTGAAACTTGGAAATGATGCAGTGAACAACTCAACATATGGAAGTGTAAATCCTTAAAATACACTTTTGCGTTTTCTTTTGCAAAGTCAGTTCATAAGCAATTTAAGTCATAATGATGTAATTAATTTTAAAATTGTAACTCTAATGTTACCCTATATTAGTTCTGATGACAAGCTTTCTGAGCATTTATATATTCAGCGACATTGTGCAAAATATTACGATAGAAACATAATAAACACTTACTCAGTACAGTAACATCTAACACATGTTCTTCTGCAGTGGTGCCATCGCTGGAAATGCATCTATATACACCTTCTTGTTTATGTGATACATTGTCAAACACTACAATATTATCATTCATTAATTGGCATGATTCATCGACACATACTTGCTGGGATGTGGTCGTATTAGTTTCCATAAGCAGTTTGCTGATTCCATCAAAGAAAGTGACATAAAGTTGAGCAAGAGGTTTAGACTCAACTGGGCATTTCATATGAAATGATGATCCCTCGTTGACATTTCTCTCTGCTAAAGATGACCTTAAAGGGGGATAGTCTCCACTGACTAATAACGAGTTAGTTAGAGTGGTTTTGTTGGCCCGGTCGGATGCTACGCATGTAAACTTTTGTAAAACAAATGACTCCTTTTCATATTGCAAAGTTGAACTTGAAGTGAAAAGGGATGAAATATTATCACGTTTATGAACTGATGTATATTTTGAAGAAACATCTACTGCTATGCCATTTGGACCAAGTGTTTGCCACGCAAGGTCTACCGGAAGCCAAGAATCTTTTGCAATGCATAGAATAGCATCAGAACTTTCCTCAAATAGTTCTCCCGGGCACAATTCAATTCGTCTCGATCCACAGTCATGTATAATTAGCGACTTCAAGGGCACTGAAGATAAGGGACATTGAAACAACGTTTAGAACATCAATATCGAGTCAGAGTATCCTATTTAGTATGGTAATGGAGTCCTAGCAAACCACAGCTGTAAAATAAGTGCTTCTTGACTTGTGAGAAACGAGTCTCGATAGCTGTTATTTTTAAAGGACTTAAGCAATGGCCCCGTTGTCAATCGAACATGTAACTTACTTATACACGGTGATGCGCGTTCCCACTGGATTCTAAACTTCATCATTATGATCTACATATTTGCGTTTCTCCAATATCCGGAAAATATGGATAATTTTTGGGGGATATAAATGGGTAATTACCAGTGGCGGAGCGTCCATACAGTCAAGGGGGGGGGGAGCGGATGCCCCCCCTGACGAAGCAAAATGGGCTGCTGGCGCCCTTTTCAGCTCTTTACCACTTTTTACTTATTCTAGATTATTGTCTTTTTTATTGTGCTCTCATCTACTTATTGACATTTGTCACATTTTGTTGGTGTATATCGGCGATGACACCTATTTATTCTTTGTTTATCTGTAAATTAGCCAGGCCCAGAAAGGGTCATTTCCGGGATCTAGGGAGTATCTTTACTCAAAAATTTTCTGTACGCTACGCGCCAAACAGTGGTGGCGCTCCGCTTAGATAGTGTCGAAAGCACCCCTACAGACCATTTTCGCCCCTCCTGGCCAACACCCCTAGCTCCGCCACTGGTAGTTACATATTTTTCTAGGTGTTAACATAGACGGATCTACTTTTCTTACGCTCTTGCAGGTAGACTCTATAGCCGCATCCAAAGTGTATTTAGCATAGGTATGGTTGCTCTTTACAAGCTTCGTCTAAAAGGAATCTCTACATTTAGTACACGCCTGCATTCTATTTTTAATAACTAAAGACTATGAGGAACTAATTTTTAATATGTGATCACCTAATGTCTTACTAACATTCTATTTCAGAAACACTTCCTGACATTAAAGAGAATCATAGAAGTCAAAATCAAGTGCTTTCTTTCAATAACCAATGATTGAGATACTCAACAATAAATTGCCAAATGAAGAGTAATCATGTCCATTGTACATTTGTGTGTATTGACATGTATATTTTGACTGATAACTTCATACATTATGTACACGACGATATATTCAGTATCATACTATATATATCAACGTAGGACACAATTTCGTACTATGTGTGACATATGAAAAAAGGCATCACATCACAGTTGGTGTACTTAACTAATTTGAAATAGTTTTATTCTCTGATCGTAAAATGTGAGAGAAGTGCATCGCGGGAATATAATATGTTTAACGAACAGTCCATTTTATCAATTCCTCAGAAATAGACCCAAAACCAATACTTAAAAAGGTATTACTGGTTTAAAAATTTTGCATACTACATACTACATATTGTGCATAAAAATGCCTGCTATTGTCATTCTTAATTTATATCTCTAAAGTTGGACGTGAACAAAACATATATTTTAAGCATAATATATTCTAAACTGACATCATGAGCTATTATATATCAATGTAAACCTCTTTTCAAATTTTTGTAGGGCTTACCAAACGCGATTCGGATATTTCGTCTGGACTATGGATATAGCTGTATACATAACAAATTACATGACAATGCCTTTCAAGTTTAAGAATCTTTACTGGGTAGGTTAACAACTTACCGACGATAAATATTGCAATGTTTTCTTGTGACGATGATCCATCTGAATGGAGAACAGCTATTTTGTATATGCCTTCGTGCTTCACATCAGTCCTTTTTATGACCATTGAACCATCATCTTGTATGTCATACTCTCCTGAGTCATATCCACTTCCACGTTTCTGTAAGGTTTCCCCATCAAACCGCAAAAACGATTTTCCTGCTCCGTTAAAATACCACCTGACAGTAAGGAAGGATCTTTCATACTCACAAGATATAACAGCAGTAATATCGTAATGCAAGAAGTAGGTTTCCTTACAGACAAGTTTATTATTGGCGTCCGCCCCTGGAAAAGAAATTAAATATCCATTTTACTGAGCGTTACGATACACACAGTAACTATTGAAAATCTTACAGTCTTGTTCCACAGAAAACCTATGTGATAAGTTTTCGAGCATTACACATTCTGACAGGAATAGCCGTTCATTATAGTATTTTGTTCCACTTGGCAGTGTACTTTTACTACTTCACATCACATTTCAGGGATGAATAAACAAGAGAACCGGGAACATAGAATATCGATTGTTTTCTCTTGTTAATAACAGCATTTAGGAAACATTGAAACTTCAAAAGAGAAAAAAAATTATGCACAGTGACATAAGTGTATCTGGGCGAACTGACTCTCGACACCACTGTTTATATTTAAGCCGTGAGTTTGTTTCATTCATCAGATTTTTGACGTTGTGCAAGTTTTGTATGGCTTAGATTTCTACCTCGTGAACGTACATATTTCATGGTTTTCGCATATTCAAAGTGTTTTAATACATTGATTTAGATGAAGACAGTGTGTTTAATTGCTATCTTAAGATTGATGACGTTATATACATTTATTACATCGCGTTAAAACAGTATATTTTAAATAAATATATTTTACCAAGAGTGTAAACCTGCAATTCTCACATTTTAACAGAAATGGACTACGAAAGCATTGCAACTAAACATATTTTTGTGTAACTGGCAGTTAAAGACTACTGGTAAGTTGACATAATATAATGTCCCTTCCAGATTTCCGTAAATATATACCTTTTATCTATCCTTTAAATATTCAGCTACAAAATACCATGGGAGTATTTCTATTTCATCACTCAATTCCAGTGACACATAAATCATTTAGCTGAATTAAAATACAAACAGTGACATCAATTTTTTCTCCAAACAATGACAACACCTGACCACATTTAGACGAGTAGATTACAGTGCTGGATATGATATGTACATAATTATATACCTCTTGTCCATTATATGTTTACCCTTTCCAACTACTTTACTAGTTCATCTATTTATGCGGGGATACACTGTACATGAATTTACCAATGGAGCTGATGTACTTAGCAATAAACAAGCATGCAATATGTATATGCATCCATACACTGTACATCTGCTGTACGGTCATTGTACGTTTGGGAATGACAAGATCCAAAGCATTAAAAGTTGTAAAACTAAATGGACAAAATGTATAAAATAAAAAGCTTAGGACACAATTGAGGATAATATCTCTTATGCATACCGTTTGCATATATTAATATGTTAAAGTATTCAGTGTGCTAGTAGTGCACTTGTAATTACTACTAGCAGATGGACTTCCCCTTGAATATATACTGCAACTATTTAAGATTTGCCTCATGTTGTTGTGGTTATTGAGCTCCATAGTTTTTTATAATTAAAATTGAATGTTTCATTTAGGCCACTCATATGACAGCCCTCAGCCGTCTATGTTGCATTTGGCGCCTAGGACGAAACTAGCACCTTTCGAGACCAAGAGATGAACGACACGTACGGGTGGTGCCTCGGACCGAGCAGGGCTCTAGGCGTTTAACCGGTGGGGCAGCAGGCCCTTCGATCACGCGTCTAACTGGAAGTGACGAATCTGGTATAAACTTACGCAATGGGTTAATTTGTAATAAATTTATTACTGATGTGCGGTTTGTGATGTGATATGATATAGATTCATGTGTCTAACAAGAGTTTTCTATATATGTGCCAGGTAATGTGGCATATCGGTGCGAGAAAAACATTTAAAACGGAGGAGTGTAACCCATATTCATTTCAAGCAGATTTAACGGCATGTTGACCTGATCCCCAACTAAATTGTTGTCGGTTTTTTCTTATGAAATTATGTAAAATTCCACATACCGTAAGCACCAGTGCAAAAAAACACCAGCAGCAAAAGAAGACCAGCAGCCTGTAACCAATAAGAAAAACAAACACAAATTTATTATGTTTGAAAGACATCCCGTTGCCATTGGTGAACCTTGCTTCCTCAAAAATTATGAGGATACAACTTATCAACATATTGTCCTAAAGGTGCACGTCAGTGATGAAAGTGATAAAATTAATAGTCAAGGTGAAATATCATTCAAAACAATCAGTTTTATAAAATTAGTCCTGAATAACTTAACGATATTTGGATAGCTCATTTTGTGTGACATCTATATCTTTAGAGAAATAGGCCAATCCACAATCGGAAAGGACTCAGGTTTTAATCTTAGACTACAAAGCAACAAAATAAAGCTTACCAAAGCCATCTCTTTTGTAAATGCAATGGACATTTTCGATGAACTGGGATCTGTTTCATGAAAAAAGCTACAAGAAAGTGTAAAGAATATCATGTAAGTTTTTGTTATTGTTATAAACGGTCATCATTGCATGTGCAAAATTCTGTACATGCTTTTTCAAAGATGTAAACGGTTAACATATGACTTATCGGGAGTTTGGAAATACTTTTTAAAGTTGCTTGACGAAACCTTTAATATCAGAACATCGTTATAAAAGAAATGCTACTTCAAATAAGTCAGCAATAAAGGTTCACTTTTCAAGTACTTGTGAACGCTTGTCTATCATTTCCAGCATAGTTTACAATTATATATATGCAACTTCGTCAAGCTAATTACAAATCAACTTTGCTAGCAAAGATCGTTGTCTGAGAATACAACTTGAAGAAAATGTTGCCACAGCTTTAGATGTGAATTACAAAATACCGCACAAGCCGACGTTTTTATATGTAAAAACCATATGTTAAAATCATTATTCAAATGACCATTATTTCAATAACAATATATCGTTTTATAATTAAAGGCGAGTTAGTTACATATTATCAGAAGTGATGGAATCATAGCGCGACTTTAATCATAACGTCATATTGTGCCCCAAAAAGGATGAGATCTGAACATCTATGGATTATAATTTTGTTTAATTTTTCGTTGGGTAGTAGCGGTGAACGCAGTCGCAAATAATTGCTATGAATGTGCTATTTAGCAGGCATTTTTGATTTAACTATAGTCCTAAGTAATTTCAGACCAAACTTCTCATGGAATATATTGAATTGTGTAAGTTCGGGTCTCGTTCCCAAGTTTAACCACACCGAAGACACACACACGATGAAGTCCCCACAACTATTGATAAAGCAAACTCGCTCCAGGAAATATCCAGCAGCTCGTGTAACAAACGAATGTTTATGACAATAAGTACTACATTCCCCCCTAATTACGTATACACTGGTATCAACCTAGCCTAACAAGTCAGGAGTAACCCTGTCCCGGAAATATTACCGTATAATACATACTTCGTCTAAATGTAGATTCCTATCCCGACAAACAATGAAGTCTCCACAAAAGTTGTGTACACTGTCTGACAGTACGGTACACAGGAAGACAACGAGACAACTTATATAATGTAAAAAGAACATCAAGACTCAGACAAATAGGATCTCCTCGGACTCAATATCGAGTTTTACCTAACCAACAACACACACTAAATACCAAATAAATCGAATTTACTCAACCCTCCCCACGTGCCATAATTATAAAACTTTTACAACGCCTTGGTTTCACTGAGTAAACACTCAAACAAAAAACCGATTTTCTCTAATAACAAAGTTACAATGCGAACCACCCTAAGCATCGTGGGTAATGTCGACCATTGCACCTAGTACACAGGTGTGCACGATTTGTAAATATCAGGATCCCGCCATTAGATGCAAAGGGTTCACTTTTCCAAGAGTGACAACTATTATTATTCACGTTCAACGTGGTGATGTTCTTTTAGGACTACATACATAGATGAGCGTTCAGTACGTTTTTCGAGCGTTTCAAGCTATTCTTTTACAACGTTCGGCACGTGTGTAATACGATACAACTCACATTAAATCGATCCAAATAAATTCGAATGAATTCATCTGTTATGTTTTTAACAATATTCGAAACACTTGAACAAGGCTTGTTGAATTGAATTATTTAACAGTCTATACCTATGTTGAAGTAGATTATTTACGAAGGTGAACTCGTTAATTTGCATGCGAGACGAATGTTGAATTAAACTGATGGATTTTGTTACTTTACTGATACAAGAAATTGTACAGAAACAGAAGTATACACTGAACCTGTAATAATCACAATCAACTTGACGTTGCGTATGTTTATATCCTAAGCATTTCCCAGTAAATCCGAACTTACTGGAAACAAAACATTGTTAAATGATGTATTGTTAATGACTCACCCATAAACGTAGGATAAATGGCAGGGTACTGCCTGGTCATATGCGACTTGAAAGCCTTTATAAAAGTCAACGAGGATAAGAAAAAGATAATGCTTATAGTAATGAAACCTGCCAGATATTAACAAATGTTGAACAATTACTAGTATGTATACTTACTTTGATTTGTAGTGTATGACTGCTTTAAGGACATATCTCATCATGCGAGGCCCAACTTTAACTCTGTGTTCTAATGTAGGTTGAATGTTCATGTATTACTTACAAGGTGTGTGTATAACGATTCTAAAGTATCTTCATAAGGACACTCTTAAACCTAGACTAAAGTTCAAATTATTTATTTACATATCAGTGAAATATAGCACATCAACGTGCAGAGTCCAAACGTAACTTTGAGAGTGTTTAAAATTGCACCTAAATTCAGTTCACTTTGTTAAGCTTATTTATAATTGGTTCAAGAAATACTATCGTTTCTTGAAAGAATATTATTAAGGTCTAACATATGTCAATTAATAAAATCTTGAAGACTAACTCGAAGATATTCTAAGCAAAACCAAAATGAAACCGAAACTAAAACTATTCAGACGTAATGTAAATATTATCATTCAATATCTCTTATACAAACTTATTAAACGTCTGTTTAACCCAATAGCAGACAGTATATGTAATAACACTGCATATGTTGAAAGCACACATATTCAAATTGAACCAATATAGATGAGTTGAGTACATGCAATCTACTATCTTAGTATATTTTAGTGATAGCATTTACTATTCTATCATACAAACTGTAAAAACATGTAATTTTATTTAAAACAAATACTGCCAACAATTTTCAGACAATGTTATTTGCAATTTTGGGCAGTATGTTAAATTACTTATTGATTTTAAGTTTACAGACGTACCAAAAATTGCATAACATATGTGTAAATATTGTTGTCAGTACCATGTATTGTAAAATTACAGCTTCTTTATACTAAGAGTGAAATGTTCTGTTATTTAAAGCAGCATTTTGCGTTTTGTCGCCGTTTTCCACTTTTTTGACAAGTCCAACGATTTTTTTTTTTACATATATCAATCACAAAACAGCAAACTAAGATATTAGCCATTCTCCCCTGCCAAAAGCGTTAATTGGTTGCTTTAAGAGAAGCATTAATAAATACTGCTAAACCAGTAGGAAGGCTCGTGACTACCTTGCTTGGAAAAATAAAATCGCAATTTAAGGATGTTAACATTAACAATTTCGATGAAGCAATAAACCTTGCGCAAGATCGTGGTACGTGGCGGATATTAATCACTGAGCATGTCGGATAAACGAAACTTAACTTACTACTTACTACTAAAAGCGTTAATTGGCCAGTAATTAAGGACATTTGCAGATAATGAGAAAGTGTCCACCGACAAATTATACATTTAATAATAATCGCATACAGTTCCCCCAACCCACTAGTTTGAATTCAACCAATCAGAGAAGCAGGTTAAATTATGAGCCGTTGCTAAAAATAGATTCAAAACTTCGAGTTGATTACTTGCTACAACCAGCGAGCTGGACTGCTCCCTTGTACAAACTGCCATAGACAATCTACATAATCAAGCATGGTGTTGTATTACGTATTGGCCAATAACGTTCGTAGCTTTTAAGTATTCATATTATGGCGAGGTTTATTTGGATCCCAACGGAAAATATCTTCGAGAAAAACAAAGTTGAAATGTGTAAATTTTTCTACTTTTATGCCACCATTTGAAGTAAGATTTGAATAGATAAGCTAGTAATGAATGTCGTTATGGTATCGTGGAATCCATGAGGTTGAGAAAAACTATAGAAAAGGACGCAAAATGTTGCTTCAACAGAAACTGAAAAAAGAATCATGCAGCAGGCTTTCGAAAGATTTATCATATGACAATTTATTGAAGAGGACCAGACAACGATCATGTGTAACACACTGTGTGCTGGAAGATGCAATTGAAAAATGGAACTTTTCTAATTAATATGAACAAATGTTATTTGAGTCAGATAAGTTTGTACAAAACGTTGTTGGATCCAAATCAGTTCTTATACCTGCGAAGTTTCCATTATACACATTTGTAGTTTTGATAAATCTGGGATACTATGACGTAGAGCGTTGCACTCATTTAGCTTTCATAAGTTAACGGCTAATTAAAAGCCCACATTCATCATTTGAATAATAATATGTTCCTCTTTTCAAAGAAGACCATAAAATATTTTAAGAAATCGCCTTACGAACCTGTGTTTAATGTCCTTGAAAACAATGGTTGTGAAAACAAAGGGACTTGTAGAATGGTCAATCTTTGATGGATTTTGATGAGAGTTGCAGCTATTTTCCTGATTTCTAATGCCTATTAAAGGGCTTAAAAATTAATATTAACCATGTTTCCGTAGGCATTTAAACGATCGCTTTAAGGAACCTATCTCTTACTATGCGCATGGGGTACCTTCTTTCAACCAAATTATATACAAGGATATTTCAATTTTTCTAGTCTTCTCAGGCAGGGTATTGCGTGGTAAAATGAAAAAAAAAAACCGAGGATTAGAAAAAGGATGCTTATAATAATGAACACTGCCTGATACAGATGTTGAACAATCACTAGGATGTTTACTTACTTTGATCTGTAGTGGTACCAGTTGTCGAATATGACTGCATTGAGGACATATCTCATTATGCGAGACCCAACTTCAACTCTGTGTTCTATGTATGCGTTGTATGTATGCATGCGTTACTTACAAGGTGTGTGTATTACGATTCCTACAGTATCTTCATAAGGACGCCCATAACATGGATTAAGTTCAAGTTATACATTGTGTAGTTATCTGTGAATAATAGTTTCTATTGTTTAACGGGCAGAGTCCAAAGGTTACTTTGCCAGTGTTTAAAATTGCACATACATCAGTTTACTGTATTCAGTATATTTGTTATTGGTTCAAGAAACGGCAACGTTCCTTTAAAGATTATTATTTAGGTCACACATAGGTTAATTTATGCAATCGTGAAAAATGCCTCAAAAATATTCTATACGAAACCAACATTTAAATCAAAACTGAAACTACCCAGACGTAATAACAAAATATTATCAGTCAATATCTCTTATCAAAAATCACTAACGTATGTTTAACAGATAGCGGACCGCCTATGCAATAACAATGCACAATTTGAAAGGACACACATTCAAACTGAACCAATATATGGAACAATTGCAATAAAGATGAGTTGAGTTCTTACAATCTATTATCTTAGTATTTGTTAGGGATAGCATATACGATTGTATCATATATACACTGTTAAAAAGTATATTTAATGTTACAAAAGAAATAGTAATAACAAGTTTTACACAATATTGTTGGCAATTTTTGTTCAGTCTGTAAAATTACTTATTATATGTAATTTACAGAATTACAAAAAATACAAGTATTTACAATTCCATTATGCATGGTTCTAAAGATTTAGAAAACGTTGACAATGGTCGGCTAACATGTCAGAGAGGGGCTCATCATTTCTTGACCATTTCACGTTCCTTTAACTAATACGAAAACCTAGCCAATTTTCACCTATTCATTACATTTATTGTGTATGATGATGTCATTAAAAATGTGTTTATATTTTTTCGAAAGCTCTTTTCGTTCCCAAGATATACACATTTGAATTTTTGATAAATCTGGGAAACTCATTAAATATGTGTTAACTATGATATTGATTGTTGCACTCATCAATATTCCTTATTCTTATTTCTTAAGCCTGGCGCCCACTATGCGACCTCGAGCTTGCGATCGCGGTCGCAGTGCTTGTGATGCTCTTTCGAGCTCTTGCGATCCATCTGAAGTCACCAAGTATGCGAGAATCGGTCGCAAGTTGGTTGCAGGTGATCACTTTCCGCAGACAAGATCGCGTTTGGTTGCAAAATTTTAAACGTTTTGAAAACTTTCGCGACTTTCGCAAGTGGTCGCAAGGTGGTCGCAAGACCGATTGCCAAGTGTGTGATAGTTGGTCTCGTGAAGGCGCTGTTGCTAACACACTGTAGTGTAGGCAAATTTGCAGCCTTTACCAATCAGTGATCTGCTTGCGATGAGGGCTACAAAGGAGCTCATTACTACACACGGCTCCACGTGTTTAACTTTGCTGTGTGTATGCATAACGTCATCGCAGTCAGTCTATGTTTAATTTATTGTTGTATTGAACTCTATGAATGCCGAAAGCGGGGAGGGCTCCCAATGTCCTGGAGGTTGAACTACAGCAGCAGCAGCGGGCCCAGAAACGACGAGTGCGCTGGCGCTCCCTGCAACGTCTGCGACGTCTCAGTAGTACCATAGCTGCAGCCACAGCAGCGGCACGACGTGGGTGTTGGTCACCTATTACAACGAAGTCTTGAAGCATGACTGAAGAGCTAACAAGTTGCTGGTACTCCCAGGCAGCAAAGAGGCCAAAACATGTGAAAAAGAGTGCACGAGCGATCGCATCGTGTACGATACCTGTGCTCGCAAGTGATCGCTTGCGATAAGTGCTCGCTCTCGGTCGCAGGAGAACTCGGCGACCGCGGGTCGCACACAGATCACAGATCGCAGAGATCGCAGCAAATGGTCGCATAGTGTGCGCCAGGCTTTAGTATTCTCCTCTGTAGGACACACCGTTCTGATTCGGAGGCTGTATTGTCCAGAACATGTTTGCTATGGAAGACTCATACTCTAGGTAAAGGTCCTTAAACGTGGGTTTAACTGTTTTCAGCCGGTATGATACGTAACTCAAGGAAGGGGACAGAGTGGTAGCCAAAAGACGAGGTAAACCCACGCTCACCTAGGTATTAAATGTGGTCAGATCTCTCATTGAAGCCTCACAGGCTAGCGGTCCATTATAATTATAATTATCATAATAATGATAATAATAATAATAATAATAATAATAATAATAATAATAATAATAATAATAATAATAATAATAATAATAATAATAATAATAATAATAATAATAATAATAATAATAATAATAATAATAATAATTATAATAATAATAATATAATAATAATAATAATAATAATAATAATAATAATAATAATAATAATAATAATATTAATAATAATAAAAATAATTATAATTATAATAATAATAATAATAAGAATAAGAATAAGAATAAGAATAAGAATAAGAATAAGAATAAGAATAAGAATAAGAATAAGAATAAGAATAAGAATAAGAATAAGAATAAGAATAAGAATAAGAATAATAATAATAATAATAATAATAATAATAATAATAATAATAATAATAATAATAATAATAATAATAATAATAATAATAATAATAATAATAATAATAATAATAATAATAATAATAATAATAATAATAATAATAATAATAATAATAATAACAATAATAATAATAATAATAATAATAATAATAATAATAATAATAATAATAATAATAATAATAAAAATAAAAATAATAATAATAATAATAAGAATAAGAATAAGAATAAGAATAAAAATAATAATAATAATAATAATATTAATATTAATATTAATAATAATAATAATAATAATAATAATAATAATAATAATAATAATAATAATAATAATAATAATAATAATAATAATAATAATAATAATAATAATAATAATAATAATAATAATAATAACAATAACAATAACAATAATAATAATAATAATAATAATAATAATAATAATAATAATAATAATAATAATAATAATAATAATAATAATAATAATAATAATAATAATAATAATAATAATAATAATAATAATAATAATAATAATAATAATAATAATAATAATTATAATTATAATTATAATAATCTTCGATTTCATTTGGTGTGGGCGCCCTGACAAGGTTAAGAGGAGTACTATGATTAATAATATTGATGAAGGAGGACTAAGGGTTACACACATTGATAGTTTTATGAAATCCTTAAAGTATACTTGGGTTCGCCGTTATTTTTCTGTTAATGAGAGCCCTTGGAAAATATTTTTCACTACCGTTTTGAAGCCATATGGAAATTAATTCTTCTTCCAGTGTAATTGTTCAAAAACGGATATTAGTTTTATTAAGAATATTTTTCTCCGCCAAGTTTTGGATGCTTGGTGTGAAGTATCTTATGCCCCACCTAATAATAATTTTGGAAATGAGTATATCTGGAATAATTCCAGTGTAAAAATTAACAGTAAGATCATTTTTATGATATTCTGTTCAAAAAGGGGATTATGAAAATTGCCGACTTTTTTGATGTTAATAATAGACCTCTTGATTTCCTTACTTTTGTTAGAACCTACAATATTGGTAATTTTTCGTTTATTCACTACTGGGGTTTAATTAAAGCGATTCCTCGTCATTGGAAAATCGGCTTACAGGATACCGATAATAACCCTACTGTCAGTGAACTCTTACTTGAGAAAATTATGGGTAATTATTCCGTTTCCCACATACTTTATCCGGTTTTTCTAAAAGGGGTAACCTCTTTGCCCACCTCACTTAATAAGTGGAACACTGTTTATTCTTTTGAATCTGAGCAGTGGGCGATGTTGTTTAGGATGCCATACAAGAGTATTACTGAAGCACGTTTGCAATATTTTCAGTTCAAATTTTTGCATAGAATTATCCCTACTAAGAAATTGCTTTTTAAAATGAATATGGTAGACTCGCCAAATTGTTCTTTTTGTAAACTACATGAGGAGACTATTGAACACCTCTTTTGGGATTGTAGCCTGGTCTCCTATTTTATTTTAGATATTGAGAGACGACTATTGAACAAGCAGTTTTTCTTTTCGAAAGAAGATATTTTCTTTGGTTTTCTATATCAGGAATATAGTCCATATAATTTTCTGATCTTACATATGAAGATTTATATTTCTGATTGCTCAAGAAGGAATGTACAACTAGACACGGAAACATTCTTTTATAAGTTTAAGTTTGCTGTAAAAGTTCAACAGTACTGTAAGAAACGCTATTTATATGATGACTTAAAAAACAGCTTCATTCTCGATTAATTATTGTGTAACAACAAAATAACATTTGACATTGTATGTTTTTGTATATATACTGTCGAAGAAATAAACAGGAGGAAAAAAATAATAATAAGAAGAATTCATATTAATAATAATAATAATAATAATAACAAGGAGAGCTGAGCGGAGAACTAGTATCGGTCGGTCGTCTGCGTACTGTTAGTTACGTTTTTGGTGTTCTTGTGAAAGAAAGAGCAGAAAATGGCATTGGCGTAGAAGACAAACGGAATAAGACTAAATGGATTCACGAGAAGGGTTTCTACTATGGTTTGGACACTCCACACCGACCACAAAGGATCGTTCTATCCTATCTTCAGAGGACTTGTTAAGCGGACTATCATGTTTTCATTGGTGATGCATCGGAATCCCGCTTATTTGACTGTTTGTGTTTGTTGTGTTATTGTACTTTTTATGTTAGCTGAATTTTACCATCGAAGTATGAACGGTAAGACACACCTCTTAACTTACTGTTTAGATATTCATAGTGATCTAACATCGGATGAGCAACCATATTACTATCTGTTCGTGTAATGCCCGGGGCATCAGAGATTTTAAGAAACGCAGAAAGCTATTTACTTATTTACACAGGCATAATTACGATATCGTTTTCTTGCAAGAAACTCATTCAATTCCAAACGACTGTCAATACTGGTCAATCAAATGAGTGGGGAGGCAAGTTATATTTTTCTCACGGAACAAATAAGAGTAAGGGAGTTGCAATACTCTTTAAGCCTTCTCTTTATACTTTGGTAAAGAACAATGTTGAGGATACGGAAGGTAGATATGTCATTCTACACCTTTTAGTTAACAATCAATATCTCATTCTTATAAATGTTTATGGTCCGAATATTGACAGTAGAGAGACTTTCATTGAAATTGCTGGTTATTTGAACAACCTTGAGTCAGATACATTCATTTGGGGAGGAGATTTCAATTTCGTTTGGAACCTTGCTCTAGATAAAATTGGGGGCAGCAAAGGACAAATTTTAATGCACGTTCTGAAGTTTTGAAAATGTCACAAGAATTAAATTTAATTGACATCTGGCGGGAATTAAACCCTCTGATTAATAAGTTTACGTGGCATTCGAATGTTGATACCAGCATTCATTGTAGGCTCGATTTCTTTTTGATTTCAAGACATTTGAGAACCAGTACTTATAAAGCAAATATAGTTCTTATTTTTGGCTCTGATCACTCTAGCATAACCTTAACACTAAATCTTGGATTCGAATTTGGAAATTAAATACCTCGTTTCTGAATGAGGAGGAATATATCGATCGTACCAGAGAGGTTATTATGAATACAATTAGAGACCTTTCGTTCTATTCTTTGTGTAACCCCAGCCTATTGTGGGAAACTATTAAAGTAAACGTTCGCACAAATTCTATAGCATATTCGGTTTTTAAATCTAAACAACGTCATAAAAAAGAACGTAAAATTATAGAGGATATTGCCTTTTTGGAGCAGGTTCATGCGAATCGTCCATCCAACGAAGTTAAATTAAGGTTGACCGATGCACGGCATCAGCTCGACCTTTGTTACGATTATAAATTAATGGGGATTATCGTAAGGTCACGTGCAAGATGGGTGGAGAAGGGCGAGAAAAGTTCGAGTTATATTCTGGATTTGGAAAATCGTAATAAATTAAGCCATTCTATCAACAGAATTATTAACGACAGTGGTGATGTTATCACCAATAGTGATCAAATTTTAAAAGAGGCTACTGTGTTCTACAAAAGTCTGTATACTAAAGATTATAATGTGGATTCGACCTCTTTCTATAGAAATGACATCAATCATATCAAATTGTCAAACGAACAGAGGAGTGCTTGTGAGGGAGAGTTAACATTGGGAGAGTGTACCCGTACTCTGCTGTCTTTACCACGGAATAAGTCGCCAGGATCTGATGGGCTTCCTTCAGAATTTTATAAAGTTTTTTGGAATGACATTGGCAATATCGTTGTAAATTCTTTTAATTATGCCTTTAGACATGGGTTTGTTTCTGACGAGCAGGGGAGGGCGATTATTATCTTGCTTCGAAAAGCTTCAAAGAATCCCCAAGAATTAGAGCATCTTAAGAATTGGAGACCCATTTCTCTACTAAACTCTGATTATAAGATTGCATCTAAAAGTATCGCTTTTCGCATAAAGCAAAATCTTGCGGACTTGATAAGCCCCGAGCAGACCGGTTTTCTCAAAGGACGGTATATAGGGGAAAACATTAGAACTGTTTTAGACCTTATTTCCTATTGTGATGATAGGAATGTCCCTGGGGCTTTGCTCCTTTTGGACTTTGAGAAGGCCTTCGACAAATTAGACTGGGGCTTTGTTCAGGATACGCTTGCTTTTTTTAATTTCGGTCCCGATCTGAAGCAATGGATCTCCACTTTTTACAGAAACGTAGTACGTGTATAACTAATAATGGCTTTATATCTGAATATTTTAATATTTCTCGTGGGGTGAGGCAAGGGTGCCCACTTAGCCCTTATTTATTTATCATTTGTAGTGAAATTTTCACCAGTATGGTAAAATTAAATAGGGCCATCAACGGTATTAGAGTCGGTACTAACGAATTCAAAATTTCCCAATATGCCGATGATAGTGTAATAATAACTGATGGTAGCAGAAACACTTTTAATGAAGTCATCACAGTATTATCAACTTTTTCTAAGTGCTCAGGATTGCAGGTTAATATGAGTAAGTCGTACTTTTTTCTAATGGGGTCCCTAGTCCCCAATTACCCGGGTTATTTCAATGAATTTAATTTTCGTATTACACATGGTCCGGTCAACTATCTTGGTATTAATTTCACGCATCACGCGGAAGACTTCTTCAAGTTAAATTACTTGCCAAAGCTATCTCGTATAAAGAATCTTATTCACCAATGGTCGAAGCGAGATTTAACTCCTATAGGCAAAATTATTATTATTAAAACTTTCGCAGTGTCCCAATTGGTGTATATCCTTACAGTTTTGCCGTCTCCTCCTGTGAATTTTCTTCAAGAGATAAATAGGTTGTTTCATAAATTTATCTGGGATGATAAGCCAGACAAAATACGGAGAAGCGTTCTCTTAAATAATAAACAAGATGGTGGGCTACGTATGATTGACGTCGCCTTGTTTGCAACAAGTTTAAAAACATCTTGGGTTAAAATGTATCTAGATGATAATCATAGACCGTGGAAGGATCTGTTTGATTACTGCTTGAAGGCCCATGGCTGTAGGTTCTTGTTTAATTGTAATTTTCAGAACACAGATGTTAATGATATTTCAAATGTATTTGTAAAAGAGGTCTGTCAAGCTTGGGCTCATTACAATTACAATATTCCTGTAGGTAATTATGGCAATCAAATAATCCTAAATAATTCTTTTATCAAGATTGATAAACAGATCATTTACAATGAAAGACTTTTTAGAGCCGGTGCGTACTATGTTAGTAATTTTTTTAATGAGGATGGTACCATACTACAGTATAGGGACTTCATGGAAAAGCACGACATTGAACATATTTCCTATCTTAATTACTTTAGTATTGTTTCTGCAATCCCGAGGTATTGAAGAAATAATTTGGGTGATGATGCTAATTTAAATATTAATGGTCAACGTATGACAAAGTTCATATTCGCACCGAAAAGCAATAGATGTGTATACGAGAACTTAGTTAAAGATAAGGTTACTACCCCTAGGGCAAAACTAAAATGGGAAGAAAAATATCGCACAGTCGACTGGAATTGGCAACGAATATTTTCTTTAATATATACGGCTGTCAGGGATCCCAAAATTCGGTATTTTCAGTTCCGATTCTTGCTTCGAATTCTTGGTGTTAATCAGTACATGCATAGAATCGGAATTGCTAACACCCCAACTTGTAGTTTTTGCAACAATTTTGATGAGACTCTGGAGCATTTATTTTGGTTTTGCAATTATGTTGATTCATTTTGGAAGGAGGTTGTTAGAAAATGGTGGAAATGTAGTTTTGAGCTTTCTCCCTATATTATATCTTTCGGATGTATCAATGATGAATTAAACCCGATAAATTTCTTAATTTTCAATGCCAAATATTATATTTTCTCTTGTAAGGTACAGAACAAGATTCCGACAGCTGAGGAATTTTCAGTGAAATTTCGATTTCAATTATCAGTTGAAAAGTTTCTTCTGCAAAAAGAGAAAAAGGAGCATAAATTGATTAAGTTCGATAATTGTTTTGAACATTTTTAGAAGCATGTATTGTATTGGAGTATTACAATTTGATATAAAGGTGCTGTGACACCGTGCTGTTTTATATTGTGTTGAGAAGAGAAATAAATTACGGATGGAATAAAAAAAAATATATATATATATATATATATATATGTTATATATCATTGCATAGAGGCAGATCTAATGATTAAGTAGACGGTTAAACAAAGTCTTAATATAACAAACCGGTACGTATCTACCTTTGCGGAACCATATGCAAAGTGTTATGAAGAAGTAAGGAAGAATAAATGAGAAAGCATAAAAAAAAAATAAAAAAAAATAATAATAATATCGATGATGATGATGATGATGATGATGATGATGATGATGATGATGATGATGATGATGATGATGATGATGATGATGATGATGAATTGATGATATACCTGCGGCCTTAGGGCGCTTTACTAGAAGCAAAATGAGTACAAAAATACAGCAAATAAGAACAAACAACAACATATCATCGATATAGCAGAGAAATAAAATATGACACATAATAAACAAACAAGGTAAATCTGCATTAGAAAATATAATGGAATTTTCGGAACATTTTCAGCATAACATGGCAGTAGAATGGAAAATATGACACGAAGAAAGTGTGTCGTTATATAAATACGAGTGGCAGTAGTGGAACAACTAACGAATAAACCAGGACCAGTGGCGGGGCGTCCATACAGTCAGGGGGCGGATGCCCCCCCCCCCCTGACGGACTCAAATGGACTGCTGGCGCCCTTTTCAGCTTCTTACCACTTTTTACTTATTCGCGATTATTGACTTTTTTATTGCGCCCTCATCTACCTATTGACATTTGTCACATTTTGTTGGCGATGAGACCTATTTATTCATCTTTTATCTGCAAATTAGCAAGGCCAGGAAAGATCATTTCCGGCGATCTATGGAGTATCTTTACTCAAAAAAATTATGTCCGCTTAGATAGTGTCGAAAGCGCCCCTACAGACCATTGTCGCCCCCCTTGACCAATACCCCTAGCTCCGCCACTGACCAGGACTATATAGAAAGCGGATTAAGGAACAAAGAAGAGAAAAAAATGCATTATATTTGTGTGTGGAACTGAACAACATGAGACACCATAACATAAATGGAAACTCCAAGGATAATTGTTGACCCCGCTGAATAACCTATTAATGTTGGTTCCTATTTCGAGATTTGGGTCCAATGAGTGTTTTAACGCCTATGCTTAAGTCATAGCAATAAACAAACATATATCTATGAATATTATTTGTGTCCAATGTACAGTTTTCGTGGTTGTCCAACGGGGAATGACATTCACTTTGTTGCTGGAAAATAAAACACATGTAAAAAAAATATTCAATAACCAAATTACCAAATGAAGAGTAATCATGTCTATTGTACACTTTTCCTGTATTGGCCAGTATGTTTTGCCTGATAACTTCATACATTACGTGCATTGCGGTAACATTCACTATCATAATATAAACAGACATAATATGTATTAATGTAGGTCATGCTTTCCTTTTATGTGTGACATACGATATAATACATCACCTCACAGTAATTGGTAGTAGATTTAGTTTTGTTCTTCGATCTTAAAACGCGTGAGAAGTGCCTAGTGGAAATATTATAAGTTTAACAAACAGTCCATTGTATCAATTCCCCAGAAAAAGACCGTAATCAATACTTATAAAAGATATATTACTGAATTAAAACTCTTGTAGGCTGATACTAATATTATACTACATATTGTCATCAAAATGCCTACCATTGTCATTTCTCAGTTTATATCTCCTAATCAGAGTTGGTTATGAACAAAACCTATATTTGAAGCATAATATATTCTAAGTTCACATCCTGAGCAATTAAATATCGATTTAAAGTTTTGCTCAGACTTATGTAGGGCTTACCCAGCCGCGTTTTGGATATTGCGTCTGGACCTTAGATATAGCTGTAGACATAACAAATCACATAACAAGGACTTTCAAGTTTAACAATCTTTACTGCGCAGGCTAACAACTTACCGACGATAAATATTGCAATGTTTTCTTGCGACGATGATTCGTCTGAATGAAGAACAGCTATTTTGTATATGCCTTCGTGCTTCACATCTGTCCTTTTTATGACCATTGAACCATCATCTTGTATGTCATACTCTCCTGAGTCATATCCACTTCCACGTTTTTGTAAGGATTCCCCATCAAATCGCAAGGAAGATTTTCCTGCTCCGTTAAAATAACGCCTGACAGTAAGGAAGGATCATTCATACTTACAAGATATAACAGCTGTAATATCGTAATGCAAGAAGTAGTTTTCCTTACAGACAAGTTTATTATTAGCGTCCGCCCCTGGAAAAGAAATTAAATATCCATTTTATGTACGGAGCGTTCACCGGATACACACAGTAATAACACACACATGTAAAAGCAAAATGGAAAATTTTTAGTACTTTGACATTAGACAACGTTGAAGGTGAAATAGTAAACGATATTTATCAATAAGTGGCTTTAGGAAAGTCAGTGTCGGAAACTTCTCTTGCTTTATCAACGGGTAATTGATATCCAGATATATGCTTGTTGTGTATGGTAAGAAAACTTTTATTATATTTATGCATTCTCAAACTTAACAATTGTCTATAACTGAATTATTATATTTTCATGGCTAAGCCTAATTCATCATCAACTGTCTGTGGATTTATTCACTGATAACAGTCACAACGACAGTCGTAGGAGATTTATAGTGCAAGGAATCAATAGAGGGAACAACAAACCATGTGTTGTTATGGCCAATTGAAACTAACCATCCGTTATCATTTCATGCTTCTGCAAGGTGCAATCCTTAACATTGATTGTAATTAATGATTGTCAAGACAGTTTTCTCAATTCTCAATCAACTCCAGGTTCACATTGACATCTCCTGGAAACCTGATCAGTTTCGTTCTCCATTACGTTGTATGAAATGGGCTGATATATCGAACTAGCTTGTTGTTACCGGTAAGAGTTTCAAAGCTTCTGTTTGCACCATTAACTCAGTTGATCCTTGAACATCTGAACTTTGCACGATTGTGAACAACTAGATTACTATCAGATCCGGCTATATATATATATATATATATATATATATATATATATATATATATATATATATATATATATATATATATATAATAATAATAATAATAATAATAATTGTAATAATAATAACAGTAACAACGACAGTCGTAGGAGATTCATAGTGCAAGGAATCAATAGAGGGAACAACATGTGAAACCATATAGTTCTATAATTATTACTATAAATAACGGGCTATTATGTCTAGCTTACTCCCCCAGAGCTTATTTAGTAACGTATAAAATTCAGTTACCAGTTGGAGCAGTATATTGAGACACCATATCATGTCGCAACATATCATATAGACCTAGCTAAGATTACGCAATGAAAGTTCAACTTCTAACCAAAGCCATGCATGGTAGGTATATTGATATTTAAAGTTATCTGACAAAACTCTGTCAATACTAAGATATTTGTTTTACTATTTAGTGTTATTGCATGCTTCAGTTTTGAAACAAAACTTTTCCCTATTATAAATTTGTTTTACCTTGTATGAAATGACTTTCCATTTTCTTTGATTTAAATGTTCAATCCCTTCTGTACAGCTCAACAAAAGTTTATTTCAATTCGCAATCTTATATTCTGTAGGTATACTGTCATCTTCCTTGCTGATTTATGTCGTCCCAGTGATATATAATAGAGTTTCTGTAAAATATGTTTCCACAGCTTTTGTTGATACACAATAAGTAATGATATGCTGACCCATTAGCATCATGCTTTTCCAGCATAGGTGTTTTTCTATATTGTTGATTTAAGTTATGATTACTCTGCTCATTGAGATGATTACCGTTTTAAATAGTTTTATTTTCATCATGTTGTTATAGTGTTTTGAACAGGGCTTTTAAACATAACTATATGCATCATTTATTGTGACTACCCTTATTTTTTTGTTAAAATATTTACTTCGAAACATTTATTTTATCTTTACTTGTTTATTTGGTCTTTCTAAGGGCTACTGGAATGCTATAGATAAGAGTGTTATCAAATAAATCTTGCAATACTGTTGACTCCTACCTCAATATCTGTTGATAGAGACCAATTTCCCGTGTAAATTCACATCCCATCGTCCCCTGTCCATCCCAACTCTCCCCATCCTCTCTGCATCTGGACATGTTAACATATTTGTAGATAAGAAGCTTTTGACCCTTCAGATGTAATTTCAGCCATAGGCTTGCAAATCACATGCAGCAATTACCGCCTTAATCAATCAAATAATGACATCAGCATTCTGCCAATGTTATCACTGATCACGTACTTTTCATACTGAAGTCATCTCTTATGTAATGCGTATTCATTATAAGGCCGTTCTTTGACGACGTATATGTAAAATATGCATATATTTCTATAACGTAGTTGATCGTGTCTATTTTGTACACCTGTCCGAGGCCCCTTTGTGTATCCTGTAGCTCCAACAACTTCAAATGAAGAGGATCAAATCATCAGTCTTACCATTATGAACGGTCGTATTCATTTCGTGGAACGATACCGCAGAAATTCAAAATTTGCATGACGCCATTGAGCCTAGACATAATAGGGGTCGTGAGGTCAGATTCCGCACTGTCCAAAGCAGTTTGTATCAATCTTCCATACATCCTCCAGAAACACCATGGAGATTGTTCGACTAGAAAAGGGTTTATGTTTGTTAATAAAAAGGGGTGCTGGACTCAAATCAGCCGGCTAAGTTTGTTTCGAGAAAATGCAAGTTTTCTTTCTATATAGCATTTTCCAACTTACTAGCCGCGATAATCTATTTGCATTTAGCGATGGCCTCATCGAAATCGTATCATTGAATTAGCTATTTGTGATTCTGTAGATGACCAGATCGAAATCGCAGATTTCAGTTTTGTGTATCGAGCATTCTCTCCTATAGTAAGGACGAAGTTACCCTCCCCGCTACAATAAGTAGGATATTGCTTAGGCAGTTCAATGCTGCCTAAAAGCAGGAAACAGATTGAACAAACGAAGTTCCTATCAAATGAACAAGGAAACGCAGAACACGAAAGCAAAACTTGTTAACAATTAACAAGCTTTATTCGAGTATGGATATCTAGCGCTTTGTTCAGAAACTCATAAAAATCAGTATAGAGCAGTACAGTGAGACACCATATCATGTTGCATCATATCATTTACACCTAGCTAAGATTACGCCATGAAGGTTCCATGGAATCTAATCGTTCTATTTTTAACTCAAGCCATACATGGTAGGTCTATTGGTATTTATAATTATCTGTCAAAACTGAAGTATTATAATTAGTTTTTACTACTCGGTTTTATTGCATACCGTATTTTTGAAACCGTTAGGTTCGAATCTTTTATTTGTGTAGGGAGGCCCAAGGTGGCTAATTTCGTATCTTGACTCTATGATATTTTTTGTAACCTCTGTTTCTAGGGAGCTTTCTGCTTACGTCAACGGCTGTTTTGAGTTTGTTGAGCACGTTTTCCGAATCTATTAATCAAACTAATATTACAATGTATCACATTAGGACACCCTCCTAGACTTTTCATCAAACGAAGTAAGTTGTTAATGCTTTTCATCCATATCTTACATTACTTATTCCGAACTATTTTCATAGTTATATTAAACACAAATTTTCAATACTTTAACATATCTATAAAATAATATGAACCTTCACATTCCGTTGCCCATTGCTTTACAGGAAGCGTAGGTACCTACGTAACGAAGTATGTTGTCCCTGGAGATGAAGTTACAATTACATGCCAAATAGCAGGAAAGCACGTCTGGAGGTTTGAAAATGAAATAATATTGGCCGACAATTTTCAACCTGATGACGTAGAATTAGACAACGTTGAAGGTGAAATAGTGAACGATGCACTTTCTTATTTATCCATAAATGGCTTCAGGGAATCCAATGTCGGAAACTACTCCTGCTTTATGAACGGGCTATTGGTATTCAGGTATATGCTTGATATGAATGGTAAGAAAACGTTATTTGTATGACCCTATTTTTATTCTTAGATATGAAACTTGCATTATATATATATATATATATATATATGAGTTCTAAAACTTCACTATTTTCTGTTGACTGAATTATTGTATTGTTTATGGCTAAGAATAATCCATTCTCGACTATCATGATGTTCTGCGGGCTCCTCCGTCTCTGCAAGAAAAACTTCTTTGGCTTAAATTCTCATGCACATTGGGTTTGGTGACAATCAGAGATTATTGTGCATCATGTGGTATGTAAATGCCATTAGGATATGATCGTGGTGCGTCATAAGGGCATTTAGTAGCCAAGAACAGCTGTTTCGGCCAAAACATATATTAATTAATTTTACCATATTATTTGCACTAGCTTTAGTTGGAGGAACATATTTCAGCTTTTTACGTTTTTAGCCGTTATCCCACCCTATTGACATGTCCATCGAGTTCTTTACATGTATTCATCACAAAGCAGAAAACTAAGATATTAGACAAGTTTTTTCCCTGCCCAGAGCATTTATTGGTGATTAGTTAAGGACTTATGCAGATAATGAGTAGAGTTTTCTCCCACAATTTCCTATTTTCGCATACAGTTCCCCAAATCCCCTAGTTTGAATTGAACCAATCAGTGTATAGCTAACATGTTTATTTATGAGCCGTTGCATAAAATAGACTCATTCACAGCAACCCGAAAAAGTCGCGTCGATATCACAGCCACACAATGTACATACATAACGTATGGTGATGTAGTACATATTTGTGTATTGTGTTGCTTATGACGCCAGCAAAGTGAAACTTGTTGACACCATTACTCACTGAAGTTCATAGAATTTAAATATTCATATTATGGGTGGGGTTTATTACGATCCTAACGGGAAATATCTTTGAGAAAAACAACGTTCAAAGTTGTGAATTTTAGACTTGAATATATAACCTACCAAAGTATGTCAGTAAAGCATAGAAAAGTACTCAAAAAGCTGATTTAAACACACCAACAAAGGAGAGGAAGATAGTTTTCGGTGGTTTCGTCTCCTGGTCAGATGGTGTGACCTTGTCGGTGTAACTCCTATGTCAAAAGCCTTGTTCTTGCCAGCGTTTTTTCAAAGAAATATGTCAATAAATAGACATATATACTTATAGCAAGAAGTTGGTGTCGAGATTTACGTGTTTATTATTCGTTACAGTAAAGAGAGTTGCAGTGAATCATTACCAGGTTGACATAAAATATTTTGTAGTAGAAATTCTGGCACAATGAAATTGCCCATTTTGCCAAGAATTGTTGCCCTTTCTCATAACATGAATAGCAAATCCGTTAGTGCTTAATGAAACCATTTCTCACATTTTCAGGTTAGTACACAGGTAACGGTCATTAATTAATTCATATTTATATGGTGAGGGCAGTTTACTAACCGACTGTTATTTGTTTTAGTCTCTAACAGTGTAATTGCCATGTGTGTCTTGCCTGGGGACTCGGTACCTCTGACTTGTAATGTCATTGCTCACTCAACTCAAAATATCAGTTGGTGGTACAATGACATTCTTGTTCCTTCGGATAACGTGAAATCTGGACACATTGGACTAGAAAACGTGCGCATTGAGGAGCAGTCAAGCGGTGCATCAATGTTACTCATCGACCCAATGCTGGTAGCAAATGTGGGTAACTACAGTTGTTTTGTTGAGTCCACCAAACGGAGAACCTTTTTAGTTGACATTAAAGGTAAAGTTAATCCCTTGACAAGTAATCAATGTTATTAATGTTTTCCCTATAAGAAAGACAAAGAATTGCATCACACCTGGAAACATTTTTGTAAAATGAAACTTCTCTTCCGATTAATTCATTATATAATTTATTTTGCACCTGTTTTACGTTTTTCCACAAGATCCTAAGTTGAAACTACAAGTGAAAGGAGAAGATGACATTGAAGTAGCATACCTAGCAGCTGGAATTTTATTTGAAGTTTCATGTTTCTCCCAATCATTTGGAATCTTAATCAATACAACGATGATAATAGAAGTAACATCTACAAGTACAAACACCACTTTGGAATTAAGCAAAAGGGAGACTAAAGTAAATGAGAGGCTAACTATTCTTGAACTTGGAAACAATGATGTAGAAGTAGCCATCTTTTGTAAGAGTTACGACTCTTCAGGGTTCTTATATGGAGAAGAAATGACAAAAAGAAATGTCTATGGTAACAATATTATATTTTGTTTACACCCATTTACTTCCAAGAGTATAGTTTGCTTTAAAAATTCTAATTTTAGACGATTCCTGAATATGAAAAGATACATAAAAAATAGCATTTTATTTTAATGTAATGTCACTAAAGTGACCACATTTGAATTATTCCAGCTTAAGCGATAAATGAAATTAAACTACTAATACCGCAGTGAATTCTAAGTATACCATATACTGCCATTTGCAGTATTCATTGGGATATTAATTTGTATCTGAGATTTTGCATGGACTCTTGTGCAATTTCAAGAAGGAAAGACAGAAAACAAATGAAAATAGATCATCATCATATAACATGAAAGCATAAAAATCGATAAACACTAAAAATTTGGTCCGGACATAAGAGTTGAGGTTATCATCCACTGATATGGGTGTTCCATTTACTATATAAATTTCATTGAAAGAATTAAAGAAAAGGAAAACATGTTAAATATGGCCGTATAACCTGAACTTAAAATGTTCTTTTCTGTTGAATATAACATGGATGCCAAAACGTCATGGTGTGATTGTGATTGTGAGTGTAAAATATCAAGACTATTCCTCATTTAATACAGTGAAGGTACAATATATGCACATGTGAAATTCACTTCTCGATAACAAACGTCTTTTCTCTTTTTAATGCTATTGCATAGTCATACCTGAACTCCGTTTCCAAATCGGCGGGGTTAATGTCACCAGTCGATACGAAGTTGAAAAGGGAGAACTTGTCATTCTAAGCTGCATTGCGTTCGGCTCTAGACCAAGAGTTTCTCTGTATTGGAAGGGAAATTACTCCAGAACTGAATCTTTACCGGACACAATTCAGAGTAGAAACAAGCACGTATTGTCAACCATGGACTACAAAATTGTATTAGCGTTACATATAGACAGAGAGCGCACGGTTTCGTGTCATACCGATCATGGCAAAGCAGACGAATTCAATGGAGACATTATCATCTCCTTGTCAATGAAAGGTACTATATAATTTTATCCTTGCATAAGCATTGAAATGCGTAGATAGACGGCAGATTAAAAAGGACAAAGGGATGACAAAGCCTCAAAAGGGACTATAAAGTTGATAATGGGTTGTGTTGAACTACCTGTTTTTTGACAAATGTTAAAATAACTCTTAAATTTAAACAGGACGGAATTAAAGTCGGTGCCCAGAACATTTGCTCTTGTCCATCAAACAACGTATATGGACAGCCGTGGCACTACAAGCATAGTTGGTTACCAATGAATAATTCAATGGCATGAAAGTATTACATTTTAGAATAAAAGCTTCTCCCACACGATTAATTGGAGGCTCGTATATGTAATTGTATTTTCAAGCATTAATATTATTAAGATCATCGATAATTTCATAGTTTGTTTTATGTTCAAGATTTTGCATAAACATTTCGCAGTATAAATGAAGCTAAAAATAAAATACATCGCAATGTTAATTTGAAACTATAGTTTAATAGTCTTAGAATATGAAAAGTTTCTATTTTACTCACTCAAAGATGCGGTTAGTATCAACAGTCCTGTAATATATATTGCAATACCAGTCTTGGTGTTCTGTATTGTGATCGCCACCTGTATTTCAATCTGCTTATTGAAAAGGAGAAAACGTAAGTACATTTCTGCTTTTTGAATCATTGTACATCATCAGATAAAACATAACTACATACACTTAACAACAAGTTGTTTAAGTTACTCGCAGATGTCTCTGCAAACCGAAACCACAAGTATATGAAAGCTGAATATGATTAAGGAAAACGACGTAACAAAACGTTGTGGGATAGGGGAGCACTTTTCATTGAGCGCTTTCTCCTAAGGGAAGTTATTAACTCCTTCAAAGTTGTATCGACTCCTCGTCATTATTTGAAACGCGGACTATCGAATGCTTTGGTATTGGATTCTAATATATACTACTATATACTTTGCAACGGTAAGAAGATGTCTCTAATATACTAATGAATAACTTAAACAGGTGGTTTTAGACTGTTGTTTATTTTCTACAGATTTAAAAGATCGGAATCTAGATCCCAGGTATGTGACTTGTTAAAAAGAATAAATATATTTAGATCTCTAGATTATACTTTGATGATAAATTTTATGACTTTTTAATTTGCATCAGTAATTACGTGTCATTTCCAGTAAATATTTTGTGAAGCCGAATTTTAATAAATTGCAACATACATTTGACCTGTTTATAGCAATGACACTGCAACCGTTTACTGCAACCATTGTACTCATTTCTATGTACTATACTGAATCACAAACAAAATTTATTAATACCTTCCATTTTGTGTATGAGACCAAGGAGATACTTCAGAAAGTTACTGCATTCTGTTTGACTCGTGACATCCATGCATGTTAGTTTATTATATGTTAAACTGGTATAATAGCAAGTTTTTTTTATTTTAATGAATACAATTTTCAATGCTTTTAAAGCTCTATTAATCCAATGAAGGGACTATCATGCCCACAACCGCCACTACACAGAGATACAGGTAATTATAAATAGTAAAACTAAACTTGACTTCATGTTATTGATAGTAATAAGTTCAAACTTACCTTACTGTAGAAAGCAGTTAGTGTTGCTTTATGTACGTAACAAAAGGGAAGGAAAATAGGAAAATATCAATATAAATCAATCATTGTGATGTCTAAATTGTGGACAGGTTGTGGAATAGATGGTAGTTTTCCCAAATGATTTCTGTAAAGGCAACGCGTCATTTTAATATGACTATGCATAAATTCACAATGTTAGACGGTAAGAATCAGTTCGACAATGATGTTAATAACAAAATGATTGTGGTTTTATTGCGAACATTTCTTACAACCTTTAAGGAAGTGTTACAATTAGTATTTCTCAAACAATAGATGTCGTTTTAACCCGGATATATTTAACTAAGTTTAGTTCAACAATGTTAATGGTGACCGACACTATAAAATAATTTACATGCTTTGTAACATCATTAAAATTGATGTCTTTCAAGCCTCTTTCTTAGTTTTGATCTTTCACGAAATTGAACTTCATTCTGGGTTAAAAGCCAACGGTTCGTAATATATCGCACAAATGGTAATGCCTATATGGATTCAATATATTTAATTTGATAAAAAGTAGAAAGTGTCATTAATTTGCATTTCATATCAATTTCGCCAGATAAGAAGGGACCTATGGAGTTGTATTCGGAAAGGATACAGAGTGATATATATTACAGCGAGATAGAACCACGACAAGGAGTAAACTTCATTTCACTACTTCCTGGTGGATCAATGTTTAAATACTGGAAAGCTTCCAGCAGTAGCTTCCCAAGGAACGAATTTATAGTTGCCAACACAATAGCAGGTAACGCATAGCAGATGTTTACATTCTTTCTCTAAATCGCATGATCAATCGGTATAGATATAGAGATATATACATATAATTATCCATCCATCCATGCATCTATGTATCTAACCACCCACATATTATATTTTGGTCACAACAGGTTATACTGACCCACGGAACCAAGGAAAGTCTATCATTGATTTCATTTCAAATATTCATCGCCGCCTCGAACAGAATTCAAACATTATACGCTATTTAGGCTGCTCAACTGAAAAAGGTAAGACCAGAATGGGAAACAGCCTTTTGTGGGTAGGTATATGTATTATGCCAGTCGCAGAACAATGTGTAAACAGTATACATACTAAGGATTATTTGACGTATCGTCGGTCAAACTATTAGCGTCGAATATATTGAAGAATTTAAGTTCCAGTTTATTTTCATTTGTATTTATATTGAATAATGTAGTAAAGAAACTTATGGTTAGTTAACAAATGCTGATGTACGGTGTGATATTAATACTTATTGTGCCCCGTGTTTCCCCCTGAAACGTAATTATGTATACTCATAATGTAGTATAAGCTAAATGAATGGTAAAGGTTTTATCATTGAAGGACAGAGCAGAAAGACATTAATTCTGTAATCATGAAATGTTTACTGAACGCAAGGTAAAAATTATAGACATAAAGAGAAAGCACATTTGAATGGTTTCATATTGCTTCGTGGATTTTGTTACTCGTTAGTTCCACATTATATGTATGTCGAATACTTGGAAAATGGAAACCTGCAAGATTACTTGATCAAAACTTACCAACCAAGGAGAAGAACAATATTGCAGAACCCTGGTCAGATACTACCGAATGGTCTTCAACATCCTGTGTTATTTGCTAAAGATGTGGCAAATGCATTGGAATTTCTTCACCAGAATGAGGTATTCATTTCAATCTGCAATTACTAAATACCGTATCACAAAAAGTAGAACCGAACGAAAAATATAAGAAACACATTTCAAGAAAGAATGAGGGAAAAATAGCTCATTTAAATGAACAAGCTTAATGTACACGATTTTTTTACTTTCAGCTCTGCCACCCAGGTTTATCATCTACCAAAGTGCTTCTCAATGAAAGAGTTACTTGTAAACTCTACGACTTTTGGCCAATAGATCACACATCTGAAAAGATCATTCACCTTCGATCACGCGTGAGCCATCCTTACAAGTTTTGCTATATATCTATATATATATCTATATCTATATATATATATATATATATATATATATATATATATATATATATATATATATATATATATATATATATATTCCGGCGGAGGCTGGAAGTTTTTTATCTGCAGTGTGGAAATGGGTGTGGGCAGTACGGAACTTAACAAATGTTTCGTCCCATTTCCTATTTATTTTCGTATCAAAGGGAACAGTCTATATGGTATCATAAACAGTCATATCAATACAAGCGTATTTTAAAATAGTGACAAAATAAATTGACACTTATTCACACCTTGAAGGCTGACTACAATCGTGTCAATGGTAGAACTGTTCTTACACATGTTGGTGGCACACCAGTAAAAGGATCGAGTGATAGAAAAATCCTATCTTGTTAACAAACTTTATCTTTGTCAACGAAGGTGCATTTAAAACTTCCATAATAAAATGTTTAAAACGGCAAATGTAGTCATGTTGCAAATTGTGTTTTACAAAAGGAAATCGAACTCTTTTTGTTATGATTACACCGTTATTTCTCTACTTTTTTATAATCCCTTCAAGGATAATCAAACGTTGGAACGGCTACCACCCGAAACAAAAGAGTCTTCTATATATGGTTTTCCCTCTGATATCTGGTCTTTTGGAATATTTTTATGGCAAATATTCTCTTTTGGTAAGAATTTCGTGAAAAAGGTGTTCATGAAAAGAAACCTATACGTTACGGATCCATTTTTATACATATAATTGAGAAAACTGTAAGTCGGATATTGGTTGGTCTCTTCCCCATAGCAGTTAAAAAACTACAAGTATTTTAAAATTTCAGGAGTAGTGACAAAGTATGTTATTAAAACAAGGTAAAATCGTTTTCTTTGTCTCATTAGTAGAGGCATTATATGTGTATGTATAGCTAAACAAAGACGATTATGATGACGCTGATGGCGCCTCCTACAATACCGGAAGACCTTGATAACCAAGATGATGAGTTTTAGTGAACTATGCAGTCATCCAAAAAGAATTTTGGTAGATGGAATATTACAAACCTTGCCGACATTAGCATAATTATTACCAAAAACCTAATCAGTCTTTGAAATATTTTTTTTCAGGGGAAGTCCCTTGTCAACAAATATACTCAAGAAAAATAAGTGAAGATCAGAGGGAGTCAGTTTGCTTAAGTGAACCGCCCTTTTGTCCTCCAGGAATGTGAGTTACGATTCGCTTCAAAACTGTCAACCTTTTAAACTCTGTAAAAGTAAGTTGGCCTGACGTTTCAATCCTAGCAGGATCTTCTTCAAAGGCTAAATGACAAGTAACAGTAACAGAAGTGACAAAAACACGCACAGAATACAGACATGTTAATGAGAATGGTAAAAACAAAGAGATAGATGTAAGGGGATTAGCAGTCAAGGGATGGAAAGAAGAAAGAAAGAAACCAACAGGGGAAGAATACACTCTAAAAAACAAAGTGCTGAAAACAGCACATAGAGTGCTATTTTACAGCACTTACCAAGAGCCCTATGAGGGATTGCACCCTAAGTGCTATAAACAGCGCTCTCAAAGGTGCTAACCATACAAGCACCTGAAAAGTGCTACAACAGTCCCGCACTTTAAGTGCTACCACCAGCACTGGAAAGAGCAAATATAGCACCTGTAAGTGCAAGTCCTAATTAATCTGTATCACTTGCAAATATGGAATGCAAAGGGTAGGTCAAAACACAGCATCTCCTGACTGAAATAAAAGGGAACACATTTTTTTCTTTTCTTTCTTCCTTTTATTGCTTCCTGTACTTGAGAAATAAAAATTCATAAGTTAGACTTATACCAAATAGTGTAGACGAATTAGCTTAAGTATCTCAGCTAAACCCTTTGGTTACTATAAATTTAAGGCTGTTGACCAGAAGTGCTAGAGTATAAACATGCATAGTGTTCTAGCCTAACTTTATGTTTACATTTAGCCATGGATGTTACAATTTTCAAACATGATATTAATTTTGTGTATTAGTACTGAGTGATATTTACAGGAGATGGGACTATGCACCCCTAAAATTCAGTAAAATCCAGATTCCAACTGGAAAAGATCTCAGATTGGACGAATTAAATTTAAAAAAAAAAAATTTTGACCACCCAATGAGGCTTTGGTCCCATGGTCCCTTATTTTGGACAACACCTTCAAACCTATTCACTCCACTCTTTTAATTAAGTCAAATGAAAATAACACCAACTTGATCCCCAAATGGGGCAAAATTAAACTGAAACATAACACTGAATAACATCTAACAGTCTGAATGAATGTTTTAAAACATGATAAAATTAGCAGTGACAACACCCAATCAAGACTAAGTTAGGTAAACCTACGCTCCCGAAGGGCGAGCAAGTACCTGACATATTGTGAGTCATTAATTACTAATGAGTAATTTGTGTGAGTGGCTGTGGCTGAGATCTGGTGCAAGCAGTATCCCTCCCATTTTATAAGCCCAAACTTAAATCATCAACTGTACAACCTGAATAACTGGTCAAAACCTGAATTTATCCATCATAACCAGGTTCATCTGGAGATGATTTTAGAGATATATGTGGGTCTAAGTTGTGTAGTGTTCAGTTTTGTATTTGTTAACCCTGTGTTGTAGGCCTTATATTTCTGTTAATGTCAAAAATCCAACTACACTTTATATAATAGGTATATACTGAGCTCTAAAGGATTACTAGAATTGAAACACTGATCCCAAAGTAAAAACATACGGCATGTTTTTCTACTACAAAATGGCCTATGCAACTTAAGAAACGTTAAGAGAAATCTTGAAAGAGACTAATGCTAGTAATTAAAACGAATAAATTTTAAGACATGCTTGCAACAGACTTTCCTTAATGCTTTTTAACTAAACTGTGAACAGTCTCTACTCCACATTTTGCAAGCTATCCTTATCTCCTTAACATGATTACTTATCTTTTGACCTGTTAGGGGTATGCCATACAACACAGTTTGGATAAAGGTGTAGAAATCTGTGAGCTGCACCGCATACACTCTTAAAAAGTTGGGTAAAAATATTGACCAACTTTTAACCAACACTGGGTACATATGTAACCGCTCAAAAAATGGGCAAAGTTTGCCCAACAGCAGTTGGGTAATGCATTTACCACGTAGTTGGGTAAATTATTTTACCCATTATTGGTTAATCCATAAAGTTAGTTGGTCAATTTGTTGCCCAAGATTGGTTAATGAATGAAATTGTATTGGATTGTTTTTACTCAATGTTGGTTGATTGTTACAATTAGTTGGGTAATTTGATACCCAATATTGGTTAATGAATCTAATTATATTTGAGTGATTTTACCCAATGTTGGTTGATTGATACAGTTAAATTGGGCAATTTGTTACCCAATATTGGTCGATGAATGAATAAAATGAAATGTACACTAGGGTTTAAAAATATTAACACATAAAATAGTATTAAATTCTCATTTTATTGATGAAAACAGCTTCAAAAAGCTTCACTAGAACTAACAACACATAAAATGGTTTTACAGAATTTAGCAACATGGTATTGTTGGTTGCAGTAATCTATTAACTTGCTTTATATCATATTGTGTCAATATGTTTATCATGAAAATGTATCAATGTATGCTTTGCAAATTTGCTTTAGGACTTGGAACATGAATATTCACATACAAGTTCATCATTAAACTACAATATATTCTCTTCATGGATAAAATTAACCTTAACATACACAACATTGTTTGGTTCTTGCCCACTGACCAATTTGTAACAAGTGTTGTTTACAGCTAAGTCTTTTTTGCAGTTATAGGTGATTGTTTTCACTAGACACTCCATTAAGTGCTAAGAAATTTGAGCACATAAGCAAGAAGTTCAACAGGAAATGGCAAGTCCTCATAATTATATCATGATAATTATATCATGATAATTATATAGATATAACTAGTAGTGGAAACAAATATGGCTCAATGTTAGAAAAGGAGGACTATTTATGATATATCAATGGTTAATTCCAACATAAGCAGTCTTGTGCAGCTATAACATATTCTTCTTTATTAAACATATTACCTATACAATGCAAACTGACTTGAATGGAACACACATGGTATCACACATACAAACCTCTCATATGTCTTTAATGTCTCAAATTTGAGCACAATTTGTAAGTATCATGATATGAAATTTACAGACATAAAAGGAAAGGTTAATGATGGTGCAGGTTTACCTAGTTCTTCAAGCCAATGCACATAGTATATCGAAGATTGTTTATTTCACAGGCACCAAGGAATTTTCACACATATCAAATATGAATCCCTAACCAGTTCTCTTTAAAACTTATTTTAATGTTAAACATTGCATACATCATGAAAAAGCATGACAATCACAAATCTGTTTGAAATCTAGCCCTAGTAGTTATAGTGTAAATTTTTGATTACCTGCTTCCCTTCTCAAGAATAGTCAGATCTGTACATTTGACTTAAAAAAGACCCTCAACTGTGTCATAAGCAGGATCAAAACAACATCAATGTGTACACGTTATGGAAAAAATGATAAGATGAATTTGATAAGCAAACGTATACAAACATTTTTTTCCATGAAGACACATAAAGTCAGTGCATGTTTATGAAAAATGATAACATGCAAAAAAGTAAAAGAATTTTAAGTGACAAAAACCAACTTAATTATTGAACCAATAAAATGAGTAAAAGCAGCAAGGTCCGGATCCAAGAAGTCATAACTTTTTGTTTAAAGAAAAACTGTAACAAACAGATTAAACTATCCAGTACACTGAAAAGTCATTGCTTGGAAGAAATAAATGCCAAAAGATCTCTGATGCTGCTTGAAATGTTTGCGTCCAAGAATTCGTATATGAAGGTTTGAAGAAACTTCCATGTCAGCTTGCAATGTCGCTGGAATTCACTATCGAAAATATACACCCCCTTACGCATTGAATACTCGCCCCAAACCGCGTACGTGCGGCCATCTCAAAAGTTAACTTTTTGTTGCTTGCAAGTGACGTGTTGTTCGTGTAGCTACAAAATGCAGACAGTATAGTAATGAAACGTGATACGTTTTTATCTTTAGCTGGACCTGAGATGTCCATCGCTGTATCGTTTATACACTGTGCTGTGGGTATTTACTGCAGCTGTATGTACTGACTGTATACTAGTGTCTAATTACTGACGGTAGCAAGCTGTGTGTGTATTTTCTGGGATCGATGGTGGTGCCTAACACTTCTGTTACACCTCAGTCAAAACTAGGTCAGATTACGGCATTAGACGTTTCTTTTTGCGCGAGTCTTCACACCCTTTAAAGCAAACACCTATTGCTTACAGTAAGGATGGTTGTGGCAGAGCATGTCTCTCGAGAATAACATAGGCCTGGGATGGTGTTAGGTGGGTGCCTCTGCACACTACAAATGGCTGTGGCGTCATGTCCACATCGATAGTCCTTGCGTATTCTTCTATGTCAACATCCTCCTACAGTTATAAAAGAAAAAGGTACAATTTATTCCTGACTGTTAGTGTAATTTATTCCTAACTGTGAGAGGGACATTTCAAATAAAAAAAAAATGCAATGCAGAATATGACCGTGACACCTTCGTACTGAGTAGTACTAACCTTAGTTAGACAGAACAAGAAATAATGTAACTGCTGACTGCTGAGCACACACAGCTAACAGCATCTCTGACCAGATTCCAGAATAGACAAATTATGTGAACTTGGAATTTCCGTCACATGAAGCACACGATATTTTCTCTCATAATAGCCATAAATTAACATTCATAACATAGGTGACCTTGCAAATTTACACAGATTCAGAATAATATTTTGGTCATGATGCCCTTTTAGTATTTATTTCATGTAGCAACTTTGAACATTCATATATTACAGTAATCTTACTAGTTTTTCCTCAACCAAATACTTAGACTCTGCAGTGAAGGTCAAGCGAGACATCAACATGCCTAACAGTTTTGGTATGACACGGCTGGGATTAGAAATCGAGCCCCCACCTCCTGGATGGCTCTGACCACTCGGTTCTTTTCCCCATTATGTAGCTTATATAGGTGAGCGTGGGACATGATAAATATTTTGGTGGGGGTGGGGCGGGGGGAAGGTTTCCCAGCATTTCATGACAACAAAGTTCCCTGATGAATTTCCAAAATTCCCTGATGATTAGTTCAACCTATTTCTAGTGTGATATGTCTTCGCACATTTTGGACATGAGCCAATATATCAGACTGACTGCTCTCTTTGGGCCAATCAAATTCCCTAGCTTTTCCCTAATTTTTGAGGCATTTTTCTCAAATTCCCTAACTTTCCCTGACTGGAAAAAGGGAAACTAATTTTCAAGGTTCTGCTCCCATTTTCCAGGATGGCTGGCAACCCTGCTAACCAATCTGCCCTCACAGACCCCCCCCCCACACCCAGGAAAATAATTCTTAATGACCCCAGGGTTGAGAAACTATGATTTAATTGCTGTGTCTGTTTATTCACCTCTCAAAAATAGATGATTTGTACAGTTTTTAGACACTCTAATGTGGAGAAGTTTCTTAAAAGTTAGTCATTAAAGGGAAACACAAATAACATAAAGTTTATTACTAGTTGACTACATGATCTCTGTCAAATAACCATAGCTTGTTCCAAATTTTAATTTACAGTTTCCCTGACTACAAATAATATTTGACCTATGTTGAGCATTAATGCCATGGGCATGTTTCAAGTGAAATTAATAAGTCCTAATGTTGCCATCTACAACCCTGAGACAATTGAAAAATGTATATCCCATTTAGTTTCTTTAAAGTACCTTCTGTCACCAACCCTTCAAAAATTTCATCCTGGTGCCAATCTTTGGTATGAGCTCCTTTATAGTACCTTCATGATTCATCCAACAAGGACAACACAGCATTGTCTATCTCATTCTCTGAAATAACAACAACAAAAAACTATTATTTAAAGAAAATAGCATACAGTTTTAAAATCAAAACAGTGCCAAAAAGGGAGGGGAGAATTCATTAAAAAAAAATTGTTGCACCTTCGTCAAGTAGTGATTTTTTATGTTTTTACTGTAAGCAGATAGAGTCTTAAAATCTACATGGTTGTATGTGGTTATCGTGAAGAAAGTTACAACCGTTTTTGATACCCAAATGACACAGTTTGGGCCAAAAATGTTTTATTCAAAGAACTACATTACCCTCCATGACACCCTTCTAAATGGAAATGGTTTTTTCATTTCTTGACAATGATACATGATTACCACGGGTCAGATATTTGGCTGTGAGCCAGCAAAGTGATGATATATATAATATAAATCAATGCAAAATTACCAAACAATTTTTTATTATGCCTCACAACTTGGTTAACCAAACGAAAAGGTCATCAAAAGTTCATTATGGTTTTAATATTTGGATAAATGCATACACTTAGCCTTAGCATAGGCCCCTTTAAGTTTTATCATTCAATTCATTTATACCTGAAAAAGAAAATGATAGAAGGAAGAAACATATTTTTACATGTCAAAATCTTGTCTTTCTGATCACATAGTCTCGGGCCTACAGATACGCCTACTGTACCAGTTTTGGGGAAATTTTGCAGACATAGGATCTACTGTACTCTTAAAGTTAAACCATAAATTTATGAATATTGTGAGGCTGAGCCCCAATAAAAATCAACATTTGTAATACTAAGGCGAGGTATAAATTAGTAGTTTCTTGTCCTGCCTGCATCCTTTTGCCCACTGGGTCAATTTCCTTCCCTTTTTTTTAATTTATCAAATTTGAACAACCAATTTACCCAAATTTTTACCACAGAAATTCCCCTTCTGATCACACTCTCTGTAGGTTAATTGCCTGCACCCTCACTTTTTCTGAACAGTTAGGAAAAGAAACTATTTTATTTACAAAAATGTGATCAATATGGCCCAGGCAATACTAACATTTATTTAAGTTATATTTGTAATATATGACACAACTATATTTGTAATAGTAAGTAATATATGACACTCAATCTAGGAAGTTTTCCAAAACAATTTTCTGCAAGCTAGTATGAAGTTGACTAAGTTAGGCCTATCCTTAGTGACATCTTAATAGTTTTCTTAACTTTGTTCAGAAAACTGAAAAATGTGAGCCTAGGACTGGACAAGTGTCATCAACATTACTTATACCACGCCAAACACAAGCATAACGTTATACCTCCGTAGCCTAACGTATACGCAAAGCGCGCTCCATCTTGTGCAGCAGAGTTAGGCCTAGCCTACGCACGGGCTAGTCTGGGCTACGAACACAATATATACTGTTGACCTAACGTTTGGAAATTGCCAAGTCTGTAGACGGACACAACCTAACGTTAGGCTGGGCCAAGTAATACTAGCCAATCCGTTTGGGGGTATGAATACTATACCTTCAAATGATTCCTTCAAGTCTTCTACCCCCAACTTCGTTAAAGTGTCAACACATCACCATCATCAACCGAGGACGAGGAAGACATAATTCAAAATATACTCATGAATGTACCCAAGAATATTCTACTGCAATTCGATCGTATGTACCGTATCTAGTAGAAGTGTGCTGTTATCACGTCGCAACGCGCAGCATGCCTTCACTGGTACTCCAGCGTAGTTAGTATACGAATGTACGTTCGCAATGATCACATTGCAGTTCGAATTGTACGACAATATTTTGGCGGGAACATTGCCCAGACGTTGGGCAAATGGACTCGTATATATACAGGATAAACGTTGGATAATTGTTTCCAACACCATTTTACCCATAATGGTTAAAGAATTAACCAACATTTTCTTAAAACATCTCTACCCAACAAATTTTTGCCCAACGTTTTAAGAGTGTATGCTACATTAAAAACATAATGAACTTTCATTAAATTATCTGTAGCTGCTACAATTCCACATGCTTGCCTGGAAACAGGTAGGGCAACTCCATCCAGAACTACAAAAAAACTGCTGCAAGTCAGTCACATTGCTTCCAATGTCCAAGAGGTGTGGCTATTTACTGCTGAGTTGGCTTTTCCTTGCATATTCTTCCACATTTGTTCCGATCTAAGAAGAAAATATATTAAGCAAGCATTAATTTCCAAAATAGTGCCAATTTCTCTAGTAATCTCTGAAAACTTCAACTAGTCCGGGTGAAAATTAGTTCACATTCTGCTTGCATCACTAACCGTACTATTGTGTATCTTGCCTGAACTGCTGCCTGGCTAGTGCCATATTTTAACCAAATATAAAATCCATGTTAATATCTAACCAGCTAATAAGATATGCAGATATTACTTGATATATAATTAAGGATTATCTGGCTCAGGTATAGAATAGTCTACATTGACCCACATCTGTATCAGATAGTTTTATGTGGTTGACTCTTATCTCCTGGAGGAAAGACACATTTAATAAAAGCACCTACCTGGACCGCCCAGCGCAGATTGAGCCAAGGGGCTGAGGCCTAGAGGACAGAATGTCAGCACCAATATCCCCTAGGCTCAAATGGTTAAAGATTGATCACTCTGCATGAATTTTGGCAGATCTTTCCCACTCAACACACAAAACAACTTACTGGTTGCCAGGCGATGAAGTAACGGACATTGTCATCTCGACTGCATTTTCCACTTTTCCTTGTGTTGAAAGACGGCAATAGGTGAACCAATGCAAAGAGACCGTACATGGATGCATGTTCTAAAGAAGAAAATGAAAAGTTTCTTAATAATGAAAAACATAAAAACAGATTACATATCTCAACAAAACAGATGTATATGTCAACAAAATAGTGTGACGTGTCAGTTAGTAATTGTTTGTTCCTACTACTTGCTCTAGAAATTGCAATATACAAATTACACATAGGCACTGCATGCCAAAAAAAAAAAAAACATTAATCTGATATACTTTTATGTCCACTGAACCCAATTACATAGGCCTGTGTCAATTTCACAGTCATAGGTCTTTTCAGTCACTAAAATAAATATGGTGGAAGACTGAAGGATTTCTGGGATGCTTCTATAATTGAAATTGGTTAGGCCAGGAAATTAATACTTTTGCTTATTGAATACACTGTTGGATGGAGGAAACTAAGGCATCAAGTGGTACAGTAACTCGTATCAATGAATGAACCAAGCAAGTGGCTATACAGGTACAACCCTACACCACCAGACCTACAACATTGGTTCTAGAATGTTTCTAGAATAATAACACACCCCTCCACCCACAGCGCTTTAACAGTACGTGGCTCAAGAAAATTTCCTTCAGTTTACCCTTACTCCACAGCTGGAAAGAAAGCAAAAGTGAACAGGGTTGCCAGCTTAGTCAATTTTAGTGCATGGGCCTAAGAACTGGCTACAAATTTTAGTTATAACCTTTGATCTGAAATCTGGATACAAGTTTTAATCCACTGATTTCAACAATTTGCGAGCAATCTGATAATGATCTGGCTATTTTTGATTCACACGCTGCAGCCTGAATTGACACTTAAATGATCTTTGACCTCAATTTTTGGATACACTCGTGATGGGTCCCCTCCCATGGATCAGCTTAGCCAAGTTAGCTTCAGTACTTGAAAATTCACATAAGACTGCAGGAGATAATACCACTTAATGAACTATCGTTAAACAGGTAGATGCCCACCAACCACATAAGCTCCCACCAACTTCTATGGTGTCAGAACTTAAGTCTTCTTCAAAATCTAGATTGGAATGTAATTCAGTTTTGGTTTAATCACTTTCATTCATTTCTTCCATGTATGTCTAAAGAAAGTTGGGTACCAGACAAACTGTTAACAGCATTGCCACTTTTCTGTACATGATCTTACCTATAGCAGTCTTTTAAAGAGCTAACATACCAAATATTCACTACAGAAAACTTGACTGAACTTGCATAATGAGAGTCACATGACTACAAAATGTTAGCACTTTTTTGAAACATACCCTCAGACTTTTCTGTTTCTTCAAATTCAAACTGAAGGTCCCGCAGAGCTGAGTTGGTGAGTACATGCTATGTACTTCCAAATGAAGCGGGAATGTTCCCCCTTTCATCAAAAAGTTATTGGCGACCTGATCTCCATACATCTGCTCAAAGTCTTGCAAAATCTACAAGTACAGGAATAGAACAAGAAAACATGCAATGAATCTCAAAACATGTCAGGTTTCTTTCATTTTTCTGCAAAAGCTCGAGTCTATAAACAGTTTCCATAAAAAAAAGCATGTTTAAAGTTTCACCGAAATTTGTTTCAAAATAATTGGAAAATTTAGCCTACCTATAATCTTTCACTTTTCATGAGAGAACATCTTAAATGAAGCATATTTACATTGGGAGTCATCATTTCAAAAGAAAAACATATTATAGTAGGCCTTCCTTGATAGGTGCAAACAAGGCAAACATTAGGGTACACAACATTAAGCGATGCATGAAAAATGGGAAACACTATGAAGGTCAAATAAGAATAGGATGTATACAATTACTCTGATCATTATTTTATGTTTACATTTACTTTAATTTTTCTTTAAACCTGAATAATGTATGACTGTGAAGTATGGTTTGTACTTATACTTTTTAGGCTACTTCATTTTTTAGTCGGCAATCACACACAGACCTTACACTGCAAAGTAACGTTAACAACACCAACGTTAGGCCTGTTACCACAATAATGTTAGGCCTAGGCTAGGCTACCACAAATTCAAAGCGTAATATGGAGTGGCAGGCCTTCCACAACGTTCTCTTGTGGTCGTCTAGCGGCCATCGGCTCATATTCTTTAGGCATTGGCATATAAACCAATACCAATACTTATTGCATTGGGCTTGCCTCTCTTATACGTTAAGACTCTGTGATTGCCACTTGTGCAAACACAGTAGACTGTAGTACCAGTAGCACACCTCAATCGAATCACCATTGGCGGCCATAAAGTTAGGCCTTATAAATGTTACAATAAGGAGGTAGGCTAGGCCTATAAACGCCCAATCATAAACTTGGCATAGCCTAATGTTATATCAGAGCGCATTTGGCATTTACATACGTGAATAGACCTATGAAATAAGTGGTAGGCTACCATCACTAAGACGTCGACAGAGGAATTATTTCAAGGGAATTCCCGACGTCATCAGCGAAGCTAGGTTATTGAAAACATGAATGATCACTCAAATTTCATAAAAGGTCGCCATATCAGCTTTCAAATATTCCTTACTCTGGTGAATATTCACAGATTTCAATTCAGAAACTTACGTCTGCCGGTGGAACGTTCGTCAGTTGTCACGTCTAGCGATGCGATATGCAACTATTTGGTTATAACCAATAGCGTTGTTGCATGTTACTGACGTCACCGCCTTCAGCCAATCAAAAGTTAATACGAAACTTTCAGCACTTAATAAGTGCAGTGCATCACAACTACGGCGATAGCACTTTGGTATGGTGCAAGTTATTTAACACTTGAAGGTTGAGATACTAGCTCTTAAAGTGCTAATTGATGACTAGCACCGTGTTGGAGCTACTAAATTAGCACTTCAGTTTTTAGAGTGTAGAGGTATGAGATAAACAGTGGAAAGGCAAAGAGAGGATTAAGGGAAGGGGGTAGGAAATAAACTGGAGAAGGACAAAGACAGGAAGGTGTGGAGAAAAAATGGTGGAAGAGAGCTGTGAGAAGAGGAGTGATGGAAGATCCTGCTAAGATCGAAACGTCAGGCCAACTTACTTTTACACATTCTCCTACACAGGCTCTCTAGTGGATAAGCAGTTTGCTAACAGTTTTATTTGATATCAACCCTTTAAACTGACAGAAAATATAAATAGCAGAAAATGGATGTAAAATTTGATAGCGTTTGTGATCCATTGCAAAGTAACAAACCGATACTATGCCGTATAAAAATATAAGCAAAACTCCCGCTCAAAAGTATATTGTTTTGGTCCTTTTTACATTGCAGGTTTGAGATGATGCTGAAGATGTGGGATAAAAGTTGTGGAAAAAGACCAATCCTGCCCGTCGTTCAAAGTCAAGTAAATACTGCTCAAATGTCCATCTCAGAGGTAAATGAACAGCATTTCCTTCATGACCCTGATTTTAAAATACATGCGGCTATCATTAATGGAAGATCGCTAGCTAGCATTATGCATTGAAACGAACTACCATTAACACCTTTTTAGCCGTCCAGACTACCATACTTTCTTGTCTATTACTTCTGAGTCTTGGAGGTAAACCAACAACGTAAAGAAAGTTGCGTTAGAAGACTGTAGGTGGGCAGGAAATGGAAAATGAAGGCAATTTCAAACTAAGGTTGGGGCGTTATTTCGTTATCCATTTATTTTCATGATAGAAATGATCCATTTCTCTTTTTTTTTAAATTTTAGGCAGGAAAACAGAATTTAGACGGGAAATGCTACATGACGGTAGTATCAGCAGACGTAGAATAACAGTAAAACTGCAGAAATATAAAGACTACTGAATGTCAAAATTACCGTTTCGAATTCCCAATCGGTCAAGTTGGACAAATCTTCAAGTAAACTAAACTAAACTAAGGAGCTTACTTCTTCATACAGTTATATATAAAGACTGTTGGGTAGACAAATGTTTTCTAAATTGACATGCACTGTTTAGTAATGTATGTTAATTAGAGGAGCCGCGTGTAGAACTTGTTTGATACTCAGTATCCCTCAACCGCACGATATATTTTACACGTTATGTTCACGTATTCTTGGTTGCAATTGAAAATAACTCTCATCCGGCCAAATTTGCCAGAGTGCACGTTTGTGTTGTAAACGTCCACGGTACTTAATAGCATGTAGTTTATCACAGGAGCAATTGGAACTCGAAGTGACGCAGGACATTGTTAGCCATCTTTTGTCATAAATAGTCCTCTTCATCACACTTTGGGTGCATAATAGGCTAGTCCGCTAGTCCACTGTAAACAACAGTTTCACAGACATATATGCTTCTAAGGTTACGGTAGCTACAGTGGACTTAGTCTTATTATAAATTTCATTCAGCAAACATTAATGTAAACCATGGGACATTTACAATGATTTTACCACAAGGGTGATAAATTGTATCTTTTAGGTCATAGGGTAAACATTAACGGTTTATATTCTCACATGAAGAGGTAGCAGGCTGGTGTAGTCACACATGTTCTAAACAATTGGTGCTTAAGTATATTTTAACATTATAAACCTGATTTTGAAGTACAAAGCGCACTTTCTCGGTAACGTCGTAAGACGACCATGTAAATACATTACCTAGAACTATCTATTTCTGGTTGTCATTTATTACTTAGGCTTCCCTAAAGTTCAATTTCAATATCTCAAGCACTGCATCGCTAAAATGGTAAAGATATGTATATCTAATATATGGATGTATTGGCACTTATTTGGAATACAATGTCTGACTCAGCAATTTATTTGGATTTAAAGCAAAGAAATATATGGATAGACTTGCAAAATGATATTACGACGTTTACTTCTATAGTGGATTTACACTAGTATGTAAAGTGACCATTGAAAGTAATGCTTTAGCAATTTAAATAATGAGTGTCATGTGGGAAAGTGTCGTCGGCATCCATTGAGAATTGTTGTCGGCCTTGATGCTCGGAAACATGGGATTTCGTACATTTAATGGATGCTTACGTAGAACGGTATGACTATACATAAAACACTATCCTTATATTACTGGTGTTCAGGCGCGTAGCCAACCTTGATGATGTGCTGGGCAAAGCTAAATTTGAGGCCCCATTTTAATAGATGCTATTTTCAGTTTAACTAACGCTTGTATCGATATTTGTGTTATCACAGCATAGGCTGTATGTTATGTTGCGAACCTGAAATTTAAGAAAGGGGATGGGGGGTGGAGGGGGGGGAACAAAATTCGACAAAAGGGTCTTAGATGCAAGATGTTGCTATCATATTCATCGTTTCAACTACATTTTTTTATCACGACTTTGCATGCGTGTGTTCGGTAGTGGGGAGAGAAGTGGAGACAATATACTACTTTGTGCCAGTTTTTGTTTACGTATTATCTTGATAAAACTACTATATGAACAGGTAAAATTACTCGATATTTCGATTAACCCATGAGCTTAGTACAGTTTGATAACTATGAAATGATTTAGAATCCCAATTGAAGGTTTGTAAAGTTATATGTATTAACTCAAGAGATTAAGATCTTTATATGGTTTGTAGTTACATGCAAGAACTCTAAGGTTGCTGTAATTTTATTTAGTGATAACAAAAGTGCTGGGATATGTGATATGCTGTGATGATTTTCATTGTATTGAGAAGTCGCTGACGTATCGCTACTAACAGAGAGAATGGTATAGGATTTAAAAAAGGCCAAGCGTGCAACAATGTAACTTTAACATTAACGATTAAAGTTAATGTTTTTTTTTTGTTCCAATTAATAATTATGAGTAAAATGTTTAGTTGGTTACATTGTAACCAATACACCGACGTGTCGTTATTTCCAATTGTGAAAGAATAGAGATATATCATTAATGCATCATTGCTGTCATTTAATGTAAATTTCGAATTTATATTTTTAACTTTTAAGTACGACAATATCTGTCACCTACTTTCTGTTTAAACAGCACCTTCAGATGTTAATTGTGTACCCTTGAAAAAATTAAACTGGTGTAATTAAAAATTTAAATGTCTTTATAACTTGAGTCTTTTCACAAAATAACACTTCACAAAATCACCACGTGTTATTTTTATCTAAGGAAAAATAGTAAATTAATATTCCATTGTAACTAAAAATAATGTAAAGTCACTTAAAAATCTTTTAGCACACATTTAACAGATTTAATGAGTTGTTTAAGGGTTTCAATGAATAAATCATATTCTTTTCATGGTATTGCTGGTGATGTTTGAAACAGAAACAAAAAGTAATTAAGGTAACACGAAGTAAAGGTAAACATGGACGCGTGTCGTGAATTTAGCTATTGAAATTATAGTATGGTAGACTTGTACACAAATGGTTTCCAACTTGCGCAACTAGGCTAATGTATCAAGCTTCTTTCTTTATCCCTGGTCAAGTTTTAATGTCATTGAATGTAAAACCATAGTTTCGAAATACAGTCTTTACCCCAGGAATTGCTTAATTAATATCGATAGTTTTGTAAAGGTTTAAAATTTATAGCTATTGAAAGTAGCTGCTTTACCAACACATTCCCTTTTGAAAAATATTTTTGTTATTTCTCATGATGGTAACTGATAGGTTGAACAATTATTACACCTATCTGAACGGGCACCAAAATGATATATTTATAGCTAACACCTATTTAAATTACACGGTAAATTGCATATATTTGATCAAAATGGTTATCCAAGAGACGTCAAAGACGTACGGTAGACGATGTCAAACAAGCAAAACAAATAAGGAACACAATAGCGTTATATCACGAGCGTCCTAGCCGGGGATACTTTTCTCAAGACTTCTGTGGAGCGAGAAAAGTCCCTTGTTTATAAGTAAGGACCTTTTTCCGATTTAACGTAATGCACGGTCATATCTTACTGGAATGGCAACTGTATGAAATAATCTGTTTGTGATATTTGCAAACAAGAAAGAAAGAAGAATCAAGCCTGTTAAAAACCACAAAAGAAATACAATAAATTCTAGAACCATCTTTGCATACAGATCACTGAAATTAGTAAATTTTAGATATACATAATCTTTAAAGAAAACAAATAAAAAATATAACATTATAAAACAAAAAGGAAATACAAAAGTTGACCTTACTTTCGTGGAGTGAGCGTGTACCAAGTCTATATTTGTTAGGGTAAAATGGGAATTAAATGCATGTGCGGGGTTTATTTATGGGAATCTATAGCGATTTCGTGTAAAAAATTAATTACATCGTTAATAATACATATATAGGCCATGGTGCTAAGGGGATCTAGCTGATCTAAGTCAAACACGAAGTATATGAACCCCACTGTTTCCTAGCAAATAAATATGATGGGATGATATCCCGCCTATTTCATGGATGGTTGCTTTCCTCTCAATAAATCAGCATGAATAAATGTTGTGAGATAGAAGTCTCATAGGAACTGAAAATTATTCTGATTAAAGATGTTGCATTACAAAATATAAAAATGGGAGACGAAAATGTTTTTTAATGACAGTTGACACGATTATTACTCTTTTAACAAAGGAATTAATGATTTCAGAATATTTTTTTACAGTTGCATGAACTAGCAAGACATTATTGTGCTATTAAGTCAAGTGAACATCGATGGTCAATGTTTTGCAGGCAAAAGTTTGTTTTCTTAGATGTAAATTGCAAACAATCCCTCTATTTCCAATCTTTTGTAGAGTAAAGTGTACAGGTACCTAAACGTGTAGTTTGGGGTGTTGCATTTGTTGAATATTTGACCCTGAAGGTTGTATTGTTTAATTTGGAATCTTGTCACTCCCAGGTTTCTTTGTATCTTTCTAAGGGTGACTCAAATGTACTCAAATGTAACAAAAATGCTAATAGCTCACCTAGTTGAACTAATGGTTTAGAATAGCGTATCCTAGCATTGTCGGAATGTTAATCATCTGACAAACAGCTTTGTTTTACAACTGTCGATGAATCAGAACAAAAACATTGAAGCATGAAAAGAACGTTAAGCTTTTGATGTGAGTTGACAGTAATATTAAACTACGAAAAGTCACCCCATTTTAACCTCCATTATTTCACACAATTAACATTGCCTACTTTCATCTGGTTTCAATGAAAAATATTTAAATATACTTTACTTGTAGGTCCTTGCTAGAATAGTCTTATAGTTTCACTTCGTGTTGAGTTTCCAGCAGACCGAGTCATGTAAAACTAACACATAACATCAACTAAATACTTCGTTATGTAAGTAGGAAATGTTTTTTAAAATCACTTTGCAACTTCTATAAAAATGTGAATTTTCAATCTTTTAATTTAATACAGGCAAATTTCCATAATTTCATTGTTCCCGGTACGATTTTTCCAAATATATATATCTTTTTGTTGAAACTCAAAACACAGCTTAAATAATTTGAAGATGAACAATGGACATTGTGTTCTTTACCGAATGTGTCACTCTATGACTTCTGTTTGTCGTTTTTCGACAGGTCCTTAGGCACAAGCCTTATAGCTAATCATGGATTTCGAAACTCATCCAAGACTAACTGTCATTTTATATTATGAAAATGCATTTCTTTGGATGGAAATAGGCTCACTTAGTGTTTAGAGCCAAGCATGTGACTTTTATAAGCAGCAATGTTTGCTCTACAATTTGTGTAATTTATCATGTTGGGGCTTTTCTATCATTCAAATAGATTGTTGCAACATTATAAACATATTATTTGCAGGCTACAAAAGTTAAATATCTGTTCTAGCACATATCAGTTCCATTTGTGCAATTGTGATTATTGTTTAACAATGAGCGTAATCATACCTTTCAGTAATATTGCAATATAACAACGTTTGCTTATAGCTGGAATGTACCAATTTGAAACTATTTCTATTTTGCCGTAATATTTATCTAAGTTTGAAACGTTGTGTATGTTAGAGTGTTAGATTAACTTGACAAGATATTTGAAAATGTTTGTAGAGTGTAAATCCTGTGGGTATCCGTGTGGGTGATTTAAGAATGGTAAGGACATAAATTCACAATAATTCGATTAATTCATAAAACAAACTGGAATGCGTAATGAACAACTCCAGGACGCACATTAAGCTAATATGTTAGATATTGTTGACACAGCATCACTGTACAAAATACCAGTGAACAATACAGAACGCCAACGGCGCTTTTTGCATATTGCAAAGAAAATCATACAGCATGTGTTTTAATTGAAGAAACAACGACAGTATCATTTGACTGAATACTAAACCAAAGACAACATAGCGGACCCTCAAATGTATTCCACACATCTCATAGGAGAGAATATTGTAGCTTTGAGTTTCCCTATTAATAAAACCAATATAACTGTAATAGAAGCTACTTTGAAACATGTAGCATATACTTAGCCAAAAAGCGTTTGAAAACTCGCACATTTTACCGTTGCCTATCTCACATATCCTTGCTAACGCACTTGTAACTACAGGTGGTACAGACAGGGGTGAGGGAAGTATTATTAATATGACAAAATCACGGCTGCTTCTAGCTGTCACTCCGACATATTACCCCCATCCCAGAAACAGGTCATGCAACAGTGGTTTACATATTAACGTTGTTCCAATCAAGTAAAGCTCCGGCCGCTACAGTATCTTGTTTTCCTTCATCAATGCAAATTTTTCATCCGAATTGATATTTGAATAAGAAGGAACAGGAAAACAGGTTTATTAACAAGGATTCTTCACCAATGAATACAAGGTGATGCAACTTTATAAGAATTATCATTCATTTTCAAATTGGTCACTATTCTGTATCACAGAAGAGGAACGAAGCAGTTTATTAAACATATTACATTCGTATATTAAACCTCAGTTGCAAACATTTCTTGGATTGAAGCTGTTGTATCATCAAATATTAAAATCCGGCTCTATAACGTAGACACATCTGCAAAGCGCGAAAAGCGTTAAAACTAATTTCCTTCTATAAGAGAAGCATGTTAATCACACGCGAGCAAAAATAAAAGGCAATAAAATGAAGACTTTGGACAAAGTTCGATAACATATTAACTTACTGAGAAACAATACCACAGCTACAATAAATCAGCTAATATATACTTTTTAATATAAAAATGAATTTTAATTTCAGTCAAAACAGCACGTGAATTGTTAGTTCAATTTCAGCCACTACGACCATTGTACATTACATTTGTTGTAGTCACTTTAATTGGACTAAAGGCAGCGACAGAAATACCATCCAAATGTTATCCATGACATTTTCTTCTTTCATATTCTCAGCTAAGACATTGGAATTAATGGAGACATTCTTACATATTTGAACTATAACGTAAACAACGGTTATAAGTAATGCTGCAACTTAACAAGTAACACATGGATATTCCGTGTATTAGAGAAAATACTTTGTCTAGCATATTTATCACCCATTTCAAACAGAGAATTTGTACAACTAAATGTTCTGGGTAGTTCACTCGAAAAGGTACCGATTCAGTTGCGTTGCGCCCGCAACTCACATCATTTGCCAGAGCATATTTAGGCTGCTTTGTGTTCCTCGTCGGTTATCTGCAAATATTAAGAGGGAAACTATACCCATTGAGTGAGATTGTAACTAAAAAAGACGCTTATCAATTTTCTCTTTCGATTTGGTGATAGTTGCAAGTATCTCTTCGACATGTATTTGAAAAGTGAGTAAGAAAAATAATGTTAAAAGGTTACCTTTCTCTTTTCTTTACATCTTTTAGCATTGTCTTGTAAGTGTTTTGCTCATCTGGGGAAAATGAAAGCAACATATTTCATCTAATTTCTAACTCATCAAACAAAGAGACTTCTAGCGGCGCACAAAATGTATAATGTACATACGGACGGGAAAACGCTAATCGAGTAATTTTCAGGAACTTGGTAAGGAAAGCCTGCAACTTCCTCCAAGCGTTGCTTGAACTTTAAACCACAGTTCTCCATTTCATAAAGTTGTGGTTCCTTAGGTCCCTAGGTACATTTATGTTGTTTTATGAAGGGAAAGTAATTCAAGAGTTACTCAAAGGAACATAATAGACTCAATGACCATGTATTTTACAGATGAAGTGAAATTGTGCTCACCACGGAAGCTGGTAAGCATTTCCTCAACCTTTGCATAACGTTGCTTTTATCGTTTTTTCTTATATATTAGGCCACAAATGTCAGTAGGTTTAATGAAAGGGAAAATATTAAGAAATCTGACCATATACCATTGTGTCTCACCAGCGTACTTTGCAAAAAGCACAATGGGGGGGGGGAGGGGGGAGTACTTTGATTCACTAATACAAGCCATTTTGTCAGTTGCTATTTTGGTTGTAATTTATTGAATGACAAAACATTTTAACACTAGAATGGCAAGATGTCCGGCATTGTAAGTCCGACAATTCGGTGCACCTTTCTCTATTACGCATGTTGTTTAACATGTATGTTTGGGATTTTTAAGAACAGTATTTGAAGCAAACTAAACAATTGACATGCTGCATTTTACGGAATCCTACACATACACATTTTCACACTACTGCACTGTGTTGAGGGGCAGATGTGACCCGGTAAATGCACGAGATGAAGAGTACATGTGCATACTGAAGAAAAATGGAGAGTACATAGCTATCCCCATGGCCCGAACTTGCTCTCCTCGCCCCTGAATGTGTCCTTCGTTTTGATGTAATGTTAGCGGCCACACTAGTTCACAATTCTGACTGATGAAATCGTTCGAAACACTGAGCTTCATTAAAATTAAGTTTTTACAAGTCAAGTGTGTAGAGCTTGCGGTTTTAAACATATAATAGCCAGCTATATACAGATTAAATATGAGTTGTGAGCTAATGGCAGTGTAATTATCATCATGGTTCGTAATTGGAACTGATGAATACTAGGATTTATGTGATATGTTTAAATTACATTTGACCATTTAAACACATCAATCCTATGCAACATACGGTAACCATATAGGCTTTTAATTTCTGACCCTGGATTCTAGACTTCGAAGGAAAGTAAACTTCTACCAAAGAAAATAGCATACCCTCTACATTTAAAATGCAGAAACAATGTCTGCTACTCACATATAGCCTCCTGCACGCAGCTGTGATTAGTGTAGTGACATGTAAAATGTTACATACTGTAATTTGCATGCTTTAGCTGATGATGAACACCAACCTAAAGGCTATGATGTGAACTAGCTTTAATCAACTGTGAAGTTTCGTTATAAACGTAATTATAGCAGTCCTGACAGTCTCAATCATCTTCTTTCCAGAGTAATGTAACCTAAACAATCACTCAATCACAGTGAGGTACACTTCTACCACATTTTGTTACTCTAAAAATAGATTATTGAGCAAATGTTCACTAAAGTTAAGAAATGAAGATAGTGTGTATAAGACTTCTATTTGCCAGGCAGCACTAAAATGACTGTATGTTATAAGAGCTTTGCTTCTAAACTTTAAATGTTTGAAACGTTTTTTAGTAACTAGCAACTCAGTTCAGCAGTCATTGTCTTTCTGGGATGAGTTTTGATTAAATATTTTAAGTGACATTTTCTTTTCATATTTGAGTTCTTCACCATTATGGTCAAACCCTTGGACTCTGGTAAATGCAGATTGATCACTATGGGGTCTTCTAACAGTAAAGGTATGGTTAAGCCAGCAGAATATTTTCTGTGTTCAAAATTAATTTTCTTCTGTGATTAACGAGATGATACTATGCAGGGGCAATGTTGTCAATATAGGAGCAAAGAAATATGTCTAAACAGCACATTGTACTTGTCTACTATAGAAGGTCTCTCATTGGTGATGTCAATCATATTGCATTATGGTTTACATTATGGTTGAGGGGGCGATGTGGTCAAGTGGTTAAGGCAGTGGACTTGTGATCTAAGGATTGCAGGTTCGAGTCCTGGCCATTCGAGTCCTGATCATTGCGGTGTGTTCTTGGGCAAGGCACGTTATCTCCATCGCCTCTCTTCACCCAGGTGTACAGATGGGGACCCTGCAAGGTAACTTTTAATTACAGTTGCATTCGCCGGTTTTGTGGCTGACCCCTATGGGAAGTCCCCCGGGGACAATTGGTTGTGGTGCACTGTGGTGCCCCAGGAGAGATTGATTTAATTGTGCACACTTTGGTGTGTAGGTATGACAAGTTACCATTGACCAGGGGTTAAGTTATCAAGTCGTGTGAGGAGGCTTTAGTCTCATACAAGACTAAACCTTTAACGTTCTGCGCCAGGAGTGTCAAGTTGACAGATATGGCGCGTTATACGTGGCCACTTTATTATTATTATTATTTTTATTACACAATTAGGGTAATCTGATTCTAAGTGGAATTTTACCATACATACTGTAGTGAATATAAGATTGTTAGAGTAGAAAGGAGAAGGAAAACTGGCAGGCAAGAAACTTTACTAAAAGGCTGAGCCAAGTTGCGCTTAATCTTATGAAATTTTCTGCCAATTGCGTAAGCCTTTTTATTTTGTCAGTTGGGACTGTTTTTTTAATAAGCAATCTGAATTATATTAGAACTGTCTTTACTGCACCAGCTTGCATGTTTAATGTTGCTTTAAAATGATGTCAGACATTGTACCACTTTGCTATAGCTAATAACTGCAAAATTTCAGCCAATCAGATTTGTTTCTTTAAATATCACTTAGGTGGTTAATGGTGAAATTATTGCAACACAGTTACAGCCTCCTATTGATCCAGAAGTATGGATGCCATTCAAAAGGAAAGACCTCTTCAAAATTTCAGTCGATTCAGAAGGAAAGACAGTGGTAAATTGTCTGCAAGGTTCAGGAGGGCCTCATAAGATTGAAATAATGAAGGTCAGTTCTACACAAATATGTAAAAACCTGCATTAAAAGAAAACATTTATCCGCATGGTCAAGCTTTGTAGATGAAAATCAGTATTCTTTACTTACAAAAATATTTCCTTTGAATTTTCACTAGTTGGTTTTATGATGAATTATCTGAAAAACTTACACACACTTTGGATGGCCTAGTGTAGCTTTAGTTTCTTAGAATCCTACAATGCACAATGCATGGTGTCTGATTGTCATTCTTACCAAAATGTTTTCCCTCAGATATGAATGACAGGACACCTGCTTCTTGTTTGTGTTGGTTATACATCTGCACTTCAGAGTTGTTACAAAACTTGATCATGTTTGAACAGTAGCTTTAAGATCATCAGGCTCTCCGAAAAGATTGTTGTGGTAGGCAGTATATAACCATGGCCATACCCAGACATGAATGAGATTGTATGAACTTTGAATCTGGATGGTTTCTTGAACAGTATATGGTCCAGTGGTTCATGTTACCACACAGTGATATATTTACTATTGTGTATTGTCAACTCTTTACCAACTTTACCTTATTTCCTTTAACAAGCAGGGCAACTCGTCAAACCAATTGTCTGTGCAATGTAAACAACCAGAGAAGCACAGCAAGTCCAAGAATAGAGAAGAGGTAACAAAAACAGCTTTTCTTTAATTTGGTTGACAGTCATGTATGCATATAGAAGTGTTTTGTATGTATAGACAAATAATTGAAAATTTGGTAAACTAAGTATCTTTAGCCAAGTATTGACACAAAGTATGTGACCTCTTTTGCAACTTTTCATGTTTCAGAAATTTGCCAGTTGGATTCGTGATGAAGTTGGAATACCACTTGAACATGGTGTTCAAGGCTACCAAATGACACTGTTAAAAATTAAGTACCTCAGCATCCAGCATTATGAGTAAGATAATAATTGTGCAATATTAATTTGCTTAAATATTATTTTAACAGTGGAGCTTCATAAGCAGCACAGTATTTTTTAGATTGTATCTGTTTTCTTAGTTAAATCTATTGAGATAAGCATGTATGGCACTCTCCAACAATGAAGGTTTCATCGCCCATTCATTGTTTGGAGTCAGTTGAGTTCATATATCATTTTGCGGCATTTTTTGCTCAAACTTACTCTTCCCAGGGGTGAATTTAGTTGGAATATTTTATATGGTAATAGTACAGTATATCAAGGGTCACTCAGGCTATTCCTGCTCAGGCTATGCCGGCTGATGTTTTGAAAGCTCCAGCTTATATCTTTCAGTATTGATAACAGTATTTTGAAGCATTTTGGAAATATTGTAACTGAAAATAGTTAATGTTATACTTCAAATTTATCTTTGCAATTCAAACTTTGATCAGGTAATTATATTATTGACCGTTGCATAGTTTTGCTTAATTTGATCTGGTAATATGTTAATGTAACTTTTAATGCACAAACACATAGATTCTGTTTCTGTAGTCAAAATATGCTACAAAAGTAAAAGGTAGAATCCCTTTAACTTCATATCTTGCAGGGATCGTTTAAATTTCTGACTCAATTCTTCCTGACAATCGTCATCGATATGGAAGATTAAGAGCTTTGGTAAAAGAAAGGTTAAGTAGTTCTAGCATGTTGAACATTTGGAACGGTTAATATGAAATCTTTAGAGAAATCAACTTTCAGTCCTAACAGCTGAAAGGTCAGGAAAACGCACATTGGTCATTGGCACATATCTTCATTGGTCAGGGCAAAAAGTGACTGAAGTAGAAAGCATAGGTTGGACTATGTGTATCTCTGGTTTTATCATATGTTAAGGAGAAGTAACTTCTTTTCATCTCTGTTTTAATATACATTACAGATCTAGTTGTTCTTTCACATGCCTTCAACCCATAAATTCATTATCAAATGTACCTATCCAGTCGGGGCTCTTCAAAGGTACATATGGAGGCCATGGTGTGGAGGTCATTCAGCTTACCTATGAAGGGAACAGATTATATGGAACTAAAGTCTCAGTAAGTCCAACGATTTGATTTGTTTATTCTGATACCTCCCATTTTTGTTGAAGGTGGTGGGTCTGTTATATACTTATTACATCATAGTTTGCTTTTCTCTCAAAGATGTTTATAAATGAAAGGTGTGAGACATCATATTTACATGGTAAATGAAAATTGTTCTCGTGCTACATGTAACTTAAAGATGTCGCATTAGAAAATAAACATTTTGGAAGAAAAGATTTTGTATGACAGTCAACACTATTATATATCTCAATGATTGTAGCATGTTTCTTTAGTTGAGTGAAATAGTAAAGACAGAAATTGGAATTTTATGTGACCATTGTACTGTAATGGCAAGTGTAGAATTATGGTCATTGTTATACAGTCAAACAGTAATTTACATATACCTCAGTTGTAAGAAATTAAAAAAAGAAACAATTCCAGTCAGCTGTAAAAGTAATACAATAAGGTGTGGGGCACGTTGGGGTATGGGTTTGCGGTGATACAGAACTAAGGATTATGCTTTTCTTTTAAGGGTGACCCAAATGTGCCTGCAGGTAAAAGGAGCATTATAGTTCATTTGGATGAACCACTGGTGTTGAACAGAGAGCAACAAAGAGACTTGAATTCAATTAAACAATTGCAAAATGAGGACTGTTCTCTACCAGAGGGCCAGGAAGCACCTGCAAGACAACCATTCTCTATTCCATTTGGTATTGAAGATAGAGGATTTTTGCAACTATGTGAACAGAAAGATATACCCACCGACTTTTGTAGAGCAAGGTAAAGTGATTTGTTTGTTTGTCTTCCATTTACTTAAAGATGATTGTGATAAGAGTATAACTTATGAAAGCAAAAAGATATTAAGTTATTAAAGCACCTTGTACTGCAAGACCATTTAAAGGACTGAAGAATGAAACAAAAGAAAAACTCAACAATAGATATTGCAGTGTATGTTTTATATTTGATAAGCTGTTACCTCACACAAAGTACAGCCAATCTCAAATTAAAGCCATGCTTTCGTCCGCTTTCGAAAATCTGCACAAATGCACAATATGCAATAAAAAGTAGATAAAATTAACTTGCTTTTGCAAGGCTTTGGAAAATTCTGTAGGAATAATATCAAGCGCAATCAACAGTAAATAATGAAGTAAAAGGTATGTCTTTGACAAGCTGTTACTTTAAATGAAGTATAGACAATCTTAACCCCACGATTTGAGGCTGTTACCAGAAATCTGCACAGCTGTACAGTCATGCAATCAGAAAAGTAAATAAGAACATTCTGCATATTCAAGACATTGAACCAAAAAAAAAAGGAAAGAAAAATGCACACAATCAACAGATAATAATGAAATATGAGTTTAGATATATTTATTCAAAAATGTTCAAATGAAGTAAAGCCAATCATTTTTAAATCCATGCTCTTACACTTCAAAACTCCACCCCTCCAATTCAGCAAGTAGGCCATGACAAAATGTAGAGTCCTTTTTGTTCGACATCACATACAATATTGTTTACTAAAATCGAAGAAATAACAACAAAAAGTTTCAAGTTGTGGTATAATCATAACAGCTGTGTGCAACAGTACAGTTTTGAAGGAAAGTTCTGGTCATGCCAGTTAATTCATCTTATCTATAAATGTAGTTTCATATCTTATCTGATTTCAGAAGAGCAAAAGTGCATATGATCTGATGGGGCTGTTTATGTTGGAATGCTGTTAAAGCTGCTTCAACATCTTGGGTTTATATTTTTCACTCAAATGTACAAAAAATGAACTGACACACATTTATTACATAGTACCTGAAAGTTTGTTGAAGCCTTAGAAAACTTGTTGGCACAGGCATTTGTGGCATAATATAGCCAAAATTCAGTATTTGAAAGTATATGTGAAACAGCAAAAGAAACCTGGGTTTTGAGTGCTATTCTGTTTTACAAAGTTCACAAGCTATCGACATCATGCATTATATAACAGAAGATATGTGGCATATTTAAACAATTCTTCATCTTGGGTTGGTTTTGACAGGTTTTACATTGCTAGAGGTACATTTCTTCACGCATGGTTATGTTTCAAGTTCATCTACTATAACATTTTCATATGCAATTTTTGATTTTAATGAATGTAAATGATTCCCAAAATGTATTCCATACCTTTATGATTTCTCTTGTAATTTATGTATATGAATGGGCCATTTGAGTCGTCATTTTTTGAGAAATTTCTACCTTTTACGATGTTTATGAAATAAAGCTACTTATTACCTTTCCAGGTACATAATCTTTACTTGGCTAGTATGCTGGAAACCGTTAACTTAACTTTGGTGAATTCAACTCAAAATGCAACTTTCAGGCATAGCTGAACTACAAACAATGTTGGCTATTCCTGCAAACATACTTAAAACTGTCTCCTTTTCTTTTTCTACTTAGGTATTTTGGGACCGGTCTTATAGCTATGCATGGCTTTAGAAACTCATCCAGGACTGACTGTCATTTGGTAATATTCGATGAAGATGTTTTTGCATTCCTTTGGATGGAACTGGGCTCACTTAGTGTTTACAGTCGTGCAGATGAATTTTTATAACCAGTTCTTTTTTTTTTAAATTTTGGCAGTTACTGCAATTTATTTTGTGGTACCTCTCTCAGAGGAACCTTCATGAACTGGCTATGCAATAACGTGTTCAGCAGATCTACTGAATAGTATCTTCATGGATTACACAGTATCAGACTGCTTAATTTTTCAACACACTATCCCATATATACTCTAGAGGATAGTGTGTACTTAAAATGTCAGTACGTCTTACTACTATTTATTTATTAATAGTGACATATACAACATTCATTGCTCCAGAGATGAGTTTACAGAGAATATTGGTAACACAGTACATATTTGCAGCAATTATATGTAAATATCAACAGCTTTGTTAATTTAGTAATAGTTTTGATACAATCGTGGGCCAAATTATGGTATTGTGAACTTAAATGATATTATTGCAACCTTTATAAGATGATGGGCAGAGATGTGAGTGTTTGTATCATTCATATGTGACGGTGTTCAGAAACTCATCAAAATATGGTAAACATTGTCTTTACATCAGTAACCATAGATATAAATAACATGTCAACATTAACATTCAGTTCAATGATACACATAATGTACATATTAATTGAATGCTTTGAAGAAAGATGCAGTACTAAGGTCAGGCATATGACAGACTATCTAAAAGTTTGTCAAATTGCTGATAGTTTAAAGACACCAGATATACACAGTTATTGAATACTTGTCTTCATACATGTTGACCTGTTGCTTGTCAGTGCGCATGTCACAAAATATTGGAAGAGAGGTATCATTATCTTACTCCTGTTTTTACTCCCAGCTTGCACCTATGCAAAATAAATATTATGGCAGTTGCACATAATCAGAATAGCACTATCGAAGATGAGCCTCTGAACTTTACTAGGGGTTGATTTTGTCATCAGCTCCATTTAAGTGTTCTTTCCAGCACAGATTTTAAGGGCATCCGCATATTCGTCTTTTGTAATCTGCAAAATGGATGTAGAACAAATGTAAAAACTATCCAAAAATAGTTCTGTTATTGTGCAAACGTTAACCAAAGTTTAGCGTTACGGGCATGGAAGTGAGATTTTGCAGTGGAATATTTTTCACATAGTACTTATCTGGATGCAGAATTTTTAAAGTACATGTGAAGTTACCTTTCCCTTTTTCTTGATACTGGTAAGGCTTTTCTTGTATGTGGACTCACTCATCTGAAAGAAATATTACTGGAATGAAACTTCTATATGAACGTTTCTAAGTAATATAGAAATGCAGTGTAATCAAAGTATGATTCTATATGCAATAGTCCAGTATTTCGTTTGAAACACGAATCAACTGGCTCTTAATATCAGTGAGCATACTGCAATAAAGATGCCTTGAAAATTTTATGGATTATAAAGTGACATTTGTTTTCCCTTCAGCCTACAACCGTGAAAGGGGGCAACTATTGCAGAATTACTTAAAAACATTGCTGTGGGTTATTGCCTCATATACTCCCTTACCTCACATGAGAAAGTCACAGATAAATGTACGGATCTTCATAGCAAGTCAAAGGGAGACCTTAATGATACCCCTATGTCTCTGTGTTTATATTGTCTCAAAATACCAATACTGAGGCTTTATTTCATTACATCCACAAGAACGTCTCTACGACTAGGTTTTTCTGAGGGCTACAGTTAATATGGAACCCATCACATGAGAGTAGTTAATAGATTCGTTCATAACTAATCGACAGGAATTTTTATGAATGGTTCGTTTTATAGGAATGGAAAGGAATCATTTACTTTAGTTCGGACAATTAATTAAACAATGAGAGAGTAGCAGTTAAATTGATTTGCAAACAAGTAAATCTAAACAAAATACCAGTGATGCATGAAAGCACTCTGCCAGCAGATCCATCGTATTCACTTTATCTAGCTGTAGAGAGAACAGAAATGCATATGATTAGTTTTTTGGCAAATCTTACAAATAGGGTTGGGGCGGGGTGGCGGGGGGGGGGTGGGGGTTGCTCTAAGAAGAAGCCGGAAAGTTGTATACATAGCAAATTCTAATCCCTTCTGAAAGTAATGCATTTGTGATCTCAGAAAGGAACGCGGGTAAAAGAATGAAGTCGAAACACTTGCCCATTAATTCTCTATACAGCCAGTCTGACATACAATTTGAACCGTATAGGTTGTAATTTTCTTAGAAGTAATTATACGTTTTTGCAGTGGTAAAATTCAGCAGTACAGACATTTGAAATCCTTCCGTTTTTATTATCTCAATACATTACATGTATAGAGATATTGTAACAGTAAGTGGGACTCTCTCCTCTCTTAAAAATTTTTCAGCATCTTCATATAAAGTTCTTTTTCTCTGGAATTTTCAGAGAAAGCATATATCATATAGGCCAACAAAAGTTACTATTTTTTATTCGAGAATTTTATCTCATTCTATGACTTTTTCACCGATTTATGTCCAAATCGGGCCAATTTGGTCTGAAATACAGTTTAAACAACCCATTTTTGCACACGCTCTAAAACTTATGTTTTTTGAAAGAGAATAAAATAGAATTGTCTGTCAACAGTGGTATCGTCTAAGATAGGGTCCTATGTATTATATATTTTATTAACATTTTAAACTTTCATTTGTTGTTTACAGGTAGGTATTAATAAGAATTTTACCAGCTGTATATGACATTTTATGGCTTTTATTTGCTTTATTTGATGTTAAATGATTTTTCTTTCTTAAAACAACACTGAGCTGCCGCCCCTACTTTTAGTAAAAAGGTCTGTTTTTGATGATTAAGCCCCGCCCCCAAGTCTGTTTTGTAGCAGATTGGCTATGACTCATGGCAGCTACATGTTAGATATACGAAAATGGCTACCCTCGCGACAAATTTTCTGTATTGTAGTTAGGTACGCCAGGTGTAGTGTATTGCATGCTTATTACATATACAAATTCTGTACTGCTGAATTCTACGTAGTGCATTTAATTTATATTAGGCCTTCGTTTTTGTAACATCCATTTAAGGATAGTACTGGTGTTCAGGTAGCTTTTCAGAGCAAGGGCCATGATAAGTTTGTTTGATTGCCCTTCATGTATTTTGTATAATTACGTATACACATTCTTTTATTTCTGAAGGCTACTTACTGTAGGCCTAGTGCATTTAAATATATATATATATATATATATATATATATATATATATATAGGCCTAGGCCCCCTAGGTCTATTAGGCTTTCAGTGATAGCCACATTAGCATTGTACTGGTGTTCAGACAGCTTTTCCTAGGAAGGACCAGGGTAAGTTTGTTGATGGGTAAGTATAAAAGAGGAGCCGGCAATAGCATCACAACTTTTATAAGACTATAAAAATTGTATAAGGTTATGTTTTATTTATAAGGATATAAGATGTATAAGGTTATAAGAAGTATGTTTAGCTTTCTTTTGAACCTGTAATGTTTGACATCAAATGTACAAAGAATTAAAATAAAATAACAAAATGGAGAGGAACTGAGGTGGCTATTAGGGGAGGAGGAGGCCACCCATCACTTGCATATAAAAACTTGTAATCTTCTTTTACATTATTTTTTCCAAGTCATAAATCAATGAAATCTTCATGTCAGAAAAATTGAGATGGAAAAACGTGGGTTGTTTTGATATCTAGAAGTGGACACAGTTTTGATGGTAGTCACCACTACAGTCTACAGTAACATACAGTAGGTCAATAAGCCTAGCTCTCAAGGCAGGCATCAAGAATATGGTCGAGTTGTTCGCCTCTTCTAATTTGGCCGTTGTCATTGACGTCAAACTATATGACCAGAAAGTCCAACAGAGACTGACCCAAGATGAAGGATACCACATAAAAAACAAGTTCTTAAATATTCTATGACATTACTAAACCTTGCAACGTCGTTCTTTCGACTAACAGGCAATGAGCGCTAAAGGCAAGACTAGCAGGATAAAGTGTAACCTGCAGAGACTATTCGTGGCAAAGTAGCAAAAATGCAAGTTATATATTTGTTGTACCATGATTGATATTGATAATTGTAGAGACAGAGCAAAGATTTGAAATTAGGTATCAAAATTAAAACTTCCAGTATTGAGATACTGCGTCATTGATGCTCTTGTTCTAATATTGTATTTGTGCACTAGTAAAAGCCTCCAAAGTCAGTAATTACAAAAGTAGAATATGTTTAACTCTTACCCAGCTTTGGTTTATCGAACACTCGGAAATATCTTCTAAATCTGTTTCGTTGATCTGTTGTTATGGTGGTAATAAAATATTCAGTTTCGTTGGCACAACTTTTGTTAGTAAAGTCATTACTTGAATTTTTCGCATCACATGCAGTTGGGTAAATTGTAAAGGGATATCTGTTTACAGCAAGAATACTTTATCATACTTTGTGATCACTCATTTTAACGTCAATTTACGTTCACACTCTGATAGAATTTTATGTCAATATCAATTTTATACGAGCAACCAAATATACCCAGCGTTAAATTAGCTGAAACCGAGCGAACTACCAAATAGTATTGGTTACTGCAGAGGAATGAAGTTTGATGGAGACAACAATTATCTATAAATAAGTTCAAAGAATTGCTAAATTACACACCTGTCCTTTCTGCTTGGAAGCTGTCAAGATTGCAATGCACTCATCTGTTTTCATCTTAGAAAATAAGACAATTGTCAAAAAAGTCCAATGTATTGGTTGTATTTGTAATATGCATGTAAAATATGTGCATTGTAATGAGTTTATTGCCAACTCTTTCGATATGACACTCACTTGAGTACGTAAAGAAATTTTAGCGCAAGTGGAGATGGGAAAGTATACAAGAAGGGTTATTCACCTCAAACATGCTTTAATTTTATTCGTCAAAATCGCTAGTGTGACGATTGGCACCTTCTATAAAGAAAGTTCGATCAAATATAACAGTCAAAATGAATTTAATTGTGTACGTTCAAGTGGCATGTTTTGTTTCCATGGTAGTTGCGAACGAAAGAAGTTTTCGTAATAAAAGGAATGTAACTTACCCATTTGTTCTGTACATTTAGAAGGAGAACTCGCAGAAACTTTTTTCGTAAATCCTGTAAAATGTTACAATGTGTATATTGTTCGACAATTAAATTATTTTACATATTCTTCGTACGTAATCAAATTCTTTATAATGAACGAAGTTTAAGCAGAACTGAAAGTACCTAATGATTTTCGTCGCAAACATTGCAAAAGTTCCCGGGGGCTTACTTGTGACATCCAAATAATAAACTTCATATTTATATGACCAATTGAAAACACTTATTGTGTTGTAAGATGAACTATGAACATATGAAAGCCGTGGGCGTTGGAAGATATGATACACTATGCAATTGTTAATGAGAGGATTAGATTTCTTTTAAATTTCCGAATGTGCAAGAGTAGCATCCAAAAATACAGATATTTACCGGTTTTTTTATCTTATTGATGGCTTGGTCTCTGAAAATCACTTGGTTGTCCTGTACAATTAGAGATATATTACTTCGATTATGTAAGACATTTTGAGTATAAGTTGAGTGAGTCACTAAACAATGAGAATAAAGTAAGATAGGAAGCTTCTGTAATATATTGATTGAACTAAATTTGGCAATTCCTGATAGAGTAGAGTCATGATAATTTATATCTGTATGTGTAACTTAGTTTGATCCCCGTTCAAGTTCTTCACAAATAATTTGCTCGGAACAAGCACACATTACAATTCCACATATTTAATATATTATTGTATAAATGGCAAAGCAAGATAGAAGAACTTACTGCTGCCTTTGTAAGTATTTTATCAAAGAGGCTGCGTAGTGTGTTTTTTTGTTGCACCGTCACCTTTTAAAAAAAGAAAGAAAATAAAACGTATTCAAATTTTTCCTGCTTACTGTAACAATGTATTATGAACGTATCCGATAGACGTTTCGATCATAACAGGATCACATGCAGACTACAAACTAAAACAGCTAAATACCATGCAAGTTAATTAGAACATTAAACAATGTATAAAGTGGAAGTGAGTCAATGGGCAGTGACATCAAATGACAGGAAATAGTCCTCCCGATATTAACACGAAGAGACTAATTACTATATGACTGCTTTATGCACGTTGTGGTCACTAGCTATAGCTATTATATGATAGAGACGTTCACTGAAGTAATATCAATAACGTTCGAAACTACTTACGTCTCCTATAATCCCCTGAATTGCTTGTAGAAAGTACGGATGGTGAATCTATGGAAAGGGTTAGAATGTGATCCAAGATTTTGCATACCTCTGAAAAATTGTTATAAAATGTACTTTATATCGTTTGTCTGGAACACCAACTCATGCGAGTTCATACAGTGAATTATAATCATTTTGAAGAACCTTCAAACATAACCTAATATAATATTGTAAAATACCAATTAAATAAATTCAAGAACGAATTAAAATCATGGATTAAAAGCAATCACTTGATCTCGATTACTTAATCACTTTACAATGTTGAATGAATAAATGCAGCGATTAAATAATAATTGGTAAATTGCTAACATATGTTGCTGTTTTATATGAAAATTGATATTTCAATCGCTACATTGAAGTAATCAACACAACTGGTCAAAGTTACATTTAGATATCATAGAGGTAAACTAACATCAAATCTTACAGAATGCACTATATTATCAATATAACAAATCTACTGTCCATAAATTGATCCAAATCGAATGCTATCAATATGGGCTGTCCATTATTTTAATACCTAAAACAGTTTAATTTGCATTTTAATGCCGGTGAAGATTTAGGCCTTTGCTCTCATTCTCAGAGAGGAGTAAGAGTCCAGCATATTTGAGTTGAAGTACAAGTTCCATTCAACACAATGTGGACTTTACTACAATTATGACAACACTTTAATTTTTACTTTGATGTGTTCACTTTCTCTAATACCTTTTCTTTGCCAACTCCTAGGAAACCAATTTGACGAAACACTTCATCAACGTTCATCTGTAAAATAATTAATACAAGAACGTGTTATATAAATGAACGTCGACGTCTTGGATTATAAAAGAAGAACACGAAAGATACCTGACAATAACAATGTCAATGCAATAATCGGACAAAACAATGACAAACCATACACGACATTGAAAATAAACAAAATGAAAACTTACAAGATTTTTCAATATAAACTGGATAACTGTATCAGCTATTTCTACCCCTGGATACTGAAAGCAGAAAAATATGATACACTGTTCCTGTATTTCTGATATCAAAATGCTGCATTTACTGTTGCATTAAATAAGACAAAATCATTAAATGCAAGATTAGCAAATTATTGATATAGTAAAAAGACATTTCGTTAAAATAAACAATTATTTTGTACAGGTACTTGGCAAGCCGCCGATTTGAAGAATTAGTTTCATTTGCCAGTCTGCAATATTGAAGAAGTCATTCTACCAAATTTTTGATACGGTTATGGAGTGCATAGTGACAACGCTTTACAGCAAATTTGGTGCACAGTTTTCCGCCTGATGTTTAGTAGACACAGTGCCTTGAATGAACAAGAATCAAAATCTTGAAATCGTATTACCGAATGATAGAAAAATTAAATAGCTTACTTTCGACTTGCTAACTTCTTTCAGTGTTGCCAAAATGCCCTTGGCAGTGATCTGTTCACATGGATAAAGATGAAGTTAGTTATCAGATTATACAGTCATATTTAATTATGGAAAGGAAAACCTAGTAAACATAATAACAACGATGGTAGTTGGCAGTACAGAGCGGATTGTCACAAAGATCCGAAATTGACATTTATTGTGAATGTCATATTTCCTTAGTATCGAAATTAAGTTGACCCTATTTTACTTTGATCGGAACTTCACTACTTAAAAGTATTCGCTGTCCGCATCAGAAAACACATTCAAAATGGAGCTTAATCAATTGTCATTATACAGTCATAAGAATGTATTGGATCCGATTTATGAAATCAGAACTCAGTAGCAACTTGCTATATGAAAAGTTGTACCACAGGGATAATACCAACCTTCTTCTCATCGAGGAGGAACTTTGTACCTGCAACGAACTCTTCTACAGTTATCTGCGTAATAAAATTCAAAGTAGGACGTTTCAATAACTGTTTTAGTGATGTGAAAAGTAAATATATATTGAAAGGAAGACTATTTGAAAGCATCGGCATATAATACATTTTATTATCATTGTAATACGAAATATTTATTGACGCTTTTATGTTTGTTTTAATTTGGTTATAACAACATAGCCTATCGATGTTTACTAGATTATTACTAGTATGTGTTACTACAAGTAGCAATGACAGCAACAGAATTTAATGTTAATTTTAACTGAAGTAATAACGTTTGAACAAGCTTCATAAAGCAAAGCAAAACATGGTTATCATTTTATGATTAACAAATTCTGCCTTCAAATGTGACCAATTCAGACGAGACCAAAGTTATACACAGAGGCAAACATCTCTTACTTCATGTCAATATTTGTTCACCAAATAAAATAAAGAGAGTGCCCAATATATTTTAAATCACTTATTTGGTACTAACTTGATGCAGTGAAAATATTTCTGCCAGAAGTGAGAGAGATGTTTCGGGGGGCAGCTGCATAAAAACAAAGAACAAAAGATGATTTTATGTGGCAAAGAAATGTAAAGTTTGAGACCACGATGGGTTCCCTGAAATGCCCAAGCTTGAACACCATTATAGGAAATGTTGGGCTGCATTTAATATAAAGAACCTGATGTAAAAATAAATAACTTCAAGAAGCCATTTTTTAACATGTTGGATTAAATATAAATTTAAGTGCAATGCCCTGAAAGTTTACAGTAGTTCGAAAGTTGAGTTCTCACTTATTTAAAAGTAAAAATCATACTTGAATGAAATATAATTGATCTGAGATGAATGTCTCTTACTTTCTTCACAGCGAGTCTGATCGCCTTTGTTCTGTCAGAAATAGTAAACTGTAGGCCAAAATCAAATCAACAGTAATATATTTGTGTTAATGAAGGAGAAATCATAGGAGTCGCGAGAATAACGGAAAGCTCATAATTGGTTTGGATTTCAAATAAGATACAAATGTGTAGATTTCAACGCCAATTTACTTCAATTCAAAAAAGAGAATTCAAAACTGAAATTTATCCTTTACTGACCAAATCACTCTCTTCACATCCAGCGAGAAACTTCGTAACGGCAATCAATTGCTATAAATGCAGAAATGAAAACACGGTTGGATGTGATTTTAATTTTAATGGGGAGATTTAATAACTTTCAATTGTGTAGCAGTATCCACTATATGACAGACTTAATCAACTTGAAGAACAAGTTTTGACAAGCGATGTCAACTATTGCCAAATCCTGGTGAAGTTTAAGTCACTCCTTTATACAAACCTCTTCTGCAATGTCTTCTTTGTCGATATATTCTTCCATATAATTTGAGGGCGATTCCTATGAAAGTTATAAAGTACAGGCGAAATATGAATTAGTTTTTCATCAAGTAAATAGTTTCAGTTTCACATATTTTATGTTAAACATAAAATGTTGCAATTGTTTTCTGCCTCAATGAGATTAATCGATCACCTTACAATTTAAACATCAGTATCAGTACATAAGATAACATACGTTGGACAGCAACGGGTTCACAGACCATATGTTAACAAAGAGACGGGCTGTAATCGACGTAAATCTTGTAGGTATTATAATGATTAAAATAACATCTACGCCATCCTAAGTAGGCAACATTTTTATGTGAACTATTTGTATGATCAGTCAGTCGGACGTCAGTATAAAATATAACTTACCTTGTACTTTTTGTGGAATTTCTTTAAAACCTCCTGAAACTTGTCGTTTGTACCCTATTAGAAAAGAAAGGCCGACACAGTGAAGATTAGTTCCATCTACGTATCTACTATTAATTAAATGTACTTTGGAATAGCGATATGTCTAATATTGAACATTCGCCAGAACCATGTGACCTACGCTATATATGTTCATGAAGTACTTGATTGAATATTTTTCTTCAAACTGTTCCTAGAACATAGTTATGCCAATAAGTGAAAAGGTAGTGCTGACTTATGGCAATTAACTTACCTTGTCTGAAGTTATCTCGGTACAAAGTGCTTTGAATGCCTCTCTAAAGTCGATCTATTATGGAAGAGAATCGTTATAGTTGATAGGTGCAGAAGAAGGAAAAACAACAAACACACACCTAAAATACAATGTCATGCAATGGAAATCATTGTTCTTAACATGAGATTCGTTGCCATAATATCCTGGGTAGTAATGAAAACATAACGATAAAACATACTAACCTTCTTCTTTTCTTCCTGTTGTTCAATTTGCTTTGAATATATTTCATTCGATATCTAAATAAACAAAGCAATGAAATGGTTAAGCTTTCTTGCCCTCTGCCCATTCATATGGCAATTGCCAATATGTGAAAACACCGGTGTATGTAATTAGTTTAATAAGCTAATTAGCTTAACACAGTAAATATTATTTGACAGTTTATATCAGATTAAGAACAGTACATAACTCACCAGCTTTGCATCCACACACTTCTTAAGTTCCGTGTTGTATTCAGTAATATCGAGCTGAATGGAATCACGGAAATGTAATAAATTCTCGATAAATGCGAATTAGATCATACCATTGTGTGCCGAATATTAGTTCTTCATATAGGGGTGCAACAAATTGAACGGTTTTATATATATTTGGGTTTGCACTGTTTACACCTCAGATGATATGTAAACAATTGTTCCTGGATTAAGTTTGCAGAATAATACTGCACGACTTTGCTCTATTGTAAAGTGTTAGTCTGTACTCTGTTTAGTCCAAATAAATCGCTTTGTAAACTTTATGACTCCCTTGAACGTATAAGTGCTTATAATAGATTTCAGGAAGAGTAACTCTGAACTCAATGAACATTCAGTGTCGTAAAACTTGTTTCAATATTTAAATATCTCGAACATTGGATAAGCAACTAGCTTGGTATTTTGATTATGGAGTACAATTTGGAGTACAAATATGTAATATTGATATACATATCTTCACTATATTTTGTTAGTCTGTGGTTGATTCCATTTTGTTGTCTGTTGGGGTGGACATGTGGGCAGTGCATGGTATGAAAAGTATTGAGACTGAGTTATTCAACAAGTTAGAAGTGTATCAATCTAGACGTATTTAAGAGAATACCAGCCTACGGTAGACCAATTATATCAAGGAATTGATTTAATTATTTTCTACGAGTCAATACATATATGGACAACTGATATGGATCATGATCAAGTAAAAATCCCTCGCAGTGGATGAATGATACTACTGGCTGCAACAAACCGTTATAAATCATCTTTATACAGCGGTGTAGTAAGAACATTAATAATTCCGATTAATTATTCGATTTTCGGTATTTAATTTCTACAAAAAAAAATCAATGAGTTGCCTTTTTCCTTTTGTATCATAGCCAGTTTGATTTTGCTTACTCATAATTTTGATACATACACCTCGATTTTTATTGCGCGCATGTAAAAAACCTTAAACATTACGCTTAAAACATTTATGAGTTATTCTGAACCTGCAAGAAAGTATGATTACGTCACAACGCAGCTTTAATACCCGCCCATATCACCGTTAAAGAAAACACTATAGCAACTCCATACCTTTGCTTTTTGTAACAAGTCCTCCAAAAATTTACAAAGTGCTTCTTCAGTCATCTACAAGAATGTTCATAAACAAACAGTGGTTACTAAATGAAAGATGATATACGAATATAAAAATATAATTTTTAAGTACATGAAAACATTCCTCATTTTGAATAAAACCATATTCAGCGTGAAGTATTTAATAAACCCAATCAGGTGGATTTAACGAGTACCTGTTTAGGGTATTATACAAATACTGACGGAAGTATACCGTAAATTACCAGGCCCATTAGGTACACCATCAAGTCGATAACCGGGCTTTCACAAAAGCGGGGTGGGTTCAGGGATGCTTGATTTACCATTATCACTGTTTTACAGGGGAAATTATCCAATCCACCAATGTAACCGAATAACCCAAAATAAAAGCTTTTCTGAGGTTTTTAGGTTAAACTGATGGCCATCCCATAGTTTACTTGAAGCATACAGATGAAAATAATAATATACTACGCATATCATATATCGTATACGATGAACGATTGTGTAAAACTGAGCATACTTTGAGCGACCAATTTAAGTAACGCTCTCTAAAAATCGGCCCTGCTCTCTACTGCAATTACCAGATTATGTGAAACAATTGCGGACATGCCATTTCTGCTACTAAAGTTTCACAAATGTGAAACGAAAGTTGTTAGTTTTCGACATTTTAATGGTGTAATCGTGGAAAATTGCACTATATCAAGAATTGTTAGCGTATTTTCTTTTCTTTCATGATACCCTTTCAGTGTATTGTGTTCCGATCCTTACTAAGTGTAAACGCGGTTAGTCGATCTAAGGTTTGGTATTGCTGCAACATGGCTTCTTCCAACGAAGCTGGTCATGTGACCACTTGACCAATACTTTACTATACAAACATAGAACATTCAATAAATAAAAACACATCACGGCTTCGGATATTGGTTGAAAAAATGTAACATGATCAAGAATTCAAGATCACGTTGTCACAGTTTCTACAAACTGTAATATATCAGGTTCTGAAGTATTTTGCAATATTTGAAAATGGTACCATTTTAGAGTTCATGCTGTCATAGATCCATGATAATTAATAACGTGCCTGCTACTCACCAAATTTTCCTTTCGACAGCCGTGAAGTTTCCCAATTGAATCTTGCAAATCCAACTATACAAGGTTTCAGGAAAAGAATCGAAATTGTAGCAGAATTGCTCTATATAATGCAAACTAAATTTTCAATGTAGAGAAGCACGCAAAGAATCATATGAAATAATAAAAAACAAAGTGTGTATCGAATAGGACAGCACAGCAAACAAATCACTGTGACAATTTAAGTGCAAACCAAGATTTCATTATTAGTAATATTTATGTGGCAACATTAGTAAACAATTTCCAATCAGATGGTCATGTTAAATGACGTTTTCACCTACGACTTGACAGAATATCAGAGCTTGCTTCAAGAAACTGGTTGCGTTTGACTACTGCATTCCAAATAATTATATATATTTTTCAATAGAGCAATCCATAGTGTGAAAGCAAATCAATTTGTGCCTCTTACAACATCAATTAATAGATAAGTCACTTGGTCACGTTAGCAGTAATGAAAAAAAAATGAATATTCCCTAATACACAAGAAGGCTATAGGCTAGGTTGGTTGGCATGAAACTATGAAATCGTGTACGGTATATGTTAATGTTTGCAAAATAACATGTTTTAGCAAATTTCCATTTGCTAATAACAGTAGTTTATAAACTTTATATTCACGTGTATATATTTATATGAAGTTAGTAGAGGGGATAAAATAGGAAGAGAAATTATTGGAGGGCAGAAAACTTGGAACCAATATATAAATTCGAGCTTATTAGCTGAATGGTAGAAAGAAATTCAAATGTATCCTGTCTTCATCTGATACTATTATTTTCTTTCTCACTAAAACTAAAGTAATTAATCAATAAGGTTTATCCTGAATAGAAAAATACTTACAATTTCGTTCTTTTCTTCATTGTTCAATTCTTGAACGAAGTCGTTGATAGAAATCTTGATGGAAAAGTGAGTGAACAAAAAAGGCACGGATAAGAAGAATAGATTATCATATTTATTGCATTGTTAGTTTATTATTTTCATTAAAATACGTAATTATTTTATATTTAGGCAATGTATCTCACTTTACCGACACAATTATTGATGAATTAAAACCGACAAACCTTTCCGTTCTTTAACAAATCAAACAGTTCATTCCAATAATCGTTGACGTTGATCTGAAAGAGAGAGATAGAAATACACAAGAAGAGTTTTAACGAAAAGTTGAAGTAGAAACCAATCAGCAGAGAAACCAATCAGCTTAACAATACACACGTAGAAATTTTAAATAGTGACAAACAACTCCTGTGAAACAATGATATGAACTACTTTTCATTGTCACAGAGGATAACTCTTCATCTTTTCGGCAGACATTAATTGTTATTATTTTTAATCAGTGTTGCTGTCATGAATGACACAGGGGTTGTGATTTAGGAGCGATGAAACTACAAAGGTTCCAACATAAGTCATAAAAACACACGATATTCCCCCCGGCGCTCCTGGCGCTCAATTGACATCGAATATGCTTTAACATACCTTCTGTTTCTGCAGAAAGGCATGGTAGACCTCCATCAGAACTTCTCGTGATATCTGAAGAAATAAATTACGCATTATGAGCAAATCTTAACATTACGATTTATTTTTAGGAAATATTAATACACATTTTGTTCCTTCGTGTGTGTCCACAGTGTTCGTCAAAATTTTATATGCAAAGGGCAAATGACTATCACATATGAACAATTCTGAATATAGCTTATGGATATTTTGCTGTACACTGAAAATAGCTTTAAACTTCACAATGAATATCACAGTTTGTAACGTGGTATGAAATACTATATTGGAATCGACCAATTTGGATATGAGTAACCTATAAGTAAAATAAGCGACATACGTCACACATGACAAAGAACACATCATTTAAATTTGGAATGGTTAGCTCATATTGCTCAATTGCCTAATTGCAGCACAACAACTTACTTTTTTGTCCACAAACTTGGTCTGTAGTTGCCCAAAGACAGTGCTTTGATCAATCTGTTTGTGCAAAGGACATGATTAGTGCAAAACCTGAGTCAAATATAGTTTATAAGAAATGTTTATAAAATGGAGCGAATACAGTCGAAAAGGTTGAGAAATTGAACGAAACATAAAGGAAGTGAGTAATATTAAAGTAGATTCGGGATTCGAGACTCTTTGAAAGCTATTTCTATTACACACCATTCCTTAAATTTCCTATGTCGAATATGACGCAGCTATACATATGTTCATTAGCATGTCGAACTAAAAATGACTGTTGCATGCACCTGACTTTTGAATTTCAAAAACTGTCGGACAATTTAAAAACATGGATTATCGTTTGTAATAAAATATTTTGAAAACCCTTATTATAATTTATACATTTATCTTAAGTCATTTTCCCAACACTGATACAGCGTTTGAGAAACTACAGAAATGTCGTCGATATTCAATTATTTTTTTACACATATTAGGAAAAAATAATCTGAGATGATACTCACCAAGTCTTTCAGGAAACAGTTTTGTAGTTCGGCGATGAAGCCTTGGATATCCACCTGCAAAAGTTCAGGGAAACAAACAGTAAATATATAATAGTAAAACAAAATATTTGCAAATGTTGCGTTAAAGTCAGATACACATGGAAAGACTTTTGATATATTGCTAATGGATACATAACTGTGGGTTCCGGATAGCAAACTCTGTGACCGTAATACTAAGGGATATATGTGTTGTATTACAAACATTATGTATGGGTTGGGTGTTAGCTCAGTGGTTAACACCGGTGCCTTTCAATCATAAGGTCCCGGTTTCTAGCCACTCCAAGATTAATGTATGTCGTCCAGTTACAGAGTTGTTGAAAATTGACAATTCATAATTATGGACGTAAATTATGTATCTAATAGACTGACTTCGGTCAGCTTGCGAGTTCCTGCTTGCAGGAGGATCTTAAATACATACATCCACCCATACATACATACACACAATTAAGGTTAGATGTTTACGTAAATAGCTATGTTCGTTTGTCTCTCATCACTGAAAGGAAGGCAGGTTATTAGGGTGATGCATAAACTCGGCAGAGATCTTTATTTCTAAATATAAACACTCAAGCCTAAAAGTAGCAAATGGACCCATGTTCAGATGACTATAAACATCTAAAGATTTAATTGAATATCCAAGATTTATTTTATCATTAAATTATTTGTTTTTACTGAATCATTTTGCTATCACAATAACCATGAAAATTCCATAATCACTTCCAAAAGTTTCCTTTGCATTAACAAACATATAATAAAAGTATATTATTGTCACTTTATTTGATGACACAAAATATATTCAAATTTAGCAGTAGTAGCAGTCTGTCACATGATCTAAAATAAGCAAACAACAGTTTGACGAACGCAAACGTATATACATAAAATAATCATACCAGTCCCTGTCCTTTTGAAAACAACGAAAGGGGTACACATTTGGTCAGATTACGATCATAATGACTTTTCACAAGTGAATGGCTACCTTTAATTACATTTTATTAGTATAACGAGAAACGTACTCATTACCTTACTACTGGTAAGGAGCTGGTTAAGCTTTTCACAAAAAAAGGCTGGAGATATCTGCAAAAGTTCGGACAATAGTTTTCTTTGTAAGGCACTTTGATGAAATGTAACAAAAATTAAACGGTAATTTTAATTGATGACATGTTTACATTACTGTTATAATTTAAAAAAAAAAAATTTATTGTTTGATGCGTTTGTAAGATAAAATAACCAAGGTGGTAAGTAGTCAGGTAACACTAAAACTGAAATATGAGTTCCTTTAGTCATGCCCTATGGATTTACAAATTTCCAATGCATGATTTACGCCTTTAAACGTGGAACACTAATTGAATTTACTTACGGACTTGTGATGTAGACAATTTTCCAATTCTGTGAAGTAGCAATGGATATCAATCTGTGGAAATTAACACAGAACATGTTAACATTACTTTCAAGTATTAGACAAATGAATAACATTAAAAACATGATAAAATTTTAAACATTTGTATGAGAGGTTAACCTCTTACCTTTTTTGTTTCCAAGAGTGAGTCGATTTGTGCTACGAAAGTCTTTTCAGGTATCTGTGTGGACATGTATATTTAGCTTTGGATAAATCATTGTGTTTTGCATTCATTTCAAACTTTTCATTTGATCAATAGATCTAAAACGGCATAATTATGTTTCTTTGGTCTTACTTTACGCTGCCTTTTTCAGCCCTCTCCCACCCACAAAAATGGTTAATAGGAACAGACGTAAAAATGAGTTCTAGAGCAAAGGAACAATCTACTTATCAGAAAAGACTGCCGTTTATCAACAAACGTTCTCAAGCCATTACAGATGATATTGCATGGTTAGTTTATACTCTGTCCGTCTGCCGCGTGTAGGACAATTTTATATCAGTAAACTGAGGTGCATTTGCTAGATGGATACTAAAAGTTCAATGAAACAGCAAAATATATATGACGATATGTCTTGCAGAAATATGTTAAGATATTTTCATTATGTCCTGCTCCACAAACTCCAGTAACACGATACACAAGTATGAGCAAATACTACTACAATTGTTCAGTAAAACTACGTTATTTCTATTAAATGGTGTGTAGCTTACCACACTTTGTTGTAAGCAGTTCCATAATTCCTCGATGTACTCTTGTGTGGTAATCTGTGTGTAGATACAGAACAGGGAACATTTGAGTCTTCATTTTCAATCTGTTTCAAGTTTATAGGTGATGAATTTATTGAAATTTTGTAAAGTGTCCTATTACCTTTGCTGTTGAAGACTTTACTTACCACGCTTTTGCTGCAAAGATTCTGTAGCCTCTTCAAAAAGGCAGGTTCATCCGTCTACACGAATGAGATGAAATTGATAACACATGTAAGTCGAATTACAAAGGACTAGCAACAGTATTTAACACAGCTGTAAACTGGAAGTCTACTGACTGACTCCTCACTGTCTGACTGACCCACTCACTGATTCACTACCTCGCTAATTGAATCACTCCCTCACTGAGTGACTCTTCACTGACTGACATACTCACTGACTGAGTACAACTCTGAATGACTCACTGACCAACCGACAAACCGGTCGTCGGTTGTAAACCTTCAGTGCCACAAGTCCTGAAATCGACATATGACGAATTACTTGGCATATGTCAGTTTCTTGTGAACCCATTTAACAGAATCATAACATGGGATTGGAAAATTATGTTACCAGTCATTTCAAAGCGCTCTTGATTGGAAGAAACTGTTATATGTGCAAAAATTCAATTACCGTCTGCTAGTTTCTCGCACTCTCATTTGATGACTTTGTCAGATATCTACACACCACGGTCGTGATTGACAGAAAAATAGCTATATGTCAAAGAAATCGTCATATATTGAATTGAATCCTCCAATGAGAATGTGGGAAACTGTAAGATGCCAATTTAATTCAATGAATGTTTATTTCTTGAATATATAATTTTTTTTTTTAATGTAGAGCGTTACAACTAAACACACCTACCGATCTACCCTATCACTCACTGACTCTGGCCTATTTATTTCCTATATGACTATGGATACTCACAAACTTTTGCTGCAGAAAATTGCGTAATGTTGATACCAGAAACTCTTTTTGTATCTGAGAATGTAAAATATTCAAACCACCATACTGTGTCAATGTGCTGTGACATGCGTAAAGCATTACGATTGCATCCAATCGTAAGAAAACGAAATGGTAGTGAATAAATACCTTCTATAACAATAACTTAAGTCATCGAAATTTTTCTAACAATAATAAAAACAGCATCTTAAGAACTTACTACAAGATCTTTCAATTCATGACAATTTTTTTTAAGTAGAACGGTCTCGTCATCATGTCACTCTCATTAAAAGGAAACATACACAAACACATGCAGAAGTGAAGTACTGAAGTACCAGGTTGTTTTAATCATAAAATATAAATGTACTTTTTGTTTCGGACATGAACCAAATAGTAAATATGTTAAAAAAAACGTATTTGGCAACTTCTATCGTCATAATGTTTCATCAGGTGATAAAGTAATGTACGTAGTGCCTTGAATTTAACGTGCCAAGCCTACTGGCTAACGAAAATCTCACCAATGTGCTTTCCAAACACGTTTCCAGTGTATCCAAGTAGTCACCGGAGTTAATCTGTAAACAAGTGAATGTTTTGTTATTAATTTGCAAGACAATACTCAATCAGAATAAGCAATCAAGATACATATTTATTTAATATCTAGACATTCAAGTACAAGGTAATATAAACATTTCAACAACAATAACACAAATATATATATACCAAATGATCCGACACGAGTCCGTCCATTTTCTTGCAAAATATGTCCATTGAAATCTGTAAGAAAATAAATCCAGTTCAACACTTATATAAGACATTAAAAAAGGGCATTGAGTTTATACATTGCTTCTACTTGTTACACAAAGAAGAGTTTTATGCAGTTGCAACAGTTGTCAGTAAAACAGTCAAATATACTAACCAGGTTTGTTTTGACGCAGTTACGATATTCTTCGATTAAGTCATCCTTCGAAAGCTGTAAGAAAACGCCATAGATCTAACTTAATCAAATCGTATGTGTATGAATCTTTACAGTCAGCTAGTGATAAGAATTTGTTTTTAACCAGAGTTATAAATATATGAACTTACAGTAACGTAGATATTGGTTGTGTTTGGCTCTTAACATCAGCGTGGTTGCAAATCTTATTTAGGATAAAAACATGCTCTTTTATCATTGATAATTAAGCACAACAACTAGTAAGTTTTTTGTGTGATTTGTACCTTGTTGTTGCTTAGAAGATATTTCAACTGGTCAAAGAATCCTTCTTTCGTTATCTGTAAAAAAAGAAGAAGAAAAAAAGTCAGAAGCGTTGTTGGGTGCCGATTGGTAATATCATTGTATATACTCAGACGTATTGTCGAATCATCTCCGTGCTCGGCCATTATTTCCCCTCTAACAGCCATGTAGTTGTATTCTTTCTTCACTGTGCTTTATTGTAAAAATAAGTTGAAAAATGTCTATATTATTTGGTTCACATGGCAAAATTGATGACATTAAATCACGCTTTAGTGATATCGACTGAAACTGAATGTTTTGGTGCGATCGCATTGTTATGTAATATGGATCATATTGGAATCTGAAGCCAACTTACCAAACTTGCTTTGACTAATTTATGAAAAAAATCCATAAGCTTCTCTCGTGACATCTGTTGAAAGAAATAATTTGTATCGAAGAGATTTGTGTTATTTGAAAAGTTCGAAAAAGAAAATATAATAAAAAATATGATGGAGAGGAATATAGGCTATGTATTTTTCCAAAGGAATAAAACCACAAAAGGCATTGATAAGTTAGAAATAGTTTAGATATCGGTAGAATTTTCTAGAAAAGATGTAGTTCAGTTCTTGTTCTAGATTGGGTTCTTAGATTCACAGATTTGATAGTTCGTTTTCTGTTTTTTGTCTTATTGTCATACGCTATTATCCATTTAATAGTCTACCCGTTTGTATCACTGGTATCATTAGTTAACTACTTTGTAGCAAGCAAAATAGTGAATTGCTCATATATAAAGAATACATGTGATCACATCTCTTCAATTACATGCAAAATATTAGTTTTCCTTACATACATCTAAAGATTAGAATCTTTGTCATTATATTTGTTTTGTCATTGCAGATTTATTTGAACCAAGGTTTGTAACAAAATATTAAACTTAATTGACTGATTATGAGTTTGTTTGTATATTTCACCTGTTTAGATGTGAAAAGCAAGGTTAGTTCTCCCAGGAAGGCATCCTCTTGTATCTGAAATATTATCGAATAGACCATGTGTGTTTCATTCGGAACGTATAGTTTTTATCGGATGGTAAAGCATTTCCAGCCAGTCTTTTTTAAAATATCAGGAAAGAATAACTTCATTTGACAAATAAAATGTAAATAAAAAGCAGCTGATTTTGGGTCAGAATTGAAAAGAAAATACAAATATATGAGACTGACCATAGCATGTCATACAATAGTTCTTACAACTTACCAGTTTGTTTTTGAAACAGTTTTGCAACTGGTCAAGCAGATTTTCAAGTTGAAGCTACATAAAGAGAAACCGAAAAGTTTATTTTATTATATTAGTTTGTATAAATGCGTCATAAACACCTCAAAGATTTAAACTGTTTGCTAACCTTCTATACTTACCAGACGTTTTTCCAATAAATTATTCAGCTTTTTACAAAACTGTTCTTCGGAAATCTGTCGGAGGCAATGCAAAATACTAACTTAGCATTGATGAAAGATAGATCACATGTCTCCTTAGTCATCGATATCCTCTCCCATAATATATAGTGAGAGGGATTGCTTCCATGGCAATAATGTATATCCTGTTTAAAAGCTTGAGAGTCGACAAATTAACAGAGCTATAATTGTGAGGACATATGCTAATGCTTTATTGTTCGAATGTTTTCATAGTATTCTGAGTTGAATTTGCTCTGGCTAACAATCATCTAGATGATACTTTATGAGCCGTTGAATCTTAGATGCTGTTATTTGCCATTTTTGAACAAATATTCGACTTTGGATGATTATTTACATGGGATTAACAAGTATGTAATAATATCATAATAATAAGGACAAGCAATCACCAATGTCTCTTTCACGCAATTTTCCAGCTCGCCAGTAAACTCTGCAATTGTGTACTGTGGAGAAACAGACGCATAGAATCATTTGTTATACAAGTATATTTTCTTTTGTTGTTGAAAAAAGTTACCATTAAAAGAAATTGATGTCAACTTAGAAGTAAAACATTCGCATAAATATTGTCGAAGAAACAAGTTTTTACCTTCTTTTCATCATGTAATTTGTCCAACTGAGCGAAGAAGGTTGTTTCAGATATCTGCAATAAATATAAGAACAGCGAAAACTTCGGAACTTATTATAAAGCAAGAATAGAAAAACGGAGCACTAAACTTAGATTTAAGAAGAAAACTGCTCATACAGGCACATAAAAAGAGTAACAAAATTACAGGAAATTTATTAACACTTTCTTCAGTCGCGCAGAAATGTCATATCTAAATCTTAAAGATGCAAACCTCCTCAAACAGGGCATAGAGTAAGATCTATTCTTATTCCGAGTGGGTGCATTAGTATATGTTTTGCTGCAGCATCTTACATCGAGAAGACATTAAAAAAAAATCACCTACCGAATTCTCTTTCAAACAGTTCTTCACTTCATTGACAAACTCGTCTCTTGTGATCTAGTGAAAAAATGCATACACGACATTAATATGCAATTATCCTTAAGAACGGAGCAATGTGCAAACAAATTAAATAATTATCATAATAGAAAAAGAGTAATATTAACCCTCGGAAGATTGTTATATCAGCAAGTGAACACAATAAACAAATACATATTTCTTCTAAGTATATTAAAACTTAAAGAACTAACGCGGCAAGCAATATTTGATTTATATGAGCATTTAATAAAAATAGGCAATAATATATTTCGATATTATGTATGGTAACACAGCTAAATTAACATGTTTATCTTGCTGCTTTATACCTTGCCTGTCTTGAAGAGGTCGTTTAATCTTGTCAAGAAAACATCCTCATTGACCTATAAAGATATTAAAAAGAGTAAGTTGTTGTGTAATTGCGTTAGCCCGTAGAGGGTCTACCACAAAGTATATTGTCTAGTGCAACAACATCAAAACTTCATATTATAAAGGTGAATAAAGTTAAAGCATTAATACATACATTTCGTCTACACTGAGCTATCCAGGCCTTATTTGGTGGCATTCTGGGCTTGTAACCCAGTGGTCACTGGTTCAAATCGCATTCTATCCATTGATTTCTTTGCTCTTTTCCATTGTCTTTAATTTTCCCGCCAGTTTATCTTTTGTTCATTTAATTGTATGTCTTTTATTTTGTTAGCTTTAACTTTACTATACTCACCGACTTATCTCGTAGACAATCCCGTAGCGTCGATATTATGAATTTGTCGTCGATCTATAATGCAAATTCGGCCTCAACTGTTAGTAATGCCACGAAAATTATCCTTTCACTGAACTATAATTTCTTAGAGCGTTCAACACTATAGGTTTTTAAACTTATACGTGAGTAATTATTTCTAAAAGAAATAATAATACTCGCAGCTTAAAATTCCTTACAGCGAAACTCAAGTTTTATTATCGGCAGATAATGGCTGACGATGTTACTATTCTGTCTTAACTTCAGTAATACTTACTAAATTCCTTTCAAATGCAATTTTGAGTGTGTCCAAGTAGTCCCCAGTTTCAATCTGTCAAAGAATATGTAGTAAAGTTTAAAAAACAAACCATGTTTTTCAAGGAACGTTCAGATATGACATTTCGTATGATCTGAATGTATTGATGACATTTCATATTTGGTTCATGCTTACAATACCCTTCCTTCATTGATATAAGGTGATTTGAAAGAGGTATACCTTTTTATCTTTCAGTAGCATGCGTAGTTGCTCACAAAAAACATTCAGAGATATCTACAAAATTGAATGAAAATGCGGAAGTTAGAACGATTGAGTCAAAATTGGATCTGGCAATAAAAAGTTATAATATATAAGAAAAGTAAAAAACGGAGGTAAAGAGCACAGCACAAAGAGTATTAGCTACAAACACTATGGCAAAATGAAAGGTTTGCGTCTTAGCGATTTCGAAAACTTTTGACAAGTTAGATTCTTATTACTTTTGTATAAATAAATGCAATAAATGTTGCAAGGACTGAGATCTCACCAGCTTTGCTGCTAGGCATGTCAGATACTCTTCCATCAGTTCATGTTTGGCAAGCTAATATGAAGAAGTAAAAAGCAAACTAAATGTGAGAGATCGTTCGAAAAGACAGCATTGCATATACAAATGATGACTTACGATTATCATTTATCCTTTTACAAAAATACGTATGATTATAAAATGGTTCGTCATAGCTTACATTGAAAAACTTAAATAAACTATTTATAAAAGTTAGACAACAGACATTTAAAATGTAAATGTGTATTCGTTTGAAAGGTATTTATAGTCAAACAAATTGTCTGTAATAAAGCTTAAAAACACACAGTATAATTTTTGCATAATATTTCAGCTTATGTTTTCGAATGTTTTGAATGATTAAAGCTCTCTTTACCTTGTCACCAATGAACAAGCTGCTAACATGACGTAAAAATGACTCTTCTTTGAGCTGTAACGAGAATGAAGACATTATCAGAACAATTGTAACATTATTTTAAATATGAAGACAATCTACAAACCCGCCATGTGCATTTTGGTAATCTACGATACAAGTAACCATTAATTTAACAACATTCAAACACGTGGCAAAAGATGATATGGACATCAACTTGAGAAACTCAGCTAGGAAACAAGAGTATCAGCGACCTACTGAGAGTAAAACATTACGAAGCTGTTTTTTCGTTCACCATGTACATTCCAACATGTTTTGTGAATGAAAAATTGCAAAAACGTGCAGGTATGCTTCCCGGGTATGGCTACCACAAGTAAACTTCCACTTTAATTTCAAGAATAGTCGAAACAGATATTCAGAGAGTAAATGCCATGTGGACAAGTTAAGAGCACTGGCAAAATCAGCGAAGGGGAGGTACAAATACTTACAAGCTTTAAAATATGCGTATTAAACCATCGGTTAATATTCAGGAATTATTTGTATTTTGTGGCTTCTTTTTCCTACATTTTTGTTGCTATATTATTTAACTTACAGACTTTTTGCCGACGCACTCATGAAGTTTTTCCATTAGGTCATTAGTATCCATCTGCAACAAAGTAAGTTCCTGATCAATTAAAATGTAAGATAGATTGTAGAACGATACAAAGAGGAACTGCATTCCAAAGATTATAAACGTCTTAAAATACGTGACCTTGAAAGAGAAATATAACTAATACTTATAAGCAATCACAAATGTGTCAGAATTTAAATATAGTAACAATGTTAAGTCACCTTTTTATTTACGAAGAGATTGGTTAACTGGTTGAGGAACATATCTTCTGAGATCTGTGAATGAATTTGAGGTTGATATGTGATATGACGTAAATCCAGTTTTGTTTTTTCATCACAAAAGCACTTGTACATAGACTCCGAAAGGCAGCACTTGGGACAAATAACTTTGATTCGAAGAAGCAACAGAAAAATCACCACGTAACCTTTTTGTGCATTATGTGCCATAATGCGAATTTGTTTTAGCAAAAGGGCTCTTCTATGGTTACAGTTTTTGTCATTAATAATAGGTCACTTCTTCATAACCAATATGGAAAAGTGAATTTTCATTTACACATATGGACACAAAATTGACAAAAGGGGAACCTAATTTTTAATATACTCCGAGAGCATAAACCCTTCTCCCTTGACACGAAGTACGGTGCTGAGAAATGGTTAAAAACCTATAATGCCTGCTTTTATTGCTCATTTTTGCACAACCACTTACCCATTTCTTCTCAAAGCAAACTTGTAGTTGTTCGACTATTTTTGGCTGGTCAATCTGTGTGGTCGATGATAGTTAGAAGAATTTGGTGAATAACAATTAACTGGAAGACGACCTACATTCATTTTTCATCTTATATATATATATGCAAATTCCAGAATGATACTAAATAAAGTTAAGAACCACATAAGACCACTCGTTGTACACACCTTTCCTTGTTGGAACAAATCGCTTAAGTTTTCACAAAACTCGTCTTGACTTATCTGAAGGAGAAAGAACAGAACAAAGTAATAGAGACCGTTACAATTATAATACATAATGGGTTATAAATTCAACAAACATAAGAAAGGCAATTGTTTTCAGTCATTTTACTATTCCGTATTAAGTGAAAGCGTGAAGGCATAATAGATAGTATTACTTCGCATAACCAAATCACATACATTAGCTTCATCTTTTGCTAGTTTTTTTTTACTGCTGTTTTAGTACTTTAGAGAGAAAAAAAGGGTTTAAGCTTGCTTTTATTCTTTAGTTGTATTCAAAATGGCCACTTTCAATTTAGGATTTCAAATGTATCTACGAATATAACGTCGCTTTTCAGTTTAAAACATATTTTAGGTCATTACATATTATTATAAAGTTTCTAAATGATAACACTGCAATGTTCTCTCACCAACTCCTTTTCTAAGGTATTCTCCATTTCGGAAGTTAGTCCTTCGATGTTAAGCTGTTGGGTCAAAAAAGTAAATGGATTATTGTCTTGTTGTTTGGAAGAATAGAAAAGAAGTTATTAGGAGAGAAATAATAATCAAAATATATTAATGGAAATATTGGTTGACAAAATATTTACCTTCCCTGAATCGGAGGCTTTACGTAATTCCTTTAGGAAGAGTGTTTGGTTGATCTGTGAAACAAATGCACAATTTGATATTCGTTGAACATTTATATATGTTTGTTAACGATTATAAAACCTGTGTTAGTGCCGTTGATGTTACAAGGTAGTACATATTCATATAATGAAGCAACAATATATCAAACGAATAAAGTAAATGGCTAAAGGGCTTTATTACGGTATACTGAAAATAGACGTTAAGCACAGACACGTATTCATGCAAACTTACAAGGCCTTGTTGGAGGCAGCTCCTCATTTCATTGATATACCCCGTCACATCAAGCTTGTGAAGGATTAAAAATAAGAAGAGAAACACTTTTAGATTTTCGAATAACCTAGGAAGTTTCAAACACATTCATAAGCAGCCTATAGTTTTGAATTATTGATACGAGTGGCAAATATATATATATCATGTTACACAACATCATCTGTATACATATATCATTTCATTGAAATACCCGCCTCATCAAGCTTTTAAAGGATTAAAGAAATAAAAAGAGATACATTTGTAGATTGTTGAACACTCTAGTTAGTTTAAAACACATTCATAAGCAGCAGATAATTTTGAATTATTTAAGAGGGTCGCAAAAACTAATTAGCCTACTATTCAAATCCTATCTTGCGGGCCGCACATTGATAATTATTTATAGCATAATATTGTAGACATTTCTGTTGTATTATAATTTTTACTCTCATATTAATTGCATTGTTGTCATATCGAATTTGTCTGCGTATTTTAAAAGGTGACACATACGCCCTGATTATAAAGATATTAAAAAATACGTTGTTCATAATGCGTTTTACTTGAGCATTTCATAAACCAAAAATGACCCCGTTTTATTGTAATGAGTATAGGTCCGGGTGTACATAGCATTCTGTGTCCATTGAACAAAACGATATTAGTTGGGAGGAATGCCAATATCATTTTATCAGCTAATGATTTATAGTCAACTTATTGCAATTGATGATGACACAAACTACTTTATACTACAAGAGACCAATGGAGGAAATAATAAAGGATCATATATTCTTTTCAATATACCTCCGATGTTTTGACTACGTCAAAAAGCTGTTCCGCAAACAATTCTGGGTTTAGCTGTTGAGATATAATTAAGGAATCCAGTTAACAGCTATGTACAGATCATTCTGTATTTATATCATTGTAAGAACAATTTTAAGGACATTTTGAATACTAACAATTAGCGACCGTTGATGAAAGACATGTAAACCTAAATTGTGTTTACCACATAACATCTTTCTTATATTGTAAGATAAAATATTATGAGAGGTTGCAAAAACGTAAAGTTTACCTGAGGAAATAAAAGCAATACTCTACTTACCACTTTTTTTTCTAGGTCACTGTGTATCGTTGATAAGAAAAACTGGATGTCTATCTGCAAAGAAAACAGTAAATCTCTTTTATATATATGAGGTTTGTTTTACAAAATCACCATTACGTCGAAATAACTCGTTCATCACATAGATAACCAGAATGAAATTGCTTGAACTAAATTCACATATTAGAATAAAGTGCAATATATAAGCATCAAATTAGCTTCCATTAAATCCCATGTAACAATTAACAGTAGCGTAGAAATACATAAACTAGTTGAGAAAGAGAGGCTTACCAATTTCTCCCTTAAGCATCGTTTCAAACCTTCAACGAAGTTTTTTATTTGAAGCTGTGAAGAATGGACAGGAAGTCGACATAAGTAAGGTGATTGGTAGGTATTTGAAGTCATGCAGCAACTTCTGTAGCAATTACAATATGCTGCAAACCTGACTCCAATTGAATATATTCAATACATAGGAGGATGAAAAAGCTTACCTCTTTAGTTTCAACGAGGTTACGAAGTTGCTCTCTGAAAGCATTAGTGGTGATCTGTGCAAGGAGGGTAGGTAAAGTTTAATATCATTTCGATATATTCACGATCGGTCTAGAGACCAAGTGGTGTTAGGATATATCCTTAAAAAAGAAATCATATCCCTTAAAGCATAAATTATCTGAAATGATTGCATTAGTTCTTTAAACACTCACCAATTGCAGCACGATATGACTTCAACCATTAACATGTATTTATTTTAGAAACGTACAAACAATGCAAAGGTATATACTCACAAGATTCTCTCTTAGACATGCTTCATGCTCTCTCATCAAATCTTTCTTTGACAACTGTTACAAGAACAACACGTGTTTGAATAAAGGGTTAAATCTTACTTTCGAAGAACCACAGACTGTTTCATATTGCCAGTGTAACGAGATAATCACAAGTGAAGAATGTATGATTAATAATACCTAGAACTGGTGCGTAGTTGTAATTAAGAACACTACATTGTGTTATATTTACCTGTCTACTGATTGTTCTAAAACAATTATAGTAAAAAATACACTAAGTACAAATCAGTTACATTAGATTACGCAGAACGATACAATTATATCCAATTATGGGGTAATTGGGTAATTCTAAATATGGCTTACTAAATATAACCTGTTTCTTTTATCAAGGGAATTTTAGAACAATACATAAATACCTTTACTATCGATACTAGTTGGCTGAAGAATCCGATATCATTCACCTGTTAAAAAATGATTATGACTTTTTTATGAAGGGGAGACCTTAATAAGTGCAGGTTTAATAGTAACAATACGATTTTATTCACGATCATTTAAACAGTTATGATAGAAAATAACTTTCAAAAAGGTAGGAACTATATTTTCCATGATTGTCCAAAGAATTTCTGGAGAAAAACATATTGTTGCCATGGTGGTGTATTGATGCAACCAGAGTTAACGTTTAAGCTAACATGAAGATGAGGTAATGACAATGTCAACGATATGGCTTCCTTATATCATTGCAGACAATGTTTGTATTTCAATGTTCACAATGTTTTACTATTATTCAGCTCGTATGGTTAAACATGAAACTGAATATTTTGCAAAGCCGATCTATTGTCATCTATATATAACATTGGTCTTCATTTCATTGTTGAATCACTGTAGACCTACAGCTGCATGGAAAACCTCATCAGCTGTAGGTGAGAACAGATACAGATACCTCCACATTTGTTACTGGTATCCTTACGTAAGAATATGGTACGCATTAGCTGTAACAATGAAAATTTTCCTATTCAATGACTGGAATGTAATATTCATTGTACTTGAAGTGTTGAGTAACATACATTTGCCGGAAGTTGCGATAGCAAAGGTAAGATTAAACGTTTAGTCATAACATTCTAGACCAACTGTCTTGGGATAACGTAACTTGACATTAAACTTACCAAATTTTCTTTGAAACAAATTTTCAATTCGGAAGTGACTTCTTCATACTTCAACTGTCAATCAAATAATAAGACGCAAGGGTAAATGTATTCATGATAATATGTTGATTTGAGTAATGTATTCTACAAATACGTATAAATCTAATAAGAAATTAAGTAAATTACACATACCAAAACGATCTTAATTCCATAGGCTAGTCAAAAGTTTAAAAATACAAACTACGTAATGAGTTAGAAGATTGCTCACGGAGCCTTCTTACCTTATTTGTTTTCAAAAGATTGAGTAAATGCCCAAGGAATCCTTCTGTAGTCATCTAAAATAAAATAAAGTTTTAAGCATCAATAAAGTTCTTTACTTATCTGTGTGCCATAGTTGTCGTCACTTTGGTAAATGTTATGCAAATATTTGTGGAATATACTTCCTACTAGAGTGCTTCAAAATTTCAAGTAAAAGCGTCGAAGCGTGTATATATATATATATCTATTATGAAATGGTAATATGACTTGCTTAAATGTCCACATCAACCGTGAATTCCTAATTATAATTGCAGCTTTGTGTACAGCGAAAAGTATAAAGGATAATGAAAAATGCTATATCTACGAGTATTGCAAAGAATATCATTTGCTGTGAAGCTTTAACGTCTGAGATAACATTACCTAATGTTGTTCAAAGTTAAATTGAAAATGATACTTTTCGTAGATCAAGTAAACGCCATGCAATATGCGGATTGTAAGATATTTGAACCAGCCCTTTTGGGCTTATATAGTACTGAATAGACAATATAAGATAAAATATGAACAGATAAGAAAATATAAAAAGTGAAGGTGTTCCATTACTGTTTGTTTCTATATTATTTACCTTATACAGAAACATATTGATCAGTTTGACAATGTAGATTAAGGTTGCTAGTTTGAATAAGAGGAAGTGGTCATAACTCACCAAATGCTTTATCAAGCAGTTTCGGAGTGCTCCCATGTAATTAACCTGTTCAATCTGTGATAAAAACAAGGCAAATGAATATTTAATATTCATCATTATCGACCCTATCTGAAATTGATTGAACAATGATCAAGTACCTTTTTATCATTCCAGAGGCTATCCAATTGTGACAGGTAAGTTTCCAGTTGTAACTGTGTAATGGAAAAAGAGAATGAATAATATTCATGCATCATACTATTTGAATTTTAAACGTAAAGGTGAGCACCATATGAAGACTGCTTATGACAAAATTACGTAAGTAAACAAAAGTCTTTTTGCGGTTGCAAAGTAATAACTAACTGATATTCGTACGTTTGAATAAGGTTTTGTTTGATATTGGGTATTTAAGTTTGTAAATTTAAAACTATTCTTCCATCTACATTTGAAAGGAAAGCCTGTTGCCTCATAATGATGAGGAAAATATGGCAAAAATATAGCAAATTCGAATGTCCTGGTAGGTTTAAAAAAAATAGCACAGAGAACGTAATAATACAATCACTAAGGCAACAACCTTTGTCAAAATATGGTTTAAACATATGACAATGCCTGCTTTGTAAATTGAACATGATATAAACTCACCGTTTTCTTTTCAATACAGGATTCAAGCTGACTTCTATAGGTTTTGAAATCAATCTGTGAGGAGAAAGTTTCAGTTGCATTTAGTTGAGCAGGTAACGAAGCACGATTGCTGTGTATATGTGTCAATCAGCCCCTGTTTATTTTCTTAGTTTTATTATCTTCTTAAACAGATTCAATATCAAGATTTCGTTTATAAGACGGGCAAATAAAATCCAACGTTATTACCGTAGTGTCTAAAAGACTAAGCATGAGTTGTTGCAGGAAAATGGTTTCCGATATCTATTGGGAGAAAACAAGATTATTATAGAATAATATAAGTGATGGTTTGTAATCGTGTGATGTTAAATGAAAATGCTAATGTCATTTTTCTGGCATAAAACTATACCAAACTTTAAGCGTAATACCAACTTACCAATTTTCCTTCCATGCAGTCACGAATCGCTCCAATGAAACCCTCAGAGTCCAGCTATAGAATAAAGAGTCATTTTATTACATTTTGTTGACTATTTTTAGGAAATCAAATGATGAGGTGACTTAATTTGGCAATATAGCGTGCTGATATTTTCATGAAAAACAACTAGAACTTGAAGTTCTCAACATGACTATTATATAAAAGAAAAGCAACAATGATCACTGATAATTGTTATTAACCTGTTATGCTTGTACATGAACTTACCTTGCCCTTCTTAACAAGTTCTTGGAACTGACTCATGAGAGTCTCCTCTGATATCTGAAAGGATCCGGTGATAGATGTGTGAGTTTATTATAGTTTGTTAAGTTTCTTATTCAAACATCCAGCCAACGTGGGCAACATGGTACGCAATGAAATGTTACAATATATTCAATTTAAGACAATGTAGTGAAATGCATTTTGGCGCTTTAGGCCAAGTATGATTATACATGTTTTCATTTATACGACTTGATTTGGTATTTGCATCTTACCAAATCATTTGTCCTTGATAGCTGAAGTGCCTTTATATGCTCACTTATCTGGATTTGGTAGAAAGTGATATGTGATGTTAGAAAATAGTTGCATATATTGTACGGGTTCATCTCTTGTTAAGAACATTGTATACATTTTTAACGTTAAATTGTTATATAATGCACAAATGTTGTTTATCACTCAAACAGTCAAGAGGACATTTCATCAGCAAATTCATATGGAATGTGATGCACATACGATATAGGCCTATATAAGATAACATAACTGTCATTGTGCAATATACATGAATTAATAATCAGAGAATCAGAAGTTTATATGTTAAATCATAACTTCTTTCAATCTCTCACGTGATAAATTATAAAGCCATCGCTTAAGGCATTGAACATATAGTTTCTGCATGTAGCAGATTATACCTTTTAGAGTAAAAAACTTGTGTTTCTAACAAAATTGACTTTCATAGAATTCCTGCATAATTGTGACTATTGAAAATCCTACAAAATCTGGGAACAAAATAATTAGATATCATTCGTTTGTTGATATATCAACAAACGAATGTAAAAAACAAACAAAGAATAATTACTAGTACCTTTCCTCCCACATGAATTTGACATAGTTGGCTGAGAAGTTGTTGCTCAGTTATCTGTTAAATTAGAATGGTTAATTATCATGAAGTTATTGTTTCTTCAGCAATGATTATATATTTCGGCTAAAAATGGTTTTGAAATGAGTAAAGCTAGGTTTACAGATCCGACTGAATGGCTTTTCACATTTAAACTAGACATTTTGAGCAGATTAACATACACGAAATATAGATACCATTCTCCGAATCCAGACAAGAAAGAATTATTTAGTGATTCAAGAACCTGAATCTGCCATACGATTACAATAACGTACTTTCAATTATCCCTAGAAGTGTAGAAATTGGACACCAACTTTCGTACCACAATTATAGCAACTAATTTGCATGTTTATTAATAAACTAAGGAGAAACGAAACGTTGCGCGTTATTCTAATTTCAATATTTATTGTGAGGATTATTCAAAATGTCTTACACAATTTTAAGAACTTTTTCTGAAAGATAATATATGTAAATAGAAATTAATTCAACGTACTCACCAACTTATTTTTAAGACTATCTTGTAATCCTTCCACGACATGGCTTCTCTTCACCTATAGTGTTTAAATGTTATGCGAAATGTCTTACACTATTGAAATTGATATTATTTGCCTGTTCGTTTCTGTCATACAAACTACATACGCTTTTTTTCAATCGTGATTTAATGTTTTAACGTTGACTTCCGACGGCGACACAGTAAACCGATGTAACCTGATGGAAGTAACAGCTTGTGAATATTTTATAATTTTGCTAACTAGATGCTTCATAGATACCATATCTGACATGTTGCCAATGGATATGTAGCTCATCTTAAATTATTCGGTAGCCTGAATTCGTATAAGAACGTTCTACGTCGATCAGTATAGCTAACCAATGGAGAGAACATTTTCTGTTTTCTTTTGTTTGTTACAGTAAAAATGCCTATTATGAAATGACTTACCCAATTATTGTCCACGGAACTTTCTAATTCGTCGGTGTACTCCTTGTAGGTAAGCTGGTCGAAAAACAATTTTGCACAAATTTGAAGTTTGCCAATTCATACAGGAAACATAGTAAGACATAAAAGTAAGAAACGAAACAAATCTTACCTGCCGGTTCTTGAGGAGGTAATTCATCTGATAGCAGTAGTAAACCTCGTTTCCCTGTAAAGTGTAAAGTTAATTGTAAAGTTAAGTGTTCTTTTAGTTTCTAAAACTAATTCAATTTAAAAAAAAAATCAAATCAGTTGAATAAGTGGAACACAGCGATACATTTGCTAAAAGTTATTGTACATTAAAACTTAACTGAGACTTTATCACGTTACATTATCAAAGCGTATAATAAACAATTTTGTTTAATCGAGGGATGGATGAAAATCGTTACTGTTGATGATGATGCTTGTATATACTAAAATTCAACATTAAATATGGCTTAACAAAATGCTACGAAGAACGGAAAAGTATGGCATACAATATGTCACGTGTAAATGACTGCCGGAATATTATGCTCTTACAAGATTTTCCATGGCACATCTTCGGAGTTCATCCATCATTTCTTCCTTTTTGATCTAAACACAAATTAAATAATTTAATTTATCAGTTCCATACCTTATAAGTGTTTTTTTTTGTGTCAACTTTCACATTTTGATATAAGTAAAGAACACGCATTGTGGCTTGCAGTTGCAACTTGAAATAAACATGAAAATATAAATCAACATGAGTGCATCACTACCATATCAGCATAAGTAATTAGCTGCGCATTGTGTACGGCAGCGGCACCACAATGGAACCATTAACATTGAACTGCACTTGTCTTTATATCATTTTTGGGTGTTATCAATAAAAGTAATGCAAAACATCATACCAGGTTGTCCTTAACAGATTTTGTCAGTTGTCCCATATATTCACTAATTTGAATCTGTTGAGAAAACAAATATCTTTAGATTGTCTGGTTAGGACCGTTTCTTGAATAATAACTTAGTTTAGTTATATAGATATCATTATGCGTATATGAACAATAAATCACCTGTTTCTCATTCAACGCCGCCTCAAGTATCCGAAAGTAATCAATCTCGGTTATCTGTGTGCGAAAGTACATCCCCACAAAGGGGTTAGATCGTAAAAAGTTGTGAATATTTAACAAAGTGATTATTTTTAATAAATTAGAATGAACTTGAATATTAAGTAGTATAATCACACTTGAGATATACATCTAGCAAAATTGTTCTCCATTCCTTCTCACCAAAATCAAACACGTAGTGAAGGGAAGCATTGTTCGACACACTTGCAAGAATGATGTCATCTACTTTCCGGACATTGGATTGATAGACTAGTTGGGGCGGAGATCAATATTATGAATTTACATTGCGTCCATGGATACGCGAGAAAAAGATTACCTTTTCTCGTACAACTGCTTCTCGAAGTATTTGGAACAAGAACTCTTGACATAACTGCAAAAAATTAAAGTGAAAGAAATTAATTGCAATAAATGTATGCAAACGAAATTACAGCTCTTGATAGTATCTTAAATAAGCTTAAACTTTAACTTTAAAACAAGTATTTTCATACAACATATGGAATATGAAGCAGGACTTTTCGAGTAATCTGAAGTAGTAAAACTTACGCATCCTTCTGTCTGAGAATAACGTGGTAATTCCGTAAAGACGGATTTTGTGAGCTGTAAAGAACACAAATAAATAAGTAAGAAAGCAGGTTTATTTTCCGAATAGATTGACAATAATGGGGAAATATATTAATTATATACCTTGGGAAATACGTGCTACTTAACTTAACAAGCAATAATTTGTATTACAACAGAACAATACATGTTATTACAGTATTTCCGACAACCTGTGACATTTAATTGTGACAATAAGCAAATTTATATTCCTACCTTATGTTTGTCCAGGCCAGATTGCAGCATTTCCATGCACTCTTCTATTTCTATCTATATAGGTATATATGTAATCGAAATGTTATGGTATGAATTAATTATTATTTGTTTTACTCTGACAATCAAATGCGAATGACGTACAAAAGTTACTCATGTAGTTAATTTTTGAACACTATGTAACATATATCTTATGTGAATTGTTAAATTCTGTTCAGAAAGAATGAAAACCAACATCTCACCAGTTTCTTTTCAACACTGAATAGCAGCATTCTCACAAACACGCTTGTTATTTCCTGTATGAAATATTGAAGATTTAAAATAAGGCGAATTGGATGATGGCTCGAACTCATGCAGTTTGCAGTATGTTATGTGAAAATGGGCTTCTCAGTGAGAAAAAATTACAATAACCATACAATAATGTATACGGATGAAATTTCTTCTAGATTATTGTCACGTATGATGTTATGAGAGCAATTTCTTCAATACTTGTGCAATCGACTTGGCGTATAAGGATTGAATTACTCTTCACTTGACACTGATAAGCTAGACAACGTCATCGAAATCCCATCAATCATTACGTATTTTATTGTCTGTAATATTAATAGGTATTATTAAAACCAGGTTGCAAATCATGTTTGATAAACAAATGCACAACGAAAAGATGCATATCCACATAATTGTCATACTTTTCTCTAAATATTATTTTGTTTTAGCTCAATCATGTGTATGTGTGATGTTCAAATGAACAAAGATATCATCATGTTATAAACATATTGCTATGAGATGACTGTGTACATCTAAAGGAAATGATGCAAAGGACAATTACCTCTTCTTTAGTAGGTTTAGAATCTTCCAGGATCTTAGAAATATTCTCCTTGAATATAGCATGTTCCCTAATCTGTAAAAAATAGAATTTAAATATCCCCAGTTAACATTTGATGGTCATGAAATAATATTGTTATCATTAAATATGAATAACTAGAAGAAACAAAGTACGTTCACTTTTTGTTAGAGGGACTGATATACATATTCTGCGAACATTTGTTGTAAATAAGAACATAGTATACGTGAGCGACATTACACAACATTACACATTAAACATTACCACTGCATGGGTTTCTCAATATTATACGTGAAATGATAAATACATCAAGAAGCATGATTGTAGGTTAGAGGGCTGTTGCTGTGTACTATGATCTTCTCAGTTGATTGCTTCATAATCTCGCTAATCAAGCTGGCGTTCGAATGTAGGTATGACAATAACGGGTCATCATAGCATTGCGTCATAAAGCTTAATGTTTGATGTTCTTCCGTGTTTATGTGTTACTTAATATTAGATTAATCTATATTTGAAATAAAGACTTTACACATGATTTTCGATAAGAAACACGTACAAAACTGATATCCATACTTTATGACGTCTTACATTGTAGTTTAAAAACATGTGAGTGATGCCTATTAGGGAGAGGGGGGGGGGGAGGGTAGACGTGCTTTACCGAGTTTACCAAGCTGGATATGAGATATGGTGAAATGTGCTGTTTACAAAATGATCAATTGAAAGTACATATAACTTACCAAAACTTTTTCTGCAATAGTCTTCAAGAAGGCTTTCAATTCTGTCATAAAGTTGCCCTATAAAGATAATTGTTGGTAAATTCAGTCATGTTACCGTCAGCGACAACATTGGTCTATATATTGTCCGTTGGATAAGGTTCTTTGCAAGCAAAGCGCGATAATTCGTTACGAGTAAATACATTATCAGTATCCTATCGTCTCATTTGTGGATGGGCCCATGTCAGTAACTCGTTATCTTCATACGTACCGTCAAAGTGATGAATAAATGTCAATAATATTATTGCGTATAAAAGCTGAAAAGACGCAGAAGTGAGTGCACAGGTATGTGGAGAAAGAAAAGGGGTTCTTACCTCGCCGAACCGCTCCTGTATAGCTTGTACAATTTTTATGTACTTAATCTGTAAGGTAAAATAATTGAAACTTAAGCACTACTGACAGTGATCCCAACCACATACTTGAAAATATGTAAATATACAAGTTCATATTAAACCAAAACAATTTCTGTCTGTCTAATTAATTGTATTGCCATTTTGCGAACTATATGGTAGTAGTTAAATCTTTTGTACTCTAATATATTGTTTAGTTATTATACTAAATTGAATTGTATTACACCAACGAAATATTTTCATATTGCCAGTTTCATACTAAACCTTGTTGTTCAAGAAATTGAGCAAACATTGAAAATGAGTCATACATACTTCTTCAATTTATGAACCCATTTTTAATTATAAGCCTTATAAATTTGAATGGGAACGTCTATAATACATTGATATCATGTTTATAGTTCCTTCATTGATGATAAAATTGTCTTACCTTGGAGGCGGCATTTGTTGCAGCGATGTAGCTAACATTACGATGTTGCTCAGTCACATCCAACTAATTGAAATGACGAAAAGGCAATTCATTTAACCGTGATCTCTACTTCCTTCACAAGTTGGTTATGTTACATTTAAGAAGCCACATTTGTTTAATTATTCAAGATCTTCAATTTATTGAATGTAATTGTTTGAAATGTGTAAAGACTTACTGGTTTTAAAATGGCATACTGAACCAATGCATCGACTGCTTCCGAAGAGAGCTCCTGGAAAGTGATACGGTTACAATGATAACTGTTCAGTATAACAACGCATTTAATGCTAAAAGTTCCGTTAATTAAGTACCATAAACCGTTAGATAGTCGACTTGTGTGTAAATTATCAGAACAATTTGCATACCGGTCTATAACTACGATTACCATTACGATAATATGGCTTTGTATACTAGGTAATGCAGGTCCTGCAAATGCATGTGAAATAAAATTATAACGTTTGAACATTGTCGTAAATGCAACTGCTGCATATCGTTTCTAGCATAAATATTTTTCAACGCTAAATTTGTAAAATGAAAAGTATAAAAACTCAGCAATTCCTAACAGCTTACCTTTTGGGATTTATTGACGTCCATGCTTTTGAGTAATTCGTCTATTTTATGCTGCAATAATTTTTTTTTTAAAAAGCAGGAAAGTTATTAAGTAGTACGGTTTGAAAACATGCATAAGACTCATGACATGAGCTCATATCTCAAGTGGACTTAAATTTAAATAACACGTTACGAATACAAATATGATGATAGAATATAGAGAGAATTACGAGGATTACTCACTGATTCTCTTAGAGGTGACGTGATAGTTGCAAATTCTCTTGCAGTTATCTGTAGGAAAAATCATCAATTGATTTGGAATTAAATCTCTTTGAGACGTATAACACTCTTTTTAAGGGGAAAAAGTCCGACACTGATGGCACTGTATGTGGATGTTATCAATGCATAGTTGCTCTTTACGATTAAACGTTGTTGCATCGTCAACACACAACTTGCCCGTATGGATACAATTGACAAATTTGTTTTAGTGTAATATTCCAAAGTAGGGTTGGCAACTGAGGCAAACAACAGTTGAAGTTGAAATGCAGACTGAGTGCAGTTGAAGGGCAGGGACCCACTTCTAGGGAGTACACATCACGGGAAGTTTAGGGGCTAGGGAATACGAACTACACCTGCCCCCATTTCACTCTCCATCCGTGAAATTATTTTACATGCAGTTCAACTTGTTGATATAAATGTAATGTCATTTGTCCTATAGCTGCAAAACTTTTCATAGTTCTTATTCGCCTTTGTAACGAAAGCCTGGCAGAAGTGGAAATACCACTGCATACTGTTGAGGGGTCTCAGGTGCTTTAGATGGGATCCAGTGGAATCTCAAGCGTTTTCAGATATTCATTTTTTCCCTTGAAGTATATGTAAGGCAAAACATACATACATTTAAGGGAAATTCAATTTCTATGGAAATTTTCATTGAAAGAACTTACGGAGTAAAGAAGATAAGGCCAGGAAGTTGTTAGGCTTTTCATTTCTTTTTCATTTGATACGGCTTAAAATCACAAAAGCACAATTGATGATAATAACGTTGAAGGTATTACAAGCCCGTAAGTTGCGGCTCTCTCAGACAGTTCTCTTTTAGCTATGTTAACTTAGGTTTAGAAATAAACCATGGTGCTTTCATATTCATTGGTATGTATTTCAAACCTACTTGGGATAATGGGGGTGACGCCTACGGAAGGGTAACATTTTAGACTACTTTTAACCAAATTATGGAAATTTAGAAGTTCAGTTTTGTTTTACCGCTACCGACTCTGGGTGGTAAGCCCAATTGGTGGGGTGGAGGAAGCCAACCCATGCCCTTTCTCCTTGATGCCGCCTCTTATAATAAAGACCTTGCAGTGTGCTCTTTATATTTTAGGATAAGGGTTTTGTAAATTTTGCTTTAGGTGATAATAATGTTGTCTTAAGACGTAAGAACATACAAATGTCGTAAAATAATCATATTTCCAATGATCTAGTTATTACCAACCTTTTTCTGCAAATACTGCTGCGTAGCAATCTCAAGACACTTCTCTGAAACCTGAATGATAGAAATAAGATAGACCCATAAAGTTTCTTGGGTAAGCTAATGAGTACTTTGGTGTCTTTAGTACACGATTGAATACATTTTCGAACTAAATGAATACTATCTGTTGGAATGCTTCTCATTATGTTAGTGATTTGTTACCCTCGTGTAGACCATATATAACATTCTGAGTGCCATAACTAGTGAAAATACAAAAGCAGATTAACGTAGAAGTGGCAATTTGTACCGTCTCACAATTCAGTTTCGATTAAAAGTGTAAACAATAGCAGAGCAACATTATACCGCAAACCAACATAAAAGGAGGGCTAGGCATATATGTGTGCGAAATTAGAAATTAGAAAGCAAAAAAATTAGCACATTATGCTCTTTTTCAATATTTTACAGTAGCTCCAAACTCTAGCTGTTTCAAAGACAGTATGGCCAAACCTGTTTCTTTTCCGCAATGATCCGGAGTATTTCAACAGTTTCCGTGGACGATTTCTGTTAAAAACGAATGGCAAAAAAATCGTTAATGCCCTTTATGGGAACCGAACAAACGTCGGACAAACAGGTGGCGGGAACTGCTACGTCCTTCGATGTGGAATAGAAGCTTATAGAATTTATTAAAATTCGTTGTTTACAATGATGTCGCATTTCGTTGTACATTAAATATACGTGGGCAAAGCAAATTGAAATTATAGGGATTTTCCATTACAAATTAAAATATTCTTGTCATTGAAGTGAAATGCTGTGTATAGATTTGATAAAAGGAGGTAACGTGTATTTAATGTTATCACAATCTTGGAATTTACACAAAACTATGTTACCACAAGTATATGTATATGGTTCACTAAACTTTGATACGAACCACGTTTTCTTCTTTTTCAAGCTCAAGACATTCTAGTATCCAAATAAGCTCCTACAGCAACATAAGAAGAAAACAAGGACAAAGAGAAAAGATATAATAAATGTAAATTTTTATAAATTGGTATCACAATAGAGAGTTTACACATTGCTAGAAGAACAAGCGTGTTGGTAAGAGTATCTATATTTACATACAGGTATCGATTGAAATGCACACATACATATCTTAATCACTTCCACCAAAAAGAAACGAAAATGTATAACATAAACTTCTACATATTGTATATTATTATGAATTATATAAATATATAAGGTTTTATTGACTGTTTACTGACCTCGTCCTGAAGCTGTGTATCTTTAACAAACACACCCAAGAGGCGAACAGTATTCTCCTTCTGTTGGTTATTAAAAAATAAACGTATCGTTATATCATTATGATTCATTCTTTTTATTTATTTAATGATATAAGGTTAAAAGCTTAGTCCACTTAGAGTTTATACTATCCATGGTAACCAACTTGTTGTCTTATTGCCAACTAATATTCGATAACATGAAATCTTTCATTAGTACAACGTTTCTATGAGACCAATCCCGAGGTTTCTGTGTAGAGGTCATTATAAGTTCATTTACTTGTCCGTTTTTTTTTAAATCGGGAATGAGTTCTTCGTTTTAAGTAAAAGATGGAGAAATAACGTTTTTATATTTATCATCGGTTCATAACAAACAATGATTTTTTGAGACGTCCATAAATCATGTGTCGAACGTATGGTTTTTGTTGGCTCCGGGAGATTGATAGTTCAACTTTGTCCTACTGATGACACTGTTCTAGTCAAGTACGAAATAACTAACCGTTCTATAGTTGGTGATATATCAGCACTTTTCTATCATTCTAACAATACACTATACCCCATCGCGGTAATATCAGATTTGAAGGTTTTGTTATTGATTAAGTAGAAATGACGAATTTTGACAATGGGATGTGCTACGTCACACATTGTTGGCAGAAGCTGCATATGTTTCATTGAAATGTTCTAGTTCATAAACAAACCAATACGCATACCCCGTGCTTCGCAATAAACTTGTCTAGTTCGTCTTTGAACCGTTCTTTTTGGACCTGTTAGATAAATAACAAATATGTTACCGCCTTTTAAGAAAGAAACATTCAGTGTTATTGATGGTGCAGGACCAACTTGATTATATGGCTATTCACACAAAACGTACATGATTTTTAGATCTCAAATCAACGAGCTTTTGAAAAAGAATATTGAAATATTTGATGTATAAGCCTTTTGCCGAGAATTATTAGTGGCGGGTGTCCGTGACAATACACATGACCTACAGTTGAATATTAACTTGCAAACAAGAGAGCGCTTTTTATTAAAAGAAAACAAAAACCTCACCTGTGATTCCATTTCAAAAATAGCACGAAACTTCTTATTAAATTCTTCCTGGAGGTTAAATGAATGTTAGATTTTACTGTGTGGTCCTATTACTGTCAAATATACTGCATAAAACACTTCAGCAAATAGTTATTATAAATTGTATGCCTATTTAAGTGTATTGTTAACTGAAGGCAAAGTACAACTTAAATACTTATATATTATATAATATATATTATATATTATTAAATACTTTATATGTTTTCTTACCTGCAACTTTTTCTGTGCCTTATCACTCTGATGGAAAAAAAGTTGTGAAATAAACTTGTGTAATTTGTGACTCGTGAACAAGACGTGCGTTAGAAAGCTACTCACAAACATAACGTATTTGGAAAGATATATAAAATAATTATAACGCTCTTTTTTTAATGTCGATTGTTCTCACTGCGATCATTACGTTAGAAAGTTTACCTTTGGTTTCGTGCTTTTGTTCTTTTCTTTCTTCTTCTTATCTGGCGTTTTCACTTTCTGAAAGTTAGGAAAGTATTTTTTTGGTAAGATGTCAATGTGGTCTTTCCTCAAACTGAGTAATGAAAGAACCTTACTTTTACTTTATTACTATGATATTAAACATAAATTACTGAAATGTTAATGGATGATATAGTTTGCAATATGCAGTGCTTCATTACGTCATCAATCCAATAGTACCTTTTGTTTTGTGTCTTTCTTCTTGTCTTTACTTTCCGTGTCTGTCGTATCCGTTTTCTGAAAGTGATCAAGCACGACTCACTAAGTATTTAATTGTAACACAGCAAGTGAAATGATATTTGCAGCTAATCATTTAAAATTTCAATCTCAATAATCCCAACTGCTTTCAATTTCATTCAGTTGAAGGTCCTTCCTTCTTTTCTATGTGTTTTGGCATAAGTTCATACAAATGTGAGAGGGTATAATCCATAGATGGAACTGTATGCACAAAGGAAGATTAAAATCCCCATCATCCCTCTATACAATCATGTGTTAGAGATATTAGTACTCAAACGATTTGGCATATACAACTGCACATGACGCAATAGCTGTGTTGAAATGATTCATCATTACAAGATAGATGTTACATTGGGAGACCTATATAGCCTAAACATGTCAATTTAAGCAAGCACGGATAATATCATTCGCCGTTATGATCTTGTTGTTCACATTTAAATACTTGGCATTAGTCAGCAACAGCATATATATGTACCTAGGATTAATATAAGTATATGAAATGCTCTGCTATGGATCCAAAACTCACGCACACTCTTATATCATAAGAAATAAATACAAAGAACCGAGAGCTGATTTACGTTTTTAGATAACAACGCCTCATTCTCCGCAAGTTTGTCCCGCTCCGTAAAACTAGCTTTTTCGACATCCACAGTGGTTTCGTCAGCATTCTAAAAGAAAGGTTACATGTTTAGCTCTCATACACCGTACGGGGAAGGGGTGAGGGGAAGGGGGAAGAGGTCTTGTGGAGAATAAAATTGTCAAATTTGTTGCCAAACTTTTTTTTCCTTAAAACATGGCAAAAAAGAAACCCGTGCTTTAAACGAAATTCATAGCCGCCCCCCCCCCCTCAAAATGAAAAGCATTCGTTTGCAAGATATCAACATGTTCTTTCCTCAAAATTAGCAATACAAGTATGACATCTACTATACTGCTTTAAAAAATATCAATTACTGAAATGTCAATTATTGATACCATTCTACAACATGCAGTGCTTCATTACGTAATCAATCCAATGTACCTTTTGTTTGGTGTCCTTGTTCTTATCTTTACTTTCCGTGGCTGCCATGTCCGTTTCCTGAAAATGACCGGGAATGACTCACTAAATATTTAATTGTAACACAGTAAGTGAAATGATATTTGCACATAATACTTTTAAATTTCATTCTCGATAATTCCAACTGCCTTCAATTCCATGCAGCTGGAGGTCCTTCCTTCTTTCCTATGTTTTATTTCCATTGGTTAACAAAGAAGTGAGAGGGTAGGATTAACCCATGATGGTATTAAATGCACAAGGGGAGATTAAAATCCCCACCATCCCTCTATACAATCATGTGTTAGGGAGATAAGTACTCAACGATTTGGCATATACAACTGCAGGTAACGCAACAGCTGTGTTGAAGCGATTCATTATTACACAAAATAGATGGAAATATAACATTGGATACATATAGAGCTTAGACATGTCATTTTAAGCATGCACGGATAATATCATTTACAATAACGAGCTTGTTATTCACCAATGAATACTCGACAAAGGTCATAAACAGCATATATATATATATATATATATATATATATATATATATATATATATGTATTTAGCATCAATGTAAAAATATAACAAGATCTTGTGTTCAAAACTCCTATACACGCCTATATCATTAAGAATATATAAACAACAAAAGAAACCTGATTTTCTATTGTAGATATCAACGGCTGCTCCTCTTTCTTTTCATTAGTACTTGCTCCTCCGACCTCCAGATCGGTTTCGTCAGCATTCTGAAAGTAAGGTAACACGACTAGCTTTATACATCATACGGGGAAGAGTTGAGGGGGGGTGGGGAGGGGTCTTGTTGAGAATAAAATGGTCACAGTTGCTGCCAAATTTTGTTTGCCTTAAATATGACAAAAAAGGGTAACCCATGAATTTAAAGAAAAATCAGACCTGCGCCTTAAAGAAAAGCGTTAGTCTTTCCGTGTTCTGTGATAATAATTCCCCTGCAAACTATGCACTTATATGTGTTTAAAATATTGCAGCTGCTTGTACCATTTGTGCTTGTCCGAAAGGTAGCAAACGGTTTTCTGTTTCTTCTGACTGTTTTGCCTCGCGCTTAAAGATTCCTGAAAAAAAGTAATTAATATGCATATGGTCAGCTGTAATAAAGCTTCCTTGCGTGCGGATATTATTCAAAATATAGGTAACACAATACAACGATATTTTATTTTGAAGATTAGGGCATTATATTAATCTTATTTCAAGGAAATGCACTTGTCCAGTTTTAGTTTCACCCTCTTTACTTTAACATGGCTCCGAAGAAATGTGCAGTATATAGGACATATGAACACTTATAATATATATTTTTTCGAAAACAGAATTTTGTAAAATTGTTGATACCAAATGGTCGAATTTGGTATAGTTGTCATTTTTAGCATCTTTTCAGGAACAAATAGTCAACATTTTGATATAAAACCAAAATTCAGGTAGAATATTATAGATAAAAAAAATGTCGAAAGCAGATGTCCTCTATTGGTAAAGAATACAAAAGGTCGGAATTTTGTGAAAAAAAATATTCTGTAATAATTCGGGATAAATTGAGACTGAGTGATTTCACTCTAATCTGTAGATGTTTCATTTTTTTCAATAACATGCAGTTAAGTCAGTTTATTTGGCAGAATCATACGTGCTGCTCTATGTTGGTACCACTGCAGGGCAAGCTGCTCAGTAAGAAGGGGAGACAAGTGCTTGAAACATTCTTCGAATGCACTTTGAAAACCTGGTTGCAATGCAAATCCAAGGAAGGAAATAAAATGTCCAGAAACGTGCATTGTGGATGCTACATTTGCTTAAAATGAGGGGAGTCACGTTAGCATGAAAGCTTTAACCGTCACATTTGTCAATGGGATATGATATTTTTTTATTTGTTTTGAATTCTCTCCTCGCTGGCATGTTGATATCCAACATGCCAAGACTGCGATATTATTTTGTTAACTGAACTGACATTGTGAATAAAGAAAAATCTATTTTGAACGTTACGAATGAAAAGTCGTCTTGCTGAGTTGACAAACACATATTTACCTTTCTTACGAGTCCAAAACACAAGGAATACAACAATCGCAGCTATTATTGCGAATACAATCAATAGACCCGCAATAAGAACTCCTTTCCCTTTCTTTTCTGTCACCGGATCATCCATGCACTTAACTTTGCCTGCAATAAAGGTCGGAAAATATAGCACACCATTAGAACATAAATAAATTCTATGAATTAATCATTTTTGTTTTGTAGACACATTCTGTAATAACGTGAGGGAATGTGATAATGAAGTAAAACGAATAGTTCTTTTTCATTAGTTATTAAAATGAACTATTATGACATGTTCTGCTTTACAATGCGAATGGCCGTAAAGTTCTATAATGTTATATATACCGACAATATTCATTTTCTTAGACTTGATTACCCGTGGTTATAGTTATTTTTGATGGTTTAATCTTCCTAGCAAACTTGTCCGGTCTCGCACTACACGTCAGTGAGGCGGTTCCATCGCATCCAATAATTGCATAGTCCACCGTCAAATATGATTTACTAGTCCCGGATTCAGGATCAGTTGTTGTCTCTCGTCGATGATTGGTGAGCTTGACTTCTGGTTTTGAAAAATTATCATTTGTCATTGTAAGCTCAACTGGAGGCCTTAACCCCGAGACCGAGCAAGTTAAACTCCCTGTTTTAGTTCCATTACGTGTGCATGATTCAGTTGATTCACACCCTTCGATGTTCACTGCTGCATTAGCGGGTGAAACTGTGGAAAGATGGAGCACCCATATAGTTAAAACCGCTTTTTAATTTAGAAAAGTTTTTGTTCGTTCTGATTTCAGCATAGAAGTGATGTATAACGATATAAATAATAACAATAATAAAGTATTCCACATACGCTATTAGCGTAATTACTATAACGTTGATTAATGTGCTTGTCAATGATCGATTCATGATAGTTATACAAATATTTTTTCTTGCTTTTTCTTTTATAAATTAAGAAGCGTGAAGTGTAACAATGTTAAAATGCTTCTCATAAATTATCACCACCGACAACTTTCCATTTAACTTCACTTATGATTATCTAAGGCTGTTAGTTTATAAGAGGAATTGTTTTAGTTCATTGCTTTTGCAACGTATTTTCTATCTGTATACCGATTACTTTCTATAGGCGTGATAGCTTTCTGTTCGATTCTGTTATGATCAAAAATAAAACAAAAAGTGTAACCGTGTCTCATACGTACTCAGAACTGTAACCTTTGTTTCATATTTTGTTGCTTTCGTACCGTCACTCGAAATGCATTTATAGATACCGTCTTGTTTATATGATATATCCTCAAAAGTAACCAAGCTGTTCTCTTCTACATGGCACGTATCATCCAAACAGTGGCCATTCAATGTTGTAACATTAGTTTCCATCAATACATGCTTGTTATGACCAGGAAGTGTAATGTAAAGTTGGGCGAGAGGCAAAGAATCTGGTGGGCACTTTATTTGTAGTTGACTTCCTTGTTGAATATTTTTCTCATTTAGGGTTGACTCCGAAGGAGGATGCTCTCCAGTAACCAGCAATGAAGCACCCGTTACGTTCTTGACTGCATAACCATTCGGTATACATGTGACGTTTTGTAACGTGAACGATTTTGTATCATATGGAACAGTTGAAATTGAAGTGTTTTCAAATTTATTGAGGTTGGAAAGTTCTTGAGGTTGATAGCTGTCACCGATTGCTTGCCAAGTAAGGTCCACTGAAGGTCGTGCGCCTCTTGCAATACATACAAGAGTATTTGAACGTTCTTCAATTCCAGCCTCCTTGCAAAGATCATACGGTTCCGATTGGCAGTCCTGTACACTGACAGATTCTAATGGTACTACAATAAAAGAAAGAGACAAACACAAAAACATATGACGTCTTAAACATATATATTTTAGTCATGACATATTTTTAATTAAATAATAACAGTTTGGTTGAAGTAAAGACTAATGAGACAATGTAAACATTGATAAAATTTATAGCAAACCTTGCACGGGATTAAATATATTGAAATAGCCTATATTACAATCTCAACGATAGTCGTGAGATCCGTGCTCGTGTAGCCATGACAAAGGCGACTCTCAACAATTTTGCATATTTGAAGTCGAATCGTATCTCTATGGATGTTAAACTCCACCTGACCAGAGCTCTGGTTGCATCTCTTCTTACTTACAATTGTAGCACCTGGACCATATAAGCGGCTGACATGAATCGCCTTGACGCTTTAGGTAGAGAAATTTGGCGACGTTTGCTTGGTCTCACATGGAAAGACCATGTGTCGAATGATGAACTAAACACGAAGGTCGCGGGGCGATGGCTGTTCTCTTCTAAAACTGTTCTTCAACATAACGCAAAATGATTCGGACATGCAGTACGTTGTGGAGGCCTTACATGTGCTGTAATCTGTGGGCTACCCTGTGGTTACAAACGTAAGCCAGGCCGACCGCATTTACGATGGATTGACAATTTAACCAAATGGTCCGGCCGTTCTGCAGCCCAGCTACTCGGAGATGGCAGGCACCGGATCAACATTATAAAAGGTTACAAACCAAAGATTGTTTATAAACTTCGGGGAGGTCAACGGGCCAGTTTGACTTATGACCAGTGACTGATTGATTGAGCCTATGTTCTAAAATCTACAACAACTTACCGATTATAATTATTTTTACGGTTGCCTGCGACGATGTAGCATCCGAGTGAAGAACAGTAACACTGTAAATACCATCGTGCTTTGGTTTGGCATGTCTGATTATCATGGAACCGTCTCGTTTCATATCAAACTCGCCAGAGTCTTTACCCGGACCTTTGATTTCAGTTCCATCATAACGTAAAAGGGGCGTTCCGCCACTTTCGTACCATCTAACTGAGATGAAATCAGAATCGAAGTCACAAGAAACTTCACCTTGCTCATTTACATTCAGTAAGTAACTTTCAGGACAGACAAGTCTGGAGTCAGCTGATGAAAAACAGAAAACTTGTGATGTTATAAAAGAATAGTTCAGTTCATATGCAAGAATTTCATGACGTTAACATTGTCCATACATAGCTGAAAAGCGAAAATATAAACCCCATCCAAAACACCCACACACACGCTGCTGAGATATGAAACATGATCCTCAATGCCTTGTAATAGTGCTTTTAGACTACATCGTCCTCTGCAAGGATCAATGTGCGACAGTGTCCTGAGATCAGTTGAACAGTCATATTGAGTTCACTACCCACTGATCCAGACTTTGAAAAGTGTATTTACTAGAACCAAATATTCTTTTAAGTACAATAAATCTTTTCCATGATCAGTTATTTCATGACATAGATAATTAATATTTAGATAGACAGTGACTTTTATCGTCATGAGCTTTATATTGATACCATAACAAGGATCGCGTGTGATTTTGAAAATTTAAGGGCCACTGGATACATTCCAACCGATTCCCAATATCGCAAAATAGTTGTTTTTGTTGGGTTACACTAACAGTAACTATTGGGTTCGAAGTCAGCAATTCATTACAAGCAAAAGCTAAAAACGTTTAGCATTTATCATTATAAGAAACTAAAAAAGCTGTTAATGCCAAAATGGGGTATATTTTTGGACATCTTTTTCATTTTCGCTTCACGAAAACTTAATGGTATTGCTTGATGGACGTTTTTCAGCAAATGGTAGTTAGAAAGCAAGTGATTACTGCATGGGATCAATCTTTAATATTTCTGTGCCCGAAAATATTCCACAATAGCAGTTAGTATATAGACAAAGTGACAAAAATAATAGGTAGAATAGTACCCACAATTTTGAAATATTAACCCTGACAGCTAACTAGACAACGAATAGAGGACTTGGTAGTACATTCATACCTGAAAACAAATTGTGATCAACAACTTTTTTTTCATAACGCTTACCATTTATTCCATTAATTATAAATAATGTTATCAGATGTAAGGGTATCTTCGGTTTCCATTTCATCTGTAAAAAGAAAACACAGAAGACAATATTATGTAAAAAAATATAAAGAGTTAGTTAATCAACCATAACTCCCGCTTTTTCATAGCATTTTGTTAATATCGTGATCTTTTTATAGCATTTGTTGTGAAGCAAGAGCTACCAGTGGCAAAAACACTCCGGAAAAGTTACGTAAATTTTCATGGTTGTAGGCAGGGTGACCCTCTGTCCCCTTATTTATTCTTTCTGCTGAACTTTTGAATAGCCTCGTTAACAGTGATGATTCTATTCGTGGTATTGATATTGGGGTACAGACTTTCAAAACTGTTCTATACGTAGACGATACAACCTTTTTATGCATGGTGACAGTACTTCTTTCAATAGGGTTATGGTGCAACTTGACTATTTTAGAGATTTGTCTGGTCTCAAATTGAATTTGGACAAGTCCCTTTTAGTGGGACTGGGTAGTTTGAGAGGGCTTTCCATTCCAATTGATAAGAAGTATGCTATTCGTTGGAAAACAGGTGAAAATTGCACCCTTTTAGGAATTGTTTTCAATACAGATTTGGGGGGCATGGTTAAAAAAATTACGATAAAGCATTGAATAAAATTTCAAATGTGATAACATTTTGGGAAAAGCGGTATCTTACAGCTTTTGGTCGTATTAAAATTGTTAAGTCTCTTATGTTACCATGTTTCAACTATTATATTATGTCACTTCCGCTGCCTGACTTGGAAATAGGGTAAATTCTCTATTTTTCCGTTTCGTATGGAAAAATAAACCAGACCCTATAAGCCGTAAACAATTAAAGCTCAGTTATGCAGAAAGAGGGTTGAAAATGATAGATCTTTTTAAACACTGCGAGGCACTCAAAATAAGCCATTTTGATCATTTAAGCTTCAGCTCTAGTTATTTACGTAAGTATAATATTTGCACCGACATGTTTTTTACCAATGAGGATTTCTATATAAAATTAGCTAGTTGGAGATCTGCTAACCCTTTTTGGAGAAATCTCTTCGAAATAACAAATATATTAATTCGAGATGAGCTATCTACCATTAATAATGATGCCACCATATTAACTTTGCCTCTCTGGAATAATGGGCTGATTGAAATTGGTAACAGTCCAGTGTATTACAAGCGCTGGTGTGACAAATGTATCCGTTTTGTTTGCGATTTTGTCACAGGTGATGGCAGTTTTTATAGTTTTGAAAAATTCATCCATGGAATGGACCTGCTCTGGATGGGAATATGGATATTGCTTTTCCAAACAATTGCTACTATAAAAATGCTTTACAATGGTATGTTCCGTTCGAAAGATAGTTACAACAAGTTACTACTGGAATCGAAGTTGATTCAGAAATGGTGTGGTACCCTCGATATTACTGAGGAAGATTGGTCTTTTTATTGTTCAGTGCCATTCAAGTGTTTTAGTGATGTTAATTTGAGGTGGTTTCAGTATAGGCTGCTTCAGAGGATTATCCCGTCCAATAAGTACGTGCATTTGATAAAAGCAATTACTCATGATACTTGTAATTTTTGTCTTAGGTATGTTGAGACAATAGAATATTTGTTCTATTATTGCCCACTCTCAGTTAGGCTTCGGTATCATCTACAAACTATGTTAAATAATAAAGATATTGGTATAGTACTAGACATTAAGACAGTGTTGTTTGGTGCGGACTTTGCCAGAGAGTTGAATTTGCTTATAAATTTAGTTAAGAAATTCTACTTTCCATTACAAAAAACATTTTGCTGTGTAATATGAAAAGCAGTGTTTGGAGGAAATATTGGTACCTTTGGTATAATTTTTTACAACTTCAGAATATATTAAAATAAATACTTTTTAGTTTCATCTAGGAATTTTCCCTAAGTCACCACTAGAGTGCTATATTATGTGAAGTCATAGTTGCAAGAGAAATACAAAAAGAGAAAGAACAAAAAAAAAAAAAGTTTCGTAAATCTTTTATGTTTCAAATATTGATCTAACATAACATGATGATATTATTGTAGTTCGAGTTTCATGAACAGGTAAGCTAGTTCGGACTTTTATTTTATAGGGTCGAATTGAACTCGGACTAGTGTTGCCATGAACTAGGACTCGTGTTAAACCCGGAGCGCTCTGCACCAGACGAATGGTTGAATTAAACTTATGATTTGTTTTGCTTTACTGATGCAAAAAATGTGTAGATACAGAAGTACACTCACCCTGTAGTTATCAATAATCAACTTGACGTTTGTGCATGTTTATATTCTAAGCAATTCTAAGTAAACCAGAACTAACTGGACACAAAAATTATGTATGATGTTTTGTTAATCATCACCCATCATGTAGGACAAACGGCAAGATTTACTGCGGTAGTAATATGAGACTAAACAACCTTGATAAATGTCAACGAGGATTAGAAGAAAGGAGTCGTATAATAATGAACCCTGTCTGATATAAACGCATGTTGAAAAATCATTAGTATCTACACTTACTTTGACTTTTAGCTGTACCAGTTGTCGAATATGACTGTATGAAGGACATATCTCACTATGCGAGGCCCAAATTTAGCTCCGTGTTCTATTGTGTATAGAATGTCAATGCGTTACAAGGTGTGTGTATAACAATTTTACAGTATCTGTATAAGGATGCTCATAACCTAGACTAAAGTTCAAGTTATTTATTTACATATCTGTGAAATATAACACAACAAGCAGAGTTCACAAGTAACTTTACAGTGTTAAAGATAGCATATACATTCAGTTTACTGTGTTCAGTATATTTATAATTGGTTTAAGAAACAGTACAATTTCTTGAAATCATATTATTTATGTATTACATAGATTAATTTATGAAATCTTTAAGACTTCCCCGAAGACAGTCTATACAAAACTATAATGAAACCGAAACAGAAACTGCTCAGAAGTAATGTAAATATTATCAGTTAATATCTCTTATGCAAACTTACTAACGTATGTCTACTCCAATAGCAGCTATGCTATATGCAACCACACTGCACAATTTGAAAGCGCACTGATTTAAACAAACTGAACCAACATATGGAACAATTGCAATAAAGATGAGCTGTGTTTATACAATCTTCTATCGTAGTATTTGATAGTGATATCATATACGATTCTGTCATATACACTGTAAAAAAATATATGTAATTTTACAAGAAAAGTACTGTCAAAAAGTTTCACACAATACTTTTTACATTTTTGGGCAGTCTGTCAAATTCCTTATTAAATTTAATTTAACAGTCTTACCAAAAATGTCATAAAATATGTGTTAAAAATGTTGTCAGTACCTTTTACTGCAAAATTACAGATTCTTTACTGCAAGTGAAATGTTCTCTTATTTAACATAAATTAAAGGTACAAACATACAGCCGGCTTCATAAAGATTTTATCAAATGACAATTTATTCAAACAAAAATTTCAGGCCGACTAAGGAGGCCAAACAACGGTCATGAGCCTGTGTTCAGTGTCCTTGAAAACGAAGTACTTGGATATAAGGGATAACGTAACATAAACTTAGGCAGTCACTGCCTTTTCATCATCAATGTGCATATTCACGCAATGTTTTTTCTATAAATAAAACTAGAATAACAACAACAAAAATTGTAAAAATGGTCAATCTTTGATGAATTTTGATGAGATTTTCAGAATTTCTTATGTCTATAAGAGTGCTTAAAACAATATTCACCATAGGTGTTCGTAGACCTTTAAAACGATCACTTTTAGGAACCTTTCTCTAACTTTGCGAATAGGGTACCCTCTTTCAACAAAATTAGATTCAAGGATATTTTTTTTAAGTCTTCTCAGGCAGGGAATTTCGTGGTAATATGAGACTTAACAACCTTAATTGATTTAAACGAGGATTAGAAAAAAGGCTGCTTATATAATGAACCCTGAGTGACATTAACTCGTTACTAGAAAGTAATGATTAGTATGTAGTGTAGTGATTTGTAGCGGAATCAGTTGTCGAATATGACTACATTAAGGACATATCTCATTATGCGAGGTCAACCTGACAGTACTGGAGTTCCGTGTTCTATTGTATGTAGAATGTTCATGCGTTACTTGCAATGTGTATGCATTACTATATGATCGTCATAAGGACACACATAAACCGAGACTAAAGTTCAAGATATCCATATTTTACTTATCTTTGAAACATAGCATATCAAATATTGTTTAACGGGCAGAGTCCAAACGTAACTGCGACAGTGTTTAAATTGAAACTTGGCACTGAAACTGCTCAGACGTAATGCAAATATTATCAGTCAATATCTCTACACTTTCTACTTGAAATGAACAAATGTTATTTAAGTAAGATAAATCTGTGTTGGATCCAAATCAGTTCTTATACCTGGAGATTGCATGTGACCATTGGTAGGTTCAGTACAACTAACAACGTTGTCAATAGGCATTACACCCGTAACATATAGCCTACACCGATCATAAAAGTCTAACTATAACGTTAGGCTAACACTAAACATTAACCAACCTCCAGTAGGCGAAAACAAGTTGAATCACATATATGAACTGCATAGTATCGTTATTAGGTTGAAGGCAAGGTGGGCTGAGCAGGGAGAACATAATACAGATCTGGAGAAGCGAAATAAGTCAAGGAATACAATAAGGAAACTGAAATGTCGAGATTAACAGGACATAACTAGTATACCAGAGCAATTCTCAACGAATTAAATCATTTAATAAATCCGTTAAACGATTGAAAATAGGACAAATGTGAGAAATTTCTTTTCAAACGTTCATGGTGTCCGGTTTCTTGGGGAGTCATATGTTCTTAGGTTTTCAGTCGACGAGTGTCACGATGCTCTACTTACATTTTGTAATGGGAAAGCCCGGAAGCGACGGTCTGTCCGCAGACCTCTACAAACATATTTCAGCTTGTGTTTCTAAAACGGTTTCTCCTCTTTATATTTAAGATTTCTCAGGGCATCCGACAACGTTGCCCTCTAAACCCTTATCTTTTTATCCTGTGTACTGAGATTCTTAATCTTCAAAGTAACAGGCAATAATTTAATTAAAGGCTCGTCTCTTTTTGGTCGTAAATATTTGATTCTCCAGTACGCTGATGATACCTGTATTTTCTAAGATGACTCACGTGACTCTTTGCTTGAGTTTATTGAAGTATTTACACAACTAGAAAAAGTGTCCCGCTTGAAAATCAATTATGATAAGATCAATATTTTCCCTCTTGGCCTAGAAAACACAAAAAACTAATCTTTCTGTAGGAATTTACTTTCAATTGAGCAGATCCAATTACTATGATTGGTTTTTTCACCGTTAGGGACAGCCTTTTAAAACTCAACTATGCCCTTTAAACTATCAAGGACTAAGAGCCTTCTCAATCCATGGTCGCATCACGATTAGACCCCTTTAGGAAAAAACACTTTTTTAAGACGTTTGGATTGTCTCAATTGGTTTTTCTTTCCAGATCCTTCCGGACCTTCAACACCAATTTATCAGCGAGCTGGAGGGTATGTTAATCAAGTTTATATGGAGTGGAAAGCCGGATAAAGTAAAACTTTCTACGTTTATCAATGACTCCAGTAAAGGGGGGCTCATTGCCACTCACATTGTTAGTTTTGTTTTGCACTTTAAAATGTAGGCGGGTACTGCGAAACCTAGATGATACTGAGACCTATTGGAAACACTTTTTGAATGATTTTCTCTCAAAGTACGGGAAAGGGTTTCTTTTTTAATGTAATTACCAGAGTGCCGACATAAATAGTATTAATGGTTTCATTAAAGACGTATGTAATGCTTGGTCATTTTGTACCTTTAAGAAGCCGTTAGACAATTTTGGCAACCAATTTGTATGAAATTACTAGGTATGCACACTTAACTATAACATTATATATTACAGGACTTGGCAGAATAAGGGGCACTATTCGTGAAGGATTTATTTAACGTCAACAACAAGGTCCTTAATTTCTTAACTTTACGAAATAAATTGAATTTTGTTGGTTTATTTTTCACCCTTTATTTTGGTCTGGTGGCCGCTATCCTCTTTTACTGGAATAACGGAAGACGTTGGTTAACGTTTATAATGTTCCCCTTTAATATGAAAATTTGTATCACAGGTTATCCGGTATTCCGCGTATGCCTCTTGCCTTTTATAAGGAGATGGTAAGGAATGTCTCTACCAAACCAACCGCTCATCTTAAATGGGAAACCTCTTTTCAGTTAAAAGAATATCAATGCAGAAGGGTTTTCTTAGTCCTTTTAAGCCACTACGAGATATTAAGATTACATTTTCCAGTATCGTGTTAAACAAAGGACTCTGAACAAAGATCGTCTGCTTCATCAAATGAAAAATAAACATAATGTTTACCTTTTGTGAGGAGGATGAAGAAACTATTTATCTTTTGTTTTGGGATTGTCATAAAAGCAGGTCATTTATTTTAGATATCGAGCAATGTATGTTTGGTCAACAATAATTTTTTTCAAAACAGGGTATTTATTTTGGGTACAAATTTTGCCTGAGCACCTTAACAACTGATTTTTTACCTCATATATGAAATTTTTAAAGAAGAAAGTTGAAGAAGAAATTTCTAGGTTAAATGAAGGTGTTAAACCCGGAGCGCTCTGCTCAAGGACATAACCTCGGATGTAGGTGAGCCCTACATATACACATTCCCTACCATCACCATTTATTTATTCCCTACCATCTTCTCATTGCCCTCTACAGTTTATCTCCTACCTCTGCCCCCCCCCCCCCCCCGTTGGTTTCTTTCTTCTCTCCACTGTTTGTCAACTAATCCTCCTACATCTATCTATTCTGTGTTAATCCTGCTCATTGACCTATCTGTATTCTGTGCTTGTATTATGTCCGCTGTAGTTTCTGTTACTTGTCATTTAACGTCTGAAAAAGATCCTGCCAGGTTCGAAACGTCAGGCCCACTTGTTTTCGAACATTCTTTCAAAGTGGACAATGAAATATTGCAAGAAATCGCCGTGGGCTACAAATCTGTTTGCTATGGAAAGGCTCAAACTTTTTGAAAACGTTCAAAACATGGGTTTTAACTTCTTCAGCCGGGGTGATACGTAACTCAAGGCAGGGGATGAAGTGATAACCAAAGGACGAGGCAAGTGGTTGAGATCATTAATGAAAGCCTTAAAGGCTGGACGTCCCTGGGGCCAACGATCCCAGATATCATCGATGTAGCAGAGAAATATAGTTTAAGACACAATTAACAAATATGAAGTACTGCATTAAATTTTGTGTGTGGGTATTTCGGACTTTCTTCAGCATTACTTGTCAGCAGAATGGAAAATATGACACAAAGAAAGTGTGTAGTTGTATAAATACGAGTGGCAGTAGTGGAATAAATACCAAATAAACCAGAACTATATAGGAAACACAAAAGAGATAGAATGTATTATATTTGTTTGTGGAACTGAACTAAATGAGACACCATAATATAAATGGAAACTCCAAGGATAATAGTTGACCCCAGATGAATAAGTTATTAATGAATTAGTGTTTTAAGCCTCTGCTTTCTTCATAGCATCAAACAAACAGACAGACATCTATGAATACTTTTTCCATGCAATGCACGAACTTAAAGTTAACGTGGATGCCAAAGAGGCATGACATTCACTTTGTTGTTCTACATATCTAATGGACAATAATCTGGTCGTTCAGCACTTTGTATTAAAACATATAACAATGTGAGATTAAAAGAATGGATACAATTGAAAGCGGCTCTTGACATCTATTGTGTGTTTAAGAGTACTTGAAGTGTGTCGTGTCCAATATAAAGGATATTGTCATGCAATTCATTGAGTGAGAAATATATTGTTCATTCTGCAACTTGTCGAATCAATTTAATACACCAAAATATTAGATACGTTTCCTATCGTTTGCACAGGAACGAAATTTTCTGCATTTCAAAATAGAGGCCATTCAATAATTTGATTAATAATTAAACTCACGTGAAAGATTGTGACTGAATACTACTATCTATATCTATATATATATATATCTATATCTATATATCTATATATATATATATATATATATATATATATATATATATCTATATATATATATATATATATATATATATATATAAATAGGTGGACAATATATCTTGACTTATTTCCTTATAGACAGTTATTAGTGTTTAAGTACCTATTTACTTGCCAGTACTTGACATTTGGGTGAGTGCCGTAATTATTTTATATTTGAATACAATAGTCACGTCAATTAAACTAGGTAATTACGTTTATATTGAGAAAGCGAAACGCAATTCGATGATGAAGTGATTTGACAACATGGAGTGTTTTGTTAGATTTAATATAATAGACTGTCGTTTGGTATGACGGTAGACTTCCATTGTAATTTGCGTAATATTAGAAAGCAAATCGCGTTTTTATGCACTGATCACATTATTGGAACTAAAACCCTTGTTAAATGTTGGCAGTTTGACAAGTTGGTTATTTCCTCGTTGAATTGAGATAATTTTAATGTTAACGACAACTTGGAACCTTTTCCAACTTCCTCGAATGGTAAGTTACAAGTAATTGAATCTTCCACCTTTGGTTTTCTAAATTTGTGAAAACGTTGAATTATATAATTGTTGCTTAACGTGATCGATACTTCAACATGCTCCATGTATGCAATTATGTTTGCTATTAAAAGAAAACTAGAAGAAACTTGACTTTGATTTATGAGATTTTTGTTTAATTCTCTTTTTCAGATTGAATATACCTTTGGACAAGATGTATAATTGCCTTTTTTATGCAATGTTCAACTTTTTTACTTTAACATTAGGTAAGATATCTGACGTTTTCCTTGTCTATGTTCTAATTTGCTATAACCACTCTCCTTTGCAAAAAGTCACGATGAGGTTTAACACTTTTGTATGATGTTTTAATTGCTCTTGTAGCGTGTTACTTACACAGAGGCAAAGAAACAAAAGAAATGTCCCACGATTAATTTAAATGTTTGTAGATTTGTCAACAAATCCCTTTTGTATTGTGTTGAACGAGCATAAAGTCAACGATCCAGTTCAGCGTACACCTGTTTGATAACAAATATTTAAAAGTCATACTAAGTATTTATCGGTGTGAGGCAAATGATATCTTCATCGAAAAACATTGTCCCATAATTTCAGAATTAATAAACTGAGGCAGTTTTTGTATAATGTCAAAGGTAATATAGGATAAAACCTTGATTTTTTTTCAGGATTCGACGGTATTATCGATAAGCGGAATATTTTGCTAGCTGACAGAGCAACTGTTGCTTGCATCTCAGAAGGCAAACATTCGTGGTATTTCAATTACAACATTACTGTCTCCTTCGCGAAAAAAGAAACTGGTGATTGGCATGGTGAAAGTGTAAACGACTACGTCTCGTATTTGCATATAGAGAAATTCAGGGAAAATAACACCGGGTATTACTCCTGCTTTGTTGATGGTGTAGAAAGATGTAAATTCCACTTAATCGTAGAAGGTATGTATAGATTATCTTCTTTCACATGAGAGTTGCTATAATATAACTTATCTGGACCAATACAACTACATGTCCGTCGATCGACTTTTTGTCCATAAAGTTGATCTGAAGGAAAAGTAAGGAAGTTATCCAAGTCTGAGACTGGAAGTTCCACAATTATGAAGAAGTTTTCACAGTTTAAAAAGTATGACAAATAACTAATCTCCAGGGCCTGACGGTTTGCAACTGAGTATTTTAAGTTCTTCTGAGATGAACTGAGTTGGTTTCTAGTTCGTTCCCTTAATCATAGATATAATAAAAGGTTGAGATTTCTGTAATTTAAAAGCATGGTATTATCTTTCTAATTACGAAAGGTGATACACTCGCGATTGGAGGCATAATTCTCGTTTTGTCCAACCTTATTTCCTTTAATCAACATTGTTGATTGCAAATACGCTACTTAGGGCATTGAATTCGAACTGTTCATGATAGTATGCATAGCTCTCAGGAGGACTATTTTCGATTTTGAAAAAAAGATTTTGATTTTGTTCCTTCCTCCTTTATCCGGAAGGTCCGTGATCTCTAACAATGGTGCTTCAATTTTGCAGTGATTTGACAGTTTTTTTACAAAAATGCTTCATTATCAGTTCTTGGTAGTGGGTTTCCTTCACAACATGTTCCTTATGAACGAGGGTGTAGACAGGATGATCACCTATCTAAGTGATTTTTCATTTACACCGCTAAAATACTAAACGTTATTGTACTGAAAATCTCATGCTTTGCACGTTTGCTTAAGAATAGAAATTTGGACTCTTCGTAGTTTTATCTCAAAGAGTATAATGCAGACATGGTCAATTTCTTTACTAACAGTGACTATTTGCTTGAGCTGGCAAGGCGAAATGTTAATAATGCATTTGTGCCTTTTACTTATTTGGTAATCATTGCTACCATAATCCCAATATAAATAGCTTTAATTTCAAGTCAGCCGATCTGGAACAATAAATTAATATTTATTGTTCTACCATTCTGTGTTCTACCTTCAATGGGTGAAAGAGGGAATCACTAGTTTATACATATGATCATTTCATAAGTACTTTTAATATTATTTTACGGGGTTACTGTAACAATCAGAGCACCATGGATACAATGTTTTAGGAACCTCAACTATTTGGTTAAGAAATCCAAAAGTCAATTTTATGAATAGCATTCTTAAGAGTGATCATTTGTGTTGAAATTTTATTAACAAGAAACTGTTAAACTCGTCTGAAGTTTGTAAAGAATCCTACCACAATATGGTCTCGTACACTTGATGTTCCCGGAGAATCTGGTCAATCCACTATTATGTTGATGCACATTGTCCAGTGACGTGGAATTAAGATGGTATCAGTATAGGCTCCACATAATTATTCCTACCAAAATCTTGATCTTATTAATGTTATTCGACTCAGACAACTGACATTTTGTGCCAACTATACCGAAACAATTGATCATCTTTCTGTGATTGTTATAATACCTTAGCTATTTGGAACTATCTGCACAACATTTATAAACGCTGGGATTGACATTGACGTAGGAACTAATATAGTAGCTTTGTTTGGGGGCGATTTTGCACATTATAATCTAGTGATAGTTTTGGTGATACAGTATATCTCCAGCTGCAAACAAATGATAATCTCCCTTCGAAGGTCAGTTTGTTGGATTAATTACAAAACTCTCACTCTGTTATCCTATATTGTAAAGTAAATAAAAAGTAGGTTTCTGGGAGCACTACTGATTGTCCTATAGTGTACCCTATTGAGTTTGGATTTCTAGGGTTTGATCTACAGTTAAGTTAATAAATAACAAAAAAGTATGTGCCAGCTTATTTTCTCTTAAGTATGGAAGCAATGAAGTGATAAATGTTTAATGAATAACGAGTACTCTGTGCCAGCTTGTTTCTCTTAAGTATGACATCAATGATTGTGATTAATGTTTCATAAATAACAAGTAATCTGATTCTGGAGGGCGTTGTGGTCAAGTGGTTAAGGCAGTATGTATGTGTGTATGTATATTTGATCCTCCTGCAAGCAGGAACTCGCAAAGAAGCCTAATTGGCTTATCAAAGCTGCAAGCTTACCGAAGTCAGTCTCTCACATTCATATTTAACGTCCATGATTATGAATTGTTAATTGTCAACAACTCTGTAACTGGACGACGTACATTAATCTGGGAGTGACTCGAACCGGGGACCTTATGATTGAAAGGCACCGGTGTTAACCACTGAGCTAACACTCCACGTGATTTAAGTGATCTAACGATAACAGGTTCGAGCCCTGGCCAGATCATTGCGTTGTGCTCCTGGGCAAGGCACTTTATCTCCATTGCCTCTCTTCACCCAGGTGTATAAATGGGGACTTGCGAGGTGACTTGTAAATATTGCTGCGTGCGCCGGTTTGTGGCTGCACCCTATGGAAGTCCCTCAGGGGACATGTGGCTGTGGTGCAAAGTGGTTCCCAGGAGATATTGTTTGAATTGTGCACACTTTGGTGTGTATAGGTGTGACAAGTTACCAATGATCAGGGTTAAGTACAGCCCTGCCAGACTTTATTGTAAGTTGCGCTATATAAGAACTGTTAATTATAATTATTATTAGTTTGTTGAAGTATGGAATCACTAATGTGATTAATGTTTAATAAATAACAAGTAATCTGAGCCAGCTTGTTTTCTAAAAAGTACGTTATCACTGATTGTGATTAATGTTTAACAAATAACAAAAATTCTGAGAGAAAAATTGTATATATGTTTTATTACTCTGTTGGTCCTATCAACAGATCGACATCAGCTTGTTTCATCAGTAAAATTGCTCGGATCTTCTATTATCATGAAGTGTATGTACAACGGCAGTACACAAATCAAACCTTTGTGGTATTTTAATACTGATCTTCTATACGCACCGGATATTTCTCCAAGTGATATCAAACTTGATAACGTATACGGGATAAATGTATCCGATACTGCTTCAGACCTCCGAGTGGAACCTATTAAGATACAAAATAGTGGCAATTACAGTTGCAAATTTGGTAAAACTACTTGGACAACCTACCAACTCAGTGTTCAAGGTAATGACTCTTCTTGACAAATTCAGCCTGAAATCTCCTTTCATCTTCGGTTTGCGTTGTGCGCTTTTTGATTGCTTAAATGAATTATTTAGGTTATTTTGTTATTCAAGGTAAAACGAGTAGCAGACTATATAAGCATACATTTGAGCTTGATTTAGAAAATGAAATGGGAAACATAATATTCTATGAAATGAGATTTGGAAATTGTTATAAAGGATGAACATCTTTTGAAAGTTTATCGAATTATTCGAACGTAAAGCGAGGTACATCTGGATCCACACATTGACTGTACACGCAGAAACAAGAGCTTATTAATAACCATTTTTTAGTAGTATATCAGCAATTTGTACTATTTTTGAACATTTCTTTAAATTTCAATATTGATATGAATATCACCGAAGAACAATAAAAAGTAGTCAGCCGGTAATAACAATAATGTGGTGTTCATTCTGACAAAGACATTTTGTTATAATTACATTCCTTGACTTTGATTAACGCTTATTCTTACTCAGATTTTGATGTAGCAACGTGTTTGTAAGATATGTTAAGAATGAGTACAAGTTAAATATAAACTATTGAATGAGTACTATAGATCTAAGATTAAATGATAACTTTTCATAAAGATCGTTTGTAATCTTAAACTCAACACAAGGTATGTTATTCTGATTCCCAGGTTATCAACTTAAAATCAATGGGGAAATAATGGAAATGAACAATACATTCATTGAAGCTTTCAAAGTGAACAGAATTTGGTGTGGAAGTAACATGAGCGGTGAACTCGTGGATATGGAGCTAAAAGTCAATGTCGTTGATATTGACGGAAACAACATAGATAACGGATATTGGGGAATACATCCCGACGTACACGTAGCTGAAAAATCTCTATCACTTCCAGCAACCGCTGCGAGTGCAGTTATTTCTTGTGTCATTAATAGTACTTCGGGATTTGAAATTGAGAAAAAGTCTTTATTTCCAACTATTATAGGTAAGTCCTTCAACATATTCTTGTATGTGCGCTTAAAATAACTACTGTGAATAATTCAAAAAAACCATTTTCCCCCCTAAATTTTCAAAATATACGCATCGAAAATAAAGGGAATTTTTAAAACCTGCTAATTCCGTAGAATACGACTTTGTTTCTTTGCTTGTCCATGAATTGCACATGTTAGTTCATGTCAGGATCCAATTGTCTTTGCAAAAATGAACTTAGAATTAACCATTAAGATTGCTTTCGAGATAGACCTTTATTTTAATCACTATTTGCCTCAATTAAATGTATTTTGCATTTCATTATGTAACAGTGGTACCTGAACTGCGTATTCAAATTGACGGCACTAACGTGAGTGATGACAAGGTTATTGTCGGTGGAAAGACAATAACCATTAAATGCGTAGCATTTCGGTCTCGACCTCCAGTTACTTTGCAATGGCATGGTCTCTTTGATGACTCCTCTAACCATAGCGAGAATAATTCTCGTCGTGAAGTTTCGAGGGTGAATTATTTTCACCAATATACGAAAGATTACGAAATTCAGGAAATTGTAACCGTCACGGGTTATATGGATATATCATGTTACAGCGATGGAGAACCGGGGATCCTGAAACAGTCTGTCAGAATCACCATCAGATTGAGAGGTAATGAATTAGTAGTCCTTTGTAGTAATTTTATATCACAACGATTGACAGTCAATTTATCTAAAGAAGTGTTATTCACTGTTTCATAATCACGTAGAGTTTCATTGTACTTGACTTGTATGTCAACACAACACTGTGCTTACAATTAGATATGCATATGATTCGAATGTGAAGAGCAACAATAATAAAATACTTGATAACTTTGTGTGAATTTGAGTTGTATGTGAAAAGTTGAAGTTATTGAAGACCATGGCATTTTCAAAACTAATAGTACTCTTTACATCTGCTGTCGTCATATTGTTTAATTGTTTTTTCTGTAACTTCTTGACAGGTGCATACTTGCTACCAATTATTATCTCAGTTAGTGGTTTCATGCTTTTCGTTGTTCTGTGTGTCGTCATGGTGTCGAGAAGACGAAAACTGCGAGGTTGGTTACCATCTTGATTATTGTTATTAAAGTTGACTTTTATAAATAATGAATGTCGTCACTCCAAACGAATCACGTGCAAAAAAAAAAGAAATAACACGTATCTCAATTCTCCCAAACAGTGCAACTATATCACTGAATAGTATACTTTCCCGTATAAGTCAATGTACGTGTTTATTATAGTAGCATACAACAGTCGGGTTTATAACACCTGCAGTGGTTTTGCTCCAAAATAACAGGACTTTGTCCTTGTTTCATTTATTTAGGCGCTTTGTGCTTCCTGCGTTGCTGTCGTGGCAGGCAAACAAATGGTTTCAAAGGGTGGTCGACCTATGTGTCTTCCTATTGGTGTCTTAGGCTTGATGGACAGATATGAGCTTATTGTAGGGGATGGAATGTTTGTTATTGCTTCGTTAGCTCAAGAACATCCATTGCTTTGATACATTAATTGGTTTTGTATGTAAACAAGCAATGCAAGGTATCACTTTGTAATTATATGTATTCATGCCTGAAATAAACATTCTTTCAGTACAAAATGGGGAACACCATACGATACAAATTTAAGAATTTTATTATAAACGTTAATGTTAAATTTAAGTCTGTCTTTTGACCGGTTGAGGGGAGGGGGGGGGAGGGGGCTGTTGCTATCGGCTTTATACAGTGTCGCACAATTTACAAAACAAGTACTTATATTTCTTTCCTTTTGCAGTGAGAACAACGATGTCAACGTCATCCAGGTGAATCATGGAATATTAATGTGGTCAATAAGTGGTCTGCTAATAATAACGGGAAAACTGTTGTATGGCAAGTAGGAGTGGGTGGGAGTACGGCGGGAAGGCGCGGGGGGGGGGGGGTATATGGCTGTTGAGATGACTCACGTTCCTGCAGACAAGTGGGGAAGTACATGTTCACTTTTTAAAGTTATATTTCTGTACCATCTGTGTGTTGACGTCTTTTTCAAGTTTGGAAAGTATACAAATTGATGACTTACTTGACAGCCTAGTGGATCAGTTCGTGTTGGTGATAGGGGACACTGACAAGGGCTATCGTAAAACATGATGTATAATATCTATATTTTGTATCGCTTTTGAAATTATGTTTTGTTGATTGCCGTCGTCATGCGAAATTGTGACTTTACTTTAATTAGTAACGTCAGATTGAATGGAGCAGTTTAGCATTGTTAAATATATTATTAGAAAGAAAATAATTGTTGATTGTTATAGCAATAAACGAGGCGCTCAGCGGATCCCACTACAAAATACAGTTGTGCCAATGCGTCACTTGGCTTGACTGTGTGTATTATAAATCAAAGTGAATTTCAGAATGGGAGCAGATTACAGAGGTATGGACAGTATGCATACAAGCACAACAAATCTTATTGTCATGTTCCGGACTCCCTGGCGATGGTATACAGTCTTTTCCCTAAATCGATATGCTCGTAAACAGGCTATGTTTTTACGTTTGTTCTAAGAAGTGACATGCGATCAAGTATGAAAGAAATTACGTTGAGAATGCTTTGTGCTCTTACGTCGATTGCAGAGATCCTTGTGATTCAATTAATACTTTGTCTTGTCTTGAGGTGTGAATGATGTTCCTTTGAAACAACTTAGGAATTTATCTTGTGAGGACCAATGAATGGGTTGGAGGGAACACGGTTGAGGTATTGACCATATATATAACAAAAACAGGGAGATGATAACTGCAATGATTGTCTTACATAAAACTTTGATACAAGTTGTACCTCACTGTAATGAGGGAAGTTTAAAGCCTGCCAATCGGTCAATGTGATACTGACAGATTAAAGACCCATGGAGCCAAAACTCGACGAAACAGGTGCATAGGTTCGGTAATTATTTTTATTTATTTATTTGTTTGCCACAAAAGTACAAAGTGGAGGGAAGTCTTCCATAAAGCTTAAAAGCTTAACAATGTGGAAGACTCCCTGAAGAAAGAAAAGAAAAGAAAAAACAATATATATATATATATATATGTGTGTATGAATACATACATAAATATAAGAACAAATTAAATGTTCAATATATATATATATAGTAATTACATACAGGTATAATTTAGTTTAAGTCAGTAACTAGCTATTATTTCCTTACAAAACCACTTCTTAAAGGATGTGACTGACTTTTTACTCTTTAAATCGTTCGTTAGAAGATTCCATGTTTTTGTTGCACGGTTTTGTAGGCTTAAAGTTCCAATGGTGGTATTGTAGAGATTATAGTGGGCATGATTAGCATGCTTCGTGTTATGATTATGTACACCTCTGTTACTGGTTAAAAAAATTGTCAAAGGCAGCTGGTAGTAATCCATTCCAGGTCTTGTAGGCAAATAATGCAAGCTTAACTTTAATGAGATCGTGCAATTTTAGTAAGTTGATTTTCTTAAATAGGGGACTGGTGTGCTCACGTGGGGCTGAGTGTGTTATGTGGCGAATGGCTTCCTTTTGGAGTATTATAAGATTGTTAAGTTTGGTGTTGTTTATACCAGACCAAATAATGGAACAATAAGTGAGATGCGGGACAACCAGGGTCTGGTATAGTGTTCTGAGTATGTTTTCCGATAGATAATATTTCAACTTAGATAATATGCCAACATCCCGTGCAATTATACTGCAAATAGTTGAAATATGGTTGCGCCAGCTAAGTTTACAATCAATATTTACACCTATAAACTTGCTTAATTATTTTCCCATCCATACATATATCTTTATTCCAAATAAGTGTATTACGAGTATCTAAGACAATGTAATTACTTTTTTGTACATTTAGTGATAATTTGTTGGCTGAAAACCAATTACAGAATTTATTTAATTCATTTGACACGTTGGAAGATAATGTGATTATGTCGTCGCTCTCGAAGAAAATACTGGTGTCATCAGCAAAGAGAATGATTTTGGCAAGTTTGGAGACATGACAAATATCGTTAATATATAGAATAAATAACAAAGGTCAGCTATGGTCAGCTATGATATACCACGCTGGCAGTGTATAAAAAGCATCATGAAACAACTGCATTTACTATGAATTTTACTCAACTGAACTAAATATAAGATGCATGGCATGTTATATAAACTAACATTATATATATTTTGCTGATAGAACTTTGCAATCCGTGAACCACGTCGCAGAGCCCTGCATGTCAACTTGTAAGTATAACAGCTTGGACAGTACGAAGTAAGCATTAATGAAAAACACAAACACAGTAACGTGAATATGGGTAATTACTTGCTTAAATGTACATGTTGGTGTTCGTTGTCATCTATACAAGAGGAAGCATGAAATAATACCATCAGATTATCACATATAAATTAAATTATTGAAATAAGATAATAATTGATAAGAAAAATCTTTATGTATGGGTAGATACCACATTTTTATGTTTATTCACGCACACGACCAAATTTTTGACCAAGTCTCAAATATGATATCATCGAGTCACAAGTGTTTAAAGTTTTAATGGTTTTATTTATTAATACTGTTCTTCCTGTAAAAGAGAATTAACCTAAAAAGTTACTTGAAGAATTTGTTATTTGATAGACTTTTCATTTACCCTCTTATGAGAAGAGTATTTTGATATTGCCTTGTGTTTATATGTAATTGGGTAATTCCTTTTATCGTGTATTCTTATCAAAGGTATCTTTAAATTGCCGATTAAGTTCTAACAAGCAAATGTCATCATTATTACCAAGCTTTTTGTATGATCCACATGATAAATGCAAATGGGTACATATTATCAGCTATACAGTACCGAATTAGCTCACATGCTTGTAATGTAATAACCATAGGACCTAACTTGTTTTAGGTCTTTCAATAATCAGATTGGTACAGGCGACTAAGGGTATTTCAAGGTGTCATCAAACTCTCCTTTGTTGCAATTTTTTTGTGCTCAAAATACAGTATCGTAACAAGTTTGTTGTACAAACTTGCCAAAGAAGAGCGTAATATTGTTTTCTTTCTACCTTTTTTACATACCAACATAAAACCCATATTACGAGCTAAATCAAGTACGAACTGGATATATTTAGGTCATTTCTTGTCATTAGTTTTTACGCCCTCCATATGCATAATCTGGGCATATATTCATATCACTACAGGTTTATATGCCGCTTCGTCGGAAATGATGTCAACAATTATAGCACAAGGCCACACGGAAGACTCAATTTCACGATCAACTGTTTCCCTTCTATCACTGATAGCATCTGGGGAAGTTTTCGACTACTGGAAAGCACGTATTGCTCAAGCACCGCAAAACGAATATGTTGTTGCAAAAACTGTATCTGGTAATCCATACATATTAACAACTCTTCACTCATGTTGTATAACATGGTTTGCCAAATGAAACAGAAAGTCTCCCACGCTAGACATATAAATTAATTGAAGTATAAATTACGTCATGTTTATAAAACATTGCATACCCCAGAAGAGGAAAACATTTTACTCACGAGTTGTCTTCACATAGTGAGTGTATAGGTTATGATCACTGCTCATTTTCTTGCAGCTGATATGTTAATGCACACACATAGTTGATGTAATAGTTTCCTTTCTTCGAGGGTTATCTTCTTGTTGTAGACCGAACAAATCTGACCTGTAAAAATTGCGTGTTCTCGTTACTCTTTAATATAACCTGAAATCATTTATTTGGTCTAGTGTTGTAATTTTGTTAACAGAGCGTGCGCAAATGAAAGACGGGTATAACTTCGTTACCATGGCGAAGTGTATTCGTCGCCTCGAGAAGCATCCCAATATTGTTGAATTCCTGGGTTGTTCAATTGACGAAGGTACGTGATCATAAATGATTTACAATGTAAAAGTTTCAGCTACAAATTATTTTAATCTATATCAATTTCAAAGAGAGGTGATGTTACAACACTCAACACGTTTGTTTTTGTACAGTTTTTATTGATGCAAGGTTGAGTATATCTTTAATTTATCAGAAACTTTTGTCTTTCGACAGTGCCGTACTTTGTCTATCAAGAGAACATGGACAACGGAACTTTGCGAGACTTTTTGCTGAAAAATTACCAACAGCAAAGGCATTCAATGCTAGAATACCCATCAGGCACTGCATTTCCGCGTAAACTTCAACAACCGACTGTATTCGGGAATGACGTAGCGAAAGCAATGCATTTCCTTCACAAAAATGAGGTATGGTAATGTTAGTATATACGAAAAGTGAAAATCAATTTTTAATTCAGCTTAAAGCAGGCGGCACTTAATTTAAATATTTTTAATGAAATTTCAACGATAGAGTCAGGGATTGGTGTTTGATGCTTAATGAGGCATGTCATCACTTTCAGATAGCTTTACTAGTTTTTAATTTAATTTAACTTACTGTTTACTTTGCACACATTTAACATGTTAATAGTTTAGTGTTTGTAGTAACAATACTAGTCAGCATTAATTATAGCCCATTTCCATGGATTAGTAATCTCTCGCACTGTCTTGTGTAGCGCAGATCTTTTATCTAGTTTCACATTTCATGCAGTTATGTCATCCAGCGTTGGCAACTAAGAAGGTCCTGTTGACAGCCAATTTGAAGTGTAAACTCTTTGACTTTTGGCCAATTGATCTTTGCGCTGACCGCATAAGATCACTGACCGGGCGAGTGAGTATTTTTGTTTTCATCTTTTACGTAGTGTAACAGTTTGTCCAACTTAACCATAGCACTGCGGTCGATTTGTGGTAAAATAGTTGCCATTTGTATTCCATTACCGCCACTTTGAATTGCTTTTACTTTTGATGTGTGTGGAAATGGTGTTCAGTAGTATGTTAACCAAGAACTGTGCATGCTTTCATTCTTCAGAGGGATCCTCCTTTGGCATGGCTTCCACCTGAAACAATTTTCCTTGGTCAGTATAACTTGTCGGCTGATATCTGGTCCTATGGAGTTTTTCTATGGGAATTGTTTTCTTTTGGTAAGTCTTTGATCGATGTTAATTTAATGTTAAGAAAAAACTTCACATTAATAAAACAGAAGTCGTTGCCATCTGGAACCGACTGGTATTGAATGTAACAATGCAGATTAAGACCCCCCGCCCCCAAATAAAAAGAAAGAAGTAAAACAAGTAAAACTAAATACATATCTTCATGTCACTTAACTGTATTGAAACAATATGGACAATATGAACACTTTTTGTTTAATTTTTGGAAACAAAATGACGTATATATATATATATATATATATATATATATATATATATATATATATATATATATATATATATATATATATTTATATATATATATATATATATATATATATATATATATATATATATATATTTATATATATATATATATATATATATATATATATATATATATATATATATATATATATATATATATATATATATATATATATATATATATTAATAATACATTATTTTTAAACTTTCATGCATAATAGGCGAGGTTCCATATCATAGCAGAGATAAACGAGAGATCGAAGACGCTGTTCGTAACATGGAGTGTTTAAGTAGACCTCCGTTTTGTCCTGGGGCAATGTAAGTGACGCCTGTCTATTTGATATATTCTGAGAAGATCATATAATATCGCTCTAATATACAATAACTATGTAAATCTTTCCATGTAATTTTGTTACAGATTTGGCATTATGCTATCAACGTGGAAGAGATATCGCGAAGATAGGCCTCAGATGAGCGAAATAACCCAGCATTTGGAGAAAACTTGTATGACCTTCCAGAAGGTAATCATTTAATATAAGCATTTTATACTGAATATATCATGCTATCCACTAAGCACAATACTGTCTGTTTGTCGCAATAGTTTTACACATATGTCTACACGCAAGAAAGTGTAGTAGGTTTTGGAACTAACGTAAGTATCGCCCTATACATACTCAGGGTTCTGCCCAGGGTGGATTGAGTGCCGGCAGGACTATCTAAGCGGAGCGCCACCATCGGTTGGCGTGGAGCGTACAAGAAAATTTTGGGTTTTGGAAACCCCCCAGATGGCCGGAAACGGCCCTTCCCGAGTATTCTGAGCCACATGTAGACAGCTTTGAAATGAGATCTCATGTCTGGAATTTTTCATAATTAATGAAAAAAGTTAGGACAAATATCTGGAGCACCAGAGTACAGACCAGCCGGTGGTGCCTATTAAATAAATCATTCAGGATGAGATGATAATTTTAGATGGACAGTGAGTGAGAGTCCACTCCCAAATAAATATTGTTTCCATGTTCTTGTAGAAAACGTAAACTCCGCAAAATACAATTAGTTGTGATTTTGTAGTTACGTGAGATCCGTTATAACCGCCGAGGTGGTTAGGCTATTTGCTATACACTTAACTAAGGTAGGATATTATTTTTTCGGTATTTTTGGAAATGCTAGAAAATACTTTCTTTTCCCCCCGCTTAACACCAGATGTGGTCTTACGGTATATTCATAAATGGATGCACTAGAGCCTTGTTTACATGACATTAATTGAATTTAGTGAATTTTTCGAAAGTGCTTTGCTCGATCTTTCGTAAAATTTGAAAGGTGTAGCCTACCACCTTTCCGTACACAATTGGTACACAATTGATTTTTTTTTTTCTCTATACGGTCAAGTGAATAAGTTGTACATTGAGTATAAACTCATCGCGAATGCAAAAAACGATGCGGGGATTTCCAGCAGACAAATGTTTTCTTTGTGGGATTATTGAGTCAGTTGAAGGGAATCCCGCACCTTAGTGGGAACACTGAACTGAAGTCAAATTCATACGAAAGAAAACGTTTACTAACCAACATACAATACAAATATAAAAGAACGTGGAATGGCAATATTGTTCAAAACATTTCCCGCGAGGCTGATTTATTACAGCAACCTTCCCGCGCTGGGCTGTGGGTGTCCGTGTGACACGTATACCCTGAAGCTTGCGAAATAGCCATTGTAAGTGGGTTGGGGACACATCATTACTCGTTGGTATTGTGACTAAAATTGCGAGCACGCTCTCTGAACATTTTCCTTTTGTTTCTGAAACTTTTCTTGTGAAATTTTACTTTTTTTTATTTTTATAGATGTACTTATTTGTCCTTTTTTTTTTAGTTTTTCGTCCCGTTTTTTTTTCTATTTTTTTTTTGTCCGATTTTTTTTTCGCCAGCCGGGCTGGATTTCCCGCGAGCATCGCGGATTTCCCGCGAACCTGGTTCGGACTGTTCGCAAGGTTTTCGAGCCCTTGTCACTCGTGCCTAATGCAATATGATGTAAATTCACCCGCTACGAAGGTTAACGGCCGTATGTGTACTAGCTAGCTGGATAGTGCCTGTGTCTCGCTCGATAAAAATAGATATAAATGAAACTATCAAAAGTACGATCGGGAGTTGGAAACGGAAAACAGTCATTGGTCTGGAATGCGGAACTAAATACTAAGTATGACACTGTGATGTGTTGGATATTTTGAACAGTTATGAACTGGATTTCCCCTAGTCTCAAACAGACTGTTTCTGTACGTTCGACCCTCCGGCTATGGAGCTGTTTTTTTGGAGTTCCTATCGAAAATAAGTGCCGGTCGGAAAAATCACTCAGGCAGATTGTGGCGGTCGGTAATTCAGCGTGCTGGTCGGGCCCGACCGGCGCCGACCGGCAGCGGCAGAACCCTGCATACTGTACTTAAGTTGTGACAATACACTATATAATAACTGTATATAATAATTTCATTGAAACTGCAGAAACTTTAGGTCAATTCTGATAAAAGAAACTTACATGAAGTTACGACATTTCAATGTTTTGACTTTGTAGGAAGACATGACGCAATCCGAAGACTCACGTTACTTCACGCTGTCAGAGGAAGGATATAAGGAAGGAGATTACTGTACACCGATTGTAAACAAACCGATACTTCAGTGATAAAATGTGTTAAGGTAGAACTGTCACACCGTGTGTTAAAGAAGGTATCGTCATAACAAAATTATATTAATTATCATATCACAGCTAAGAGACCGCACGATAGTTGTTATTCAATTTCGCAAGCAGTAAAGCAGACACACTTTGTCCAGGATGTTGATTTTACCCAATCACCGAATACTTGGAACTTCCTTGATCGTTGCTGCACTTTCCTCAGAATCTTAAGATTCATCAGAATCTGTTTATTAAATTTCTGATTTAACTTGCATTTAAAACTATATTAAACTAAGATTGTATGGATTGCATCCTTAGGTCAATGTACATTTATTACAATTTTATTTATAAAATGCTCTCCTTTGATGTACAAATAAATAAGACAAAAAAGTAAACGTTAATTTTAATATTTACCTTAAACTGCATATATAGTTACTGTCTGTTTGTCATTTATACGTTAAACTTCTTCTTAAATGCAAGTATTGTGATACTCAGACTGTCAGAGAAAAAGTATTAAACGACAGTCATTGATAGTTTCTGGTTGACCAGATACTATCCAACTTATCGCTATATATTTTTATTTTTTCCCTTTGGAATGAATACTACTTTAAGTTTTTTGCATCAAATTCATTCAGACATTCAGTTATATCTTGAGTTGCAAATCCAGTACACAATAGATCGCTTACCCACCTTTAACCTGATGATTTGGAGTTTATTTTCCATTGCAAGGGACTCGTGATGCCCTTGACATGGCATCGTCATGCTCAATACGGTTACAGTTCCGATGTCAGAGGACTCGGGTTAAGGGTGGATCAACTTATTTTGTTTTCGTGCCAATACCTTCAGCAATCGGTGCTCGCAGTGAATTGGTATTATATGACATCGCAAAATAACAGGAGATTAGTCCATTGACGTCTTGTGACCAGCTAAAGTATCAGAGTAGGCCCATCAATTCTACTGCAATTCTGTCATTAACTGTCATTAACATGAAAGTTTTGTTGAAAATCAATTTCATTAAGTTTTTTTATAGAAGCACCTAGCTTCGAAAGCTGTCTATTTTTTTTATATGCATTCACTTTACATTGACTTAGTGCCAAACACAAATGCAAAAATAAAAGTTTTATATGCAGCACGTGATAGTGGTTTTTATTGTTAAGTAATGATGTAATACTTTTATGTAGTTGTAATGGAAGTTGCAAACTCCAACAATCAAATGTGATGCAATACATAGTTGGACACTGAGAACAAATGCTTGTCTTGACCTTGGGCAGGGTTGTAGTTTAATTTTAGGGGATGTGTAGCTATCAATATCACACAATAAGTGCATTCATTTCGTTATGGTGTTGATTCCTCATTTGATGTATCCAAATGATAAGTAGAAAATTGGATGTAAACAAGAAAAACACACAACAAATCTTCCTGTATGTGTGACATTACATCTGCTTGCTTCAAGTTTACTATTATTAATTATAGACAGAAACTGAACGCAAATTTCACGAGGTTGCTGAGAATAATATCCTCCTTCCATCAGAGTAATATATTTGTTTCTCTTTTAATAGTTATGGGTATAGTCACACTTTTCAAAAATTTGAGTTTATGACAAGTAGTCTTTCCTTTAGAAGTTCTCCTAAATCGCCCATCATTTTCGTTGGCACTTTTAAAACCACAGTTTTCAATTTTTGCTTACCCTTAGGAACCGAATAAAGTAAAACACAGTACACTGATTAATGATATTAACTGACAATAGAGGGGATGGAAACTACACTAATTTTAAACTTTATCTGCATCTTAAATTTGTTTTCGGTTAAAAGGTATTTTGTAAATCATGATTCGTTTTTGCAAACATTTTGTTAAGAAAATGTCCTACTTTTTCACTTCAAGTACCATTACGCAGATGCAATTAATAATCGTGAGATCTTTTCATGCTTGCTGTGAATAATTACGGTAACCGAGTTGCATTGCATAATATGATGTTATCAAACTTAACAGCAATACTATTTATTACCCTGAAAAGGCTTTTATGTTGAAAGGGTTTATTAAATAACAACAATGATTTGCCAAATTTTATATTTTAACAAATTATTAATTGTTTTAATCCAAAGGAACTTGGATTTCAAAATATATATATTTTGAATTGGTATCCGAATTCGAATCAGCTATGCATAATAAAAATGAAAAATTGTTAACAAAAAAATTAGGATCTTAACGTTGTATCATTGGAACTCATGTTCTGAAGAGCTACTTAATAAGCTTAGGAGGTAACCTATCAAACTTTGCTCTTTTTAACAGCAAATCCCGTGAAAAAAGTTCAAAGATATTGTATGCTGTCACTGTATTTTGAAAGATCAAAACAGTGGCAAATATTTGGTCTGCATTATTAATAATCTCACAGTCGATAAGTAATTTTCACAATTGTAGAGTTAATTCATACTTCAATTCATACTTTGTCTTCAGACATAACTTTTCATTATGACCATAACGGTAATTTGTTGTGCTTAATGTCTTTTTCTTTTAAAAATATAACGATTTATTTTTATCTGATTTTAGACCCACAATTACAAATAAAAACAAATCGACGGTAGCAACAGTATCAAACTCAGGTACGTTGATTCTGGAAAGAAATATGTTTCATGCTTCTCAAATGATCAGGGAAATAACTTTAATATTGCTATCATCGTGAAGACAACAAAGTTATCAGGAACAAACAAGAAGCATTGCATGAAACAATTTTTCTTCGTAAAAGTTCTTAACGTTTTCTGGATGAAGGATACGTTGTGAGTTTTTATTAATGACAATAGTCTGTACTTCATCTATGCAGTTGGTGAGGAAGAATTGCTCCCATTCATAACAGTTTTAAATTCATTGATATATTACCAACATGCTACCTATTTAGCCAATGTCCCACATGTTATTATATATTTTTTTCAAAATGACACATATGACACACGAAAATACACTATTGATGTTTCAATGAATAATAACAATTGTATTTGCATAATCATTTCCACATCCTAGTTTGACTTTAAAAGAGGTTGAACCTCTGGTAGAATGTTGGTCTCGCAATATACCACAATGTGATTTCAACTTATATCTTTTTTGAAGTTTAAAGAAAATGGTATCGTTTGTAACATCAGGCAAATCAAAATATGACCTTCCATACCATTAACTAAATATTATAACCGATGAAATCAAGGATCCAAGTAACATTCTCAACAACAGAGTGTTATACCGTGTTTTGTGAGTTGTAGCGTAACTTGAATTAATTGGTATTTAGTATTCAATATCATCAATACTTGCTTTGAGCAGCCAAACATGGTATGAATCATGCCATATAGCAGCAATTTAACATATTGAAATAAGCCCTTAAAGATATGTTTATTTATAGTATCAATATTATGATTATATGGAATAGTGGTCATGAAATAACCTTTCCATTCGAATAACCTGGTACTTTATTATCGGAAACACTGAACACAAAATGTAAATTTGAAGCTTTTTTGTTCTCTCGCTGTATGAATCTCACACTGCTTAAATAAACTACTGTAAATATGTTCATTCAGTATGTTCAATCCATATTGCATATGAGTTTTTCTCTACAGATAAAGGAAATTAATTATACATTTAGAATATCTATTTGGGAACCGTAAGTAATGTAGTGTATCTTGCGATACGAGCTTGAAGCGAGAGGTGCACTTTCCAATTGTTTAAAGTTTTAAATGTACTGAAATAGGATTTTTTTTATAAAGTAAGTGCACTATGCCCGTTAAATTTCCCGATAGCCGTTACTATTTTGACGATATGTTCTTTCGAAACAATCAGTAAGGTTGACGTGTATCATTTTTGGACCGTTGACATCTTTTAAATTGCTTACTTTTGTACTTCCTTGGTAAACTTACTTCCTTTGTAAACAATTCCTTCTTTTTCGCAAGAAATTTATTATGAAATAAAATATGAAATGCACCACCGTTATTGTCCTTAACGTCACTGTTTAAAAGTCAACTGTTCCATTGTCATTTTAATTATAATTTAATGTGTTTGTTACTTATCTGAATTGTCAATGGATTTGGTATTTCAGCCAAAGTTTTCTTGTACGCTTCGCGCCAATACATGGTGGCGCTACGCTTAGATAGTTTGCCTACAAGCTTCGCCCTCCCTTAGCAAATTCCTTGCTACGTGCCTGGTTGTGAGGCGCATTTGGGATTGTTGGTCAAGTAAACCGTGCTTAAGGTTAACACTGATTTGTACCCTCCTGGTCAACGTTCTATAATTACATTTCATGCAAACTCAAAAAACATATGAGTTTTGCAATGTTGGTGGCCCTGTTTTAAAAATGTGCTATGATATGATATAGTTTTATACAAACAGTCCTCGTAATTTATTTTTCCAGACCTCTTCATGTATTTAACACGTGACAGTCTTTTTCGATGCCCAACCTTTAATTTCGCCGCTGATATCAGTTTTGCATGTTGCTTCGAAACTTGTTCTATGTTTTTGAAGGAATTAACGTATTGCTTTTGTTTGGTTTAATGTGAAAGTGAATACATTACAGCAATTTCACCCACGCCGACCATTTGTACGGCTTATCATACTCCAGGGGTATTATAATGTAATGAAAGTGATTGATGTAATGTCAAAGCAGAATATTAAAGAAGTGTAATATTGAACAGTTTAATGACCATACTCGATACCTTTTCCTATAGAGCTAAATGCATTTGTTGCGATAATTTCACAGTAGCTGAGTATGGGTGTAGGCGAGATTGACAAAGTAGAGAGTGGGATCCAGAAGCAAGCCGTGACGAGGCCGGGGTGCAAGACCCACATTTACCCACTCCAAACAAGAACGTTGAAGTGTTTTGAGGGCATGGACATTTTGTGTGACAAGTGCATAAGCATTTATCATAATGGAACTACGAATAATGCTTTCAAAATCAGATTCAAATAAAGTGAAAATGAGGGTTCGTCGAAAGGGGAAGGGGGTAGTCGGTGGCAAGGGTCGCCAAGGCAATCATGATCTCATATCAATGTACATCTTAATTAATGATTTAAATTCCCAAGGGTGTCGCTTATCTCCTATCTACCCTGGAGCTCAGCCGAGCTACTGAACGACTTGCATATGAGCGTATCGACCTAGGCCGTCACAATAGCTGAGCTATCATGATTGTTGCTCGAAGGTGCCAATACTCGTTTATGATAGCTAGGCTAGTATATATATATCCATTCAACTGTAGTACAAGTTGACCACACACCACCTGATGCTAAAACTGATACCACGACAATTCAAAGGGAACCCTCATTCTGATAGGTTCCATACATTCGCCATTTAAAATGATGCAAGATTTTAGACAGATTAGTTGAGGGCTCTGCATGAATTAATAACATAATTAAAGCTATCTTCAGTCGTTCCCTGTACACTATGCGCGACATAGTCTTGTTCCGTGGAGCTAGCTGAGGAGATATCATGTTACAATACATATCGATTCATGGAATAACCGACTACAGTAGGATACGACTAAGGCCTATAGCCGTGCATATTCAAATGCTCCTCTCCAATATCTATATTTGAAGCTTGCAAGGTAAGTCATACTTATGAATTAGCTAATGTCTTTGTCATGTTCAGCGAGTCACTGGGATACCGGCCTATTAAGCATCATATGGTATATTTTCTTTGCATGGTACTGCTGTACCCGGATACAAAGTACACTTGCAATATATTATTGTTCACGCTTAGGGTGGCGGCCTCGGCAATAGTTAATGATGAATTCACGATCTCGAAAGTAGGTACAAAAACTTTAGTCTAGACCTATATCGACATATCATATAAATCATCGTATGATATCCCTAACAGGTTAGCTAGGTGAAGATTATAATGTATGATAAGCTCATAAAGCTAGTTATAAATCAAAGGGAATGAGTAGATACCCAACCTTATTTTGATACTTCAGATAAATCTCTTAAATTTTCTCTTACAAGTTACTTTCGTGACATTTCAGAACATAAATATTGGATATTGATGGTAAACCTAGGAGGTTACTGTAATGATTGGGTATATAATATATGGTGAAAGACAGAAAGTTTATTTGAGCACTATATTATATGACACAAAAACATGTGCAAGCTTATTTCACTATCACAAAGGATTATTTAGAGCTATCTGCGTTCGAGTTGGGTGGCAATTTACACGGCTGTCAATATCTGCACTGTAGTTCCTTGTTTGAACATATCATAACAACGTCAGTCTTATAATGGATAACCTTTACTTTATGCCTCGTTAAACGTTTATCAATGAGTTCGAAAGAGAAATCACATTTCTAATTAAACTTATATTACACATTTGCTTAACTATGTAGATAAATCATAACCTTGTGTAGGAACTAAAACTGAATACTTATAAATTTATTAAAAGCATGATTCTCAACGACCCTACACCTGAAATTAATATGTTAACAATTGCCTAACGTTTCATGCAAACATGATACCGTGACACATTGTGCCTGTGCCGTTGGAAGGTGTAATATTCTGGGAATGAATAGTAGCAGCAATTACCCTTATTTGGATTACTAATATTTTATTTTATTTTAATTAATGAATATTTTTTCCAACTCATACCAAATTGATAAATCCAGAACAAAGTCATTTGGGCAATCAAATTCACAGTTTATAAGTTTCGCTGTTGACTAGTTAGTGTTTTGTACACAAAACATTGTGGGAACACTTCGATAATACCTTTCATTAAATTTAACAATGAGTCATTTGTGTGTATCGTGTATTTTCTTTTACCTTTCTGTTTTGGAATTTTATAAACGGTGTGACTACTAGCCAATATATTAGATAGTTAACTCATCATTGAGAAGTGTGATATGTAAACCTTCGATATTATTCCCTGACTCAGAGTTTATCGATTTAAAACTAAATACTTGAAAACGGTCGTATAGTTCAGCGACATCGAGCCTCGTTACGAGGTTTTATTAACAGTATTAACAATTGTGTTCTGTACTCAAAAGAGAAGGTGACCGACACTCGAATACAAAGATGGTTTCTGTTGCGATATCATCAAAGTTTGGACAAGTTGCATTTAAACTTTCGTTTATATTCTCCAACTTTCGACATTGTTCTGGAAACTCCGATTATTATATCCCGACATTTCGGCTACTTACTCATAAGTACAAATTCTTACGTAAAACTTGAACTATATATATATTTGATTCCCAAAAATCCACCACATCCTCCAATGTTAATAAAGATATTTCAAGTTTAATCCTATATGTATTGCAAGTTTAGTTATTATCTCAAACGTTCAACTACTAAATCTCAAATATGCATTCAGGCCCCTAAAATGATTTGTTTTATATACTTAAAAGATTTGATCCCCTACCTTATTTGAAACGTTATGTGAATATGTGCAGTGCGTTTAATATTGGAATATCCTCCGTCTGATGTCAATTTACATTTCTGTTGCTCTGTCGTTTATGTATTAACATAGTGCTAATGTTCAAGGCACACTGAAGTTCATAATGCTCTGGTGGCGGCATGCAATGTTTCTGTGGCCATTGATCCCGTGTCTACATTGATGTAACAACAACACCTAAAAACCTGGAGGATCCGGATAAGGTCGATAAAAACGACTAGAAGCATCCCTGGGGTAACCTACATGAATTATTGTCTATGGCCAGAGAGTTTAACTACTCATTGCGACCGACATGTGTACAGCCACCATCCATTGAATACTTGGCCTGATGTAGCGCTATCCTAATATTTAATGTACGAATGCGTATTAAGGGGCATCGTATTATTTCTAAATAATAGCTGTAAGTATTAAACTGGCGGCGACCTTTTTACGAAGTGTAAAATTTGCAACAAATGCGCAGGGGTCTCCATAAACCTCAGTTAACTTTTTAATTCCACCTAGATACGCTATTGAAATTAGATTACAATGAATTTACTAGGAGAAACCGTCAGTCACATCCACTGTTACACCCACTCACCCCAAACTTATAAAAAAGAAGGAAAAACACTGAAATTGGTACACTTCAGCAAAGGTAGCCATTTGACTATTACTGAGTGAATATTTTCATACTCATATAATGTAGCATTCAGAATACCAAAAGTCTTCGTATTTTGTTTTATTCAATGTCAAATTCTTAAATCCCGATAATTATTACGGAAACTCTTGTATAAAGTCTTCCACGTAGGAAATGTCGACATCTTCCCGTGTTATATCTACATTTCATTCCGAACTCGTGTCATCTTTCCGTCATGGAATGCTGTTGGCGTTCCATTCTATTCAGATCCCGAAACAATTATATTACGTTCTTCTGTCACGCACCCATTATTATACTATGTTGAGAAAAGTAACATTTTCTTATACAAGGAATCATATTTATCAGCTCTTTAAACTGGTTGCGTGATAGTGTGTATTGACGATATCTTGATCTTGTTATCTTGTTACAACAGCAACACTTGAAGTGCATAAACCTTTCATCCACCGAAACTAAAAGCAACTAGTGTATATTATCGCAGACTACAGTGTGTTAAGGTTTGTTATAATTAAAGTTCAATACACACTGGTACGTGTGCCGCGGATGTCGATGCAGAGAAAGTGAACAATTTAGATCTTCGATAGCTCTTTTGTGTTTATATTGTAAGAAAACTACTATTCTGTGCTGGACAAAGAGTCCTTGTATCTGTAAACGGTAAGTCAAATTCATACAAACATCCTGTGTACATCCGTCCCTGTTACTTACCCATATCCTAGGAATATGTTTAGTAACGTTTGATTGATATGACTTATTCTTAATTGAATGAATATGTAATACAAATTAACTAACTAAGAAAGCAGAATAGTTTCATGTTCACGCTATATAAAGTTTACCGCTATTACTAAAAGTCGCCAAGTGATAATATTTAAATGTATGTAAATTAAAAGTATGTTTCCGTTAACTTTAAAATGTCTCATTTTATTTTGCAGACCAAACATGACGAGTATTCTGACCTTATTCGTGGCTCTTTCATTATCAAGACCCGGAAGTTGTAAGTGTGCAATGCACCGTATTGTCCCTCAGGCCGGTAGATTATAACAACTCATATTGTAGCTATCGTTGGTATTTGATAATTGGATATAGTTAACAACTCGTAAATAGATTGTTTATTGGGTAGTTGTATAATTTACATTTTGAAAAGTAAAAACTATTTCCTTTATATATGGAATATAATATGATAATCACTACCGTTACATATTTTGGAGTGCAATTGAAACTATTTCGGCGTGTATATTTCATAAATTGTTGCAGTTTTCCGAATTGCCTAAAAAGGTACCTATCTATATGTAAGTGCATGTCAGAACTTACCTTGTGCAAAAAGAAAGATTTATATACTCGTAAGCACCACACAGCACGCACTAAAACAATCATATTTTTTTATGAACATTCCAGGTTTAATAGAGATGACAATCACACAAGGGGAAGATGTTGCTTTAAACTGCTGTTTTAAGAACAGTTCAGAAAACAAAGCTGTATGGTGGTTTAAGAATGAAATAATACTTGCAGACGGGTATTGCCCATCTGAGGTCGGATATAAAAATGTCATGTGTAATCAGACAAATGGAGCCGAAACCTACTTGTACATTAAAGGCTTCAAGTCTACCAATGCAGGAAGTTACAACTGCGCCATTGGAAATGAGTCCGCTGAATACAATTTGCTCTTGAAAGGTAAAAAGAACAGCTATTGTTTGAATCTTCTAGCGTTTACGAGTTACATGTAATGCAACTCGGACTTTTTGAACAGCAAAGTACATTCGAGTATGTCCGCTTCATTCACTTAAACATATCTAGTATTCTTGATTATTGATATTGATATTATTGATGAATGCTTACTATTTGTTTATGTAATAATATGTTACTCATGAGCTCTCCCTTCCTCCTCCTCCTCCTCCCTAGAAATTTCCTTTGATATATTCTACATGGGTAAAGAGATCAACGCGACTCTACAGTTGAACCAATCAGATATGACAGAACTTCAGTGCTACACTGACAAAATGGCGCCCGGTGATACGTATGCGTGGAGCATTAACGGCTTACAAACTTTCCAAGGAGTGAAGAAGTCGAATTTTTCTGTAGACGAGCGTGGTGTTGTCGAGGGTTCTATATTAACATATGATGGCCAAGAAAGAGTTAGCAACATCACTTGCCTTGTTGGGAATATGTCAAGATCTGTGACCATAATTGTTGAGATAAATGTCACTGACTTCGGTAATTGTTAATCATCAATCCACATATAATTCAAGGACGTATGATGCATGAGGCGGTTGAAAGGAATTGGTTAATATTAAACAATTGTTCGTGCAAACATGAGCGTCATTGTGCAATACGACTCCTCATTAATGTAAATGCCATTTAAGCACGTATAACTCTCGCGTGGATAGATGATTGCTTAAAAAGGACACTTGATTAACTTGTGCCCAGCAATCATAACAATATTATAATATTCTTTTAATGTATTTAGTATAGCCTTATTGCGTAACAGTATCAATTAATATAAGTGGTGCATTATATGGAAAAAATACTGTATGTTAATATCTATTATAAATGTAAATTGCTTTTGTTTTTCGAAGTGAATGAAAACAACCAGACCATCTCTAAGGACGATACCGGAACACCACTTCTTGACATAGGAACGATTCACCATCTATTATATGGAATCGGTGGTTTAATAGTATTTGTACTGACTACTTTGGTTTGCAGGAAGATTAAAAGTAAGTAAAAGGTCAGCAACTGCTCTCTTCGGCTGGCAACAATTAACACCTTTCAATGAATCGTTGAAGAAACAATCAGTTCCATAGGAGCATCATAACTATTAATGTAGCAATTGAACATGTACAGTCTTAGTATTTATCTGATTAATACAAGTAACATATAAGTAATTCCAAACATGTACTCTCCTTGACATAGCTATAACTGTCAAGTTTTTAACTACTCATCGACTAACATGAATTATAAGGGTATATTAAATAGGTTACTACATGTATTATTTATATATTCAATTTTCGAAGGTCTAATCAGTCCTTTTCTACATTATTGCGTAATAGTAATACACTCCTGGCGATGTCTTTTTGTACCAGAGTTTTAGCCCATGCGCAAATATCTAGTATATTACTTTACTTAGGTTGTATCACGGACTACGTGTTTTATACAATCACAACTGTGTGAGTAGCACCATTACATTACATAATGTCTGCCTCCCTTGCTATCTCAGTTAAATCTTTGTCCATATTGAGTTCATGTGTTGGCGTAACTGAGAAGACTTCATTTGTTTGTATTTGTCAATATAGTTGGCAGAAGATGCGCCCAAGTCATATTTTGAAATAACGTGTGTTGACAGAACATGCAATTCTCTGCAAATTGGCCGAAATTTTGTTTTACAAAGTAGATGGTCATAATTTTGTTCTAATTATCTACACTATGGTACAAAAGACACAAGGGTAGAGGAATGTTCGAAATTTTAATGGAATGCATAACGAGTTAAGTTCGGTAGCATATGCTAACTAAGTTTTGTTGTAGGATCATATGACAAACAAAAACAAGATTGCTTTTTTGTTTTGACAGATTCATTGCCAAGTCGAGGTAAAGCGAAAGTGTAAGTTGATGATTAAGTAAGAAGCAACAAATGATTTCCTTATTGCAGATAGCTCAACGCTTTTCAAAATGAAAGTTGCGACACAATAATTTAATCTGTATAGCATTTAGGGCGTTATTACCTACACTCCGGATTCATTTCTACATGCCCTTTGCAACCGATTGATATTTGCCCGTCTTTCTTAATATAATCAATCACGATAAGGATTAGATGTATTCATACTGATCATAAAGTATAACTTTCAATGAAGTCGTATGAGTGCTATTTGCAGCAATGCAACAAAAGTTTCAGTATTTTCACTTTTGGAATGCCGACCTACCACTTTCAACTCTCTCTGTAATTTCTGATTGTGTCACCCTGTCATACCTTACCGTACTAATGTAGAATATCCCTTCACTTAATGTATTTATATCCCGATTGGTATTTAATTAAAAATGTTGTCGTTTTAGTCCATAAGAATGTAACAATAACTACCGTATGTCTCAACAATGGAACAAGCCATCATACTGAGAATTGTATCAAAATGTTTCGATGCAATCATAAGAAATTCAAACCTGCTCATTTAATTTTCTACACAATTGTGCTGATGAAAGGGAAGATTTCCGCCTTCCCGAATTATGTCGACTGCAAAAAAATTATATTCGTCGCTTTCAAAGTTTATTTAAAACAGTAGCTTATAACTTAACAACAGTAACCGCCGGCAGACTACGGCGATACGTTTGTATATTTATTTTATTTTTCAGATAAATCAAGAAGCACTAAACATGTTTTCGGATACTTAATATACTATATATATATTATATTCGTAAAATGAAAACTTGAATGTATGTGCAATGTACTCTTATCGCTATCAACCCAGCTCCCATGCACATAAATCAATGTTGCTTTTATTGTTTTTACGCTTTGCATCAAACATACCAAATCAGTTGTATTTACAGTTCAGTTTTAATGATTATTTGCCAGGCATCCTGTGTGTGATGTCTTATACACAGAACTAAATGAGTTTTAACATACTTGATCTTATTCTCATGGACAGGATTAATATTGCTCCCTAAACCTTGTTAGATACGGCATATGTCGATTATTTTCATTTTCCTACGTAGTCTAAAACACATTATAAAGTGTCCAGTGACGTAGTTTATGTTTCAGTACATTGGTTACAAGGTGAGAGTTGTGGCCGTTCAGTCTCATCCTTCTAAACCGTACCTGACGCAAGTCGTAAATGTAACACTAAAGAGCGTACATCATGATAAATATGAAATTGACTAATGCAATTAATAAGAAACAAAATTACAGCCTATTTTGTTATGAAATAACATAATACGAAGCTAGGCATGTTAGTACGCATTCAATGATTCGTTGAAACTCATGACGAGGGGTTGTGATCAGTTGGCTTAAAATTTCGGACTATTACTTAAAGGCGCTTGGACATTGAGGTTCCCGGTTTATTGAACCGCCTGAACCACATATTGGTGGTGTCAAATACATTACTGTGTAAAAAAACAGCCTTACATATTTGTGTATAAACAAGTAAGAGTTCGAACAGCTCTATGTTATTAGCTGTGATAGCCCGTTAGTCGCCATTTGCAGCGTTTGTGGTAAAATAAAATACCAGAGTTCACAAAGAATTGAACACCAAGATATTTGACAGAGCAAGTTAGGAGGTATATTTTTCTTTGAAAATAATATTGCAATGAATTACACTATTGGAAATGCACATTTAAAACCACCATTTATTATATACCTAAGTCAGGAATGTATAGTTAAATGTGCGTGTATGCTTCTTTGGGTGTTCTTTTTTTCTTCTACATTTCATATTGTAGCTTAAAGTAATTATGCATGTTATATTCTTTAATAGTTCATGCAAATAACGTGTTCCTTTCAGAAACTCTACTTATCATGTCAACAATTCGAGAATAGAGGATATAGAAGAAATTAGCAGCTTCTATGGATCTCTACCAGGTATATATTTAATGCTTGCAGTTACTTGTTATTAAATTAATACTATATATAATTATATTATATAACGTTTTTATTTTTGCACACAACGATCGTTTTGTTCAATAGATATATCTCAGCGACAAATAATTACCTTCCAAAATTTTGTAAGTATGCACTCAACGGGATACTCAATTGTTTTTCTTTCTTTAGATTTTGAAAACGTCCTGATCAATGAAGAACCAGTTTCTCGCGTTTTTGCGAGGGAAAATCTTTGCTTTAACAGGGATCTACCGTCTTCGTTGATTTTATTGTATTGGAGCGGAACTTTAACGTACAGTAGAAGCAAGATGCATGATGTCATGATATCGTATGTTGAAGGTAGGATCAGCCTCGAAGAGTGCGAACCAGAGATAAACGGTGTCTTAATATAAGTATAATGGTGTGATAATTCAATCTTTATATGTTACGATGACATTTTAATATATATATCATTTTCGAACTGAGTACATTATGCATTCAAGTGGTTGATGGTCTAATTAACATTGGGAGATTATGTTGTGTCTGAGCAGACATGTAGTAAAACAGAGTTCTATCAAGTATTTATATGATATGTTATCACATACTTCTCAAATACAGAAGCTTACCTAGGCTCATTTCCTTTCTCAAAAGGTGACGCACCGGTAGAGGCAAAACGATTGTGGAAAACATGCAGCGATTCTCGTCTGTCGATTTCAGAACATCCAAATTTGTTAAAGACAATTGGGTATTGTAAATGTGATGGTGAGTGTAATGAACATACGCGTCATGATAAATGGTTATTACTTAATTCTTATTTTTCGTATTACTTATGGTAATTCCATTCTTTAACAAATTAATAGTTTATACCATAAATTTAAGTTAATGAAATCTCTGAGCAACATTTTATATAATTACCTACATACATACATTAATAAACGATAGTTATAGTATCCTTGGAGGGGTTAATAATTGTTTTTCATTTTGTTATCAATTTTTTACACCATTTAAGGCTTATACCATGATAACTTTTGACGTCCTTTATCAAAATTCTTCTTTTCTAAATGATTATTAACAGGACTTCTTTTCATAATTAATGACTACTTTGAAATGAACACATTGGATAACTTCTTGGTATCTGAGTACAGTAATTGGGAAACCAGTGGCGATGATTATACTGGATATGCCCTCGACATAATTGATGGGATGGAATACCTTGATTCTGTAGCAGTGAGTCGAAATTAATATTTAAATAGTTTATAAGAACAATCATGAAATATGAAGCAATTGTTAAGACGGACCGAATGTAAACATGGAGTGGAAAACTTATTTCAGTAGTTTAAAAACTTATGTTTACAGTTCTACATATATGTGTAAAAGTAATTGGACGGACGTTTCGATCCCCGTCTCTCCATTTTCTCATAGCTCTCATCCACCCTTTTTTCTCCACACCTTTCTGTCTTTGTCTTTCTCTAGGTTTTCCTTACCTCCTTCCCTTAATCCTCTCTTTGTCCCTCTATTGTTTATCTCCTAACCTCTCCTCTTCCTCTGTTGGCTTCTTTCATTATTCTCTCCATCCCTTGTCTACTATTCCCCTTATTTTGATATATTTGTGTTCACCATGCTCATTAACCTGTCTGTATTCTGTGCGTGTTTTGTCCCTTCTGTTAGTTTACGTTATTTGTCATTTAGCCTCTGTAGATCTCGCTAGGATTGAAACGTCAGGCCAACTTACTTTTACACATTCTGTAACACAGGCTCTCAAGTGGATAAGCAGTTTGCTAACAGTTGTATTTGATTCTGAGTTCTACTTATCAATTGTTATTTACAATTAGCTTGGTTGGTGGTGTGGTGGGCGTTGAATAAACAAAAGTGAGTGATAACGATAACATTTATAGACAATCACTTAAAATATCATAATCATATTAATTATGTAAACAATTATGATCAAAGTTGAAATGTTTTAAAATATCACGCAATATTACAAATTATGTGGATAGTTCGTATAACAGTGAAGTGACGGTTGTTACCTCTTGCTTTGTTGAAAGTGTGCTCATCCAGGTCTTTGTGCTAAACGTATCGTTGTCAATCATCTCGGTATTTGCAAACTGTACGACTTTTGTCCTAGTAAGCAGGCGAGAGACTTCCTGGAAATTTTCTTGAAGGAGGTAAGCTAATAAATGGTACAACAATTGAAAAGCTTAAACAAGATTGCTTGAACGCTGATATCATATTTGTCTTTTTAATTTCTCACATTCTTTATTAAATAATGTTTATATCTGACATCATATATGAGTCCTGAGAATTACCCCCATTCTATGCTGCAAAAGAACAGCAAAGCTAACACTACCTATATATTAACGTAGTTTACTTTCAACAAGTGTTCCTAATACCACTTAAAATAAGATGAAAGAACAAGGATAAAAAAGACCCTTTAATGGTTCATCTGGACTTCATCATGTGAATGGTTAGTTTTGAGCAATTGATAATAACAATGTATGTATTTCACCGAATAGTTACCCTCAAATAACAGTATTATCGAATGAAAGCCACAACAAATTTTGTCTTGGAAGATTTCTTATGTTATGTTATAAATTGGCTTATAATGTGCGCATGTGCGAAGGTATATGATTGTTTTCACCACATTTTACACTTCATAGGATAGGGAGTTTGAATACAGATTGGCGCCTGAAATTCCACATTGTGATAATTATCCTAGCTCATGTGACGTATGGGGAGTTGGAATGACCTTGTGGGAGTTGTTTTTTGGCGGTAAGTATATGTTTGTACATCGTTTACGTATTTTTTGCCATAAGTTAATTTTTAGTGAGGAAGCTGAATTCTCTTTCACTTTCGGAATATTGTCATTGTACTTACTAGCTCACTTATTAGTGTAACTTTGTAGCCTCTAAAATAATGACTAATTAATTTCAAACTTAATTACCTAAGGCCGGTTGTAAACCCTCAATATTCAGGTCAAAAATTGGCTCTACGAAACCAAAGAAAAAAGGCTCCGTTATTGTTTTTTTGTCTGGTCAGTCTAAACCACTTTTTAGTAACGACTTTTTGTAGAAAATACAAATTACACAAAAGCAGATGCGTTTTCCTTTCTCTTTTACATAACTTCAAACGCATGTTTGAACAGTTATAAACTGTATATTACTTTTTCTCTTTGATAGGGCATACACAAATTTACGGAATCATTCATATGGATGGATATGAAATGAAGAAACATTTGGATATGATTCAACAACCCCCTGAGTGTCCGGAAGAAATGTAAAACTAGTGTTTACTTTGAATTTTTGTTTTGTCTGTTTCAATGAATCGATTCAAAACGATAATATTGAATTGAGACCTGTTTTCGATTTACTGTTCCATCAAGATTCTCTCCCCCTCCCAATACAATATCTCTCACTTAAACTCCATATCATACTATCACCTAAGGACTAGCTTATGTACATATCATATTACAAAATATTTCATATTCGCGATTGTTATCAGTTACCTACGTTCAAGCTCAACATATATTGCATTGAAGTTTGAATTGTGTGTTTTCATTCCAGATTCACAGCTATGAAGATGTGTCTTAGCAAGGAGTGTGATGATCGTCCAACAATGAATGAGTTGAAATATTTGACGAGAAAGAATGCAACCGTGGGAGCGCAGGTAGATATTTTGGGCTATATTTTTAAAACAGAACACAATCGCATAACTGATAATATGCATTGAATTCTGACAAATGTACAGCTCCCTCAATCGATTATGTGGGACCAGTATTGCTAATGTATGTATTTCGAGTATATTAAATGGAGGAGAGAGTGTACATTGAGAAAACAATAGTACATAACCTGCTAACAAAGCAGGTATAAATTACTATCAACATCTTTAATCCTTGCATTGTTAACACATGAAATATTCCAATGCAGTCACTTTATTTTGATGAGTACATTGCACAGTAATATGTGATGTTAAGAACGAAGTATGTGATTATGGACGATCATAGACGATTCCCAAAAACTATTTTGATTGTCTTACAATTGAATTTTCGAAGAGAGATCAGACATATTTGAAAAGCTAAGAGAAAGTTGCTTTAGTTAAAGGGTATTTCAGGCCAAATAGACAATATAACGACAAACAGAAAGGAACGTTTGAAGTGTTGACCATTATGGAATACAATCACTTTGTTTTAACTGACATATTAAAATAAAACAAAAGAAACTTCAGCATATTATATCTATCGAGATAAGTGTCGAACCCATGGGCTTTGCTCTTCTTCCCAAGTATTATATATTTATATTGGTTAATAGCAGACCTTTTTATCCCCTTATTGATGATTGACAGTTTTAAGTTTCACGAAAATGAAAAATGACCCTCTTTATTGTAAATCAGTAGCCTATACAGGTTAATGGATTATCATCGTAGACTATTAAATTATCGATCAATAGGAAGAGGCTGTAACTTGTGACAAGACTAGCGAGTTATCGCATGTGTAAATACAATGAATACGTAAAGTTTCTGTTTCAAAATGTTTCATCTAAATACAAAGCCAGTGTGTATAACCGTTATTCATTGAAAGACAAAGAGTAAAGGTTGTGTTTATAGGGTAGACTAAGGGTGAAAGTTTGATATAATAATACAAATTATCATATTTGTACTTCCTTATGTGAGCAATGCTGTGAAATCTCAACTTACAACTTTCTATATATATATTCACAGAGTTTAGAGTATGTTAAATGTAATATGTATACATGTATACGATAAGTTTACCCCCCCCCCCCCCCAACGCGAAATTGATCCATTTTACATGACTGTTCCTCGAAAATATATTATTACATCACTTCTACGCTTCGTTTCCCATTTTGCGCACAGAGTTCCTTGTATATTAAAAGGAAACGAAATCCTGCCACCCAAATACAAGAAGAACATTATGTCGAAGATCCAACAGAGAAAGAAACTTATCCAGACGATCGGAGGGAAGATTACTACTCTGACGATGATGGTGATAATGTGTACGATGCTTTCGTTTGATAGATAATATGTATCATTCAAACTATAAACTTTACAGTCGTATATTTTTGAGAACCTGCAAAGCTCTAAACAGACTAGAGATATTGCTTGTCACGTTCATATATATTTTTGGTGCATTAATGTACTAAAAGTATTAAGAGCAAGAACTTACTACATTGTCAACGTTTTAGGCATTATAGTGACCTAGCGAACCAGGTAGCGAATGGATGTAGATAAATAAACATCATTTGGTAACAGTCAAGTGGCCTGTATCTTTATGAAGATTAAAAATGCACACGTTAGTATTATAGTTCTTACCAATTAATAGAACAATGTAATATTGTCATATATTTTTAGTGGTCATAATTTACCAATAAATTTCATATGAAGTTAGTGTTTACTAAATGTCATTTCTCATAAATATATATATATTTAAATCTATGTATATATTTAAATCTATATCTATATCTATATCTATCTATCTATCTATCTATCTATCTATCTATCTATCTATCTATCTATCTATCTATCTATCTATCTATCTATCTATCTATCTATCTATCTATCTATCTATCTATCTATCTATCTATCTATCTATCTATCTATCTATCTATCTATCTATCTATCTATCTATCTATCTATCTATCTATCTATCTATCTATCTATCTATCTATCTATCTATCTATCTATCTATCTATCTATCTATCTATCTATCTATCTATCTATCTATCTATCTATCTATCTATCTATCTATCTATCTATCTATCTATCTATCTATCTATCTATCTATCTATCTATCTATCTATCTATCTATCTATCTATCTATCTATCTATCTATCTATCTATCTATCTATCTATCTATCTATCTATCTATCTATCTATCTATCTATCTATCTATCTATCTATCTATCTATCTATCTATCTATCTATCTATCTATCTATCTATCTATCTATCTATCTATCTATCTATCTATCTATCTATCTATCTATCTATCTATCTATCTATCTATCTATCTATCTATCTATCTATCTATCTATCTATCTATCTATCTATCTATCTATCTATCTATCTATCTATCTATCTATCTATCTATCTATCTATCTATCTATCTATCTATCTATCTATCTATCTATCTATCTATCTATCTATCTATCTATCTATCTATCTATCTATCTATCTATCTATCTATCTATCTATCTATCTATCTATCTATCTATCTATCTATCTATCTATCTATCTATCTATCTATCTATCTATCTATCTATCTATCTATCTATCTATCTATCTATCTATCTATCTATCTATCTATCTATCTATCTATCTATCTATCTATCTATCTATCTATCTATCTATCTATCTATCTATCTATCTATCTATCTATCTATCTATCTATCTATCTATCTATCTATCTATCTATCTATCTATCTATCTATCTATCTATCTATCTATCTATCTATCTATCTATCTATCTATCTATCTATCTATCTATCTATCTATCTATCTATCTATCTATCTATCTATCTATCTATCTATCTATCTATCTATCTATCTATCTATCTATTTATCTATCTATCTATCTATATATATATATATATATATATATATATATATATATATATATATATATATATATATATAATATATCACATATATTGGTGGCCAATATTCACAAAGAGTGCTCTATGCCAAGGCAGAGCTAGAATGTCACATAATATACTTAACTAAACTATCATCATACTGCTACTCGGAGTTTCACGGGTACGGCTAGCGCACCGATCATCAGGCAACTGAACAACATAGGCTCGGCTTCAGGCGTGCGTGTTTGCGGTTGGATCTTGCAATCTATGCAGCGGTTGGATCTTGCAATCTATGCATGGAAGAGAAGCTGGCCATAATACAATCGAAAGACAGATGCATCAACAAAAGAACAGAGCTGTTATCGCACTGTCGCCATGGCAACCGCAAACACATACGCCTGAAGCCGAGATAGCCTATGTTGTTCAGTTGCCTGATGATCGGTGCGCTAGCCGTACCCGTGAAACTCCGAGTAGCAGTATGATGATAGTTTAGTTAAGTATGTTATGTGCTATATATATATATATATATATATATATATATATATATATATATATATATATATATATATAAAGATATATATATGTATAAAGATATATATGTATAAAGCATAAAGAACAACAAATAACGAAGAATATTGCACAAGGATAGGGTAATGTGGTAACTTGCCAGTTACTTCTCAAATAGCTACTTTGAATGATGCAACATTGAGGCAGGTTTCCAGAGAGAATTTACGCGAATTCTCACATATTGTTTGGCAATATTACTTCTAAAAGTGTAAAGGTTATCAACTGACCTAGTGTTATAATTGTGTATATTTGCTTGGAGTAGATTATGAACAATTCTGCAAGCAAAGTTCGACATTTTAGTAGTGAATTAAAACTGATATTATTCTGTTAAATTTACTTCATGGTAATTTTGTCAGATTGTAGAGTTGTATTTCTCCATGTAACTTTGTCTTTTTGCTCAGCTTTTCAATTATCCAAAATACCTTAATATTTTTCAGAATGTTCAAGATTTAAGCCAAATAAAACTAATGCTTACTTTATTATTCAAATAATTCATACTATTGTTTCATAGCATAATGGACTTTTTGCACACTATTGAATATGATTCATTCATCAACTTTGACTTTGCTCCTATTATTACATAGCGAAATTAATTAATACTGATTTTATTCTGATTTAACTTCATCACTATTTGTTGTGCTTATTTTATCTGACTGTATCTCCTCTGTATATGTTACAAATAGAATTATTCATTACTCAAAAAGAGTGTTTATTATGTGACCTCCCAGAGTCGGATCTCTAACGTCATGGGATATAGTATTTCATGTAGAGATATCAGAGACAACATTGGAGACATGGTAATATTGCATTATTTTGTGATTATGGGATCTATGTGAAAATACAAAAGGAATAATTATGAAACAATGAAATAATAAAACTATCAACTAGCAAATGTATGCAATCCTGAATAGTCCCATGACTAATATATGTATACTCTCATTACAAGTTTATTATCATTATATTGTCTTACTATGTTTATCAGGACTACACAAAGTTCTCAGTAGGACGTCCCACTATCATTACATAGTATGTAGGTGAACCCGCAAAGATTTGTATAGTGGAAATTCTAGTAATCCTTGCCAGGGATTTTGAGGTTAGGGATGAGCAATTTAGAAAGGGCACACACAAGGTCTGCTAACTTGTGATGTTTGTGTATACTTTGTGGTAGCCCAAATGGGGTAGGAGGCAGACTAATCATTCCCCCATCGCCTCCCTATGTTACAGCCTGTCTAAGGACATGATTAACAGTAACATTAGCTAAAACAAGTCGTAAGAAAAATACAAACGTCGACTCCGTATAAATATATATTCATGGAATTGAGACATACAACATGTTTTATTCAGAAAACATGTTTTGGATATGGGCAACTTGTTAACAGTACTTAGTGCGTCTGGAGACAATGAACTATGTAGGATCTTTGCTTTGATGACACTCAATTTGCAAAGAGCCGAATGTACAAAATACGAGCACGAACACTCACAAGCACGCAAACTTCATATGAAGATATAGTATAGATCCGAGGGCGCTGTATCGTTATTGGGGACAGAGACATTAATAAAGAGAATTGCGAGGCAGAAGGGTTACAGTCGCGTCATTCGAAGTGCCGTTTTTGCATCCGTCATCATTCTATACCGAGTTCTATACCGACACATGATTGCAGCAAAACACTAATATTAGGTTGCCGTGGGCGTTAAATGTACTAATCCCCCTGAGACATTAAAAGAAGGTACAATTTCTGGTTTCTTATCAACATATCAAAAACTCCAAAAATACATGTTTTTCTCCACAAAACAACAGAACAAGCTAGGAGATGTTCAATGATATTTGCACTTAAGGACCATAAAAGCTATCGAAAAATATGTTCTATCACATGATTGCACTGTTTTAAGAATTTCCCCACTGACTAAGTTAGGGCTAAACTTTTGTGGAATGGTCAGAGTCGAATGACGAATTTTATAAAGGAGTGGAATGCAATGGAGTCGTTGAAGCCAACTGCTTTGCAGGGGGATTTTGGGTCCTGCACAAAACAATAAATAAAAAAATAGACGTCAATTGATGAATTCTGTGACATATGTAGACAAAAATTGAGTATATATAAGCAGGCCTAACCGCAAGATTTTGTTTAATAAATGCGTTGCAAACGCCACTGACCCGCCTCAAGTAATATTCGTTCATGTGTGAAAAAATCCCTCACTCGAATACTCTGACACCCATCATTAGGGGTTACCTTTAAGTTTTCAATGGATACAAATTGGCGACAATGCGTACGTTGTCGCAAATCTCTCAATCCCTCTAAAAAATACGTATGAAGAGAAAATTCCAACTAGCAACTTGACACCATATTTGTTTGTGCTAGTTAACGATCGCAACTTAGCACGTAAACGTATGACGACTCAATTACTGACATAGAGCCACACGGTTAGGAACGTATGTTTACTATTCTCTAGGAGTTACCACGAAATCTTTGCGAGTGGATTACGTGATGCAAAATATATTTACGTATAAGTTAAAAGTCAATTTTGGCGTAGCACAACGCATCAAACCGTTCAAACTTTTCGGTTTATATTACGCAGGCCTATATAAATCTACAATAATTTATCAAACACTCATGACTGTATAAATATTAGGAGTGTGATTTTCTAATTCTAAAGTTGGGCATATTTTGGGGCTGATTGTTGTTGATGGTAACCTAAAGTAAAATATGTTGGATTCTTTTACTACATTCGGTAGGGTTACGGTTAGCTGATATGCAAGGTAGTATCCAATATACATGAACACATGATTATTTTTGCCTTTCTAACTTTGAAGTTTGAAGCAAAAAAGGATACAGATTTATAATGTTCAACAATTTCAACTGAATTTCGTTTTGGTTTCAGGATTTTACAATACCTTTGCTCAGCACAGCGACAGTGTAGAACAATAACATTTGCCTTGATCTTTGACGGAGACTTGATATGCTCAAAACTAACACCTATTCCCAACTTTTATAACAGAAAAACATGCTTTCTAAAACTGGTGTTCATCCAGGAACGCAATAAACATATTATTTTTGGTAGAAAAACAGGAACTTGACAAAATTGTATATCAAGGTGTAAATTACAATACTGAATGAATTTAGGTTACTGTTCTTAGATTTAAACCTCATTATGCACGCCACTGGTGTAATTTAAAAATGATTTATATCGTTCTAGTCCTTCGTCTAGTAAACTATGTTGGAAAAATATACAGAAATAACTGCACAGTAAAAGAACACATTAAAACTTTGCAGTCTTCTGTAAACAAAATTATTTTACTTTTTTCTATTCACAATCTTCGTCATGGCGATGCTCTTGATTCCCAATTCTCCTCCTGACGTAGATGTAGTTATTTTCTTTATTTCAGACTGACCTTCCTTGCAAAATATCTGAAGAAATACTACCGTAGAGCAGCTTTCTGTAGATTTCATGACAATCTGCAAATTGAACATTCATGGTTGCTGTTGTAAGCTGTGAGTGGGGATTTCTTTAAGTGGTTTAACTTATTGATCTGTGATGAATACTAAACCATATGTAAAACCAAGACAATGATGTACATATATCTAAAAGTCACATTACAGTATATTATTACACAGTATTTCAGTTGGCACATACAAGGAAGGTTATCTACGTAACATTTACTTCTTAGTTAAAGCGTTTAATATATTCTCGACCATGATAATCACCGGGCGTGAGGAACAGGGGCAATGACGGACTCGAGATCTGATTGACATAAATGTGACGGATGGTAGGTTGTTTCGAGAACGATGATATTTGATGACACGGAGACCAAATTCAATGATAGGAAGGGACCTGGGAAGGTATTTTGCTTCCTTATTGCATCCATTGAAAGTACATTGTAAGTTCATTAGTTTTCTATTTGATTTTACCCAAACGAATCAAACGAAAGTGCTTTGAAGTACATGAAGATATTAATTGCGCTTCAGAAGTACATGGCACCTCATGTAACTGTCAGCGCAAAAAGTTACAATACCTTCTACTTTTAAGGGTCGATTACGTAAAACGTAATTTAGGGCTATAAGTAAAATATTCTTCACACGAATCCTTTCCAGGAGTCATATCAAAGTGCGAAAGTCGAATCGCGATATATAAGTAGCCGTACGCACATTTCTTAGAGCTAAACATTGAAAGGGAAATCGTGTGTTCTGTTTCAATTCTATTTTACTTTAATTCTATTTTTAGTTAATAGGTTATGTTAACAATCTATCTTCAATAATTGTTTCACATATCAGAGGCAAATGTTAAGAACTAACTTGAATAAGTGAAAGCAATCATAAATGACAAGACAAGAAAGACAAAGCTAGTTCACTGTAAAACGAATTCTCAAAGCATCACCATCGATGTATGTCTTGTTACCATCTTGCTTTCAATATGAATTGTTTCCGATATCGCAACAGATAGTTCAGTACGGAATACAGCTTTTTTTCATTCTTTTATGATTCGTCGACATCCGTAAATTGCATCACTGACACTAAACCTGCATGGTAGGTGATTAAATTACTTTATTATTTGAGCCCTTATACACACTTTCTAACTAAGACTTTAAATAGAAATGCCTCATATAATAACACTGTGTTGTCATACCTTTTCGGCTTTTAATTTTCCTTGATTGTGTTCAAAGTGATGTAGGGTATCTTTTTTCTATCCTTCCAATAAACATGTTAAAACATTGCTTTTCATCCATCAACATGGTGTTTCTTCGTATCCACATTATGTTTTCTCTATGAGCATTGTAAACCGAGATTTCTATTATGAGCAGCCGTTCGTTCCTTTTATTTGCTTAAGCATTTTCCCAGTGAGTGCTTGAGGGCATAACACAGTTGTATTCTGAGAGACATGCAGCGGCATGTACCATCAATTACATCATATCAAATACGAAAATGCTAAATCCCGTCGAAGAGAGTGTTGTATTTTCCTGATATTAACAAATTAACATGCAAGCTGTTGCTCCTGATTATATCTGTACGCCAATCACAGAGTAAAACAATGCTCTACGGTATTTCATTAATATGATTCAAAAACTTTATATCTGACCAGAATTTTGACATCAATGACCAACAAGTGGCAATGATCCCCATGGCTTGTAACACTATCAAATGGTAACATACAGTGAAATGTTATAATCACCACACGGTTACGGACCTTTCGAAGGTTTTCTTTGGTAATGAGCACAACGACCTAGTCATCTTATCTGTTTGTTATTAAATTACTTTAACATATTAAACTTCCCGGAATAAAGTTTTACTTCCGTCTATTGAAAGTCAAACTGTGTCTCTTGATTTCGCCATGAGCTATTTTCCTCCAGGTTCTTTGCGTTCCGGTGGGAAATTCCGTTTCAACATGAATATAATGTGTAAAGTGCTGATAATCACATCTTTGGTGGTCATAACACAATGTAAGTTTAAATTAGAATATAGATTTACCACTGACATTTTTGATGCATTTTTGACAACTATTGTATATAAGAGTGTTGCGATTAAAAAAAAAGACAAACAATTGATATTACTTTTATCACTATTATAAGCTGGAAGAGAATTAGAAAATATACTTCTGGTAGTTCATATGTTCTTACCAACTTAATGAAACGTTGTCGTGACTTTTAGTTTTACTTTCATAGAAAAGAATAAGCAGGAAGATATTAAATATTAGACAGAAGAAATAAGCGCAAGTAACTTTGATTTGGCTAATAATACTTTTTATTTGTCCCTAGGCAATTCCGAATTCGTTGAGAAGTCCGTGGTGGTTGGTAATTCCATCGAAATGATTTGCAACTGCAGAAACTGTTCTCAGAATCGGCCTGTCTGGCGGTTTAATGGTCGAACTATATTTGCCGATGGCTTAAAACCAAGTGATATAGGACTCGACAATGTGAAAGGAGTCTTTCTTACCGCCACATCTTCGGCTTTGAAAATTGAAAGATCCATAACCAAAAATAAAGGAAACTATACCTGCAAGAACAGCATGTATAATATTATAGTATACAGGCTTCATATTACACGTAAGTACATATTCTGCATATAAAGAAGATACTTGGCGTTATGTATTTTAAACTCACTTCTGCGTGACCCGTCTAAACGGTCTTGGCAAACTAGTGGTGATATGTATTTCCAATAAACACTTGAAAACGTTGACCTTTTCAAGCGACCTATATTGTAGATCACCATGTTCCCCTTTATGTTATATCTACAATGAGTTTTATCAATGCCTTACTTTCTTTTCAGGGCCTAAGGTTTTCATACTGTGCGGAAAGTCAAAATGCCCAGACAAACTTCTTTTTGATCCATCACAAGTATTTGAATTCAACTGTTACAGTGATCAACTGAAACCAAAGAGTACTTTTACATGGAATGTTAACAATGTCACATCGAAAGGAGTAACAACAGATACCTTTCACAAACTGCATGGAGATAACACGACATCGATTGGATCCACCTTGAAAACCAGTCTACACGAACCAGTTTCAAGTGTTAGTTGTTCGTTGGGGGATGCATCCAGTGTTATATTTGCACATGGTAATAAAGTTGCATTCTCATCCCTGATCAAATTAGAACACTTCAAAGCATATATCCCAATCAGAAGATACTTTTTAAGAAAAAGTCACCCAGGAAAGAACCTGGGCACGAAAACCAAACTACCAAACGACTGATCCGCTCTCAGCCCCAGTCCCCTTGCATCGGGACTGTGACTGTGTGATCATCGTCAGGTGTGTATCACCATTCCCTAAGGGAACAGATACTACACATGATCTTAGCCAAAAGGCCGAGAAGCGATCAGAAGAATTTTTGGATTCCTCCCAGTAACTGACAAGTTTTTTGAATTTTTTTTTCTTCATAATTTGGCTTGATCTAAATATTGATTAAACTTATATTCGTCGTGAAACAGCATGAGTGGTTGTTACTTATTTGTCTGTATTTTTGCTAGATATTTTATCTGACTCTGAGATATGAGGATACCATTCTAAAGTACTTCCAATGAGCATGGCATAGCTGTGAGCGTGGTAGAAGATCACCATGGCTTTGAGTTAAAGAAACCATAAAGATGTATTTAGTAAAATATAACAAAACCCTTTTTAATTGTCTTCCGAGATAGTTCCCGATACATCTTAAACAGCTGGTAGTGCTACTAGGAAACAATTGCCGCAAAGTAAAAAGGCTAAAAAAAAAATCATTGTAAGCTTTTTGCCTGGCAGATACAACAAGGTACTTTAATCCATAAGTAGATTGCTCAACATAATCTTCTAGAAGTATTTCCATTGATTAACATGGCATATGTTGTGATTATTAAAACACATCAGCTGATTGTCTCAGATGCGGATAATTTCCCTTAGTATTAGCAGAATAATAGTAATGACAAATACATTTTCTTGAACTTTCAGTGACGGAACAAGAGAGTAATAATGGAACATCGACTGCATTGATCTTAATAACAATTCTCATCATTGCTTTAATCGTCGGAGCGTTTGTATTCCGGAAACACAAGAACAGGGGTAAGTTTGTGATATGCAAGGAGATATTTTCATTTGTAGAAAACCTTAATCGTTTACAAATCCATTATAAATCATGTTTTACACTTTGATGGTATTTAATCAACCAGAGGAAAGGATTATGGAGAGGATTACTGTCATTTCAAAACTGACCAGAAACTAGTTGTTAGAATAAGATTAGTGTGACATATGTTAAGGCTATGATATTTTCTTTTCTAAAACCAGTATGGGAACAATAAACGAACTTATAAATAAAACATACTACGAACGATTTAAATTCTTTAACATTTATTTTCGGGTGTTTTTCACAGTTTTGTCAACACTGTCGAGGTAAGAATCTTCTTCTTATTATTTTTATAATTCCACCTATTGAAAAACAAGAAAATATGCTGTTATTTGTACTTAATGCATGGTAACCGGGCAAGAATTTAAAGTTAATGTTCGAGGCATTACTCTCTTTCTCACGCAGGTGTCTGAATACCAGGAAATCGGGACGTACTTATCAAAACAAGCCGAAAGCCCAAATCAAGAGACGTTCGCGCTTTGGTAAGAAAAATCACGTGACTTTGTATTGTAGTGATTCTCCTTTCGTTACGCTTGTTATTAAATGTTAGGAATAAAACTAATGACTAAACTTTGACAAGCTAGCAATTAAGGCAATCATGTTTTATAAATATATAGAGTTGGCATAAAACTATCGTGATTTTTAGTTTTTTCTTATTTGTTCTACAAGAATAATAATTCGGTACATTTAAGTATTTCGGTGCTGCCTACATTCCAGTAGTGCCAAATAAATATTGCATACTAGGCATATCATTATTTATTGGTTATGTCACATTCTTGAAATTGTAAACTTGAAATAAATATATCAAATTCGTCCTAGCCTACTTGTCCTTCAAAATGTTGTTGATAGCATTTTGAGAAATGTTAAAACCGTTCTCTTTTTAGAATATGAAGATATTGCGAAACAGATTGATCTTCGGTCGTTTGACCGAAAGAGTATTTGTTTCCGAGGTAACATCTCGATCTCGCCTACAATTAAACAGTGGTCTGGAAAAGTGAATTTAGGCGGTAAGGAGAAGCAAGATGTTGTCATTTCCTTTATACAAGGTTAGTCACGAAGTTCAGGTACTTTGTAAAAGCACTTGCTATGGTAGCACAGTTCTTTTCATTTCTTATGTACAAGGTTATTCATCACTATTTGCCAAATATGCTAGACATCGATTGCTTTGGTTATAGAGTGTAGAGGAGGTATGAAAGATTGCATTAGTTCAAAATGTTTAAGCCGAAAGAAAAATAATAATCGTCAATTTATCATGTACTTTCTGATTGATCGTATCTTTTTTTGTATCCTTCGTGAACGATTTCCACGTATGCTGTATGCCGCTTGCAAGTTAGTTATTAACTATTCATCAATTCCACTTTACCTCTGTCCACTTTTTAGACGAAGAGCCACGTGAGGCGAAAGAGCTATGGAAAACTTGCTCTAAGGTCAAATTTGCAATTCCAGAACACCCAAATATTCTCAAAATGATCGGGTACAGTTCTTATGAAGGTAATGTGACACAATCAATTCAAAACAATTCAACCTGGACATTTTTACAAGATATACCGAAATTAAATATAGTTCACACTTGCTATAACAGGGCCAGTAAAATCAATTTAAAACGTTAGCATACGTTTCACACGTTTAAATGGAAATGAGCCAAAGTGTTTAAAGAACAAACTAGGAGTTGAAGAATGATTCTCGTTACACTTTTTTTGTATCCATGTTGGTATTATTTTATGCATTTTGTTGATTTTTTTACAGGAATCTTCTACCTGATACAAGATTACTATGGCATGACATCATTAGATTTTTGTCTAGTGACCGAGTACAGCAACTGCTCTATGACAGAGACTGACCTTTCCATTGATGCATGTCTAGGATATGCGTATGATATCGTTAAAGGCATGGCTTATTTAGACTCACATCGGGTGAGGCTTTGCTAATAAACCAAGTTCTTATAACCTTAGTAATATAAATTGACAATACGTTAATTATTTTCCTTGATAATATATCATTAAATTTTTCTTTCAAGTCGTTTTATTGGGTCGTTGTTTGCTTTATAAATTAATGACATTGTATCTTTTACTAATTACCCAGTACCTGCAATAACGTTTTCAATAATCGAATGAAGTTTGTGGAATGTTTACTATAGTGATAAATGCTAATTTCACTTTCCACGATTGTAAGTGCCATAATATTCAACCCACTATCGTAAATTATAATACCATTTACAGTGAAAGTGTATTCAGATTGAGGTAATAACTCATTATTATAAATAACATTGTTATAACTCATGCATATTCTTTGGTCATTAGTGCTGTCATCCGGGACTTTGCTCCAGAAGAATTATGGTCAACAGCTTAGGAATTTGCAAACTTTATTGTTTCTGTACTAAAACCGACGTTGACGCATTTTTGAAATTAATACTTCTAAAGGTAGGAGTATGCATTTAACAATTCAATGATTATTAAGAAAACTTAGAAATTTTAAAAATTTTACATAATTAGTCCTGCCGTCCCAGATTGAGCAATGCATGTGAAAACATTCCCAGATTGAGCAATGTATGAAAACAACATTTCCTGATGTTTTAAATAAGCAGCTCTGTAACTGACAGTGGTGTTTTACCAATTTACTCTTGCAGGACGCAGAAAATGCATGGGTTCTTCCACCAGAGTGTACATTACCTAACAGATATACAGAAGCCAGTGACGTATGGGGCATAGGCTTTACATTCTGGGAAATATTCATTGGAGGTAAGTCTTTGAATTAACTCCATCGCAACCATATAACATATATTTTCTACCTGAAAATAATAACATGCTTTGACCTAAGTGTGATTAGCGAAATCCACCGATTGCCGTGAAGTTCTTTATGAGTTTTACATTTTAATGTGACGGTTTAATGTGATGTTCATTAATTAAAGTTAACCCTTCCATAATGGAGAAAACACATTTTTAGGTCGATAAGACATCGACTCAGACATATTGATGAACAACATTAAATAACATTTGGGCACGGTTGCATTAAACAACAAACATGACAAGTCTACATGTAAAATTATTTCAAACATTAATTTAGACGAAGAGCAACATTTACTTTCCTATTGGTATTATATTTTTTATCTCAAGATATAGAATCATTACGTAAATACGTATTACTGGGAAATGACGAACTCAAGAATGAAATGGAAGCAGTCGGCAAACCCGTATATTGTCCCGATCAATTGTGAGTGGGTTTTCCCCCCTCTATTTTTTTTTTTTAGAAAGTAAGGTAATATAATATTGATGTCGTTTAGCGTGCGTTACTATCTTTCGACATAATCTGCTTGTTTATGTATATTTATGTGTATTGATGTATATAAATGAATTACATATTCTATAAATGTGAAAATAAAATGAGAAGCATACATGTCCTATAGCTGCAAATCCATTCTGGCACTACCCAAACGTTGCCTAATCGGGGAGCTGCTACTTTGACCTGTTAGTTTTATTTATATGAATGTATGTTCAATAATCTGTAACCGTACACGTGGGCTTCACTAGTTGGAAATTATTATATTTCTTTTGAAAACACAACAATGTAACTTGAAGAGTAATAAACAAAGAAAAAAAAGACAGTTGCATGATATCACTATGGATTGGCCAATGTATAGTTTTGAAGTAAGCTGAATCCAATTTACAATATAATATGCAAGCAACGGAAACAAATCTGTCAAAATAGAGCATTGATTAAATACAGATGACAAAGCCTACAGTGAAATGACAACCTTCATCATTGGTTTAAACACTCCAGCCTAGCTGTGTATATTTTTTAACATACCTTTTGACTTACCTCTACATAATTACCATGAAAATAAGACACTATGAAAAACCTTTAAAACATTCAAAGCTATAGGCATAATAATGAAATGTGTTTGGATATACAGTACCATGTCGTATTCTTTGGTAAAAATGTTAAACATACGATCATATGAGCAGCTTAGAATGTTTAAATGACAATTACTATTCAAAACGATTTGTGTAAACGTATACCTTCAATGTGTTTCAGATAAAACATGTGTTAAACACCTTTCCTAACTTAATGCATTCATTCCATTATTTCTTTCTATGTTTAATGTTGTTCAGGTGGGAAGCGATTAAATTATGTTTCTCAATCCGACAAACAGACCGTCCAACTATCGAAGCACTAAACAGTATTCTTCAGAACCCTTCAGAAGTCGAATATAGAGACAAACGACAGGTTGAAGATGTAATTCTTCTTTCTTATTTTCACTACATTAATACAGTAACGCTCCATAACTTTATCAGACCAAGTTTTCTTTTTAACCTCCCGCAACGGTATTTATATAGATTTGTAGTTTTCGACTGCCATTTCTAACTTTACTATAGTGTTAGTAAAAGTTATGTGTTCACGAATACGTGTATCACATATTCTTTGAGTTTGCTTAGATGTTTTTAATATTTAATTTAAGCTGTTCAACTGTTACACAAAGGTAGTACAAATATGGATAACAGTTATGAGATTTATTTCTGAGAATAAATGTAACACGTAACGGTAACGTGTGATTGTCACTCCACTGTTCGAAAATAATGATGAGTTAATATTGGTAACACGGCTTTGTGCGTCTAGGTTTTCGGGGAGGTTAAAATCTTACTACAGGTTTATGTCTTTGTAATGATATGCCCATCCTAATTTAGTAGGTTATCATCAATATGAAAAAGATAACATTTCAAAACTGAAACTAAAATTCCATATTTGTATAACCTATTATGTAACTTCGAGTTACAGAGTAGGAAACTGATGACAGTTTTTCAACCAAAATTTCAACGCTGACGAATTTTATGTCAAATTTCTGTTTTCACGAAATAATGCAAGTTTCCTTAAGGCCATTATAAGTTCGTGTACTGTATATCTAGTTAATGAGACCAAATGTCTTTAGGAGACTTCCTTTCCCTTTGTACACAATTGGCGATAAAACAAATAAATGAATTTAAATGTATTCTAGAGACAGCAGAAAGTGACGGGAGCAAGTATACATTACGTCATTTGAACAACGTAAATATACAATTGAATTGAAAGTAATATTTAACCATGCCGGTGATGCTACCTACATCAATGCTACTTGTTTATCATGAACGATTTTGAAATGTGTCTATAATTATCAATTGATTTCGCAACACTGCTTTTTTGATGCAATGTTATTTCTTTTAATGGATAGCTGATTAACAGCGAAACTCAGGAACGCCATGTTCGGTACAACACGGTCGTTGTTGATAACTTTTATGTGACGATTGAAACAGACAGTAGCATCAAAGTGGCGTGAAAACGTTATAGAAGGGGCGGACATTAAATATACGTTTCTAAGAACATCAGTACCAGCTGCAAGCAGTGTGTAAGAAAGATTATGGCTTCACGACAAAATAAAAGTAAAAGAAAAGTGTGTTGCATCGGCATTTATGTTTTATTATTACTATTATTATTGTTAAATTATGTTTTATATCTTCTTTCACTTCTCCAGGAGCCTCTGACTAGTACCATGGTAAACGGTGACATTGTTTCTGACACTGAAATATATGTCGATGAAGAAACTGCTAAAAATGGACGTAAAGACGACGTATATGATTTTGAAGGCTGAACTCAAGAAGTGATTTGGTTCTTAAAATGTTGTGTTGAAAACGCATGGTAGTTAATGATCAACTTAAACCAAAAAAAAACCTAGTTAGTGATTGTAAATACGCAACTGCTACTATCTTCGTTAAGTTTAATGTAGTGTAACATCGTTCGAGATGCTCTCATTGAGCAAATGCCTAGACGTATGACGATACTTCCCTTTATTTTGTTCGCATATTTTGTATAATCACAGTGTGTTCCAATAAGTTTGGATCTTTAAAGTATATATAGGTATGAATATTCTAAAATCATCTCGATGAATCTCTCTAATTTGATTTAGTTTATTTGTGTATTGGCACGAATAATGTGATTTTCATTCCACCTGAGCTCGGTTGGTAGGTTAGTAGGCCCATATGAGCGTTCCGTTTATTGTGAATATTAGAGTAACGAGACTGTTATATTACTATATTAATTAAGCCAGGTAAGATTAATGTCGTAAGGTAGCATACCTATTTCAAAAGCCCCATTGACTAAAACACTAAATCATAAAGTAAAGTGGTCTGCATGTCTAGATAGAAGTTCTATAGCTGACAAATTGGCGGCCACGCATAACATTATCAATTTTCTGTATCATGAACGTGTAGATATTTTGCTATGAGAGCCTAAGGTCTTCGTCAGCTGTAGTCAAATATATTCATTCAGTAGTAAACAATGTCCGTACACTACTCCTGGGAGGCCTTAGTGGTTTAAAATTGCCTCTGCTAATTGTTGCACCACATGTACAAAAAACCTAGTTAGTGAATGTAAATACGCAATTGCTATGATCAGGGGCGTAGCGAGCGGGGGGTGTGGGGGGTGTCACACCCACATAATTTGGTCGCTGTCGGCAAATTTTGGGTCTGTCGGCAAAAGGAGAAAAGGTGAAGAGAGCGGAAGGGGAAGAAAGAAGGAAAGCTGAATGGAGAAAAGGAGAACGGGAGCTTCTTCCGTGCCAAATTTGACTTAAAATATGCACCAAATTGCATCTAAGGACGTTTCAAAACTAAAAATTTTCCAAAGGGGAGGGGTAGACCCCCTACCCTTAGACCCCTCCCCCATTTCAGTCACCACTTCCAGATCCGTCGGCAAATCAAATTCTCCACACCCCCCCAACAAAAACCCCTTCGCTACGCCCCTGGCTATGATATTCTTTAAGTCTAATGTGGTGTAAAATCGTTCGAGATTCTCTCATTGAGCAAGATGACTAGACGTATGACGATACTTTCCTTCAATGTTTCCATATTTTGTATAATCACAGTGTGTTCCAATATGTTTGGATCTTGAAAGTATTGTGTTATAATATTCTTAAAACTATCTAGATGATTCTGTCTAAAATGGTATAGTTTAGTTGTATGTTGGCACGAATAATGTAGAATAAAGTGATTTTCATTCCACCTTAGCTCGGTTGGTAGAAGCAATAGCACATTCTAATAAATAGGCCTACCTGAGCGTTCAGTTTATTGGGAAAATCAGAGTAACGAGACTGTTTTATTACTGAATTAATTAAGCCAGGTAAAGCTTATCTCGCTAGGTCGCATACGAATATTAAAAGCCCTACTGACTTAAACACTAAATCATGAAGTAAAGTAGTCTGCAAGTCTAGATAGAAGTTCCCACTAGCTAACGCTACCCATCACTAGATTTTTGGTATCATGAACGTGTAGATATTGTGTTATGGGAGCCTGAAGTCTTCGTCAATTGTAAACAAATCTCTGTACGCTGCTCCTGGTAGGCCTGAAGTGGTTTAAAGTTGCCTCTGCTTACCAAATTGTTGCACCACATGTACTTCCATTCATGTTCTTCAACATCCAAGTCGCAACAGTTTTGATCTCCTCCCTGTTTTCCTTTTGGCCCTTCTCTTGAAGGAGAATACTTGGGGTGGATTGATATAACTATAACAGGAGTATTTCGCCGTAAGCCAGCGATTAGCTCAAATGTACCTTCAGTCAATAAATCGTGTTAACCATTGAGACATATTCATCCTATTAATGTGTTTAGAATAATTAGAATACCAGCTTGAAGAATTTGTTACGAAGTACAACTTAATAATTGCACTTTGAATATTACCAAGAAAATACGGAACAACACTAGTTTACCATTGTTTTTGTCTCCTTTGTATTACATATCAACTCTTGTTCAGAAAGTAATAACGACATGGTATACTACATGTAATTAAATATAGATTAAGCCCACCTATATTGAGAATGGTAAATTCGTAACATTTAATTTATATGTATCCTTTTACATGAATAAGGATTACCGTTCCGTTGGAATTTTTGAAAAGAGAAGAACATCACCACTCACTCGAATGTCAGAATTATTCCATCGAATTTGAAAGCCATAACTATCCTCTTGATATGCGTATAAAATACAGCACCATGATTGGACACAGTTTGTAACAAAACTATTTCTATGGTTTCTAACATCATCAGGCTTACATATGCAGTTAAAAATAAACTGCAACCATACATCTTTAAACTTACATTGCGGGAAGACACTTGCGACTGTTAATAAACTATCAACAACTTTAAAACCCCAGACTTAATTGGATTTAAAATCGCAGAAAGTTTAACCTTCTCTCGATTTACAGCCTAAATAAAATTAAAAGGTAGTGCATTTAAGCTCTTTGATGAAATCCTCTGGTGGATTCGGTAAACCAATAAATATTTATACTAATTGAGAGATTTTAAACGATGAAATTACGTCAAATAGAGGTCAAATCCCGACTGGTCCAGATACGGAGGCTATTATTGAGACGGAATAGTTTGAGCTGATAATTAAAACGAAATAATTCATCAATGCTGTGCTTGAATACATCACCTTACATAATAACAGGGCACAAGGTAAATTCCCTAACTAAATCAGAGAGAGAAATTTGCTCTTTTGCAATAAGAGGTAATTGTTTGAAATTGTTCAGAACAGAAGTTAAATCATTTTTAAGTAGCTCTGCTACCATGTGTCGTCAGTATATTGGATACATGACTTTCAGTACCGTTAATTGTAATACAATTAATATAAGTAGAATAATTAACTCTGAGAGAAAGGATTTCTGCATAAATAATACATGAGTACGGGCCCAAAGGAATTTTCTCTGCCATTTCTTTGAATTTGAAAGAAACCGGTCACATAACCGTTAAAAAACACATGCCAGAGCGTTGTTGTAAATAGTATACATCGAATGTTTGAAACTGTTCCCAAACTTATAAGAGAAATTCAAATCATTAGTATGATAACTCAACTCTGTAACAAATCTAATATTTTCACCAATACATCTACCTTTGAGGACACCGGTCTGGTTTGGACTAATCAGATGCTGGATAACTAATTCCGACCTAGCCGCAAAAGCTTTATTTCCAAGTTTACAGTCTGTATTTACAAGAGAAATAACACGGTAACTGTGAAGCAAAGTGGAATCCTTTTCCGAAGATGAGATGCGAGTTTTCACACCGCGGGTGTGCTCTGGAGACAGTGAATCTTTACTATAACCATAATTAATGGAATCGACCACCAGATGACCAAATCAAGTGCCAAATTATTTGTGTAATATAGCCGAAATACCATATATTCAATGAGCGTTATCATTATGTAATATATAAAGTGCATTAGAGCATTCTTCCAAAGTGAGTTCATCATCACTAAGCTTAGAGACACCATCGCATAATTCAGGGTGATCTCAGTCATAGAGGAGAGATTCCGCAGAAGTTTTGTCGGAGCTAAAAACTATAGAAGGGACTAACTCCATGCCAAATATCGTTTCCGTTATTGAAAATATGGCTCTCTAAGTTCAAGAGTTGACGAATATGATTATTTCTATATTTCATTTTTCTATATTTAAAAATTCATTGTTTATCCCTGTCTCTCCTCAACCCATGTGACTCTTGACCTGATAATAGTTCCTTTCAGCTTATACTCGTAATAAGATAATATATTATTCTGTGCATCATTAAGCTGAGGTCGAACCTCGGCATATTCGTGCATTAAGAGCTGTTGCTCTAAAATTGAAATTTTATACAAACGTTTTCCCTCATTACGTCGTCGCTCAAAAGCCTTCTGCTTATAATACTTTATGAAGGAAGACAACATTTAAGTTAAGGTGCTACTTTATTGATGCATGGGTTTGCTGAATGAGGATTTTCAGTTTCGAATCCAATAATATCATTTATAATGTTTATAAAAGAATCATCATTTATTAGAGAATTTATGAACTTTTAATAACCAGGACCCCTATTGTCAGGAGTAATCATAACTAATAAAACCATAAATGCAAGTGTCGTATTCTGAGAATTTTTTTCTCCATATATCAATTAGATTAAAGACGGCCATTAAAGAAAAAAATCATCTAAAGCCTTAACATTTTACATTCAACGTAATCCAAGCAACAATCCCAATTGAAATTAGGTTGAAGTCTTAAGCCATGACAATCGCATCGCCCTGAAAAAAGCATGATTGGATAGTCCCCTAAAAAAAGCTGGAATATATACGTTAGGGCCATATACCTCAACAAGAACGGTAATTATTTTATCCAAAAACATGAAATAAACAATAATTATATGTAAACATGTAAGTGTGGGCTAAAAAGTAGACAATACAAATATTTTTTTTTATCGATGAGACAGGTGTGCGTTCCTGAATTAAAATGATTTCAAGTTTAAGTCTATGGAGGTGAACGAATAACCGTTAACGTTTTCACATTGTTTAAGACCTCTCGCTTTAAATGAAAGGAATTTTACCTTTGTCATCTAGTAAAAGTGTAAAGTTAAATGCATAGTTAATTATCATATGGGCACCACGCTTGGTGTATTTTAACTGTCAATGATATAATAAGACAAATAATTTGATTGGGAATTGCCTTATTTCGTTTGACCAGCAGATATTCATACAAGGTTCCAGGGAACCTACCCCCGATCTTTATAAAGTTCAGACCTTGACCTCAGATGGTTTTACATAATGTTTAACATGATAATAATCATTGGTGCACCGTTGTTCTTAATTATCCTTGTCGTTAAGCCCATAAAATTCGATTACATTTTCTCCAAACCTATATAAATAAATAACAGGTAAATTACTTTCAGGACGCTGAGTGAAAGGAGATATAACAATAGTGAAGAATAATTTGAGTTTCTAACTTAGCCCTCCGACAATTTAGAAAAAAAAAACGAGCTGTGTAATGAATAGTTTCATCCCTTTATTACTCCATCCAAAAATTGCGAGAACTAAAGTATCTGGAATAACCAGCTCCGTCAAGTCGGGACTATGTACATCAAGGATATTTCAGAAATTATGGTCAAACAATTCGTATACTCAGTTTAGGGATAAATTTAATCTGGCAGGGTTTCCCAACACAACGCTGTTTGGTACTCGTGCAATTTCTCCGGCTGGGAAAGTTATATTTAGGCTGAGGTTACCAGCGACCCAGAAGATCATCTAATAAATGTTATTTCTAATACTCCAAGTCTTTCAAAAGCGGTTTAATCTATTTTCATCCGGTATATTAACTCTAATCCCGACACACGAAAAGTAATACAATTAATATTAATGTTCTAAAGAACTGTTTTGCTTCCAAGAATGTTCGAAACTAGATTGTTATTGTTAAAACAAAAACAACTAGCGTAAACGAATATAAATACATATATAAAATGTAGATGCGTTACAATCTAGCGGTCAGAAATTTACAAATTTTGTTACAGATGATGCAAAAATATTCCTCCATCTTACAAAACTTTCTAAAAGGGAGAGGTTATGCCTCCCGTAGTACGTATGCCCCCTCCATGCCCAGTTACAAAATCTTGTTTGCTCCTTTGCCTTTTACGGAAAACTAATGCATTTGATAGATGATTAAATATGTAGTTTTGAGTTCAGATACATCAAAATAAAATTGCAATTTTGCCTGACATGGCATTATCTTTCATGAGCGTATTTTGTCTTTGACCGGGGGATGGCTCACTCAATTTCGCAAAAGAATATTGTTTTCGTTGAAAATTCCCCTTTTCACTCTTGCTGGACCTGTGCAATTTCACGTAAATGTAAGCGTGGAATTAACTTATGGCATTAGTCATGTTTAATGAAGAACGTAATAATGTTAAATGTAAAACCATTTACATAAATTGCGCGGTGGAAAAAAATGGAGCAATTCGATTAAACCTAAAGTGGATGTATGAAACTGTTTTAATCAGTTAATAGGTAACGTTTAAATCCATATTTACCAATTTGTTTCACATGAGAAGCAAAATGAAGAACAACATGCATTGAAATAACGAAAGCAATCAGTCATAAGTAACAAGACAAGTTTCGCTGCATTTTGTAAATAGCCAAAGATTATTTTCACGGTGTACTTCTTGGCACCTTTCATTTATAAAGGTGGTTCTTCCTTTAGGGCATAGATACTTGAATAAGGGAAGACGGGTTGTCTCACTCTGTATTATTTCAAAGCTACATATTTGGCCATATCGAAAAAAAGATCTGTATGGTAAGTACTAATTTAAATATGTCCTTATAAATTTTGGTTATCTGAATATTACATTTTACATTTGTAGTTGATATGTGAGATAAAGACACTTCATTAAATAATACAGTTGTGCTATGGTGCTACTACAGCTTTTAATTTCCTTGATTATTTGATTGCATTGATGCATATTTTCGTTAACATTGTGTTTTTATCACCTTCGTTTTGACAAATTTGTTCAAATGTCTTTTATTGCCTTGTTTTTCCATCTAGAATATTAATACTCTCTTTGTACACATGTTTAGCTTCGAAGTCTGTTTGTTTAGGGAAATTCGCTGAGAACATAACAAATAAGAGAATTCTAATATAACAACTTAGCACACAGTGTAATATGTTTAATCCCTTTTAAATCAATTAACGACCTATATGATTGTTGATAGTGTATTATTTGGGCACATTTGTCTCTGGTGGTACCACTATGATGTAGTTTGCTTTTTCCGAATTTAATAAAAAACTCAAAAAGGAAACAATGCACGTATTAACATTTGCACATAACATTTATAAAATCTCACATTCTTTTAAAATACTAAACCTTATAGAGTCGTGAATAAATGCAGTAATATTCAACAATTCTTGGCGAGTCTTATGCATAACACTGATGTAGTTTCCTCATATAAACTCAAAATATCGTCTTTTTTTGTATTCCAAGCTACAAAAACAAACATACTCTTCGCCACGTTTGGTCTTTTCTAGAAACGTATATATTTCCTGCGATTAAACCCATGCTATATATTGTTACGTTGGAGTGCTTCTCCTCAATTACTTAAGGGCTCCGTTATTAAAATATAAAATTAACAGCAGATAAAGAGAACCTCCAGACATTGTAGAAAATTAACTTTAATTATTCTGATATGACAATATTGTTACTGGAGTGCAGATCAAGGAAAGTACATGTGAACTCACTCTCTGACGTCTGGAATGCTATTTCTTCATACTACAAAATACAGTATTTAAGTCATTACGACTTCCTGAGAAGGGGCGATAGCCTCTCTGTGACATAAAATCTTGGTCACAGACTCTCTTACTTATAATTACTAAGGCACATAGAAGAGGGCTATGACTAACCATATTTTTATACACACGAGATGCAACAGGTTGTCATCTGTGTTTAATCTTGACTATTTTATGGAATTAAGACAATGGGGACTTGTACGACTTTGATGTGGGTGAGGGGTAAATTAAATCGGAAACAGGAAGTAAGTAGTAACTCTTAAGACAAAGAGGCATGAAAGCAAATTCTTAAAGTGATATTATAGGGGATATTACTACATACTACATTGCAATATGAAGAAGAATCTTTCATTCATATATAAATGTAATGAATACTGCCTACTTTCAACTTGGTGATTCTATTAAATCTAGTCATCCTCTCTGTATAACGTAAATTAATTAAGCTCTTTCTAAACTATGAAAACATGCTAACTGGACTTTCTTGAATTAAATTCACCTAATTTGTGATAAAGTGGATAACGTATTGTAATTAAAGATGACATAAGAATATACAAGATAACAAACTTTTATATCAGGAGGGACAATGTAAACAAATATGTGTGAATAGGTATCTTCTAGCATAGAGATATTATAAATTCATTAAGTATTATTTGTAGATTTACTCATGTACATTCTTCAACAATATAAAACATTATAGTTGCGTATTCTTAAAACATCTATGTGATTGTCTTATTCATTCAAATAATATTCCTAGCTGAATTTACCAATGAGTTTTAATTGAGCTTCTAGGTCAACTATTTAAATAGTATATATGTTTATAACAAAGCTGTCATTGTAGATGATGATACCACATACAAAATGATAACCAATACCCATTTTCGACCTAAACTTTGTAAACTTAAGAATAAGATTATAATACATTTCGTAAACTACAAGAAGAAGAATTTAATAATCAAAATAACAAGTTTACTTCCTTTTCATTGTAGCAAAATAATGTTGCGATATTATGCAAGTGATCTACTTAAATTACAATGAGCTGAGCAAAGAGAACATCGGCCAAACCAGGTATAACAAAAACTTAATGTATCAGGTCATGGATACTTCCCAAGTTGACGTGAATGATTTCGAACTATTTTGCTCTTCCTTGTGTGCTTAACTTACTATACAGAAAGTAAACATAGACACAAGACCAAACAACGAAAAACTGATGAAAACTGTTAACCTGGCATCGACTAGAAGAGAGCGGGAACCAGTATCTACAAAAAGTAAGTATTCAACTTGGGTACATATATTTTATCTTAATAATCCTTCCCAATACGGATTTCAACTTGCTATAGAAAACCTCATCGGTTGTTGGAATGTATTCGCTTGCACCTCTAACCCCTCTCACGGGTAAACGAATTCCTCCTTTTCGAAAGAGAATTGACAAGACACCATATCATACAATAATGTTGTAAACAATTGTCAATTAAAGCATTTGTATTTTCTTACAATAGAGTAAATATTAATCCGGCTTCCAGATTTCGAGTTACAACTATTAAAATGAAATTTCTTCATTTAATATTTTTACAGGTTCATTGTGTGCCTCACTGTTGTCGAGTCATGATGAACATATACCTTGCAGTGGTTATTATCACATCTCTGATGTCCACTACACAATGTGAGTTTGAAATATACTGTTTTTTTTCCCTTCAGATTAAACATGTCTTTATTTTGAGCAGACATGATACGTAGATGTTTTCCCTTTAAAGTCATTCAACATAGCACATTGTCATATGTCATATATTTTTTTCTAATCTCCTGTTACAATACGTCTCAGGAGCTTAAGAGCAGTGGCGGAGCGTCCATACAGTCAGGGGGGCATCGACCCCCCTCCCCTCCCGACGGACTCAAATGGAATGCTGGCGCCCTTTTCAGCTTTTACCACTTTTGACTTATTCGCGATTATTGACTTTATATCGCGCTCTCATCTACGTATTGACATTTGTCACATTTTCTTGGTGTAATTTTCTGACAAAATGCTCTAACGTACGGCGGTCTTTAATTTATCGGCACTTAATTGCGTTGTACGAAACGAAGCGAAAGAACTGTACGGGGTTTTCGATCTATTTATTCGAAAAAATGAAAACTCACAAAGATACCACAGGGATTGTGATGAAGCGCATGAACTTTCAACACCCATATAAACTTCCGAGTTGTCACAAATGGCGATGACACATATATTTATTCTTCGTTTATCTGCAAATTAGCAAGGCCCGGAAAGAGTAATTTCCGGCGATCTAGGGAGTATATTTTTTTACTCAAAAAAGTTCTGTACGCTCCGCGCCAACCTGTGGTGGCGCTCCGCTTAGATATTGTCGAAAGCGCCCCTACAGGTCATTCTCGCCCCTGGCCAATACCCCTAGCTCCGTCACTGCTTAAGAGACAACCTTACTCATATCAGCACTCAACCCGGCTTTACTTAGGCTATGTCACATGACACAGGATGATTAGATCAGCAAAACCATAACTCCTTTGTTGCGATATGTTAATGGAAACTGAACTTAACTACTACACCATTAATATTTTTTATTTCATCACAAAGAATTAACAGAAGGAACTGTTAACCAATATTAACGTATTCGACTATTAATTGAACAATATTATTTTACTTGTCTCTAGGCAAATCTGAATTCGTCGAGGAGACAGTGGTGGTTGGTAATTCTATCGAATTGATTTGCAGCTGCAGAAACTGTTCTCAGAATCGGCCTGTCTGGCGGTTTAATGGTCAAACCATATTTGCCGATGGCTTAATACCAAGTGACATAGGGTTCGATAATGTTCATGGGGTCTTTATTACCGACACATCTTCAGTTTTGAAATTTGAAAGCTCAACGTCAGAAAATGAAGGAAACTATTCCTGCATGAACGGCATGGATAATAATATCTACATACTGCATGTCACACGTAAGGATCTTTTAAAAATCATCATTTAAGATATCTTTTGTTGGAATCATCTAAATTTATATAGCTGGCAACGGTGATAAGTTGCCAAACTGTGAGTCCTAACACTAAATGATGTAACGATACTCCCATGTTACAAGTGGAAACATTACATCATATGGGGAATACAAGGGTCACAATGCGCGCTTAGTTATCGTGTAATTTTGATATATACAATTGGCAGGTCTTAATTAACACATATAAAAATTAACATTTGTCATTTTCTCTCGTTCGTTCAATAGCACTCATTGTTTCAGTTGATATATGATTCTAAAGTAACATCGTTTAGATACCACATAGCTTCCGGCCGCATTAATATTTTTTTATATTTTTAAACCTCCTGGACCTCAGGGCGTCGCGCGGATGCCGTATTTGTCCGCTTGTGGTCTTAATTTCTGGAATTTGATTAATTCCACAACAACATGCCCTTTTTTCTTATAAAATCATTAGTGTCCTTTTCAAGCCTCTTTATTGTCATCATACAATTGATCACTTTATGTAGTTCATAATTTAACATATCAATGTTGAACTTTCATTTCAGGTCCGATAGTCTACTTGTTATGTATGAAGTCAAAATGCCCAGACAAACTTTATTTTGATCCATCACTTCTGTATGAATTCAACTGTTACAGTGATCAGCTCAGTCCAGAGAGTACTTTTATATGGAAGGTTAACAATATCAAGTTGAACGGAATAATAACAGATAGCTATTACAAAATGCATGCGGATAACACGACGTCCATTGGCTCCACTTTGACAACCACACTACACGAAAATGTTAAAAGTGTTAGTTGTTCGTTGGGGGATGCGACTTCCGTTATAATTGCAGAAGGTACTAAAGCCTCATCAAGTATTTTTGTATTTTCACATGAGCTGACACCTTTGAATGTATCTTTACACTTTTGTATGTTTTATCATTGGCACACTATCCAAGAAACTTTGAATTCCTACATTTGTTGTAAATACAGTGTGACTTACCAAACCAAATCAGTGATCAGCAAAATCAATGTGAACTGAATTCAAGAATCTCTGCTGCTGATAAGTATTATATGGCTTACCCTTGTAACGCTTTGAGTTAATGTGTGGAATGCAATCATTGTTGGTTCTTAATGAAATTCAATGTTAAACCATGCTTAAGAAATATTGAAGTAATAAGATCCTGCAACCCACGATAAAGTCAAGTTTGAAATATTAAATTTAGTATTCACAGAACTAAAGACAAACCAAAACGTTTTCTTTAATTTCATTTAGTATCGGATCACGAAGATAAAGGTGGAACATTCGCTGCACCGATTATTATCACTATTGCTTGCATTGCTATACTAGCAGGAACTTATACATTCTGGAGACACAAAAACGAGTGTAAGTACAAAATACGTATGGACATTTGTTGGAAAACGATTTGTGTTATTGATGGATCTTTCATATAAATAACATGGCAGACCTTATTATGAGACGTACTCATCATATTTTGATATATACTATTAAACCAGATATTGTAGATGTCTACCGTTAAGTTAAATAAGATGAAAACCCAAGTAGTAGTTTTGGCTTACATTATAGAGACGTTTATAGTGAACAACTGTCCCAGACAGCTAAAATATAATTTTATTATTTGTTATGCCGTTCGGGTTAAACATTTGTATCAGACGGCTGTCATTTTTGTAAATTTGTGTTGTCATAGTGGTAGTAAGATATCAAACCTTTTACCTTCTTATATATTCATTTTATATTTTCATGGAAGGGTGTACGTAGTGCTGATGATAAAACCAATGCTATTTCTAAATAAAATTAAGAAGTAGCACATATTTCAGGAACCGACATATGCTTGTAACGCAACCACAAGAGAAGTTGACCAGTGGAAGTAGGGTTCAACTTCCACCATTAGTCGCCTACTCAGAGAGGATATATGTACAAGTATATCAAAATTGATGCAAATGCAATATTCTCATTGTAATAATGAGGGTAATTGCTGTTAATTACCACGGATTAAATACAAGGGAAATACTAAATGCAATGATTAACTGTCATTTTAATTTAACGCTTCAAATCTCCTAATACTACTGAATCTACGAATACTGATGCGTGCCCTCCTTATTCGTGCACAATAGTCCTTTTTTTGTCGATTACTGGCGGGAGAACATCGTATTCGCTCCCTCGGGTTGCGGGACCATGAATGGGGATGCCGTTGCCCTAGGACAGAATTGACCTTTCACTTGCTAATACATCGGTAACCTAAATACTGTTTGGAAAATAATAAATGTGTTTATTCTATATTCCTCTGGCTTGTCATCACTGCAGATGTATGGCGGATTTTAGTGTCTTGGATAATGGTCACAATGCACTTTTAATGTTGCCAAAACATAATAATTACAATACAACTATTAAATAACATAGGGGCAAGGGTTAACATTTTCCTGCGATAAGCAAACTATGGTACATATCATATATAATATATAATAAATACAAAGTAACACTTGACATGAGTACACTCTCCTATTTAATGCATGCCCAAAGTACACCAAAATAACTAACGGTGACATGACCCATCTAGCATATTCAAGATTCAAACTGGTCACCTCAAATGACAATCGATGAACTCTAACATGGTCACACCCTTTATAACTAAAATAAGAGTCCCCGAGGGACATCCCTCAGCTAGTAAATATAACGACACAATAACAAGTGAACAACTAGCACACTTACTGACTTCAAACCATACACAACTACTGACTTAAAAACAAACCACGGGCTATATAACCTAGCCTGTCTGCTGTATCTGATCATATGGCATCTGTACCGATAAGTGGGTGACTACTATGGTTAACTTCAAACGGAACAACCTTATTAGTGCCTCGTTTGACATATACACAATATATCGACACATCTACTGACATATGGCTACAACTCTAGCAACTTAGAAGTTCACAGGAACTTCGGTTATTCCTATCTTCATGTCAACTAAGAAAAGTGTATTATAGGACCTAAACATAGCTCGAACAGACGATATTTAGTTCTAAAATAATTAATACGAAGGTATGACAATAAAATGGTAATGCGCGATAGTACTATTACAATATATAATTAAATTATTAAAGACAGAGAATTAAACAAAGCCATGTGTTTTAATACTGGATTCGGAAAGGGGAAATGGTTCACTACACATCCCACCGAATACTTAAGATAACCTAAAGTAACAAGGTCTAACAGTAGTAAACAGTGGTAAAGACTACCACAGACCACACAGGAACAGTGTACACACCCAAGAAGAGCTTAAACAAGCAAACAATGGAACTAATTCACGCAGAGTCACTGAACCTATAGTTAAAGTTACATACTTATGTAGGGACCTACATGGAATAAAGAAAAAGGGGAGTGAAGGGGAGACTTTATGTCATATACAGCGGCACAGCATGTTAGACACTACTAATGGGAGTTATAAGAGGTGCCACAAAGAGCTTCAATATTTTATAATTGGAAGGCATGTAGCGCGAAGATGTCAAATTTAGTAGACTTGAACGACTTATCAGCTTAGTGCTTGAATTTTCAACCAGTGATGTGATATCTTTCAAAAGTTTAAGATGTTGTGTGTTAGCCATTGATAAGTTCTTCTATCACATTTATGCCTAGAATAATGATGATGGTTGGGTTTGAGTCTCTTTTAATAATCCACCCATTAAGTTAAGACATTTTACTTTCAACATTGCAATTGACATTGAAAGGGTTTGCATAGAACGGATTATTTTGAACATATTTAAGTTACAAATCTCTCCTGTTACATTTTTTATACAGTTCTGTCAACAATATCTAGGTGAGAAATCAGCATGTTTTATCATATTTGTATCAATATTTTCTCAATGCAAGAATTTGACACAATATTACTATTATTGTTAGAGTTAACGATGGTACAAATATTTTTAGTAGGGGTGGTGGTGACAGTAGTAGTATTACTAACAACAGCAATAGTAGTAGTAGGTGTACTGAGAGTTGTATGTTTAGTGATAGGTGTAGTGGTAGTGATATGATAGCGGTAGTGGTAGTGTTGGTGGTAGCGGTATTGGTGTTAGTATATAATGGTAGCATTCCATTAGCATTATTAGTTGTACTAATATTTTATTTGAGGAAATGAAAACAACGGAGATAAAAATTAGTTAATATTTTTTTAAGATACCCCTTCTCACACAGTTTTCTGCCTGCTAGGAATATACTAAGTAATCCTCAGCACCAACAGGAGAAGAATATTGAGACTGGTTTGCTTCCAGGTAAGAATACCACATGCTGTGTTTTATATAAAGCTACACGCGTTACACTTTGATGTTCTCGTGGCATATTATCTTTTGGAATGGTTATCTTCCTCCATGTTCGTGTTTTACTGCTTAAATGTGACTGCTAACATGCATTTAAAATTTCAGATTTATAATTTTCTTACCAGTTCCATATGACTCTGCTAGATGTGAAAAGTTAAAGTCTTCACTCTTTCTGTTCCCTGTTTTAGAACCTGAGGCTATTGCAAGCCATATAGACCTTCGATCTTTTGAACGTCAGAATATCTGTTTCCGAGGTAACATTTCTATTTCGCCAACAATTATTCAGTGGTCCGGTAAATTGGAAATTGGTAAAAGCAAGAAAGATGTCATCATTTCTTACATTCAAGGTTGGTCATCACTGTCACCTCAACTTCAAGAAATCGGTTGTCATGATTGTATAGTATACTGTTGGTGGAAACTTAATTATTGATATAAAGTACTCCAAAAGAAGATTAAATTTGATCACAAGTTGAAAGGGTTACGTTGACTTAACACCTATCTACGTTATCAAAAGTACATTCTCAATAAGATAACACACTTATATCAGTCATTCTAGAGGTTCGTCCTTACATTTTTATTTGCTTTAAACTGATTTCGAGAAGCAGTGATACACTTAGGTACGTTTCGTTTAACTTATATTTATAGAAAATGAGCAAGAAGAGGCAAAAGAGTTATGGAAGATTTGCTCTGAAGCTAAACTTACCATGCCAGAACACCCGAATATTCTGAAAACTCTCGGACACAGCACGTATGAAGGTAATGTATCAATATAGTTGAACATAAGAAATGTTAAAGAAGCTAAAACTCTGAACTGTAGAACTACCGGTTGGGCAGCCATGAATGTTGATACAATTACAATATTATCAGCGTTTGAACATTTCATGGAAATTTGTAGAACTAATATACACATTGTAAGTATAATAAGTATCGTCTATAAGTTATGCTTCTTTCCTTTTTACAACAGATTGTTTTTCTTTTTCTTTACAGAAATATACTGCTTAATACAAGATTATTATGGAATGACATCGTTGGATTTTTGCCTTGCAACAGAGTATAGCAACAACCCTATAGCAATTTCTGAAAACACCGTTGATACAAGTGTGGGATATGCTTATGGTGTCATTGAAGGCATGGCTTATCTTGACTCTCAACAGGTGGGTGTATGGTATCTTACACTTATAACAAAATGCTAATTATTTCCAATTTCAATGCATATTTGTGGTAGTACATTAATTGAATCGCCTGACTAAGATTCAAACTGAATGACGGCGGAGAATTTCAACATTGAAAAGCTTTTGCCGAATCTTACTTTTGGACATAATATGGAATTCTGTGTACTTACATCGTTATTAAATCACCGTTATTTCGTTGTTGTTTCCTTCTAGTGAACTCGGTAACAATGTTGTAAGAGGTACAATAGTTTCATGTTGATATTACGGGTTATAGTATCAGCGATGATGCGTTGTATTACCTTTTCAAACAGAAATAAAAGAATATGAAACAAACTGTTTCTGTTTGAGAGGTATCCCAAAAGCAATTTAATTCATTAGCACGAATATATGGTATATTGTTAGTGGTTAATAACTAACGGTATCAAATTCCTTTGAGAGATGAAGGAAGCTTCATACCAAGTCATTTTTAAGCAACGTGGTTAAATATTGAATTAACTAGATCTAGTACACTATTATGTGTAGAGTATGTCCGTATAAAATTACACTGATAATGAGATATGAGAAAAGAATTCGACCAGTAGTTACATTATTTAACTTAAAGGAATACTTCTTGACTGTAGTCGCCGGTTTGTAGAGCCGCAATGGTTTTACTTATTAGTTTTCAATTATTTGGCATTTCACCAGGGTAGAGTGATAGTTATATAGAAAGGGAATAGTTGACAAATTGACTATCACCATACAAAAATTGATTCTACATATAAGCCAAAGAACGAAAAATGATAATGTCGAAGTTCAAGTACGTCGCACAACTACACATTTTCAAAATTGTAAGTTTAACCATCAACAGTGTTTCCCTTCGTCTACTTTTATTAATATATTTGCCCCCAAAACACTTATCCATTACATATTATTTTTATATATATCATTTATAGTGCTATCATCCGGGACTTTGCTCCAGGCGAATTATGGTCAACAGCTTCGGAATTTGTAAACTTTACTGTTTTTGTCCCAAAACTAACGTCAACACATTTTTGAAATGGATTATATTAAAGGTATGCTATGTCAATATCTTTTGTCGTGTTTGCGCTATTGATGATATGTCCACTTCGAAAACTTATTCTCTACGTTTAAATATGTTCAATCTTTACAGGACGAGGAAAATGTATGGGCACTTCCTCCAGAATGTCAATCGTCTGGTACATATTCAGAGTGCAGTGACGTGTGGAGCATAGGGTTTACACTTTGCGAAATATTTCTTGGGGGTAAGCAATTCTTCACCCAAACTTGTCCGTATCAAGTACTAGTTTATATGTTAAAAATAAGATAACAAGTATATTTTATGGTCTCTGTTTTATATTTTAAGATATGGAATCATTACGCAAATATGTCCTACTGGAAAACAATGAAATGACGAAACATCTCGAAGAAATCAGTAAACCCCTTCAGTGTCCAGAAAAATTGTAAGTGAACTTTTCTACTTTAAAGTTGTTCTTTTGGCCAAACATGTCTTGCTGACATTGGAACTGTAAGCTTTTGGTATCGCAAATATGTTGTAAGTGTTATGTAGTAACCATTTATTTACAAGACTATTAATTTTCTAAAACCAAAATTTAAATGTAAAGTTACATTAAATTTAAAAAATGAGAGAGATTTTACAAAATGATTTTTCAGGTGAAAGAAATGTGTCTGCAATTTCCAATTATTTCAAGTCATAACCTTGAAACAACCAAACCAAAAGTCAAGACCAAAAATACCTAATAGCAAATGTTCTTACTGATAACATTATTCGATTACTTATTTTAATATTCCTTTTCTCATTCTTGTGTATTCAGGTGGGAAACGTTAAAATCATGTTTATCAATCGGACAACAAGATCGTCCAACTATCGATGCAGTAAAAACTCTTCATCTTCAGAAATCGCCAAAGATCGAGTATCTAAAAATAAAAAAACAACAGGTAGACAAACGCCATATTTTGTGATTAATTGTTAAAAGCTCTAAAATTACAATATTAGATCGCTTTCACGTGGCTATTAATTATTATATTTATCGACAAACTTCTTTTTCAGAAATCTTCACAGGACGACTACGAGACGGTAGTCAATCAAGAGGTAAGAAGACTCGATTTCTTGTTTTGATTTCAGCTGAAAAACTACAACAATAGATAGTATTCCAGTGGAAAAATAAACCAGTTTTTCTTTTAATTGGACAGACTATCGATCAGCTATCGACGTACTAAAATCTCTTCTTTCTCAGAAATCTTCAAAGACAGTCTACGGTATAATGGTAAATCAAGAAATAGGAAGATACAAGTTTCTGTCCATTTATAAATTGTAAGACTACCTTATTAGACTGACAATTGAAAAGTTCCCCCGTTCTTGTTTTGCACTTTTTGTTCTCAAATAGTAGAGACTAATATAATACAGTTTGCACACATATAATCGAATACGTTTTTAACATACATGTGTGCTAAAACCCTTTTACAATATTAGATCGTTAACGTCGTTAGTAATTATTTTTATTGTCACACTCCCTTTTCAGAACTCTTCACAGGACGACAACGATAGGGTAGACAACCAAGAGGTCAGAAAATACCATTTCTTGTGTTTGCTAGCTGAAAAACTAAAACAATAGATCGTATTCCCAGGGACAGCTAAATCAGTTTTTCTTTTAATTGGACAGACTATCGATCAGCTATCGACATACTAAAATCTCTTCATTCTCAGAAATCTTCAAAGACAGTCTACGGCATAATGGTAAATCAAGACATAGGAAGATACAAGTTTCTGTCCATTTATAAATTGTAAGACTACCTAATTAGACTGACAATTGAAAAGTTCCCCGGTTCTCGTTTTGCACTTTTGTTCTCAAATAGTAGAGACTAATATAATACAGTTTGCACACATATAATCGAATACGTTTTTAACATACATATGTGCTAAAACCCTTTTACAATATTAGATCGTTAACGTCGTTAGTAATTATTTTTATTGTCACACTCCCTTTTCAGAACTCTTCACAGGACGACAACGATAGGGTAGACAACCAAGAGGTCAGAAAATACCATTTCTTGTGTTTGCTAGCTGAAAAACTAAAACAATAGATCGTATTCCCAGGGACAGCTAAATCAGTTTTTCTTTTAATTGGACAGACAATCGATCAGCTATCGACGTACTAAAATCTCTTTTTTCTCAGAAATCTTCAAAGACAGTCTACGGCATAATGGTTTATCAAGAAATAGGAAGAAACAAGTTTCTGGCCATTTATAAATTGTAAGACTACCTTATTAGATAGACAATTGAAAAGTTTTCCGGTTCTTGTTTTGCCCTTTTTGTTCTAAACGTTTGGCACACATATAATGGAATACGTTTTTAAGATACATGTGTGCTTAACCTTTTTTTAAATAATAGATTGCTTTCAGGTGGCCAGCAATGATTTTTATATACACAATTCTTTTTCAGAAATCTTCACAGGACGACAACGAGAAGGGAGACAATCAAGAGGTAAGAAGATATCATTTCTTTTTTGTATTTCAGCTGAAAACTGCAACAACTAATCGTTTTCCCGGGGACAAATAAACATTTTTTTATTGTGTAAAGTGAGTTGGCTTGACGTTTCGATCCTAGCAGGATCTTCTTCAGAGGGCTAAATGTCAAGTAACGTGCAGAAAGTTTCTTTCATTCTTCTCTCCATTCCTTGTCTACTAATCCCTTACATCTTTCTCGGTGTGTTCACAATGCTCATTAACCTGTCTGTATTCTGTGCGTGTTTTTGTTCCTTCTGTTACTGTGCGTTACTTGTCATTAGCCTATGAAGAAGATCCTGTTACTTTTACACATTATCTTACACAGAGTCTGAAGTGGATAAGCTGTTTGCTTATAGCTTTATTTTGATTTTCTTTAAATTGGACAAATAATCGACCAGCTATCGACGCACTAAAATCTCTTCTTTCTCAGAAATCTTGGAAGACCGGCTCCGGCTTAAAGGAAAATCAAGAGGTGGTAAGGATACAAGTTTCTGTCCACTCATAAGTTGTATGACTTCCAAATTAGACTGTCATGTTCTTGTTTTGCCCTTTTGTTCCCAAATAGTAGAGACTAACATATTAACGTTTGAACGCTTTAACGTTGCAAGTAATTATTGTCATCGACACATTGCTTTGCAGAACTCTTCAAAGGACGACTACGAGAAGGTAGAAATCAAAGAGGTAAGAAGATACTATTTCTTGTTTTTTATTTCAGCTGAAAAACAACAACAACAGATCGCATTCCCGAGGACAACTAAATCAGTTTCCTTTTAATTGGACACACGATCGATCAGCTATCGACGCTCTAAATACACTTCAGTTAACCTTTCGAATGTTTTTGTGAGACCACTATTAAACTGTTACTTTGAATGTAACATGTATCGAGGAAAGGGTTGTTATCAACTTTACAGTAAAGAAGGTATCCTTTTTTGGTACTGGTTAATACGTTGGTCAAAAAGACGTTCGTTGCGAGCTTTGTGCGCTATTATTTATTATTACCAAATAAACAATGGTTACGCAAGTAACATCAAATATGATAACCAAACATGATATTTAGCTATGGGAACAAGCAAACTACCAATCGTTGCGTATTTCTGACACTACCGCCTGTGAAACAGCTTACGTGCTGATTTTATCGGCGAGACTTTATGCTAGTAATGAAGGTTAAGAACAGAGAAAGCATTATTTATCTGAGCAACATGTTAATGCCTAGTTATATATAGCAGAAACATTCATTACAATATTAGGGCAATTACACTTTCAGAATCTTAAATGACAGTAAAAGGGTTAGCATGTAATGTGCATCTAGTATGAAAAAAAAAGAATACCAGCAATCTTATATAAGCAGACTCATCGTTGATAAACGAAAGTCATTCATCTATGTTTTCAATTTAGTGACAAAATGTGTAAAACATTCGCATGTGTCGTCTACTTCTGTTTCTGTTGCTAGAAGCCACCCCTTGGGACAACTGAAGACGGTGATACTCTCTCTAAAAATCAATCAAAAGTCAATAAAGTTGAAGCTATTATGCAAGGTGGACTTACAGATGACTCATATGAAGACATGAATGTTCCAATTAATAAGTGATTTTGCTCATAGTTGGTTTGAATATTGATGACAAAAAATGGTGGATATAACAATAAAAGCAAAGAAGGTACTTTGCTGAATCTTGATAAGGGTTCGTTTGATAGTTAATTTGAACTTAATAAAAATTATGCATTATTTTGTTTCAATCTTATGTATTTATATATTGGTGTTGGAGTTTTCTTAGTAGCCTACTTTAAATATAAGTTATCGTTATTTTTACAAAATAATCTACTTCACGTGTACTGTCGTTGTATATTTGATAATATATCTTGCTCAAATCTTGCTTTTGGGAATAAGTGTCTAAGATAATATATGTAGTTCGACAACTGTTGATATTTGATCCCATGTATCCGTACATAATTTCGCAAAACATACACCTGCCTGGTTTAACTTTCACTGATGGAGTCATAACTGGCTTAGTTCTTGAAACTTTCCAATTCCAAGCTGCAACTATAAGATGTCTATACAGTGCCGGCCATAAGCTAGGCCAGGCTTTACCATCTTCACCCTAGTGATAGTACAGTGAGAAGCGGTTAGTGTTATTGTTAAGATAAGTCGAAAACAACTAGGCTAGGCTTAACTTCTTATAGGCTTGGCGTACTAGTCTAATGACATTCACATAGTCTTGGCATATGTGAACATTCATGGCGGCCAAACTTAATAGGCTTATACTAGGCCTAAACAGGCGCATTAGGCCCTGACGCAATATCCTAGCTAAGCCTATGCTAGTAGTTTAAGCCTACGAAGGCTAGTAATAGTAGTAACTTGTATCATTTTAAATGCTTACTTTATGCTAGCCCATACTAGCATATAGCTCTTGTAAAGAACTGAAGTGTGGGTTATCGATCAGCCTTAGCGGCTTCCTGACTCTGAAAAACATAATAGTAATACTTATAGTTGCTAGCAATGGCTAAGCCTCGACTGTTTAGGCGCATTGGCGCGACGAAACATATGTTCCAGCGGCCTTTGAAAGTGACAATTTAGTGTGGAAGTCAATTGGAGCTACAAATTCTGGTGGGACACCTTTAAAACGCTTTTTTTAGTCAAAGGTCACAACCTCGGTCATGTCAAAAAAATTAAACCATACGCATCTTAAGACACGTCTTAGTGAAGAACAGTTTGTGAAACCAAGATCCAGACAGAACTTTATTAAGAAACATCTTAGTGTAAGAGAAGTCCGAGAGCACTAAGTCCTGTATGGGAAAGTCGAGTTTAGTGAATCAGGTCCCAGGACTACGCAGAGAACGTATTTCACGGGACCGTGATTATCCTCTCGTCAACTACAATGATGAAGGTCTATACGATCGATATCGTTTCACGAGAAGGGGGCTGATGCGCAAGAGACAAAATCAACTTTAGGAGAAATATTCTATCTCTCGAAAAGGGCCCCGAGATGAAAAGCGCTAAAGTGTAAAACCTTTACATTTTTTTCCCTTTGGATTGGCACATTTAAGAGCAAGGTGTGAACGCTTTTATTGATATTTGCCATAGTAATTTGTAAGTATATGGTGTAGTTCAATATGAACATTAAAATTAAAACAACGAAAAATGTGTCACCATTTGTACATATTCATGCAATGATCAATAAACGAAAAGTAACAACCTAACTTTAGCAAACATGTGGACAACTTGTTAAGAGCCTTAAAATGTGTTGAACTTGTGAACTCTGTTCATTCTATTTACATTGTTTTAATATTTATAACTTAAGTACCATTTTTGCCAAGCAAAGGAAATTATAAACAATCAAAACAATACATTTAACTGATAATTACTAAAGTTTTGTTTGTATTTAGTAAGGTGGATTCAGTGCACAATTAAAGTATTTACTACAATAATAAATCATAATTGCTATCTTCAGTACTCAGTTGTCCATATTACTCAAGGATACAACCGCAGCATCACAATCACTAAATTTACTATATCGGGATCGTTGATGTTCAAAATCACTATTTTCATGTCAGTATATGCCCATCCATGCTTAATAAAAGTTGAAAATTATCGTCTCCAAAAATTATATCTATGTATTTTCAAAGAGCTCCATGTTAATCTCTGTATCTTAATAAAAATGAAACTGATCACAATAAAAACAAATAGACACAAGTAAATAATATCCTTGTAGACTTTATATTATGTGATGAAGCTTTAAATACCTGTAACATAAAACTGGCTAAGTTGTTTGACAATGGACCTTAATTGCAAATTATTTTTTATAGCAAACTTTTTCTTTTATCTTAAAGCAGCAACATTGGTATGGAGACTTTAAAGTTAACACGTAGAGCAGGTATAACAGCACGTAAACATAAATGAAACCACTCTACCACAATTGAGAGTATACATGGCACAGCTTGAAAAAAGACGAAAAATAAAAGAAAGAAAATAACAACATCGCTACGATCTTTGGCAATTCTTGTGTTGAGCTTTAAATAAAGTTACCATTGCGACAGTAGAATGTAGTTCTCACAGACCAAGATGGTAAATAGAGTTAATTTGAGCAAGGTTCAGCATGTTGCCTTGATCAGTCGTCACCACATTCAAACTTTGCTAAAGCAATTGGGAAATTCTTCACCTTGTTGCCGACCATGCCATAAAGGTATATTAATACAGTACTCTAGTAATTAGATGTAAAAAATCTTGAAGTTTGCACTGAATAATCCACACTGTACGGAAAGTGAAGTTTAATCAAGAGATCGGTGGCAGTTGGTATACCACATATTTCCCTTGCATCATGAATAGCTACTCTATCTACAACTATGAACTACTGCTGTGGACTGCTGATATCACTTTCAAGAGAAAGAAAGTATGGCTGTCTTTTAGAAGCTTCGTTACTTTATGGCCTATCCTTCCACACTCGTCCTAATCTGCAGAGAAAGTAGTATCTACTTATTGTGGCATCATTGTCATTTAAAGAAAACAGACTTGTGAAGTGTTAAGACATGTTGTAAGTATAGTATTAATATAGTTTTTGTTTTGGCTAACTCACATTTATCCCACCATCGTAAATAGTAGTAAGACTTAAGACTATCATTACCTCAATAATGTTCCTACTACCTTTCATGAAATAGTAAATACAATTTTTGAGCACACACAGCATATATATTTAACCAGTGAAAGCTGAGGCAGGGTGGGAAACAGTCACACCACGGAAAGTTGAAGCTTTTTCACTGTCTGTTATAGGGATATCTTAAGGTAACATGCTAGGAAGTGCAAGGAAGCCAAGGGTATTCCCTTTTATTTTTACCCAAGTTGATTCAAAAGCAAGACGACTTCTTTCATGCTCAATAAGAAATATATCTCTTTTTGTATGCTATCATTGCCTGTATCTGTTTACGTAGGGATGTATTCTAAGCAAAAGATCAGCGGTTGCCAATGAATAAAGTATCCGATATTTCTCCTCGGCTGCATTTTCCTTTCTTCCTTGTAACTAGAGATGTAATCCTAAAATAGTAGCCTAGTACTGCTAAAAACAAGTAATACTAATGTGTTTGCTTTTAAAAGAAACACAAAATTGAGTGATGTAACACTAACGAGCTACAGACCCCCCCCCCCCCCATCCCGCTTACTTCCAGAAATGTTTTAAGGCCGATCCGCAGCTAGTAGTAACTTTTAAAACTTTAAGTACTAACTTACTAATATAAATACTAGCCCATACTAGCCTACCCCTTGGTCTTAATAACTGTACGAGAACAGTGTAGTTAAGCCGAGATCCAATCAGTATTTTACTACGATGCATCTTAGTGTAAGTCGAGTCCGCAAAAACCTACGTTCTATGTGCCTAATTCTATTTTAGTGAACAGGTTTCAGGTCCATAAACGTATACTTTAGAGTGTTAAAGTTCAAAATGGCTTTAAAAATGATTTAATTCGTAGTGTAAGAGTTAACTCCAAGATCCTGATTCTTAGGCTGGGGATTAAGTGATTGTTTTCCTAACAAAATCGGCATAACAATAGAAATATTTTCAAAGAGCACAATTGTTCATTATTATGTGATAAATGTTTCAGTTCCCTAGCTAAATAATCTGCCCTGCGAACAATGTGATCTATGAGTTTGAATCGATAACTGCCCTCTAGACCAGACAATTTCTATTATACAAGAAACAAAATCTTAGACAGCTTAGTCGATAAAGCTAAGTGATTGAATAGTCAATATCTTAAATGAGCATTAAATATTACAGGCGATCTTCATAACCATATATTTATAACTTAGCAATGTAATTTGCTACAATCAGCAATTCGATTTTATTCTAATCATTACAATGTTCACAGATGATAAGCAAAAACCAGAGTAGATGGTTAGGATAAGACGTTTCAATCACATTGTAATTTTCTTTCAACTAAGCTTTACAGGTACTTACAAGCTTATTATATATGACGTGGAGAAACCTCTGGTTGACCGGCTTCGGCTGGTTTGATGCTCATAGGGCGTGTCACATCCCTCTTGCAGTCGGCAACAGGTTATAGATCGGGGTTCAAGATACTTTTAAGCATGATCATCGAAGGAAAGGTTAACAAAAGAAGGTGACGACAGTTAGTAAATCACGGAGAACATTGTTGTCTGTATACGAATTTAAATCTCTTTGCTGTAAACTGCAGACAGACATCCGGGTGGGCTAAGAGAGATCCAAGGAGGTAAACCCACCAAAGGGCGGCCACGTGGAGAATGTAAATAGCTACTAAATTTAATATTATGATATGTGCAGTCAATATCAGGGAACAATAAAAACCATGACGTCATGTAAAATATAAACGTACACATGGTTCATGCATTAGTACATGAGAAGAGGCCCATTACATGTGTACGATGTAACATAATTCCACTAATAGTAGAATTGCATTTCGAGTTTATAAGTAGAATTTCAAATACAATTTCACTTCAATAGAATGCATTCCACGTAAGTTTAACTAAGGGATAAATGTTAAACGGCTTTCCATAGAGTCAGGGGTCTCTTGAATTACCCAAAAATATTGTCATGCATTCTGAATCGTATGCAGCGGTTTGCCGGCAAGAATGCGTTGGAAACGTTTTTTTGTGGGTAATTAAAACCGAAGAACGTAAATCGCCTCACCAATGGATTCGCGCCTGATAACTGCACTCTTACTGACTATGAGGAAAAGGGGTGGGCAAACTTCACCGGGAGTGCAACTGACATACTTAAGAAAGAAAAGGAATTCACTACTATTATAATTTATGTACCTGAGAGCCCTTGTTGGGGTCCAGGCAGAGGAAGGGAGGGGCGATTCTCGAAACTTAATATTGTTTAGATATTACATATTCACCTATAGCGAGTTCAAACCACTAAAAATACATTTGAAATGCGGAAATTTATTTTCTCTAGAATGTATTTCATAGTGTTCTCGTTAGTACACAGCCGGCATGACCCCCGAAAGATGTAGCGTCGTTAGGTATTTCTTTGTAACTCGTATAGATTTTTAAACACAAAAACACCAGTCAGAAAATAAGAATTACGGTTCCCGCTGAATATGATCTTGTGTCTGACTCGGCATGGACTGAGGACTGACCTCGTGCATAAAGCAATAAGTAAGATGCTACCTGCCAGCATTCAGGGGGTGTCCTATGACAAAATGGAATACATTTAAATCATATTTAGCTTAATGACAGAGAAGAATAAAAGAACAAAAATATGCTAATTTTTTGTTATCAGAAAATTCCAGCCAGATTTATAGCACCGTAAACCAGCAGAGAAAGCATCTAAGTATAACATAAACTGAAGCTTTTATTTTACTACAAATTTAATATTTGGCGAAAATGGTTACCAATAAATCAACCATTGAAAAAATGTGAACTAATTACAACAGAATCTTTCCTTAAGGTATTACCATCTGATAAAAGCCATTTGTTATGATCTCTACCGCCTATACAGCTAACACATGCATCATGCGTAATTTCATAGTCTTTCCACGCTGAACTGGTAACTTTATCTTCATATCGAACTACTAATTTGAGTTTTTGGTTTCATTTTCTTGTAGCTTGATGAAGAACATAAATAACAGCACGTGTTTACATTTTTTTACATTAAAAAGAGAGTTGGTAGCACACGGAAAAGAGCGTTTAATGGATCAAAAATACACGTATAAGCTAATATAACCCAAGATAGGATACTTATATGATGATTTACAGACATGTACTCAGTACTTAGTCTATGCAAGTTCTCTGAGTTCTTTGGCTCACGTTCGAAAAAAAAAATTAACAGAAAAAAAAAAAATTTTTGATATCAATATCTTAACATTGAACAACTGCTGGCGGGCAATTAGACACATTATGTTGGTGCGTGGTTCAAAAATGGCTTCATCGACGGCTGGTGGTGTTTTGGTCATGAACACTAGAGATAATTGCAAGTTAGTATATTTAAAGAAAGTAAACTCAATCGAATTAACTCCATAGAATTAACTAATAAACAGGTCAATGGCTAAGCTGCGAAGTATTACTAATAAGGTACAAAGTCTGATTTTAAAATTTCAAATATTAATCTCACTTTATAGCGACTTTTGCCATAACCATATATTAATAAAACCGATGCAGGTGAAAACTACAAATATATTTACTGCAGGGATGTGGACATTTATAATAAGGGCTGAGCTGTTTGAATGCAAAGCATTATTCGGTATGGCTATTTTCATTCTGATCAACTATCAAGAGCATACTATATACACTAAAGGAAATTGTAACTGTTGAACTTGTCATCCGTTGAATTAAAAGTTCACTTCGTTGTAGTCGTTTGGTTCTAACACGATGTAACTTGTATCTGCTGGTTGCGTCATATCTACCTGAGAATGCAACGTGTAGAGGACGTAGTTATATAATGTTCTTGAAAGGAAATATTGTCAAAGACCAAAACAATCGAGAACGATGGAACTGATACTCATCGTTGCAATTATTAAATTCCCCTGAAAAAAATTAATCAACCACTTAAGAAATTCCTAAATCTAAGAATAAGTATACCATTTTTCAAAAGGCGTACTTGGTCAACGGTGACTTTGAAAATGGAGCAACATTACAGATTTTTTTGTTTCAAATATTGTTCTTATTTCTATTAAAACAAATCAATATGTATTACATTTCAAATAATCTCAGATTTGCTAAGACGATTGACTCAATACTAAAGTGGAGTAGTGATGAAACTGTTAGTCAATGACAGTTTGTTTTTCTGTAAATTAGTTTTCATTAATACCTTTGCAATACCCTCATATAGTTCCTCGATTTTGTTGCGGACCTTCATGATGGTCGGTCTCTGTCGAGAGTTCTTGTGCCATGTAGAAAGCATCAGGTTGTATCTGAAAATAGAACGTTATTGTAAGTAATACATATTTAACTTGAATGGAACTTATTGCTAAGTTCTGAATGTGTTTAAGCTACGTAGTTTCAGAGATTAAAAAGTAATAGACCACATATGCGATATGATGTTTTTTTCAGCGATGGGGACTATTACGAAATAGCAATGGAGTTACAACCTTTGTTACCTTTATGTGTGTCTTCTTACTTACATACAACATATACTAGAGTTTCATCGTATCGTGCAGATTGTACAACGCAACTTCCAATACATCGGATAAGCATCACAAAGCTTAAACTCGCAAATAATGCAAGCATTTGTTAAATTACACCAGTGCTCAATGCTATAAATATGGATTTATGAAAATAAGTATTTTGTTCATACATGGCTCCAGGACAACAGTCTGGTTGTTCCAAGCATTTCAATTGCCTAATGTGTCCTTCTATTTCCTTGGCGGTATTCGTGTGGTATGGAGCTTCTCCTACGAAATAAAAAAAAAAGGCTAGTTATTTTCAGCACAATTATATGTGTCACCAACTGGCCATGCCAGACTTAACAGTAAATTTTGCTGAAATGTGTTCTACAACTTAAATTTTACATTGATAAAGTGTGTCTACAACTATAACTTACAACCCCCACCCTAAAAATCAAGAAAGTGAAGTATATGAATCAGCAACTGTATTCTCTTGAACGTCATTTCCAATTAATATGAAATTGGTAGTTTGAAATAATTACCGAATGAAAATATTTCCCAGAGAAGTATCCCGAAGGACCAAATGTCAGACGAGATGCCGTACTCGCTCAGAAAAATTGTTTCGGGAGGCAACCACGCTATGGGTGGATTTTTCTGGAAAGCGATAAAGAATAATCAGTTTTACAAAGGATATGTCGCACTTCATTTTAAAATAATATTATGCTTCAAAACATGTCATGACTCTGCAATTGTTACAACTTAGATACATCGAGATTAGAATGACTCACACTTTCTGTCAGGTTGGTGATTCTATCCTCACTAAGATCAATCGGGAAAAAGTCGAAGAGTTTTGGCCTCATCTTATCCCCCAAAAGGACTTTTCTAGCGGCCAGTGCAGGATGACAAAACTGTGAACAGAACAAAGTACCCTGGTTGTTGCAGAATTAACATCGTAGTACTTTGCGATTTCCGCTTCACAACCAGAGGAAGAGGAAAATTCCTTTTCTAAATAAGCATGTTTGAAATAGGCAATATTTACATTAGCATGTAACTTATATTGCTCCCAGGAGTTGAAATGTGCACACATTTAATACAATTTTCATTATATATAGTTCCTTGCTTCAACGTTACATTACTGCCCTAGCCCCAGTGTTATACACTGCCATAGTTTCAATGTAAAAGTATTTTCAGCTACCTGATTACAATGCAGGAAAGCTAGGGCATCTGCAATTTCCTTGGAAAACACAATGGGATGTTGCAAACCGCTGTCATTGCCTTTATCGGTGCTATTCAATTCTCTTTGTGGCTGATAGCTTGTTTGCAGTAAATCTCGCAAGTTTCCATTCGCGATATATTCTTGATAGATAAAGTAAGGCACTGTTGGAAGAGGTAAGAATCATTTTTTAACTGAGTAAACACCTTCGAAATTTGCTTCTTGAATAGTCATATTTGAGAAAATAGTGTGATATATTGTCTGGAGATCAATTAACATTTATTAAAATATAATACGTTTTAAAGTTTTTTTTAAAGTATCATACAGTACATGTTCTTAAATATATCCTTAATTGGGATTTAAATTGATTCCAGTGGTTTGAAATTGCATTAACTTACCTTCATCCAGGGAGGACCCAATATAGTTCACGATGTTTTGGTGGATTTCAAGTTGACGTAGAGCAGATGCGAGCTTTAAAAAGTTATAACCGTCTTTCATTTTTGCCTTTTCTGTCAAATGAATTAGTTAATTATTTTTAATCGACTAAATCTCTAATTCAACAGTGTTTAATTAAAGAGAAGGATAAATTAGTTAAGGCAAACCTTCTTTAAACTTAATGAATACCATTATCAATTGTTCTCTAAACCATGTTCGTTCAAAGTTTATCTTCAAACAGCTGCTTTTTCTAACATTAATTTTATGTGATATATATGATATTTATTTTATGTTGCACTTACGAATTCTTTCGTTGCATGTTGATCTTTGATATTTTATATGAAGTGACTTAATTTACTTAATTTATGCTTATAGAAACAAAAGGAATGCATGTCTAATTCACATCATGTAACGTAAACAATGTAAATAAAATTTGCAGTCTACATTTTGTTACCTGAGACTGTCTTAGCGACGATAAATTCATTTTCTGGATGATCCTTACGACTCGCTTTCCAATAAGAAAAAACACTACCAGCGGGAAATAGCGAAATTAGTTCCACGGAGAGTCTAAAACTTGCTGTCTCCGTTTCTTCAATCTTTGATTCTTTTTTGGGTGCAACGGACGGATTTTTTGGGGTTGCTGATGGTGGCGAGATGAAAAGGTAACACGGTTGCTTCACAAAACTTGAAATGTATTATATCATGATTCCATGCAATACTAGAGTGACAAATATAATTTTCCGTTCAAGATAATCTAAAGGAATGATTTCAAGTTCTACACAACATCTATAACTGTTTACGAACATCAATTATGAAGTAAGCATATAAAACAAAAGTGATATTAGCTAATAACACCTCGGTGGTAATGCGTTGTACTTTACATGACAACTATATAGACAACATATCTAAAACAATATTAAGATATATGAGATGGAATTATTTCATGTTAAGAGAAGCATAGCTACAAACCTTCGGGGTGATCCTTGTTGCTAAGCGTTTTGGTCTTCACTGTGCTAGACGGCAAAAACGACACAATGTTACAGAACATTTAAAACTAACTTTTATTAATTTTAAATGATAAAATGCGACTGATGGTTTATTCAATTTAAGAACTTGTACACTGCCTCGAAAGATAAATAATAGTTCATGACGTTTTACGTAACATGATTTGTTCTTCTTTAGGACACAATGATACTTATTTTGTTAAAATTTGAAGTTTGTTACAAACTCACAATAATAAGTTATAAAATTTGCCCTACCATGCATAAAACGCAGTCGCCACGGTATCTGTAAACATACGAGTAAAAAATACATGAATACGCATGATGAGAATGTTTCAACAGCGTATGTGAAATATTTTTGAGTTGTAACGTTTAATAGCAGGAGTGAGCAAGAGAATGTAAGTTATATATCTCGCTCTCTGTATCTTTTTTTATCGTGCACTATTTACTAGTCCGTAATAAGATAGACGTTTTATAATATGTTACTTTGTCGTGATAAAGAATGTCCTGACTAGTGCATCATATATGTGTCAAAAGTAAATATGACGTAATACACCTTTCCCAACTCTTCCGTCCAACGTCGCCAGTCATCATTCATCTGTCCATTATTTACGGTCAACTGGATACGAAATTGGTATTTTGATTTATCAGTTAGCAATAGGAAATCTAATATTCTGTGTTAAAAGAATAAATAGTACCTTGTTTTCGTTTCTTGTACACGAAACATGCAAGAAGGCACGTTACGCAAAGGAATAAAGTAGCCAGCCCGACAAACATTATTATAGTGGTGGTGTCTGTGAAATAAAAATTTGAGATAACGGTAAGTTCGAAATGGGGATATACTCTTTACATCACAAACAGTGAATTACATAACCTTAGATGTAACGTCAGGGCCAGCGACTCTTAATTTGTTCACGAAAGTTTTAGTTAGCTGTTGATAACAATTAGCTTTCCGGATACCAAATAATGAAAATGAAATGAGATAACAATCTTTCATATATTCTCTTCATGCTTTAATTTTCACTGCCTGGATGGGATAAATCATCCATATACCAATTGGAATTAAAAACATGAGGCAAATCGAGAGGTCACGTAATAATTACACTGGATATTATGATGTGTTTTCGACTCACCATTAATCTTAATATCCAGTGTAGCGTGTTGCATCAAGGAGGAAGAAGATAGATTGCTTGAACAGGAAATGTGGATTCTTCCCTTTACTGTAACATTCAGGTGACTTTCGTAATCCAGTAATATCGGGTTATGAACATTAGGCTTGTTTAATGTCCCAGTATCGATATATTGGTCGATGCTTCCAGACTTCCAAAGCAATCTAGCTTCTGGCCGAGAACCAAACGCCACACATTTGAGAACGACCACTTCTCCGTGATATGTCATTATCTCTCCAGAAACGTTGATATTGTTTATTTGGATTTTTACGTCTGGTATTGCTGTAACGAGAAAACTTCATTATAAATATAATTGGAATGTTCGTCGGGGAAAACGTAAACAATGAGTACATTTTAGCTGCGGTTCTTAAGTTATACAATAAGTGCAACATGACAACTATCACATGCATAATTACAATCAATGGTGATACCAACTATCATTACTTCTAATCTCCTAGTTACATAGAATATGCACTAGTTTAACCAATTTACCATATATAGGAAGTTTGTTTCCTGCAACAATAGTATCATCGTTCTCGCCAGAGTAATTTCTTTCACATTTCATGAATATTTCAATTGCATTCTCTGGGAATTCCATAGCGTATGTGATCGATCCAGTATCGGTGCGGAACGTTCGATTAGAAACGTCACTTAAACCGTCTTCGTGTACATATCTTGTCATGGTTGAAAGTTCCACAATTTCGCTTTTCTTGCAGTTTTTCTTTTGAGTACATGAAATCGTGTACATTGTTCCAGTCGTTATAAAGCTCAGGGCCTCTATGTCTTTGCCATTCAGGGAAAACTTGGATTGGCAATCTGAAATTGATTAGGGGAAATTCTGTTTCAATGATTTATTAATTAAGATCTTTAGATCAAGATATGACAAGAGAAACTCTCATTATGCCGTTTTTTACACCTCATATCTTGCAGTTTATGTAAGAGATTGTCAAATTTACAACATAACGTGAAAGTTGCTTTGAGCATAGAATGTCAAGTTAGGGAATGAAAGAAAATCATTTCTATACGGTACTGTATATAATTACAATACAATGCATTTCTTCTCTGGTCTATATATTTAACTGTAATTTTACATTGTTAACACATTTTATTAAATTGTAATATAACGATAACTTGACTTGGTTACATCTAAACTATCAACGTGGAAACATTGCGTAATATATGGTTTTCTTAATTTGTTTCTTAATAATAATTTTTTCCTAATAGTTTTCGGTCAGAATATTGTATGTTAATCATGTGCCTTAAAATATTAAGATATCTTTGTAGGTCATACCATCTAATTCAAGAAAATGTTCTTTAAGTACTATTCGATTCACAAGACAAGCGTATGTGCCTTCATTTTGTTGCTGAAACTCATCAATCAGTAACTCTGTCACCGATGAGTTCACTGATTTAACGATGACATTTTCAGTTCCGGGTTGAGTGTCTTTTGAGATCAGTGTCTTATTCTTAAACTTCCAAACAGGCGAATTATTGTCCAATGAGGTGCTGTGACAGTTCAACTTTATCGAATCTCCTTTGGTTACGAGTTCACTTTGCGACTCTGAACAGACAGAAACTGAAAAACGTGGAAGAAAGGTTTGTTAATATTTGCAATATATTACTTTGCTTCTTTATTTTGTATGCATAGAAAGCATACCCAAAGTAATTATTTTCCAGCTCTCTCGTTTCGATGCAGTCATTTGGGTTGATTATTCTATGAGCGGTAAATAATGTTTTATTAACATAAGGTATTGTCTTCTGCCGTTACACGAGGTAATACAAAAGGCTATATATAGGCAGGTTGCATGTATTAGTAAGGTTACCAGAGATAAAACAAGGAATGTAAAACTACCAGACAATACTCTGTAGTTAATGTGTAAAGTAAAACGTGTGACCAATTAACGTAAGCACTGTAAAATGGCCACATCAGAAAGATGTTTTCGAATCCAATTTCATTACCAGTGCCTAGTTGGTGAATGAGAAAGGACCAAATGTGAACGAAATGTTTTCTTTGTTACATTATGAGCATTATTTACATTAGCCCTTACACGTAAATTATCTAATAATTGGGATTCAAAGACGCTGATATTAATGACTTGGGATTGTAGTTCAAAAAATACTATTGACGATCATTTGATACCTTTTCATATCTCAGGTTTTCAAGGTCAGTCAGTTTAAGATTGTTAATATTGGAATATGCCTATCGTTTCGGATACTAATGCTTTTATTATATTAAGATATTGGAGATAACTCTATTTGATGTAAAGAATTCAGTCAGTTGGATTCACGGGATGACCACATGAATTTAACCTTAAGAAAGATATAATAAAATGATCACTTTGTTTTCCACTGATAAAAGATATGTTCTCCAACGATCACGTCGTCGGTGAAGGAAGGCCCCTTTTGTTGTAATCAATATCTTAATATATTACCTGTGCCGATCGCGGTGAGCAGGAAAACATTGTGCAGTAAGGCCATGTTCATCTGTTAAACAAAAAGAAGAAGATAGGAATACAAGAAAACACATCCTGCTTGAATAGACTAACATTTTGTAACTGATGAACAAGAAAAGAGTAACTTGAGCAGACATAACCAGCTTGCTGCTTAGGCCTAGTTTAATCCGCAGTTAAGTATACTCCAATGTACCATGCCTATGGCACAAATGATTGATAATCATATTTAGGTTAAGTAATGTTTCCTACAACATGACATAAGCTAGGTTTACTATACTTAGTAGTTGCGAGGAAGGGTAAAATTACTATAATCAACCGACTTGCATTGATACACAGCGAAGCTTTAGTAGTATTCTGATATTTTCAGCTTAAACTTGAATTTGGTATTGAATGGCGTTTATACTGCATCCATTCCGACGCGTGGTAAAGAGTTACTGGCTGGGCACGATTTGGGGAGATCTTTATAACGTTCGATGAAATTAATTTAATTCAGATGTGTTCGAACTGAAACGTTTTAAAAAGTGCTGCAATATATGTATTCCACTAAACTCGAAATGGCCTTCCTTCCTATACCTATTTCTCCTAAGATTTTATAACAAATTAGTAACGATATAAACTATAATTACACAGAAACATACGCTTAACTGTGGATACCACGAGCCATGTAGTAGCATTGAACGCTTCAACAAAACTTACTACAATGTAGGCAAGTGATTGGAACATAATTATGTTCCCTAATGTGCAATAAAAATGATATCTTGGTCGTAGGACATTGCTTAACCCTGATGAGTAGTTATTGTTTTCTAATCTATGAATGATCTAACTGACATTTAACTGACAAAAAAAAAAACACTCTAAAATCGATTTTTCTGTCGGGGAGTCTTGATCAATCCCAAATACAAACTCTTTGTAGTTGATTAAGAAAACTTAGATCGACATCGATACCCACAAATGTCATATATGTAAAACTTTTAAGTGAATGATCAAATGACCTGAAAAGAAAGAAAATGCAAATCGTAGTAGTCAGTAGGTCAACATATTTTCTGGATGATCATGTAATAATGCTTGCAAAACACTTGAGAGTTAAATATATGCCTGGGAGTATGGCGTTGTTCCTTATCATTCGGAAAATATATGCCATAACTATATTTAATGTACACGTATTAAGTCAGTTGGATTCACAGGATGACCACATGATTTCTACCTTATCAATTTAATAACAAAATGGCCACTTTTTTTCCACTTATAAAGAATGATCTAACTGACTTATTACTGAAAAAAAACTTACCTTGAAATTGATCTTACTGTCATTGAGTCTTGACCGGTCTCAAACACGAACTCTTTGTAAATGATCAAGGAACCTTATATAGAACTTTTAAGTGAATGATCAAATGACCTGAAAAGAAAGAAAGTACACATTGAAATAGTCAGTAGGTCAAATTGTTTCTTTATGCTAATTTTATAATGCTTGCAAACACATAAGGGTTAACTTTGCGTGGGAGTATGGCGTTGTTCCTTATCATTAATATTCGTATGCCGAGGTGGAATTTTTCAAGACAGGAAAGGAGGCGGAGGTTTTTATTATATTAAGATATTGGGATGACTATATTTGATATAAATAAATCCAAATAAAAGAAAATAAAAAAAACTGTTAACAAACTGCTTATCAACTTAATAGCCTGTGTAAAAAAATGTGTAAAAATAAGTGGGCCAGACTTTTCGATCCTAGCAGGAACTTCTTCAGAGGCTGAATGACAAGTAACAATTAACAGAAGGGACAAATAAACGCCAAGAATGCAGACAGGTTAATAAGCAGGGGGAACACAAACGAGAGATATGTAGGTGGTTTAGTAGACAAGGGATGGAGAGAAGAAAGTAACCAACAAGGGGAAGAAGAGAGGTAGGAGATAAAGTGTAGAGGGACTAAGAAAGAATTGAGGGAAGAGGGTAGGGAATAAACTAGAGAAGGTTAAAAACGGAAAAGTGTGGAGACGAAAGGTGGAAGATAGCTAATAGAAGAGGTGTGACAGAGAGGAAAATAAGGGGAGACGGAGGGGTGGGGAGCACAAGAAAGGTAAGTCATGTCTTTTCTGAATGTTGACCCCCTAAGGTTGAATGGTGCGAAGGCGTTATATTAATTTAGGCAGTTGGATTCACGGGATGACCACATGGATTCTACCTGGAGAATAATATAATAAAATGACTACGTTGTTTTTTTACTGATAAAGAATGTTCTTACTGACTTATAACTGACAAACACTTACCTTGAAATCGATCTTACTGTCATTGAGTCTTGACCGATTTTAAATATGAACTCTTTGTATATGATCCAGGAAGGTTACATCGACATCGATACCCAAAAAATATATAATATATGAACAACGTTTATGAGAATGATCAAATGATTGTCCTGCGAGACACTGAAAGGGAAGAAAGTGCCCATTGTAAAAGTCAGTATGTAAACAGTCTCTTTAAGTGAAGCTTTAACTACTAGCAGAACCGACGATACGTTATCCAATTTCCTTGTTACATAAAATGGCTCAATTTGATCACATAACACGTACAAATATTCGGTTAATCGAAAAGTTCGGATAATCGCATTTTCATCAATGAACTCATTTCGACTTTAACGCACTCATGTAATGCAATACTATGCCTTCTAAATGACTGTACATATTATCTTCCATGTTTATGAATTGATTAATTGACAATTGCATTTAGAAGTAAACACATAAATTATTTGACCGAGAGGTTTTGGGGGAGAGGGTGGGGTATTACATGCGTACTTGTACCACTCTGACCACAATTTCAGTAGTCTATATATATTTCCGCTGTCTATGCCTCTTTTTATACAATAGTACAGTAAACACTAGTGTACATCATAGTCTCGATATACTTCGTTATCTCTTTAAGCGAGCTGATAAGAACGTTGCAATTTGTGACAAGAACAACTAAAGGTTTTTTTTATGTTCAATACAATGCTACTCAAGAGGTTCGTAAATCAGTAAAATTCCTGCCAGGTTCATGTACGCAATACAAACAGTAATTAAATTGGTTTGACTTTCGGTTTGAAGGCACCATGTCTGTTGTACAATATATGTCTGTGATATTATCTGATGTATACGTTCTCCGTGCTTGCAGAAGGTCGAAGTCCATACTGGTTCAATGCATGTGCACTTGTAAGAAGTGTAATGATAACTATATTTGTATAAAACGAACCAGTGTAGGTTTGATAATGTGTTTGCACTGTGAAACACGCATCAAGGGGTTCTGCTGTCGGACACAAATTGCCTGTTTCGGGTGTGTACGATAATGGTTTGTTTTGAGTTCTTCCTATTAATTCGTGTAAGATTATCGTCTATCATTTTGTTCCTTTTAATTAAGCTAATATTAGTAGATATTTAAGATTTGCCTACGGCTATCGTAGAGTATAAACTTGTTTGATACATTACAACTGTTAAGATACATAATGATAATTAAGGTAAAGTGGTGTTGCTGTGATCATTGTAACGGGGTTATTAGAGATGTGTTTTTTTCTCCTGACATATTGAAAGTTTTACTTCGATTCATTTCAGAACTGCTGGCTTTATTCTTAACAATCCTCTTTGCTTCCAATACAACTTAAATTGAAGATCATTACAAAAGAAAAGACATGTCGCCTCTCATAATCGTGGCATCTATTCTTATGATTGCTGTTGCAGGTAAAATCTTACATACTTAATTTGCTCGTTTGTATGATGACGATATCGAATAAGTTAATTAATACTTACACAAGGGGACACATAATAACTAAAATAAATTTTCGTATGCAAAATTTTCAAGTATGTAACCCCCCACCACCCACACCACCCCCCAGTCCCCAATCCCAACACACACAACACTACACTTACCTACAAGACATGTATGGGTGCCATAGTTTTTAAAAAAAATAGGGAAGAATTTTATTCATTCGTTTCCATATAACAAGAATAAAATCAAAGGCTGTTTTTTTGAGTTACTGCATGGTTTCGACTTGTTCAGAGGGTTTTGGAATATTGAGCTAGAATTTTTATTTTGGAAGCATTTAATGACCCACTGTGTCTTACATTACGACGTTGATATCAGATCAGATAGATTTAAAAGTATGTATCAATACATTATTTGATATTGATCGTTTAAGTTTCGCGTCATTTATTAAACAGGTTCATCGATCAGTGATGCAGTTGTGTGTAATGACACAAAATACATTGTTTACGACCATGAGGAAATCATTTCATGTAGTTATGACAGAAAATTCTATACAGTAAGATGGCAAAAAGACAACAGTACAGACACGATCCTCAGAATAGACGGCACGGACAAAAGCGGCAGTGGATTTTCATCAGGAAAATATGACATCAAAGACGATGGCTCGATGGTTATACCAAGAGTCGAGTTTAGTCATGAAGGACTTTACACTATATCTGTTCTACGAGCTGACGGTCATTTGCTTAGGGACAGTATAATGGTTCGGGTTTCAGGTAAATATAGTTAAGTTTATGTACATAGGTCTTGGTAGAGTCAATGTATCCCTATTGTACATGTTGAACTGATATTTGTTCTTTCATATGCACGTACTTCATTACATACCATTCTTATTTTATCTTCTTCCTCTATTCCGGCTTCTCTTGTTTTGGTTTTATGTTATTCTGTAACATGTTGTTCGATATGATAGATGGAGGACTCAAACGTGCGTGAAGAACTGGGGCGTTACCATTTTACACCTGGGAAAGACCGTAGTGTACATTACATAAGAATATGCCTTGTTTGTGCAGTGCAACCCCAAAAGCCAAACATTCTTCAACATTTGTTTAAATAATTACGAAATATATTTCAATCATGCATCTCATTACCCTATATTGTAACGTCCCCTTCTTTAGACTCCTTCACTCAACAACATAACATACTTCCCCTCCACCCTCCCCCATTTCTCTAATGCGCAAATAGTAGACCCTGGTATAGAATGTATGAACCCTGACTCTTCATTTTTACATTGTGCAGTGGTACATATGCTTTATTCTTTTTGTCACTACAGTACCATTAAAGGATTTGACCATACACGACTGTTTCGTTAGTGATCATGAATTATGTAAGAAAATATCGGAAGGGGAATCTTCTTTGGTATGTAGCGCCCAAAATACCAAACCTCCAGTAGAAATATCATGGCGTTCACTAAATGAAAGCAGCATGCCAACAGATAATGGCATAAAAGATGACACTTACAAGTTCAACGACACAGTGCCGCTGTACTCCACAATATCTACTCTTAAATATGACACAATGTTATTTTCATTGGAATATTTTACCTGTATAGCAACTGGTATCGCTGTTAGAGATGTATCCAGTGCATCAACAATAGTAAAAGGCCATCATCAGTATGACAATCGCACTAGCAGTGTGACTTACTTGTTAAAAGGCGAATCGTTACCATTGTCATGTCCACGTCCAAATTATCCCTTTGGACTATTAAGTGCTACATTTTCAAATCAATCTTCAACCATAATAATGGAGTGGGGGTTACACATCCAACCACGATGCCCGAGTCTGTGGAATTGTGAGTTCTCTGGGAATGACTTAGTGTCGATAGTTGTGCCTACCTATAACATTTCACTCGAATGCGTATCCAGCTCAGGTGTCATGACTACCACGGATGTGATACATGTATCTACTATAGGTGAGTAGAATGTTTGTTACGGTTTTTGTTTTTATTAAAAACGAATTTAATAATTAGACATTTCGGAGACGTGCATCCAAATGCATGTTGATTTCGTCGACCTTGAAATGATTTACTTTTTTTTCACACACAAAGACAATTTTTTTGTGTGTTGTGCATTACCTATCTTGACTTAAACGTGTTTATTCAAATACCAAATTGCAAATGCACTCTTATCAAAAGTTGTCCATTAATATAATCATGTCTTTGAAATAGTCTGACGAAACCACCACCTCATGTGATTAAAAATGGACAATAAGTTCATTGGTATAACTACTACCTTTTACTTATAAAGGGAGAATATAATTTACGTCCTCTGTCAATTGCATGAGTTGTTTTGAACATGTGACACTATGTTAAGTTTGAGTTACAAAGTTGGATATAAAATTGATAATTGATAATTTTGAAAAATAAAAGTAAAAATTGTTATGAAGGTAGTTACATTAAGTGCCTTGTTACATATGGAACAATGTTCAACAATGTAAATAGATGTTCTTTCAATTGCTGCTTCACAGGCTTATATATTTTCGTTTGCTCCTATTATTACTTTTTCTGTACTTTTCACTTCAGATAATTCATGGAAATCTGTTGTTAGCATTGATGGTTGCGGTACTGTGGATCAAATGTGCGAACGTACAACAGGTCTTATTGGCAATATTTCTTGTTCACTACTGAACACTAAACCAGACATCCAATTAACTTTTGCACAGAGTGAAAGTCCAAGGGTTACCATTAGCAGAGAGTGGCACTACACAGATGAGAATCATTCCACAAATACTTTTGACAATTATGTAATATCTGAGTATCATATAAGTCAATGTGATGAAGTCATAGAACTTACTTGTTCTCCAGCTTCCGTAGAGATTGCCAAGTTCCAGAATACAGCTGTTATTTATCTGAAACCAGGTAAACGTATAATAAAATGTTTCTTAATCACCATTGCCAACTTGCTCCGTGACAGTACGGCATCTTAATTTAAGAAAAAAAACTTCATAAATAAGATGTTCATGGAGTATTATATTTCTCAGTCTTAAAGTAAATAACAATGTCCAATTCAATTAAGTACAGCAATATTCATTGGGTTTGTTTACATGAAGGTGAGTTGTATTCTTGGTGTGTGCTTTAAAAGTATCATAAACACATGCTTTAAAGACAATAGAAACGTTCCTTATTATGTATTCTTTCCTACGGTTTCAGACGCAAGTGAATGTCAAGTGCCCAAGAACGGATCTTCAAAGGCTGTTACAGCTGTTGTAATAGTTATCATTGTGTGTGTGCTCATGATTTCCGTTTTGGCTGCAACATTCTTTATCAAGCGAAGAGGTATATATATGAAAAAGTTACTATATATATATGTCAATATGCCCCCCGTTTGAAATATCGCATGTTTTAAAAGCATGGACGCCAATTTACCGAATTCTTAATTTAATACCGAATTTGTTTTTTCCGTCCTTGAGAGCTTGCCGGAGAGCACAACTGATTAACTTTGATTGTATATACTAAATTTGATTTTCATGTATGTGGCAGAACTCGTTGTTTATACTAGATTAAACATCCAGTTCAAAAAATGTCTTATTTGCGTTTTCTTCAAAGGCCGTTCGAAAAGAGAACCTGGCAGTAGTGGGATGAATATGTCCCATATAGAATCACAAGACACAGACACGGCAGATCCGAAACAAAATGAGTCAACCAATACGGATCACGAAAAGGAACCACTGTTACAGGGGCCGCTGGTACGATTGTTTTCGAATTTTGTAACTTGAAGCTAGATAATTTAGGGTCATATTGCATCTAAGATTGTATGTTAAGTATTATGATTACGTACGTATTTTCAAACACATCTAACTTTGTATTTAGAAATTCCATGTAATGTATTTTCAAACACTTATTGGAATAATTCCTACTGTAAATATATTGGCTTTCATTTAGCAGTTCGTCCTCAATTTCATTCATACTTTAATTACAGCTAGAATTCGACAACCTTTTCAAGCCCTTTTACGAAAAAATAATTGCTGGCAAGGTAGAAGCTCTTTGTATTTTTCGAATTCATTTTCTTTTCTTTTTCGTTTTCTTTCTTTATTTTTTTCTTTCTATATTTTACCATTGGAGCAAGTTTGAGTAATTTATGATCTATCTTTCAGTACCTTATATTATTTGCAACACATTGCCAGCATTTTGCCGTCAACCATTCAGGGTTGTAACAAGGGCAGAATCCCTGATTTTAAACTGTAGAAACTACTTATATGTATCGTCTTCTTGAACTTTGCTTAATTGATAAGTTCTGATATAGTGTTGTTCAGAGTTATAATTAAGTATACTTATCATACTTTCTTCATTTATATCAACTAATAAAAAAGTTCAGTACTTCAGGTAGCAAATCTACTCATCTTTTTTCAAGTTTTTGAATTAAAGAATAGACTATTAAATATATTTTTCTGATCATTAGTCTTCTAAGGAAGAAGAAAGCATTTTACAGATAATATTCATATTCAAATATTCCTGTCTTCATTTTCTTTTCGTTGTTATATTTATATTAACCTTGGCTCTCTAGGCAACAGACGAAGAGTTTCAACGTCTATTGATAGAATTCAAAGATTTGCACAAGGTTAGTTTACAACAAATGTTATTGCCACACTGAAACTAACATGTTAGCATTAAATTGACAATTACATTATTAAAAATGCGTTCATTGATGTTATTGTCTAATAAATTTAAAATATTATTTTCGAATAGGATACCGAGGTCAGAGAGTTTCTAGGGAAAAGTATATCAAATTTGAATCCTTCCAAAGAGGTAGGTAAAAAATTATAAAGTGAGTCATATTCTAGTTTCTGCTATCCATAGTTTCACTATTACATAATATATTGTCCATCACTTAAAACTTGACATCAAGTTACTACATAACTGTATTGTTATACATTGACTCTACTTCCACTGCTCAATAAATATCATTGTGTAAAGGCTGATAGAGTGAGACAAAGAGGTTAACAAAGAATTCCAGTATATTCATGAACGTTAGTACGCGATTAAAAACATTGAGAAGGTACTGCAGAGTTGATAACGTTCATTTTCAGACTGATTTGTCTTGATCGTTGAAAAACCGATTAAGTGCGCACTATGAAAACAAACCATAACCTTCATTCCCCTTTCTGGTTTTTAAAGTTAGATTAACCAAAATGACATATTTTGAGGAACAAAATCAATATTTAGCAAATATAACTTCAAATATTTTCTTTCTTCTATCAGGAGCTACTTGCTATTGCTAACTTCTTCTCGACCAGTAAATGGGTAAGAAATCATATCATTTGAAGAAATTATTTGATTGCCTTCTCAATTCATGCTGTACATTCCCCTTTAACAATGTAACTAAGCTTTATCAAATCATAAGCAATTGTTACTTCCATGTACATTGTTCAACTATATTTGTTCAAGTTTTGAAAATCATATATGATTTTGTTCCATTAGTATTGTAGTTTTTATCATATATGATTTCTTCAGATTTCCCATGAGGGGCTCGTTGCAGTGCTGCGGACTGTGCTGGAAATGAAACAGGTACTTATCATATGACTATAACTTTCCGTATAGTACATTTATGTTACCCTCTTTGAAAGGTTGCCAAATATTAATAGGTTTGTGTAAGCACTCAAAACTCAAGGGAAAAGTGAAAAATACAATAATGGTGCATGCTTGTTCTTTCCTTTTTCAAAAACTCAAAACAAACAAATAAACATACGTCCGTCGTTGCAATGGGTTATCTGTTTTTTCGTATTTTTTCATTGCTGCATATTTGTTTTCTGTTTGACCATGGCACTGGAAGGTAGGTCAAACGACGAATCCTACGTTAAGTGGATGTAAAATGGAATTGGGCCACTAACGAGTCACCTATTCTGTGTATTCCTAACTTTATATGATTCCTTAAGTAAACCAGGCTGCTAGCATTCGACAATTCGAGTATTCATTTCATTATAACTGAAAGTAATATTTTGTCCTTTTTGAATTATGTAACAGATACAATCTAAAGTCGGTCTGGATATCGTCATGGAATTGTTTAACAAAGAGAAGGTAAGATTCTACATGAACATTACTCTAGCACACTATTGTATCCACCGTGTTAAGTTTTTTTTTAAACGTTTTCTGAAGAAAGATCCCATTTATGTCAATCGCAAGCTTGTGGTCCAAAACACTGGGATATGTAGCATCCATGACTTCTAATGTTTAAAGTATAGAACTTGAAAAACAGTTGGCAGGATGTATATTATTTTAAGATGCTTCTTAAAGAAATCAGTTTATCAACATTTATATGCACCGTTTTTATCAAATATGTCTACACCCACTTTTAACATGGCGAATAGATGACCGAATGCTCCACAATCACAACTGAATCTACATTGCATTATGTAGCTTAACTTGAACTACCTATTATCAAAGTAAAGACTTAACACAATGAAGTTTGCAAGATTCAAGTCTTACTCCCACGATGGAAAGAATTCCATGGACAATTACGCAATGAATATGCGAAGTTATACACATGTGGCTTAGCTTGCCAATTTCGTAGGTCTGATTAACATTTCAGTCATATTTTTGTTAGCGATTACATATAAATGGTTATACGGCATATTATGTACATGCTCTTTACTTCGACATTGCTAAACCAATTATCAAGTAAACTATATTTGTTTTAAATAAATTGGTAATCCAAAATGTTTCGTATTGACACAGAGAAAGGAGCTGGATTCCTTTTCGAAAGGCGAACATTTCAAAGAATTTGTATGATAGGGCAATACCCCTTTTCTTTCCAGATTGATTCAAATGATTTCATAGATATAACCAAGATTCCAATGGAACAGAACAAGGTAAGATATAAATCATGGTCAAAATGGAAAACAAAAACGTAAACTTCGTTAAACTTCCTGTAAAATTAGAGGTTTTGTATTTTGCTAGAGGTGAAAAGTAAAAGGGAACACACCTTTAAAGTTTTATCCGTATTTCTCTCAGATAAAAGCTGAAGACGTGCTAAAAAGATTGAGAGTTGCAACTACTGAAAACAAGGTAAGTGTAACCTCCCAAGTGCACTTAGAGGTCCGCATTGCGTTTATCTTGATTGTTACATTCATTTACACATCAGCAATTTAGCGTTTGATGAAAGAAAAATTGTTTACTAGGCGAACCAAATTAACGTGTAATTAATATTTTTGTAAAAATTGACAATTTATTGTCCCAAACAATTATACAAGAAAACCACACCTTTTCTATTCATATTTCGAATCAACAACTCATATCATGTTTATCCCGGTATAGGCTTATTCTACTAGATGTAGCAGAGCAATGAATTTAAGCAACTTGTCTTTACACGGTAACGATAACTGCCAATCAAAACCTACAGAAAGAAGAAAAATTAGCTTTTAATAAATCATACAAATGTTCATTGTGCTCATTGAAGCTTTCGTTAACACAACGAGCTAGCTAGCCTAATGCGGCAAATTATGGGCATGTTATTTGCAGCCTGTAATATATTATTAGTGCATCACTAACGAGTAACTTTAATTGGTGTATTAGATGTTCTTAAAACGAATATTTCAAGGCAAATACAAAGCGTAAACATACAATATATAATAGTTAGGCTTACGCTATATTCATACGGCATTAGGCTTTCGATATAATCTACGATATGTAATTTCGCTATCGTGTTGTTCAAATTGAACCATCAGTGCCCATATCACGACACGTCCGTTCTAGTCATTGCCGACTTTGAACTTGGATTTCCGTAAACTGCACGATTATTTCACACGTGTTGCGCAGTACTGAGGCAACCCGACGTGACAATGATGCATGAAATGCATATGTAATAGATATAACGTTTATTCTTTTTGCCAGCTTTTATAAGATTCGAGAATCTTTTTTCGCGCAAACTATGTTTGGTATGTGTTTGGAGTAGCGTAAGGATCACAATTAATGGTATGCAGGCGCCACTTTGGGGTAATACTTAAACGCAGTATGCCCCTTTAAGCCGATGCACTTACCTTACTGAGTCGTGAAATGTTGGAAGGGTAATATGAAAAGTGACTAATACCTACCCGATCCATATTCACAGGTTCCACAAGCCACCACAGCGGAAATGTTAACGAAATACTATGTTCTTGATTTGGTAAGTTTCTCTATACCAATCCCATCTCATCCATTGTGAGCACGACGAAATACTTCAAATTTTACAATTTCTGTTTATAGTAAGGACATACGAAGTCCTTTGCAACGTCACCATATTTACCCAGATTCATCGTAGGTGAACGCTGTAGCGTTATCCTTTATCATTCTGTCAGTTTATTTAAATTAATTTGAATACAATTTAAGACTTATTAGAAGTATATATAGCTGTTTCATTGCATACGAGAATTTTATTTAAAGGAGAACTGCAGTAAAATTGGGTTCTTATTTTTTACTTTCTTTTTTCTACAGCTAACTACAAAAGACCTTGACAAAAGTATTCATATGGGCTTCTCTAAACCGAAAGATAAAGTAATATGTGTAAAAAAATTTTTTTGATTGACTAAAACTACAAGCTTATGTGATTTAAATTAATTTTCTGTCTGAGCATGGAAGGTATATTATGTTATACTGGTGTATGCAAGCTTTTCGAAAAAAGCACACAATGTAAATCGAAGTAGTGATTTTGAGCGTTAAATAAGTTCACACAATTCCAGCCGGGAAAGTCTTAACTTTTACAATACTGCACATGCATCACAGAAACCATTTGCATCACTCACCACGCAAATAATCCCCAGCAGTGATGATGTTGTTATACAAATGTATACGCCTTGCTATAATTTCATTCAATGTAACATGATCACTGTTTTTTCTTATAACAATATATAATTAATGCATAACTATGATTTGTTAACAGGTTGTTCCCTTGTAACTTCAAACTTTTGCATTGCATCAGTTGTTTACACTTTTATTCTACTTCGTACGCAGGCCATTCTTATTTGAGATACTTTTTCTTCCTCTCTAGATTCCTTTTTTATACATTCTACTAGTGATAGAGGAATTATACAGTGAGGTAAGAAGAATTGTGTTAGTAAGCAGAAGGCATGTGCGTGGAGATGAGGTAGATATTCACCTCAGACATAATTACCGTATGTCGACAACTGTATGAGAGTTAATATTGGTATGAGGTTTCTCCCTCACATAGCAATATCCTAAGGGGCAATACGAAAGAACGAGACAAATTTCGCTGTATCGTAGAGCCTCTATTTGCCAAGTTATTGAATAACTACAAAAGTCACTCTTATGTTTGTTCACTTCATTTCCTCGTGTAAATATATTGGTAAGTGTCAGTTAAATTTAACATTTTATCACATATTGTCTAATTCTGTGTTACTTTACAGTCTGAAAACAGAGAGAAGTTGATTGAACTTGTTAATGCTATAGTGCGTAAATTAAAGGTATTAATACATCATATTCTCATTTACTATACGAAGCATATGACACTGACCTGTATTTGTAGGTTATATATGTGTCATATTGGCTGTTTGTCAATAAAGTGACACTCAATATCGCCGTACTTGTATATTTGTATGAATCAACCTCATTACTATTGTTAGAATGATATATTTTAATTTCTTCACATACCTCTAATTGTGTATCTATTCCATTTTTTTGACGCACGTCTATAATGACCACGCCATTGGAAGACCTTGTGTGATAATGATTATCATAGTTCGTGTTTCTTTTGTTATGTATCTTGTCAATCGCTGAAAATTCAAAAGCAATGTTTCGTTTCCTTATTAAATAGACTAAATGCAATGACACAGTTTCTTATTAGTTAAATGCATTTAAGTTATGAATGGATCGAGTATTTGCCATTTATTTGTGTTTACCAATGAAATGTAAACGCCCTAAACTTATATTAAGAAGGACAACATGTCGTAATGTACGATAAACTGTAATGAAATATCAAAAGTGAAATAAGGTGTTTTAAAACGACTGTTATTGCACATTTCAGGTTTATTTTTATGTTCAGGTATAAAACTATATTGTAGTGGATAAAGGTGACTGAAACAATTTCTTGTCAGGTTTCTTTTATCGATTTTGTTCTTGTAATGTGCTTAGTCTGATCTGGAGTACAGTGGAGAAGAGCTTTCTGAGCCTAAATATTTGGAAGAGGTAATTTGTTTATTTGATATTCATTAATTTATCATCCAAAGCGGTTAATACACTTTTCAACGATGCAAGGTAGTTCTCATAGATGTACAATATTGGTTGATTTTTTCCGGATATGACTAATGTTTAACTTGTTATACAGTAACATATAGTTGCATTTGTTAAACGTTTTACATAACGTACCTTTTGTTACGCTTCAAAAATAATTTCAAATAAAAATCATTGTTTATCATTTTAGATGGACATCAGAAAAGCAATTTCTTCAGCCATCATTTTCATTGTTGACGGTCAGATGGTAAGAGTCTTTTTATTCCATCAAACTTATATCTGCTTAAGATTTCTTCAATTGCTCAATGCTGGTGAAATGGTAGGAGGGCATCATTACAACTGAGAAAGATTTCGTAGTGAATAATAACCGATGTCTTTATTGCAGCTTGATGTAGATACCTTGATGGATATTTTACGAAAAAATCCCCTGAAGGAAAAGGTGAGATACAAATCCGTCTTTATGAACTCATTTAATAATGATGAGCATCAATAAATATTGAAATAAAGCAAATTAATTCTCATTCGTATTCATTCTAAAGTCCCACCTTGATGTATTCATAGTCAATCGAATGTACTCTATGAGACCAAAGTTGTCTCTTACCGTCACTACAATGTTCTCAGAGTTTGCAAAATTATTCTATTTTATACCCCGTTACTCTCTGTTTTTGTTAACGTTGTTCTTAGGTCCAAGGAACGCTTCTGACAACTGTACTCTTAGGTCTACTAGAAAAGGAGAAGGTAAGCATGTTGTATCCCCCTATAATGCACGGGGAGATGAGATATTATACTACATCCCACATCAGAAAGGTGAGGATGCGTGTGTGAGTGTGTGTGTTCGGGGTGTGTGCGCCTGTGCGTGCGAGCCAAAGAATGTGTTGCGAACTTCTCTTAGACTGTAATTCCGAGCAAGTTTAAACTTGGTAGGTAAGTGCCTGACCATGTAAAATCGAGTCTGCGTTATTTATAACGTCATAAGTGAAAGTACAGAGGTCAAATGTCGAGAAAGATGAGACAAGATGAGATTTTAGTGTTTAGGGTCGGGTCACAGGTCAAATGAGGTCAAAGGTCACATTTATTTAAATTATGAGAAAGTTTGTCAGAAACTCCTCCTTCACCGTAAGTCCGTTCAAGTTCATTATTTGCGAACAAGTGGCATACCTTTGAGCAAAATTGGAATGCCAAGAGTAAAGTTTTGAAGGAGATGATATCTGCCATAGATTACACTCTTGTTTGCTGTTTACAAGCGGTGTTTTCATTCTTTAAAACTGCGGTTGAAAAATTCATAACTTGTCACATTTGATGCTAACTTTGCAGATTGTGCTATACCGATACATTTCGGAGCTAAATACTTCTCATGGGGCACATCAGGTTAGTCAAACCACCAAAACAGTTTCTTTAAAGTACCCAAACAACTATTTTTTCCTTGTAAAATTGTTATCAGTTTGTTAATATATGAGTAAAAATCTCGTTCCGTGAATAACAATATAAGGAGTGTCGAAACATTATACAAACCATATTATTTGCGTCGAGCGTGGATCTTGCCTTGCCTATGTAGGTGTCCCGTCATGTTAATCAGTTAGAGGTAAACATTATTGTTAGCAACATTTTAATGTGGTAGTCACATAAAATATATTCCATGATAAACTATGAGACTATTGCGGTGATGGTTGATACTTCATTTTTACCGTTGTATGAAAAATAGTATATTTTTCATTTAGCCTGATTAGCCCGCTTTGATCTCATATTGGTTTCTAACAAGAGCTGATGGTTACACAGGTTATATAAAAAACGAAACACTGGTTAACCCAATACCAAAATCTTATTTTCTTAATTTCTTTACCCACAGATCTCTGCATCTGATTTTGTTCAATTTTTATTAGCTCCCCTCCATGGTGAAAAGGTAAAATACTATTCTTTATTACATGTGATTGCTACCAACATTTAATATGATGTATCACTTTAAATGATCGGCAGTCAGGCATTAATTTAAGCTATTTGCTATCAAACTATAAGTGCATGAAGTTTTACGATTTCTTTGTTTAACTTCTCAGGTTTTTATTCGTGACTTTATAACTGAAATACAGGATTGCATGGATCTAAAAAAGGTAAGTAACCTGAAGCCAATCGTCTTTCTTTGTTCATCCTTCTTGTCAATGTTATGTTTCATTAGTACTTTTTTTTGGTCGTTGGAGAAGATGAATTTGAAACGCTAAATGTTAGCAAGAAAGCGTTTCATTATTTCCTCTGTATCCATTGTAATCGTATGTAAACGACTAACGACTAACATACTCTTTCAACATAATTTATGTAACACTGCATATTTAGTTAGACAAACTTAAAACAATCAATTTTAACCTTCTCATTCTTTCCCTTCTCCTTTTGTTTTCGGGGTGGGTAATTTCAACATTTGCCAATGCGATATATGAAGCTACAATATCGACACATTGTATCTTCACAGATGACAAAGGAACAATATGAAAATGTATTGTCAAGTCTGGTTAACGATAAACAGGTGATATGATTACTTCTACATAACACTTTTACAACATTATTTTGTTGGACATACATTGCAGCAAGCAATAGTACTAACATGTACATTGCAATGTTGTGACTGATCAAATTTTACAGTTTAAAGTATGTGTTACATGAACGACCATTAACGAAATGTTTCATGAGGATGAATATAACTACTAACAAAACATACGCATCTCGATCTTCTTGGGCAGGCACATCATCCCTAACATATAAAAACAAACTTGAAAACTTTAAACTTTAATGTGTGCTGAGATCGATTCTGCTTCTAGTCAAATGAAGAACCCATATATTACATGTGAATTGGGTGACCAGCTATTGTTTCTTTGCATGATAATTTGCGTTTAACCTTACTGTCGCAAAGAGAAAAAAGAAAACCCCGAATCCAATGCAACGTACTCTGGTCATTGATGAATGAATCTATTTTAAAGATCAGTAAAATTTGCGGTTTATCGGGGTTTCAAAAACCAGAAATCTAAAGGCAGCACTGCTTTGCAAGTTTATCAACAACACTTTAAATGGTCTTATACGCTCGCTCCGACATCTGATGTAATTGGTAAACGTTGCTAACTTTACGATGTAACTTTTTCACAGTTTAAACTTGATGAGTTCGTTAAGGCATATTACGAAGGTTGGAAGAGGGGAAAAAGGGTAAGTCATCGATCGGTTTTAATAGTATACAGCAACAAACTTTTGTTCCTCTAAACAGTTGCTTACGGCTCTTAACATGTTTGCATACAACGTGTTGCATTAACATTCCAGAAATAATATTTTTATAAAATTAATTAATGATTTCGTTATTGATAAATTATCTTTTGTAACAGTTGGTAATGATAGTACTATGGAGAGATACTGTAAAAGAGTTTGAATCTAAATTGCTTGTTCAAAAACCTCAATCACGTCTTGACAGGCAAGCAACATGAATACAAGATGATTACAGATTTTACAAGAAAGAAATTTAAAAAATGTTCACGCACCTGAGAATATATTAAGTGATTTTATTCAATGTATTTGTGAACTATGATTTATCGATAGTGAATATGAAAACCGTCTAGTCGTTGGTATTATCACAGTGGTAACATACTCGTATTACATTGTTCGTATCCAATTACAACATTGTTAATACGATCGGTTTGAATCCATTTGCAGATCTCACAAGATGCTTTAGTCGATTTACTACAGCAGGTTCTGAAGCATCACCAGGTAACGTTATCTTTTACCGCAATTTTTATGTGAACTTATGGATATATTTGGGCCGACTGATAATTTATCAAACTAAGGTGGCAGATTTATTTTAATGGACTTCCTTGAATAACTTTGCTTTACCTTTTCAACAGGTTGATGTTGAAGAATACATTAGAGCTTTACATCTTTTCCTGGAAAAGAAGATTGTAAGTTTTATCCCGTCCTCAGTTGTTAAAACGTTGTACGCAATATGTTAATGTGTCAACGCATGTTCGGTTTAAGGTAAAGTCAAGACATTGTCATGTTAAGAATGAATTTAATGAAGCAGTGAATGGGTTCTAGCCATGTTTACATGGAAGTACATGTGTCAATTTCACTTTAATACTTCCAGAGACACAAGTTTCCTTATTAAATACAAGCTATGCCCTTTTCATATAATGAAAGGTATCGGTTTTGTTTTTATATGGAAGATGCACTTACTCGTTATTGAAAATCATCCATTAAATTAACATGGCCTTTTGGTGAGAATCGCTATAGAAATGAAACTATCCGGCACAAATCATTAACCGTGGTTTACAGTCCATTCTCCTTTGCGTTACATCTCGTGACACAATCAAACATGTAATGATGAATTCTTTTCTACTAACATCTAATCTATAAGTTTGCTACATGTCATCATTACCCATGTACCGTGACGAGGGCATCTTTACCCTATAACGTTTATACGAACTAGTGTTAATATGTACCTATATTACACGTAGTCCATTGATCACAGGTAGTAGATGTAATAGCTTTGGATCATTATGTAATGCAGTTACTTCATATGTCGATTCATAGTTGCTTCAAACTGTAGTGCATGCTGATTAACCCTACCCATGGTCATGCCGGTCTCAGATCACTAGAGACATACTTCACGTACCACGTGATTGCAAATATCTACTTAAAGTCAATATTACCGCTTGTTAGCGTTATCAGTGCTCCGTGTGTTTATTTATTTAATAAACATGGTTTCCCTTTATTTGCAATTTAAATCGTTGATATTTTCCAGAAAGCAGACAAAAAGACACTTTTTGTACGCCTATGTTGATTGACAAAATTAATCATCGCGTTTCTTAATGCAAAATGTGTTCAGACACCTTACTCAATCAAAAATGGATTAAGTAAGGCTAGCACATTCATGTAAAAGTTTCAATCACAAACATGTAAAAGTCAAAGACGGATTAAGAAATCTACTTATATGTCACCCGGTTTGACAATAGCTCATACTTGATGTCAGTTTTGTTTCATGTCACAGATTGATGAAGATGGTTTTCTGAGTTTGATGTCAAATTTCTTGAGGCAGAGAAAGGTACGAATTCCTTCCAGGTTTGCAACAAATGTAACAGCTTGGAAATACTAGTAATCCACTCCAAATATTGATCGTCTGCAATTGTTCAAAGCCTCTCCCCTGTTGGAACAGTGTCTTGGAATGTTATAAGTTAAATAGTAGAAGCTAGTTATAAGATAACCAACCATGGTTCTAATCTTACATTCCAGCCCGTTTTAATACTTATACATAACTTGACCTATCGGGGCAAATGTTCTATTGCATGTTCTTGGAATCATATAAAGTAAATAATGCTCTCTTTAAAAAAGGTCGAACTTGAAGAGAATCTCGCAGAAGTCAAGACAACCAAAGATGACTGTCAAGTATGAAATTTTGAATTATTCACTACACTGTTAATTGCGTAGAATTCATCTCTGTACAGAAATGACTAAGATTATTGTTTTAATCGTTTGTAAGATCAATTCGTTTGACATATGAAGTAATAGACAATAATCAATGGATAACTTTAGGCAAAAAATTAATATTGATATGTTTTGTAAACCGTTAAAAAATCGGAATTACGACCTTCCTTACCAGTTTCGAACCTCTGGACATACAATCAGCGTCAATAGCCTAGTGGTTAGGGTAATATATATATATATATTCATACTCATTACGATTTTCATTTATATATATATATATATATATATATATATATATATATATATATATATATATACCTAACTTGACCTATTGGGTTAATTTTTCTGTTCCATATTCTTGGAATCATATGAAGTAAATAATGCTCTCTTTAAAAAAGGTCGAACTTGAAGAGAATCTCGCAGAAGTCAAGACAACCAAAGATGACTGTCAAGTATGAAATTTTGACTTACTCACTTCACTGTTAATTGCAAAGACTTCATCTCTACACGAAAATACAAAGATTGTTGTTTTAATCGTTTGTAAGATCAATTCGTTTGACAGATGAAGTATTCGACAATAATCAATGGATAACTTTAGGCACAAAATTAATATTGATATGTTTTGTAAACCGTTAAGAAATCGGAATTACGACCTTACTAACCAGTGTCGAACCTCTGGACATACAATCAGCGTCCATAGCCTAGTGGTTAGGGTAATATATATATATATATATATATGTATGTATATATATATAATATAATATAATATATATCATATATATATATATATATATATAATATTTATACATAACTTGACCCATTGGGGCAAATTTTCTATTGCATGTTCTTGGAATCATATAAAGTAAATAATGCTCTCTTTAAAAAAAGGTCGAACTTGAAGAGAATCTCGCAGAAGTCAAGACAACCAAAGATGACTGTCAAGTATGAAATTTTGAATTATTCACTACACTATTAATTGCAAAGACTTCATCTCTGTACAGAAAATACTAAGATTTTCTTAAATCGTTTGTAAGATCAATTCGTTTGACATATGAAGTAATAGACAATAATCAATGGATAACTTTAGGCAAAAAATTAATATTGATATGTTTTGTAAACCGTTAAAAAATCGGAATTACGACCTTCCTTACCAGTTTCGAACCTCTGGACATACAATCAGCGTCCATAGCCTAGTAGTTAGGGTTATATATATATATATATATTTATATATATATATATATATATATATATATTTATATAGTATTTATACATAACTTGACCCATTGGGGCAAATTTTCTGTTGCATGTTCTTGGAATCATATTAAGTAAATAATGCTCTCTTAAAAAAAGGTCGAACTTGAAGAGAATCTCGCAGAAGTCAAGACAACCAAAGATGACTGTCAAGTATGAAATTTTGAATTATTCACCATACTATTAATTGCAAACACTTCATCTCTGTACAGAAAATACTAAGATTTTTTTTAAATCGTTTGTAAGATCAATTCGTTTGACACCAGAAGTAATAGACAATAATCAATGGATAAATTTAGGCACAAAATTAATATTGATATGTTTTGTAAACCGTTAAAAAAAAATCGGAATTACGACCTTCCTTACCAGTTTCGAACCTCTGGACATACAATCAGCGTCCATAGCCTAGTGGTTAGGGTTATATATATATATATATATATATATATATATATATATATATATATATATATATATATATATATATATATATATATATATATATAATTTTAATACATTACTTGACCTATTGGGGCAAATTTTCTATTGCATGTTCTTGGAATCATATTAAGTAAATAATGCTCTCTTTAAAAAAGGTCGAACTTGAAGAGAATCTCGCAGAAGTCAAGACAACCAAAGATGACTGTCAAGTATGAAATTTGGAAATATCCACTACACTGTTAATTGCAAAGACTTGATCTCTGTACAGAAATGACTAAGATTATTGTTTTAATCGTTTGTAAGATCAATTCGTTTGACAAATGAGGTATTAGACAATAATCAATGGATAACTTTAGGCACAAAATTTATATTGATATGTTTTGTAAACCGTTAAAAAAAATCGGAATTACGACCTTCCTTACCAGTTTCGAACCTCTGGACATACAATCAGCGTCGATAGCCTAGTGGTTATATATTTATATATATATATATATATATATATATATATATATATATATATATATATATATATATATATATATATATATATATATAAATATATATATATTTATATATATATATTCAAATATATATATATATACGAATATATATATATATACGAATATATATATATATATATATATATATATATATATATATATATATATATATATATATATATATATATATATATATATATATATATATATATATATATATATATATATATATAAACCTAAATTTAAATTTTATAATTCACAGGTATCATCCGAACGCTTTACGAGTTTTTTCATTGAATGTGCCAAGTGCGATAAGGTAACCAGTTTCTGATAATCTTTGTGTTTGTTTCATAATCGTTTTATCAGTCATAATTGTACTGTAAATTGCTCCTCCCCGAACCTAAACTAATGGAATAAATAAAAATAAAACCAAACACATTCTAAGGTATAGAGGGATGGTCATCACTGGATGAATTTTAATTAGAAACGAAATATAAAATTTAAATAAAGGACAAGAAAAATTAAACGAATAAATAGACCGATCATTGACATTTTCAACGTGTTGTAAAAATAATTTTCTTAACAATGTCTGAATTGGAAAGACACATGATGAGGTAATAGTCCTTCTGCTGAATATTGCAAGGATAGGTGGCGAAATCCAGAGCAATCAAAATAAAGTAATTTGTCCCAATCTTGATAGCACGCCCGATAATAAAATTTGTCATTTGCATCGATAAATAAGTTCGGTGTAAAACAAATACGCATTTCTACATTTCTTTACAGATAAATACAAATACATTCTTGGAAGCATTTAAGATTTGGCGGAGAGAATATTTCGTAAGTAATTCTCAAGAATGAATTAGTTGGTGTTAGCATTATATTTGAAAAGTAAATTGCAAATCATTTGTTATTATAACATATTGCTTGAATTTATATCTTTATATCTTTATTTTGAAAGTGACATTTTATACTCCACCGATACCGTTGGGCTGCTTTTCAAGTTGTTAACTGAATTTGCTATGTTCGATAACATAACATTTTGTTTTTATGGAATTGAAGGCCAACCGATAATTTATAAACAATATTGCGAAATTAATTTTATATTGCAGGTGGACAAAGCAACCGTCTTCAAATTTACAATGTCCCTGCTAAACGAAGAAGTGGTAAGATATATCTCGTCATGTCTTAAACTGATCAGCTCAATGAACGAAACGTATCATAAACATAAAGATACAAGTCATGGTAACAATCATATATTTTCTTCAATGATATATGAACCGTGGTTATCGTCACATGCTTAACAACAATGCTGAAAGTTTTCTGCACCTTCGCGAAAAAAATGAAACATGTAAGGAAGAGTAAATATTGGGAAAATAATTTTATATATGTCCTACAAAGCAAGAAAAAGAAACAAAGTTGTTAACATCTCGATTGTGTCCCGAGATGGAAATTTAAAAACCAATTCATTACATTGAGACAAAAGGTGTCATGTCCGTTACGACAATACACTAAACTGTTTTCGTTTTATTTTATTGTTTTCCCTGCATAGACTCAATCCAAAGTTGAAAAAAACTGTTCTTTTTTCAATCAAGAATAGATATCAATAAAATATAAACAATGTTAAGTTTTGTTTCCTGAACCGGTAAACTGCAAATTCATAAAGTGTGCATTGACTTATCACTATTGCAGTAAAAAGGAGACGTTTTATTATATATTTCGTTATATCTTAAACTGATTAGGTCGATAAACGTATCATAAAGATACAGGTCAAGACATCAGTAATATATTTTCTTCAAAGAGGTATTGGTCGTGGTTCTGGTCGCGAGCTTAACAACAATGCTGAAAGTGTTTTTCACATTTGGTTTACTACCATACATTGACAGATTTGGCATTAAAAAATAAATTCAAACATGTAAGGAAGGCTAATATTGAAACAAGTTGGTCAAATATAACCTACAAAACAAGCAAAAAAAGAAGACTAGTACACATCTTAATAGTGCCCAGAGATGGAAATTGATAAAAATCCAATAAGACTATTGCGACACAAGGTGTGATGTAATTCATGACGATATTATATGAAAGCTGTTTTCGTTTGTGTTTGTCATTGTTTCCCTGCAAGTACTCATTCAAAATTGAAAACATTGTTGTTGCTTCTTTAGAATAGATATCAATAATATATAAACAATGTGAAGTTCAGCTTCCTTAACCGGTAAACTACGATATTCAAACATTTGGCAGTAAATTGTCAAGTTATTGTACATTGTTTCTTTGGCAGGTGGATAAAGAATCCTTCTTGACGTTTACAATGTCCTTGCTAAAAGAAAACTTGGTAAGATATATCTCGTCAAGTCTTAAACTGATCAGTTCAATGAACGAAACGTATCAAAAAGCTATAAGTCATGGTCAGCAATCATATATTTTCTTCAAAGGGATATTGACCGTGGTTATAGTCGCATGCCTAACTACGTAGCCGTAATATTTTGTATATTTGTCTTTAAGTTTAAAGCTTATCCTGGCAGATTTCGTATGGCAAAAACGAAAATTCAAGATGTAAGAAAGCTAATATTGAAACGATAGGGCTATATATGACATACAAAGCAAGAACAAGAGGCAGATTAGTCCCAATCTAAATTGTGTCCAGAGATGGAAATTGAAAAAGCAATTCATTCCATTGCGACACAATGTGTGATGTCATTCAAGACAAGACACGAAAGTTGTTTTCCTTTTTGTTTTTAATTATTAACACTGCAAGGACTCAATTGAAAATTGAAAACACTGTTTCATCCTCTGAATAATAGATATCAATAACATATAACCAATGTGAAGTTCTGCTTCCTTAACCGTTAAGCTACAAAATCAATAAATTGTGCATTAAATTGTTAAGTTGTTGTACATTGTATTGGCAGGTGGATAAAGAATCCTTCTTGACGTTCACAATGTCCCTGCTAAAAGAAGACTTGGTAAGATATATCTCGTCATGACTTAAACTGATCAGTTCAATGAACGAAACGTATCATAACATAAAGATACAAGTCATGGTAACAATCATATATTTTCTTCAATGCTATATGAACCGTGGTTATCGTCGCATGCTTAACAACAATGCTGAAAGTTTTCTGCACCTTCGCGAAAAAATGAAACATGTAAGGAAGAGTAAATATTGGAAAAATAATTTTATATATGTCCTACAAAGCAAGCAAAAGAAACAAAGTTGTCAACATCTCGATTATGTCCCGAGATGGAAATTTAAAAACCAATTCATTTCATTGAGACAAAAGGTGTCATGTCCGTTACGACAATACATTAAACTGCTTTCGTTTTATTTTATTGTTTCCCCTGCATAGACTCAGTTCAAAGTTGAAAAAAAAACTGTTTTTTTTTCAATCAAGAATAGATATCAATAAAATATAAACAATGTTAAGTTTAGTTTCCTGAACTGGTAAACTGCAAAATTCATAAAGTGTGCATTGATTTATCACTATTGCAGTAAAAAGGAGACGTGTTATTATATATTTCGTTATATCTTAAACTGATTAGGTCGATAAACGTATCATAAAGATACAGGTCAGGACAACAGTAATATATTGTCTTCAAAGAGATATTGGTCGTGGTTCTGGTCGCAAGCTTAACAACAATGCTGAAAGTGTTTTTCACATTTGTTTACTACCATACATTGACAGATTTGGTATTAAAAAATAAATTCAAACATGTAAGGAAGGCTAATATTGAAACAAGTTGGTCAAATATAACCTACAAAACAAGCAAAAAAAGAAGACTAGTACACATCTAAATAGTGCCCAGAGATGGAAATTGATAAAAATCCAATAAGACTATTGCGACACAAGGTGTGATGTAATTCATGACGATATTATATGAAAGCTGTTTTCGTTTGTGTTTGTCATTGTTTCCCTGCAAGTACTCATTCAAAATTGAAAACATTGTTGTTGCTTCTTTAGAATAGATATCACTAATATATAAACAATGTGAAGTTCAGCTTCCTTAACCGGTAAACTACGATATTCAAACATTTGGCAGTAAATTGTCAAGTTATTGTACATTGTTTTTTGGCAGGTGGATAAAGAATCCTTCTTGACATTCACAATGTCCTTGCTAAAAGAAAACTTGGTAAGATATATCTCGTCAAGTCTTAAACTGATCAGTTCAATGAACGAAACGTATCAAAAAGCTATAAGTCATGGTCAGCAATCATATATTTTCTTCAAAGGGATATTAACCGTGGTTATAGTCGCATGCCTAACTACGTAGCCGTAATATTTTGTTTATTTGTCTTTAAGTTTAAAGCTTATTCTGACAGATTTCGTATGGCGAAAACGAAAATTCAAGATGTAAGAAAGCTAATATTGAAACGATAGGGCTATATATGACATACAAAGCAAGAACAAGAAGCAGATTAGTCCAAATTTAAATTGTGTCCAGAGATGGAAATTGAAAAAGCAATTCATTCCATTGCGACAAAGGTGTGATGTCATTCAAGACAAGACACGAAAGTTGTTTTCCTTTTTGTTTTTAATTATTAACACTTCAAGGACTCAATTGAAAATTAAAAACACTGTTTCATCCCCTGAATAATAGATATCAATAACATATAAGCAATGTGAAGTTCTGCTTCCTTAACCGTTAAGCTACAAAATCAATAAATTGTGCATTAAATTGTTGTACATTGTATTGGCAGGTGGATAAAGAATCCTTCTTGACGTTCACAATGTCCCTGCTAAAAGAAGACTTGGTAAGAAGATATATCTCGTCATGTCTTAAACTGATCAGTTCAATGAACGAAACGTATCATAACATAAAGATACAAGTCATGGTAACAATCATATATTTTCTTCAATGCTATATGAACCGTGGTTATCGTCACATGCTTAACAACAATGCTGAAAGTTTTCTGCACCTTCGCGAAAAAATGAAACATGTAAGGAAGAGTAAATATTGAAAAAATAATTTTATGTATGTCCTACAAAGCAAGCAAAAGAAACAAAGTTGTCAACATCTCGATTGTGTCCCGAGATGGAAATTTAAAAACCAATTCATTTCATTGAGACAAAAGGTGTCATGTCCGTTACGACAATACACTTAACTGTTTTCGTTTTATTTTATTGTTTTCCCTGCATAGACTCAATTCAAAGTTGAAAAAACTGTTTTTTTTTTCAATGAAGAATAGATATCAATAAAATATAAACAATGTTAAGTTTAGTTTCCTGAACTGGTAAACTGCAAAATTCATAAAGTGTGCATTGATTTATCACTATTGCAGTAAAAAGGAGACGTGTTATTATATATTTCGTTATATCTTAAACTGATTAGGTCGATAAACGTATCATAAAGATACAGGTCAGGACATCAGTAATATATTGTCTTCAAAGAGATATTGGTCGTGGTTCTGGTCGCAAGCTTAACAACAATGCTGAAAGTGTTTTTCACATTTTTTACTACCATACATTGACAGATTTGGTATTGAAAAATAAATTCAAACATGTAAGGAAGGCTAATATTGAAACAAGTTGGTCACATATAATCTACAAAACAAGCAAAAAAAGAAGACTAGTACACATCTAAATAGTGCCCAGAGATGGAAATTGATAAAAATCCAATAAGACTATTGCGACACAAGGTGTGATGTAATTCATGACGATATTACATGAAAGCTGTTTTCGTTTGTGTTTGTCATTGTTTCCCTGCAAGTACTCATTCAAAATTGAAAACATTGTTGTTGCTTCTTTAGAATAGATATCACTAATATATAAAAAATGTGAAGTTCAGCTTCCTTAACCGGTAAACTACGATATTCAAAAATTTTGCATTAAATTGTCAAGTTATTGTACATTGTTTTTTGGCAGGTGGATAAAGAATCCTTCTTGACGTTCACAATGTCCTTGCTAAAAGAAAACTTGGTAAGATATATCTCGTCAAGTCTTAAACTGATCAGTTCAATGAACGAAACGTATCAAAAAGCTATAAGTCATGGTCAGCAATCATATATTTTCTTCAAAGGGATATTGACCGTGGTTATAGTCGCATGCTTATCTACGTAGCCGTAGTATTTTGTTTATTTGTCTTTAAGTTTAAAGCTTATTCTGACAGATTTCGTATGGCGAAAACGAAAATTCAAGATGTAAGAAAGCTAATATTGAAACGATAGGGCTATATATGACATACAAAGCAAGAACAAGAGGCAGATTAGTCCAAATTTAAATTGTGTCCAGAGATGGAAATTGAAAAAGCAATTCATTCCATTGCGACACAATGTGTGATGTCATTCAAGACAAGACACGAAAGTTGTTTTCCTTTTTGTTTTTAATTATTAACACTGCAAGGACTCAATTGAAAATTGAAAACACTGTTTCAATCCCTGAATAATAGATATCAATAACATATTAGCAATGTGAAGTTCTGCTTCCTTAACCGTTAAGCTACAAAATCAATAAATTGTGCATTAAATTGTTAAGTTGTTGTACATTGTATTGGCAGGTGGATAAAGAATCCTTCTTGACGTTCACAATGTCCCTGCTAAAAGAAGACTTGGTAAGATATATCTCGTCATGTCTTAAACTGATCAGTTCAATAAACGAAACTTATCATAACATACATGTTATGATAACAGTAACATATTTTCTTAAGAGAGGTATTGACCGTAATTAAAGTTGCATGCTTAACACATTGCTGAAAGTTTCCTGCACCTTTAAGTTAGTATCATACACTGGCAGTTAACATTGAAACAGTAGGGTCGTTATATGACCTTAAAAGCAAGCGAAATAAAAACAGATTATTCCACATCTAGATTGTATGACAAAAAGGAAATTTTATATTCAATTCAGTCCATTGTGACACTAGGTGTGATTTCATACAAGGATAATAAACTAAGCTATTTTTCTTCTGGGTTGTTTTCACTGCAAAGTTGAAAACACTGTTTTCTGTATATATAAAAAAAAGAAATAATATTGATCAATCAACAGTGTTGAGTTCAGTTTCCTTAACCGGTAAGCTACGAAATGCATAAATTGTGCATTGAAATGTCAATATTTTGTACATTGTATTTGGCAGGTGGATAAAGAATCCTTCTTGACGTTCACAATGTCCCTGCTAAAAGAAGGTTTGGTAAGATATTTGTTTCTTGTTGTAAAGTGAACAAGTCATCGCATCGTTAAGCTAGAAGTCAAGTTTAACAATCATATATTTTCTTCAAAGAGATATTGACGGTTGTTATAGTCGAATGCTTAACAACATTGGTGAAAGTTATAATATATCACACCCACACAGCAATTAAGATCCCTTCACAGTTCAAATCACACTTTTGCTATATTTCTCGTTTAATCTTATAACTTTAAATGGCAACAACTGTTCTCGTTGGTTTATTCCATGTATGGAACCAAAGATTACTGCTAACACTTCGGCAATGAAACAAGTATTTAAACTGATAGTTAGGTCAATGCCCTTCGGTTTAAAGGCTGATACATATTTTATTACTATATTATTGTTTTGAAGTAAGCAAACACTGACTTACACGTTACGTTAAACATGCCGTGCTATTCTGTTTCAAATTGCAATGTCACACGTCTATCTTTAGTTTTTGGTTTTTGTGGGTTAAAAAAATTGATGGCAATTGAATATCTGGTATTACACAAAGAATTATGTAATATATTATGAGGGAAATTCTAACAATATGTTTGAATGGAAGCGAGAACAGAAAATAAATTCTTTGACGCTCTGGATTAGCTCTGGATTTTTCTTGCAGAAAGATGTAATTGCTTTGGATTATTTGTATGGTTTGAATCAAAGGGGTACCACATCATTCCCCTCTGTCGACACTGTGTGCGTCAGAATTACCGCTAGACTGTTGCTGTTGTCGAACATATGATACAAGTATTTTGTTCAAAAACCTTTGAGGGACACAGTTAAAGTTTTGATTTAAAGTCAGATAAACAAATCGACATTTTCAGATAGAAATTTCAGGCAAGGCGCAAATATTCATACACAGTTGGAGATATACTCCTACTTGAGTTTGGTATGAATACCTTTTTCTGATCCTTCCAACTCCTTTGTACTTGACGAAACGAAAAGTAGCAATATTCGCAAAATTGATTTTTGTTTCATCTCGATGTTTCACGCTCTGTAGCTTGCGGTAAACCAACGATAGAAATGAGCACGGGACTAAGTCAGCTCCACAGTGTAGAATGTAACTTACTCCTCATCTTTCTTATTACGCACTTTAGATAGACGAATTGACAGCGTTACCGATCATACAATCTGTAATTGACAAATTTAAGGTAAGGTCGAACGAAAAGCTATATTCTGGACGAATGACATTTGTTCGACTCCTGAATCATATGCATTTATGTATACATGTGGTGGGTAATTGTTAGAACGATTTGAGATATCAAGCAAACGTCATATTACAACTTTCGTTGTATTGACCGACAGATAACCAAGAAAGATATGGCAAATATTAAAGATGTCGCAGACGTAAGTACTCACACTTTTTGTGTGTTATCTATTTTTGTAATTCCAAACTTTGCAATTAAGAATCCCATGTTGCATAGTCTCTTTTGCCAAATAATTTATAATGAACAGTGTTCCTTGGTAGAGTTGCCTGCCAAATTCAGCTGAAAAAACACTCACTACAAATGAATGAAAGTAATTATAACATGACCGAAAATAATGACTAACTTTGTTTTGTGTTACTTTCTTACAGAAGAAACTTTATAAGAAACTGAAGGTTAGTAAGTGAAATGTTATAAACATGGTTTAATATCGCACTGACGAATTTTGAGAAAGAGATTTCATTAAGTTAGTTCAAATTTGCAATCAAGATAGGCTATATTTCAAGAAAATTCTTGATCTATTTTTTAATATAAGAGTCCTACATTTTTCCAATGTAGCCAAGCAATTTGACATACTTACACAATGTAGAGAGCTACATAAATTGGGTCCAATACAATAGTAAAACTACTATGCATTTGTCACAGATTGTTCAAAAGTCACATTAACTTAGATAACAGGATAAACAATGGTGCTTTCAATTGTAAGAAATATCTAAATGTAATTATAATGATTCCTCGAAATATATTTTTTTCTCTCCAGTTTTCCTCGGATAAAGGCGGCAAGTAGATCTTCAAATTAAGTAAGTCTACTTGCCTCTTTGTCGCTTTCTTACTTTTGTTTAGTATTTTATATAGCATCGAGAAGTTACAGCAGCATAACTATGACCGTCAGCTAGTAAGCATCAATTCTAACAAGTCATACGCGTTAAAAATAGCATCTTAATAATAATGTATTGTTGTGCAATGTAAGCACTGACAATAATAGACGTACACAATTTCTATTATAAAATTTGTAAATATTAATTAGTAGTATGATATTTAAGACCAAAACATTGATTTAAAGGGTTAGTCGATTGAAACATAGATACACTGGTAATGTGTGAAAAAATATGACCATACTTCCAACTCTGGTGATCATGATATATTGCTTAAATGTTTAACGTAAAATAAATATTTTGAAATAAATATAAAATCATTTTTCTTTTTCATAACAATAGCTAAAGAGACCAAATTTCTTCTTGCAAAGAAGGTTATTCTACACTGGTACAACTTTAAATCCTATAGATCGATGAATTGGATTCGGTAGCGGATACTGCCATCAGGATCTGCATCTCAACGATTTATCATTTTCTCTATGTAACTATTTCTAGTATTTAGATTCTGCAAATACAAAGATGATTTTTGCGTGCAGAAATGTGTATATTTTCTGTATTTACTCCACAATATGATCAATACTGAATATTAAACTTTAATAATTGTACAGTAACTGTAATTCTTTAATCATCTCCGTTTTTCACAGACTCAGATATGTACGTGTTTAAATATTAAAGTATGTCGTGATATATTTCATTTAAAAAAAAAGTAAGGTTTTAAACGATTATCTATGATAAAACGAACTTCCATGAATTCCAAAGTGAGTATTATTTCCTTGGAAATCCGGACAAAAATCATCCTCTCTGGATTGTGAACGACAGTATGGTGGAAACAAAAACAGCGATCAGCACATCATTTATTATCTTAGATGCCAGTTGGAGGCAACAAGGTCATCTCTTAATTTCTCCTATATGTATTGTGCTTATGTATGCTAATGTTATTTGGTTCGTCAATTGACAAATATGTTTTCAAAACACACTGTTGGCTCTTGTTAGCTTAATCAGTGTAAATTACCTTCAATCATTCGTTAGCAATTGTTATCTGTCGCCATACTCACTCAATGCAATGTTAATGAAAGGAGTATTGTTATTGCCTATACGTACTTTGTTCATAAGTTATCCTATGTTAGCTATCGATGTTATTAACCATTGAATGTAAAAGCATAAGCAGCATACTTAAAGTTGCACGTGTGTATAATTAGTAAAACACGATCTGCTGTTTAAAATTTGCTAACTTGAAACGAACTGGATGTATGCAGGCAATTTACAACCTGCGTTTACCGCAACGCTTTTTATATTGCCTTTTTTATACACCACCGTTGGCAATTTAAATATTTTTTGGTTTTTATTTTGTTATCAAAGTTCAAGTGTTAATAATCTCATCATATGCATGCAGTATCAATTATTCTATTTTAGTATTCGATGATCCTATCGTTTGTAATACGACAAATAAGAAGTCGTTTGTGTAAGTCATGATTAAAGTATTATGAGCTACGTTCATAAAACATGTTCTACTGGCTTGTCGGTATTCAATTATCATATACTTAGTTAGACTTGTAATATAAAATCTAAATATATGCAAATACATTTATTTGGTAACATTTGATGCAGTGAGATAAATCTCATGCAATGAAATCAAAGTTCAAGTGTTAATATATTCCTCATTGGCATGCAGTCTATAAATTACTATCGTTTGTAATACAACAAATAAAAAAGTTGTTTGTGTTAGTCAGGATCTAAGTATTATACATCAGATACGTTCACAGAAAAATGTTTTACTATCTTGTTGGTGTAAAAGTATCATAAACGTTGTTAGACTTGTAATATAACATCTAAATATATGCAAACCAATTTATTTGGTGACATTTGATGCAGTTAGACAAATCTCATGCAACGAAATCAAAGTCCAAGCGTTAATATTTTCCCTATTGTCATGCAGTCTATCAACTATTCTATTTTAGTATTCGATGTTCCTATCCTTAAATAGTACAGACACTAATTCCATAGCGCTCGTAAGTTGACCTATACAGCGGTATGATAATAAAGTGCAGTCATTGTTTGCACATTCATGTTTCTACAACTTTTTCTTCTGAATGTAATTGAAACTTTGTGAAAGAAGCAAACTCATAAGTTGGGAGTTGGAAGATTTTGTAAAACAGATTATTCTGTTGAAAAAAAAAATTGGTTTGGGGTTTCAGACAGACAATCCTCAATCCACATATATGTATGTAATTGTCATAGTTTAACTATAACCAAGAATACCCCTTTCTTCTAACCTTTGATTTCTAAAAATATTTACACACAGTGACCGCGCTTAATAAAAAAAAAATGGTTTATGCAAACCCATTTTTCTCAGTATGCATAAGATACTCCATGGATCATTCCACTTCCAACATGAGTAATATCCGTTATGCCTTCCATCGTTTAAAGTTCATCTGTAGTGAAAAAAAAAAGAATCTTAAAGTTTAATCTGACGAGTGTTTAGATTACGATGCATATACCACTATAACTTTAATAAACAGGCTGTGATGAAGTATAAGGTACACAAAAGTTCTTTAAAAAGCAGTACTCATGTTACATACATGCACTTGTTAAGCAAACTTTCGTGATCTCCACTGTACCATTTCTTGATAACTTTAACATGCATTACTCGTTGTGACTTCCGTTTCTCTGGTAAACAAATGTTCCCCTGGACTAATCTCTCGCTCAGTGGCCCTTCTGCCATACAGCATTTTCATTTTCTTTTGGGTTTGTCCCGTATTTTAATATGCCTTTGCAATTAACTCTGGTTAGCGTTTAAACATACTTAATGAATGGGATAACACATTATTTGAAGAACAATCCAACGAGAGCCAACTATCTTTTAAAATACTAAGTGGTCCTCTCATCTGACTGCCGTTAAACAGCTCAAATGGAAGATACCCTGTTTTTGTAGTTGCATGGTACTTCTCTAAATGGGAATTGGAAATATCGTATGAACTCATCCCATCATTTGAGCTGCTCATCTGTTAATGACTTAATCATGTTCTTCAGAGTACCTTGTAAACGTTCTGTTACCCCGTTAGCTTGCTGGTGACTGCCAGTTGTTGAGATCTGAGCAATCTTGAGCATGCTGCGCATGACTTTCATTTTTTGGTAGGCCAGTGGGTATACCTTCCGGGGTCGCCTCAACAATATCTTGTGTTTTCCTCCACGATTTCCTTCATTTTAGCAGTGTCTGATCTCAGCGTTGGTATGTTAAATTTATAAGAATACTTTTAGTTGAAATATTTCTTTCCAGTCATGAAGTCTGCTGTACACAAAAAGTTCCTAACAAACCACACATTATCTCACAAAAGTATTTTTCTTCTCTTTTTACCTAGCTCTTACAACCCTCACTATGCAGTTTCGTCTTACTCACTAACTATCAGTTTGATAATGTCAATTTTCTGTCAGCTTTGACAGGCACATTGCGGTGGATCGCCGTCCTGGGGGAGGGGTAAAGCCTCCCATTGTGAAAATGTTTGTTTTACGAGAAGAGTTTGGTGAAAAATGTTGCTATCGTTTTCAGTTTGTTAAATTACAATCGTGTACTAAACTTATTTTTTGGGTACAAAAACTTTGTCAGTTTTGAATAAAAAAACGAAAAAATGGTGTGCGCGCCTGCGCGGTCGAAAACCATCCGATAATATCACATATTGAAAAAAATTTATGTGAATACAAATATATGGCAACTCGGAGAGACACTAGCTGTGCGCGTAGTAAAAGTATTTATTACCTTCTCTTTAGTATTCCAACCTCCAACCCCCATCTTCGACCCGATCCCAAATTTGTTTTTGCTTACTTGGATTCTCCACCGCTGCCCATCGCGTCCCCAAAGATTTATGTGTGGGGAGGGGCACTCTGCCCCCCCCCCCCCGCTGGCTACGCTATGTAAAAATATTTTCACTGTTCCATCCTCGTCAAATGTAATGATTATTGGCATGTGTCCTCACAACTTTCACAGCTTTCACCACTTTCACAGCTAGCTCTTAAACAAACACCTCCCATAAAAGGCTGGTTACGCCACTTGTAAAACACCATGGAGTTTGTAGTAAAGCATGCTGTGAATAAGTGCATATACTGTATTCCTGTAGCCACGAAGCGTGAAAGTTTGTCCGATTAGTGATGGACGTTTTTGCATGTTTTTTAAGCTATGAAAAATAAGCAATTCAAACATTCAACCAACATTCGTGATGTGTTACCGGAACCTTCAGGTCGAAAGAAAGTTACGGTGACTCTCTACAAGGTACCCCTGGAAAACTCTACTTCTTTATCCAATAAATAATATTAAATATATTACATTAAAAGTAAAGGATTAATATAAAGAAAAGAGGAGGAAACGATAATTCACGATCATCATCGATGACAAGTTAACATTTACTAACTATATTTCAAAGGCCTTAATTATATCATACTATGTATTGTTTCCACATTAATCGATGTTGACGCCCCCTCCCCCCATTTTCGTAAGAAGGTCTTCAACAAATCCACCCTCCCGCATATTATCTATGCAGTCCCATTTTGGTATCACTTTATACATGTTTAATAAAACTATGTAACATTGTGAACGTATCTGAAATCATAACATGCCACGTTCTTGTTCCAACAGGAAAGATGTAAGAAGGAATAACATTAAAAGTTTTGCCAGGTAAACAATCATGACGACATTACAAGTGTTGTGTATATAATGGACCCTGTTATGGCAATAAATGTTGTGGATATTGTTATTGGTAGAGGTCTATAATGATTACATACCATAGTTTTGAGGATCCCTTTCGTATGACAGCTGACGAAAAGCAACCTTCCGTATGTGTCAGTGTGTGTGCTTACGTTAGCGCTGAAAACAGTTGTTTGGCCTTCAGAGTATGTTAAAAAAGTTAATTCTTTGTAACTGTGCTGTTTGTTTCCATAAATCTAAAGGCTGAATCTTTGCTAACTGCGTGTAACATGAGTAACTGAGTTAAAATAGGCCTATATGGCCGTCCAATTTTGTTGAACTTATTAGTACGCCTGCACTAATAACGAGTTTAAAACTTATTAAGAGGGTCTTCTTCTGCATATTATGTTCGTAAACTCATTATTCCCAAAGATGATAGCGTTAACTACCCTTACAAGTCTTTTGATTTCAACATTCTTGATGTTCAGAGTAAGAGAATTACATGAGTATAACAATGATTTCTAAGAACATTCTAGCATCATTGAGCAATACGTCAAGAAGATATTCGAATAGGAACAGTAAGACAATAGTGTGGTCGTTTTTTTTTTACACACTTTCGCTCCTCGTTTCTTCGACACTTCTTGTTAGCCTACTTTTGTTCCTTTCTAAGCTTACGTCCATCGATCTAGAGACGGTACTGGACAAGCTAAAAGCGTCTGACAGTCATGCCTTCATCAAATTTCCCTGATCTGGTGACCTTTCGAATAATCAAAACTTAGAAGTGTCCTTAAATATGTGTGTGTTGTATATGTCTCTGTTTGATTGTGAATTATTATTATTCCATATACTTGACAGTATCTTTAACCTGCTAACTGTCAGATAAAGTGTACAGTCTACCATATATTGAAATATTCGGGTATTAAAACACGTTTCAGCTGCTTGGAAAAGTATAAAAGTGCAGAAAAGGACTCTTGACGAACGACACACTCAGAATTGCATCACATTCTCAACGAATGAAGGGTGAGTTCAAGGGCGTAGGAACCGGGGGGGGGGGGGGGGGCTGGGGGGCACCAGCCCCCCAGTGAAAAATATGGGGGAGGGGCGGAAGTATCATTCCGCCCCCCGCTCCGCAAGTCAGAAAACCCCTTTTTCATTTCCAAATGAGAAAAAAATCTCATTTGGAGCACCAAATTGCATTTAAGGCCAGGTGAAATGCAAAATTCTTTACAAAATGGAGTGAGAGTTGAAGTGTGCTATATTGCACCAAATTGCATCTGAGGCCACCTGGAAATGCACAAAAATCCCAAAGAGGAGGGGGACACCCCTCCCCTTAGACCCCTCCCCCAGGCCGGCCATCAGTATTCAGCCCCCCCCCCCACTCAAAAGTACCTTCCTACGCCACTGGGTGAGTTTCTTTTTGCTATAAAATGGATTCAAATCCTACTCTCCTAGTCAAACCATCGGAAACCAGGTTATCTTTCAAAAAACTAACGTGGGACCTTGGTCCAGCCCAATGTATCTGCCCGCCAAGTGTACCACCTAATCTGGAATCCAAAAGAAAAGATATTTCCTTTGAACTAAATGAATGGAACTACTTAATTCTGATTTAGTAGTAAAATAAACGTCAAAAATATCTCGTTTTTCAGTTTTTGTTGCTGTTCTTGTGGAACATCTGAAATTTTTCAACCATGCATGGCACTTATACACACAACGTCACACTGCTCTCAAATAATCTATTTATTCATACCAACAGAGAGCTTTGTATGGTGCGGTAGTCTACTAAATAGGCTAAATAAAGAGTTTGTGCGGCTGCGTGTGTCTACATTCAGACTGATGTCCTAATTGCTTTGTCTATTGCTCGATTCCACGTACTCTAATCCTAACATAGCCTTGACAATAAAATTCCTCTATGGACATGATGTGTGCGTATGTGTGTCTGTTATATCTGACAACTTGTGTCAAACACTCAACCTAAACGACTAAGCCGATATTCTTCTCAATGTGGGACTTTCATATTGACGTTTCTTTGTGTCAAATTTTCAAAATTTTGCAACGTCAGGCAATGATAAGAAAGCTATAATTGAACATTGCACTATGAACTTGGCGCTCATTTGAAGTTACCCATTCAAACGACGTTTGAATTTGTTTACTTCCATAGGCCTATGCAAATTGAGCTTTAATCATTAACAGTAATCATTCTAACAGATCACAATTGCAGTAACCAAACATGTTGAATATTTTACATACTGAGCAATAGTCATGATGTATAGTACATCGACTCCCTACGTTGTACGTGTATCATGTATCTTCATCACCATTAGGAAACCGTTGCCTTTCAAATTATGCACGAAGTATGAATTATCTTCTGACATGCTGAAGTAGAAGACTGGCACTGTGTTACGATTGACAATACACAATACAGATTTGCTTAGTTCCTACCGCAAAAGGTATGTTTCGAATTAATTACAGATAATACATTCAGAACGTTACTTTTGGGAAGAGGGTATATAAATAAAGCAGGTTGCTTAAATTATTACTGACACTAATACGTACTAATATATGATACCTTTGGAACAGCAATCCCAGTACATACACTTAAAATGAGGCTTATTTATGAAAAATACGTTAAAGTTTAATCTCGTATTGAAGATGTCATGAAAGCAAGCAGGTAAGTTTATTTTCCCATTATTATGAAGACATTTATGGTCTTGTTTGCAGGTTTTAAACTAATTAATGTGATATAGCATTTATTATGATGATTCGCATTGATTACGTATAACGTAGCTATTATTTATACTTAACAGTTTTCAATAATGCACTTAAACTTAACTGTTTACTGGGAATTTTACCCAGCAAAACGTTTGCAACTGAGGAATTACATCGTTCATACAAAATATAGGCTAACTTTATTGTATTTTAACGATTTTCCTTTCATCTACCATTGGCTTTTGAAGTGTATTTCTTTATTTGATAATTCTGCAGGTCATAGTTGGTTACCTACATTTTGCATGTCGCGTGGAACTATGGCTATCACAGAATGGTATATGTCTTATTTCTCACTGTGTCTACTATTTACGTCGGTAAAAGGTTAGTTCAATTTTCGGTAATACAACTACGCGCTGTCATCAATAAGATCCTAAGAATATATCAATATCTCAATTTATAAAGAAGTTAAATAATACGGTCGCCATAATAATAATATTGATCACTTTTTAATCTTGACCAGTTTACTTGTTACTTTTCTCTAAACTTTCCAAACACTTATCTGACCACTCAAACATATAATCCTCTGCAAACAGTATTCTTTCCTCTGAAAGCCGAATATTTTGTCTGAGGTGAATGCTCACGGTAACAACAGCAAGTGGCCGAACAAAAGCATCTAATGTTATCTTGTTCCGTGTTCAATACTGCTACATTAGCGATCTCTATTGCATTGGATTCGAGTAATTACCGCAGTACTTGAACCTAAAGTTAAAGCCTGGTGTTAAAATGTGCGTTATTTTTGGAAACGCTCATAAACTTTTCTAAGCAGTTCTGCGATAACGCCACTGCCCAGTGTGTAAAGTACAGGCAGATGCTGTGAACTCTATTTTAAAGACCATGCGACCTTCCGCGATTGCACGTAATGCCATTAAAAATGAGAGTAGCATGGTTTTATTTTATATCAGATTTCGTATAAACATGTTTAAAAGTTTGCTAGATAACGTAGGTTAAAGACAAGACTCCTTCAAAACCATTCGATTTACCTAGACAGTAAAGAAGATACTGTTCAAACTATTAATAAATTTGCCAGTAGCAACTATAGTGTAATTCGATTAGGTCATATTTATTATAAGCACGTAGAATATATACTGCATTTGTACAACAGTATGTATGACAACGCTTTGGTAAAATGTGAATTGTCTGACGGCTGCAAAGTAAAGCATAGCATTCTTCTTACTACGACCACAGCCATTAATACATAGAAACCACATCGCACCAGCTGACACAAAACGCTTTGGAGCTTTATGAAATTCGCCCGCACCATTTTGGTACACCTGAAACCATGACTCACGCTAAGGGTGCCTATGTTAGCGGAACGAAGTTGTGACGGAATCCTGATCTTATCGTCAACATATCTTTCACGTTCACACAGAACAATTATTGCATCAGATTAGCTCAACTTGTTTGGGGGAACATTATACTAGTTGAAATGAATTACAACTTTCTGATATTTAGCCGCTGCTCAGACAGTTGTTCTTAATTTGTGAATAAAAAAATCATAGCGCGTTTCAAATGTTATAAATCTTACGTTAGACCTTTAATTGGATACATAGGGAACAATGCACGGCTGTCTATACTGTTCACCAAGCTCATTTTTATTAGATCGAAATGTGGGTAGGACGGTTTACAGAAAAGTTTGGGACTCTGGTGAACATGTACTCCGAGTTGGAGTTAACATGCTGTTTCTTATTTTGTACCATGTGCATACCTTTACTGACGAATATTTAAGTTACGAGGCATCAACTTAGATGTAAGCCTACAAACATGTATTGCATGTGTCTAATATAATATTGCTTCGTTTTGTAAATTAATCTCCAAGTTCTCTCAGCTGTCTTCGGTGATGCATAGTGACTCAAATGTTCATACTTTAAGTTGCCATGAATTACACTTTATCACTTTATAACCTCAAGAAATGTATACATTTACCACACACATTTCTGTGGTAACAACGTCAGATAACCATGGTGAATACTATTGGTAGGAGTCGCAGAAATTAATACAGATCAACAACTCATCCAAAGCAGCGTCAAGCTACACTGCTCGTTTACGTAGAGTCTTCACGTTAGGCAATGAGGTGCCTAATTAATTCTCCAGATTGTAAGAAAGTCTTAAGATAAAACAAATGACCAGAGCTTTGAGACAATTTCTGTAAAGCCGTCTCCCCTACATTCCGGTCTAATCAAATCAGCATGGTGAGCGATACAGACGCGTTGGCTTTGTGTTATATGTATTTAGTTAAAGGCCTATCCTTAGATTGTACAACATTTAGGAACATGCTAGATTTTTTCTTCTCAAAAAGTAAGAACAACTGTGAAAGCAGCTGCTTAATACCCGTGAGTCGTAATTATTTCAAATTCAACGATAAGATTAGGATTTCGTCGAAACATCAAACCTCAAAATAGCTGCAAAGAGCATTGTTGTCGGCAGGTGCGATATGGCTTATATGTAATAATTTCTGTGTCACTAGCTAGTCTAGCCTAAGAAGGCCAGCTGCTCGATGTTAGCAATAAAACCCATGCAATGGCGATAGCACAGCGTCAAATAATTACAGTAGAAATTGTACTTGCTCATAATACATATGACGAAATACACTACATTTAATACTGGCAACTTGTTTAATACATTGAACAGTTTTTACTGCACTGACTAGGTAAATCGGTTGTCAAAACTAACAAGTGGACGAATTAGGATGACAATGTTTACTACCGTAAATATAACGGGAAATAAACAAGACATTCAAATGTGAAATCGAATTATCCTGCATGCTATTGTGATTTAAAATTTCCCAGCGGGATAATGCTAGACATTTTCATGATACCTAGTTAAACAACGACTGGCTGAGCCTTAAGGAGTTTCAGAGGAATCCAAATATTCCCATAAAATATTGCGTCTTTCTGATAGTTAGGTGTTGATAGCAATTAATTGCTCCCATTGATTTACATACCAACGTCGTCACTTTCAAAGGCCGCTAGGACATATGTAGAATTTTTCAACTGACATGTCCTATCCACCATGTGATAGCTAATTACTTGGGCTATCGCAGCACATTCATGTTTTGCCACCATGACTATTTATGTTTGGAGCTAGAAGAGCTCAAAGGTGAGCATCGTGCTCCCCAACCCATCTGCCAGCTCTCACTGCGGAGTCTTCCAGGTTTTTATATATATAAAAGCCTTAAATACCCTTCAATCCTTCAGATTTTTAGACCACCAGTAGTTTATTCCATCTTCTTCAACATCAAAGCAATACAAACAATGATGATGATGACTCAAACAATGCCAAACATCACTACATTTGATCACTAAAAGACCATTTTCCGACTATTTAACCTTTCAAGCGGATTTGTTTTATTCTAATTGCGGTACCTTTACAATCAACGTTTTCTTTCTCGTACTACAGCGAATCCTGAAGAGGCCTGTATTGGAAATAAATATGTAGCCTACAACCAAAAGGCAATTATCTCGTGTGATTACACAAGATCGTTTTATACCGTGAGATGGTTCTTAGAGGATAATGAAAATCCACTTCTGCGAATAGACGATATGCGGAAAAGTGGTTCTGGTCTCGCTTCAGGGGAGTATGACATCCAAATGGATGGTTCGATGGTAATTAAAAGAGCCACAATGGAACACGAAGGAAGCTATACCATGACTGTACTCGGGAAAGATGGATCATCAACCACTGGTAGAATCAACATACATGTTGTGGGTAAATGTGTAAATGTATGATAATTATCTGGCAGCTGCAATATATATATATATATATATATATATATATATATATAAATATATAAACAAACGTTTTGCTCAATATGCATATTTGACTGCACACTTTAGTCAACTGAGTACAGGAAATCAAATAATATATCATACCATGAAACTAAACTGACTGCTTTTCTTTTTCTATTACTTAATCTACTATTAAATCTAGCAATTTCAAATAAAAAATGATGAACAGAAAGGATTAACTTGGAAGACTTGACAAGTGAAGTAAAAAAGATATGACAATACTAAGTTTTGGCAAATTAAAAAACTGTATTTGACTTAATTGTGTTTATGCGGATAAATTAGTATAACATCAAAGACTTTCAATTTAGGGCTACTCAGATTTATGCAAATATTATAAGACTCAAAATGGAGTGACCCAATACGAAATGCATCGTATACCTGATACAAACTGAAAACATGGCTCATCATGAATAATCAGAAAGCACAATTGCACGTATTGTACGGATTTTTCTCCGGGCGTATACACGTAGTTCCTGACAAAAGGTTTGATATGTTTTCTTTCTCTTTTCCGTCTTGTCTTGTTTAGGTTTTGTTTTCTGTAAATCATTCCGCAATTTTTCTTATTATTGACATATGGTATATGGTGGACCAACAGAGCGTACAGAAAAGGGCGCAACCATCTTTTCATCTGGGGAAAGACCACAGTGTACATTATATAAACATATGACTTGTTGGTATAGTATAACCCCAAAAGCCGAAATCCTTCAACATTTGTTCAATGTATGCGAAATATAGTTCATTCATGCATCTCCATTTGAATATCCCCCTCCTTTAGACTCCTCCTTTCAACAACATAACATATAACCCACTCCCCATTTACACAGCGCACAACTGGTAATTGCGCTCCTGGTATAGAACGTGTGAACCGTGCAGACGCTCCTTTTCTTACATTGTGCAATGGCATATATGTTAATTCTTTGTTCCTTTTCTCACTACAGTACCGTTAATTGATTTGACCATAAATAAATGTTCCGTTAGTGATCATGAATTATGTAAGAAAACAAACATATCCGAAGGGGAATCCGCTTTGGTATGTATCGCCAACAATACCAAACCTCCGGTAGAAATAACATGGCGTTCACTAAACGAACGGAACATGCAGACAGATTATGGCTTAAAAGATTACACTTCCAAGTTCATTGACAAGATGCCGCTGTACTCCACAATATCTACTATAAAATATGACACAAGGCTATTTTCGTTGGAATACTTTACCTGCGTAGCGACTGGTATCGCTGTTCGAGATGTAGCCAGTGTAACGACTATTGTAAAAGGCCATAAACAGTATGACGATCATACTAGTAGAGTGACCTACGTGTTAGAGGGTCAATCACTACCATTGTCATGTCCACGTCCGAGTTATCCCTTTGGAATATTAAGGGCCACATTTTCAAATCGATCGTCAACCATATTAATGGAGAGGGGGTTACACATCCAACCACTATGCCCGAGCCGGTGGAATTGTGAGTTCTCTGGAAATGACTTAGTGTCGATAGTTGTGCCTACCTATAACATTTCACTCGAATGCGTATCCAGCTCAGGTGTCATGGCTACCACGGATGTGATACATGTATCTACTGTAGGTGAGTAGTATGTTTTTACTAACAACGAATTGAATAATTAAAAATTTCGGAGATGTGCATCCAAATGCATGCTGATTTCGCCGACCTTGAAATGATTTCCTTTTTCACACACAAAGACAATTGTTTCTTTAGTATAATCATGTATTTGAAATAGTCTGACGAAACCACCACTTCATGTGATTACAAATGGACGATAAGTTCATTGGTATATTTACAACTGTTTACTTGTAAAGGAAGAGTATAATTCACGTTCTCTGTCAATTGCATGGGTCGTTTTGAACATGTCACGCTATGTTCAGTTTGAGTTACAAAGTTGGATATAAAATTGATAATTAAGCGTGCAACCCCTTTGAACATTTTGAAAAATAAAAGAACGACTTTTTATGAAGGTAGTTAGATTAATTGCCTTATTCCATATGGAACAATGTTCAACAATGTAAATAATTGTTCTTTTAATTGCTGCTTCACAGGCTTATATATTTTCGTTTGCTCTTATTATTAATTTTTCTGCTCTTTTCACTTCAGATAATTCATTGAAATATGTTGTTAGCATTGATGGGTGCGGAAGTGTGGATCAAATGTGCGAACGTACAACAGGTCTAATTGGCAATATTTCTTGTTCATTACTGAACACTAAACCAGACATCCAATTAACTTTTGCACAGAGTGAAAGTCCAAGGGTTACCATCAGCAGAGAGTGGTACTACACAGATGAGAATCATTCCACAAATACTTTTGACAATTATGTAATATCTGAGTATCATATAAGTCAATGTGATGAAGTCATAGAACTTAGTTGTTCGCCAGCTTCCGCAGAGATTGCCAAGTTCCAGAATACAGCTGTTATTCATCTGAAACCAGGTAAACGTATAATAAAATGTTTCTAAATCACCATTGCCAACTTGCTCCGTGACAGTACGGAATCTTAATTTAAGAAAATACCTTCATGAATAAGATGTTCATGAAGTATTATAAGCACGCAATTTTTCTCAGTCTTAAAGTGAATAAAATGTCCAATTCAATTAATTACAGCAGCATTCATTTTGTTGTTTATATGAAGGTGAATTGTTTTCTTGGTGTGTGCTTTAAGAGAAATATAAAAATATGCTTTAAAGACAAAACAAACGTTCCTTATTATGTATTCTTTCTTACGGTTTCAGACGCAAGTGAATGTCAAGTGCCCAAGAACGGATCTTTAAAGACTGTTACAGCTGTTGTAATAGTTATCATTGTGTGTGTGCTCATGATTTCCGTTTTGGCTGCAACATTCTTCATCAAGCGAAGAGGTATATATATGAAAAAGTTACTATATATATGTCAATATCATTGACCCCCTTTTGAAATATCGCATGTTATAAAAGCATGGACGCCAATGAAGTTAACGGTAACTTTATTACCGAATTAATTTTTTCCGTCCTTGAGAGCTTGCCGGAGTGCACAACTGATTAACTTTGATTGTATATACTAAATTTGGTTTCATGTATGTGGCACAACTCGTTGTTTATACTAGATTAAACATCCAGTTCATAAAATGTCTAATTTGCGTTTTCTTCAAAGGCCGTTCGAAAAGAGAACCTGGCAGTAGTGGGATGAACATGTCCCAGATAGAATCACAAGACACAGACACGGCAGATCCGAAATATAATGAGTCACCCAATACGGAACACGAAAAGGAACCACTGTTACAGGGGCTGGTACGATTATCTTTCGAAATTTGTAACTTGAAGCTAAATAAGTCAGGGTCATATTGCATCTAAGATGGTATGCAAATTATTATGATCACGTACGTATTTTCAAACACATCTAACTTTGTATTTCGAAATTCCATGTAATGTATTATCAAACACTTATTGGAACAATTCCTACAATAAATACATTGGCTTTCATTGAGCAGTACGACCTCAATTTCATTCATACTCTATTTACAGCTAGAATTCGACAACCTTTTCAAGCCATTTTACAAAAAAATAGTTGCTGGCAAGGTAAAGCTCTTGGTTTATTGCGTTTTCTTTTTCTTTTTCTTTATTTCTTATTTCTTTCTTTATTTTGCCATTGAAGCAAGTTTGTATAATTTATGATCTATCTTTCAATATTAGGAAGTGAACCTTTCATTGTCATATGGGTGATGGAAAAACGTCATAACTCATGTATATCGAAGCACTTTCTTTAGCACTTGGCTTTTTCGGTAAACTGTAGAAACCACTTGTAAGCAATGTATTGGTGAGCTTTGCTTATATACTTGACAAGTTCTGATATAGTGTTGTTCAGAGTTATAATTAGGCATACATTTCACAATTTCCTCATTTATATCAACTAATTATAAATTTCAGTACTTCAGGTAGCATATCTCTTCGTGTTTTTCAAGTTTTTAAATGAAAGTATACACCATTGAACATGTTTTCCTGATCATTAGTCTTTTAAGGAAATAGAACGTAAGCATTTGTATACATAGTATTCATATTCAAATATTCCTGTCTTCATTTTCTTTTCGTTATTATATTTATCTTAACGTTGGCTCTCTAGGCAACAGACGGAGAGTTTCAACGTCTATTGATAGAATCGAAACATTTTTACAAGGTTAGTTTACAGCAAATGTTATTGCTACACTTAAACTAATATGTTTGCATTAAATTGGCAATAACATTATTAAAAATGCTTTCATTGATGTTATTCTCTAATATTTTTAAATATTATTTTCGAATAGGATGCCAACGTCAGAGAGTTTCTAGGGAAAAGTATATCTAATTTGAATCCTTCCAAAGAGGTAGGTTAACAATTATAAGGTGAGTTACTTTTACATAATAGGTTGTCCTTCACTTAAAACGACATCAAGTCACTACAAACCTGTATTGTTATACATTGACTCTACTTCCACTGCTCATTAAATATCATTGTGTAAAGGCGGATAGAGGCTAACAAAGAATTCCAGTATATTTACGAACGATCGTCTTTGAGAAGGTAACGAAATCGTGATAACGTTAATTTCAGACTGATATGTCTTAAACGTTGAAAACCTGATTAAGTGCGCACTATGAGACCAAATCATAACATTCATTCCTCTTTCTGATTTTAACGTTAGATTAACCAGAAGGACATATTTTGAGGGAAAAAACAACAATACTTAGCAAATATAACTTCAAATATTATCTTCTTTCTATCAGGAGTTACTTGCTATTGCTAACTTCTTCTCGACAAGTCAATGGGTAAGAAATCATGTCATTTGGGGAATTTAATTGATTGCCTTATCAATTCATGCTGTACATCCCCCTTTAACAATGTTACTAAGCTTTATCAAATCATAAGCAATTGTTACTTCCATTTACATTGTTCAACTATATATGGTCAAGTTTTGACAAAAATATATCATTTTGTTCCATCACTATTGTAGTTTTTTATCATTTATGATTTCTTCAGATTTCCTCTGAGGGGGTCGTTGCAGTGCTGCAGACTGTGCTGGAAATGAAACAGGTACTTATGACTATAACTTTCCGTATAGTACAATTATGTTACCCTCTTTGAAAGGTTGCCAATTATTAAAAGGTTTGTGAAAGCACTCAAAACTTAAGGGTAACAGTGAAAAAATACAATAATGGTGCATGCTTGTTCTTACCTTTTGCAAACACCCAAAACAAACAAATAAACATACGTCCGTCGTTTCAATAAGTTATCTCTTTTTTCGTATTATTTCATTGCTGCATATTTGTTTTCTGTTTGACCATGGCACTGGGAGTAAGGTCAAACGACGGAAATGGAATTACGCAACTAACAGGTCACCTTTTCTGTTTATTGCTAACTTTATATGATTCCTGTAGTAAACCAGGCTGCTAGCATTCGACAATTCGAGTATTCATTTCATTATAACTGAAAGTAATATTTTGTCCTTTTTTAATAATGTAACAGATATCATCTAAAGTCGGTCTGGATATCGTAATGGAATTGTTTAACAAAGAGAAGGTAAGATTCTACACGCACATTACTCTAGCACACTATTATATCCACCGTTTTAACTTTTTTTACGTTTTCTGAAGGAAGATCCCATTTATGTCAATCGCAAGCTTGTAGTCCAAAGCACTGGGATGTGTAGCCTCCATTACTTATAATGTTCAAAGTATGGAACTTGAAAAACAGTTGGCAGGGATGTATATTATTTTAAGATGCTTCTCAAAGAAATCAGTTTATTAACATTTATATGCACCGTGTTTATCAAATATGTCTGCATCCGCTTTTAACATAGCGAATAGATCATCGAATGCTCCACAATCACAACATTGCATAATGCAACTTACCTTGAACTACCTATCATGAAAGTGAAGGCTAAACACAATGAAGTTTGCCAGAGTCAAGTCTTATTCCATGATGGAAAGAATTCCATGGACAATTACGCATACACATATTGCTTAGCTTGCCAATTTTCGTAGGTCTGATTAACATTTCAGTCATATTTTTGTTAGTGATTACATCTAAATGGTTATACAGCATCTTATGTTCATGCTCTTTACTTCGACTTTGCTAAACCAATAATCGAGTAAACTATATTTGTTCTAAATGAATTGGTAATCCAAAATGTTTCGTATTGACACAAAGTAAGGAGCTGGATTCCTTTTCGAAAGGTGAACAATCCAAAGAATTTGTATGAAAGGGCATTACCCCTTTTCTTTCCAGATTGATTCAAATGGTTTCATAGATATAACCAAGATTCCAATGGAGCAGAACAAGGTAAGATAGAATTCATGGTCAGAATGGAAAACGTAAACTTCGTTAAACTTCTTGTAAATTTTTTTGTATTTTGCTAGAGGTGAAAAGTACAATCGGCAGGGAAAACACCTTTAAAGTTTTATCCGTATTTCTATCAGATAAAAGCTGAAGAAGTGCTTAAAAGATTGAGAGTTGCAACTACCGAAAACAAGGTAAGTGTAAACTCCCAAGTGCACGTTAAGGTCTGTATTGCGTTTATCTTGAAGTTACATTCATTTACACATCCGCAACTAGCGTTTGATGAGAGAAAGAATTTTTAGTAGGCGTATCCAATTAACGTGTAATTAATCTTTTTGTAAAAATTGACAATTTATTGTCCCAAACAATTACACAAGAAAACCATATCTTTTCTATTCATATTTCGAATCAACAACTCATATCATGTTTATCAAATGATGTCAGACAATAGCAAACCGTTTGTGTGGCTCACTGTATACGTACATTGATGTAATAGGCCTATACTACTAGATGTAGCAGAGCAATGCATTTTAGCAACTTTACTTTGCACGTAACGATAAGTGCCAATCAAAACCTAAAGAAAGAAGAAAAATTAGCTTTTAATTAATCATACAAAGTTTCATTGTGCGCATTGTAGCGTTCGTTAACACGAACGAGCTAAGTAGCCTAACGCGGCAAATCATGGGCATGTTATTTGCAGCCTGTAATATATTATTAGTGTATCACTAACGAGTAACGTTAATTGGTGTATTAGAAGTTCTTAAAACGAATAATTCATGACAAATGCAAAGCGTAAACATACAATATATAATAGTTAGGCTTACGCTATATTCATATTAGGCATTAGGTAATAGGCCTTCGATATAATCTACGATATGTTATTTCGCTATCGTGATGTTCAAATTGAACCATCAGTGCCAATGTGGAGTATTTTCTCTCACGACACTTCCGTTCTAGTTATTGCCGACTTTGAACTTAGATTTCCGTAAACTGCACGATGATTTAACAAATATTGCGCAGTACTGAGGCAACCCGACGTGACATTGATGCATGAAATGCATATGTAATAGAGAGAAGAATTTTTTCTTTACTAAATTTTGTAAGATTCGAGAAAGTTTTTCGCGTAAAATATGTTTGGTACATGTTGGAGTAACGTAAGGATCACAATGGATGTATGCAGGCGTCACTTTTAAGTGCTACGTAAACGCAGTATGATCCTTTAAACCGATGTACTTACCTACCTGAGTCGTAAAATGTTGGATGGGGTAATATGAAGATTGATTAATACCTACCCGATCCATATTCACAGATTGCACCAGTAATCGCAGCGGAAATGTTAACGAAATACTATGTTCTTGACTTGGTAAGTTTCTCTACCGATCCCATCTCATCCATCGTGAGCACGACGAAATACTTCTAATTTTCCATTTCTGTTTATTGTAAGGACATACAAAGTCCTTTGCGGAGTCACCACATTGACCTGGAGTCATCGTAGGTGAACGCTGTAACATTTTCCTTTATCATTCTGTCGGTTTAGTTCAATTTATTTGAATAAAATGTAAGACTTCTTAGAAGTATATTCAGCTGTTTCATTGCATAAGACAAATTTATTTACAAGAGAACTGAAGTAAAATTGGGTTCTTCTTTCTGTCTTCTTTTTCCTACAGTTAACGACAAAAGACATTGATAAAAGTATCCATATGGGCTTCTCTAAACCGAAAGAAAAGGTAATATGTGTACAACTGTTATTTTTTGATGCAATAAAAGTACGAGCTAACGTGATTCAAATAAATTTCCTGTACGAGCATGGAAAAATATATTATGTTAATTTTCAAGACTATACAATACTTTCAAAATAAGCACATAATGAAAATTGAAGTAGTTATTTTGAGCGTTTAAGAATTTCACCAATGCGAGCCCGGAAAATCTTAAAAACATTCATTGCTCCCTTGTAACTTCAAAAAAATGCATTGCTTTGTTTGGTTACAATTAATTCTTCGTACTTAGACCATTCTTACTTGGGATAATTTTCTTCCTCTGTAGATTCCTTATTTATACATTCTACTAGTGATAGATGAATTATTCAGTGAGGTAAGAAAAAAAAAGTGTTTATAACAGAAGGCCTGTGTGTCAAAACGACCTAGATATTTTGCCTCAGACAGAATTACCGGATGTTGATATTTGTATGAGAATGAACACTGGTATGAGATTGCTCAGAGGGGCCCTCAAATAGCAGTATCCTAAGGGGCAATACGAGAGAACGAGATAATCTTCGATGTATCGTAAAGCCTATATTTCCCATCGATTCAATATGTACAATAGTCACTCTTACGTAATGTTCACTTCAATTCCTTGTTTAATGTTGATATTTACATTACGTAATTATAATGGAATGTATCAGTTAAGTTAAATATTTTATCAAATCCTGTCTAATTCTGTGTTAGGTAAGAAAAAAAAGTGTTTATAACAGAAGGCCTGTGTGTCAAAACGAGCTAGATATTTGCCTCAGACAAAATTACCGGATGTTGATATTTGTATGAGAATGAATACTGGTATGACATTGCTCCCTCAAATAGCAGTATCCTAAGGGGCAATACGAGAGAACGAGATAATCTTCGATGTATCGTAAAGCCTATATTTCCCATCGATTCAATATGTACAATAGTCACTCTTACGTAATGTTCACTTCAATTCCTTGTTTGATGTTGATATTTACATTACGTAAATATAATGGAAAGTATCAGTTAAGTTTAATATTTTATCAAATCCTGTCTAATTCTGTGTTACTTTACAGTCTGACAACAGAAATAAGTTGATTGAGCTTTTAAGTGCTATAGTGGCAAAATTAAAGGTATTAGTACATCATATTCTCATTTATTATACGAAACATACGAAACTGACATTTGTAGGTTAAATAAATTTCATATTGGCTGTACGTCGAAAAAAAACTGGCAGTCAACATTGCCATTAACGAGCTGTATGAGAACTCATTACTACTGGTAAATTATATGGTTTAATGTCTTTACCTTCTCCTCACTGTGTCTCTGTAGCATGGTATGTCACACTTCTGTAAAATACACGCTATTATAGACCTTGCGGGATAAGGATTATCATATATTTTTTTTTTTTGTAGTATGCAATTGCAATTACTGAAAATTCATAATCACGTTTTCCTTTCGTTCTTGAACAGAGGTAATGAGATTTCAAATTTTATTTTACTTAAATGCATGTAAGTTGTGAATGGATTCAGTATGTGACATTCATTCGTGTTTACCAATCAAATGGAAACGCTCTTAATTTACATGAAGAAGGGCGATATATTAGTTTTTATCAGATCGTATCAACAATAAAATGTGTTGAAATGTCAAAAATGAAATATTTAGCAGCACTTGTTTATAAACGACATTTATTGCACATTTCAGGTTTATTTTTATGTTAAATTATAAACGGTGTTTTGTGGTGGATATGGTTGACTGAAACGATTTCTTGTCAGCTTTCAGTATCTTTTTTCCTTTAAATCTGCTAAGTCTGATCTGGAGTACAGTGGAGAAGAGCTTTCTGAGCCCAAGGATTTGGAAGAGGTAATTTGTTTATTTTATATTTGAATTTATTATCCACAAAGTTCAAAAACATTCCAATGATGCAACGTTTTTCGCATCGATGTACAATATTGCTCGATTTGTATTTTTTTCCGGTTATGATTTATGTTAACTTGTTATACAGTAACTTATAATTGAAATTTTTATCGCTTTGCGTAACGTCTCTTTTGTTATGCTTTTAAAATATTGAAAATAAAAAACCCACTTTTTAATTTTAGACAAACAAGATGGACATAAGAACAGCAATTTCTTCAGCAATCATTTTCATTGTTGACGGTCAGATGGTAAGAGTCTTGTTATTCCATCAATCTAACTATCTAGGTAATATTTATGCCATTGCACTATGTTGGTGAAATCGTAAAAGTGCGTCGTTACAACTGAGACACTTATTAAAATTGAGACAGCTTTCGTACTGAACAATAATCGATATCTAATTACAGCTTGATGTAGATACCTTGATGGATATTTTACGAAAAAGGCCCCTGAAGGAAAAGGTGAGATACAAATCCGTCTTCATGAACTCTTTAATAACGATGAGCTTAATTCAGTATGGAAATAAAACAAAATACAATATTCCCATTCGAAGTTCATTATAAAGTTCTCGTTTCATATTCAATTCATTTTCATGTATTCTCGTTCATATTAAATCGAATGTACTCTACGAGGCCCAATTTATCTTTTACCAACGCTACAGTGTTTTGAGAGTTTGCTACAATATATCATACTTTTTTCTAATGTATACCCTGTACCATCTGTGTTTTTGTTAACGTTGTTCATAGGGTACTGGAACGCTACTAACTACTGTACTATTAGATCTAATAGAAAATGAGAAGGTAAGTATGTTGCCTCTGTTACCTTATTATTATTCGTCTTCCTACATGTAATGTACAGTGAGATGAGATATCCCACATCAGAAATGTAAGGATGTGTGCACGCACACGCCAAGCTTGATTTTGCACAGTTTCCTTACGGGGTCCATGATTTGTACCCAGTAAGGAATGTGTACCCGGTTGGTATGTTTGAGTCTTGTACATGATCCTGTACGCTCTTGTGCATGCCTCCTTACCCGTAAGAAGATGGATATCTTTAAAAGCTGTGTTTTCACTTTTTGAAGCTTCAGTTGAAATTTTTTTTTTTTTTACATTTGCAACATTTAATGTTAACTTTGCAGATTGTGTTATACCGGTACATATCGGAGCTGAAAACTTGTCTATTGGCACATCAGGTACGTTAAAACATAAAAACAGGTTATTAGAAGTATACAAAAAAACTATTATCTTCACCCTGTAATATTTTTGATAAGTTTAGTAAGAAATCAGTGAAAATCTCGTTCCATGTACAACAGTATAATGGGTGTCAATTCATAATGCGTCCCATATTATTTGTGTCGAGCGTGGATCTTACCTTGCCCATTTATGTCTCGCTTCATGTTAATCACTTTAATACCATTACTGTTAGCTTTATTTTAACATGATAGTCAAATAAAATATAATCTATGATAAACTATGATAAAATATGATCAACTATGATCAACTATGATCAACTACGATCAACTATGATCAACTATGAGACTATTAAGGTGATGGTTGATTCTTCATTTTTAACCGTTGTATGACAAATAGTATATTTTCATTTAGCCTGGCATGCCTGCTCTGACCACAATTTTGTTTTTTAACAAGAGCTGATGATTACACAGGTTATAATAAAAGCGAAACACTGGTTAAACCAAAAGGAAATATTAATTTCTATTTCTTTTCACCCACAGATCTATGCATCTGATTTTGTTCAATTTCTGTCAGCTCCCCTCAAAGATGAAAAGGTAACATACTATTATTGATTACATGTGGTTGCTACCATCATTAAATATGATGTAACACTTTAATAATCGGTATTCTGGCGTTACTATAAGCAATTTGCTGTCAAACTATTAGTGCATGACGTGTTCACAATTTCTTTTTTAACTTCTCAGGTTTGTATTCGTGACTTTATAACTGAGATGCAGGATTGCAGGCAGCAAAATGTGGTAAGTAACTTGAAGTCAATCGTCTTTCGTTTTTCATTCTCTCTTCGCAATGTTATCTTTTATAATATTTAAAAAAATATAAATATAAAAAAAATATTTAAAAGCTAATGTTAGCAAGAAAGCGATGTTATATGTATTTTGTATCCACTGTAATCTTATGTAGACGACTTACAACTATCACGCACCTTCAACATGACTTATATTCAATGCAACCAGAGTTAAACAAAATTGATACAATAAATGTCAACATTCATTCTTTCTCGTTTTCCTTCTCCTTTTCTTTGAGGGTGAGGGGATGGATATCATTGTCCTAATTTACGTACAATATCGACACATTGTTTCTTCACAGATAACAAAGGAACAATATGCAAATTTATTGCCAAGGCTAGTAAACTATCAGCAGGTGATTTGATTACTTCTATTACTGCCATGTAATACGTTTACACCATCATTTTGTTAGAAAAACATGGTAGTAAGCAACAGTACTAACATGTACATAACAATTTTGTGGTGAATAAAATTGTACAGGTTAAAGTATGCGTTGCATGAACGGCAATGAACGATACGTTTTATGAGAATGACTATCAGTATTACCAAATTTACACATCTCGAACTTCTTGGGCAGGCACATCGTCACAAAAATACACAAAATAAGTGCGCGATGTGTGCTGATATCGATTCTGCTAAACTCACCTTCTAGCTAAGTTCAATGAAAAATTGTGAATTGGGTTGTACCACACTGTTGCAAGGAGACGAAAGAAAACCTCGAATCCAATTAAACGTACTTTGGTCATTGATGAAAAATATATTTTAATGTGATCAGTATAATTTGCGGCACTATCGGGATTTCAAAAAACAGAAATCTATAGGCAGCACTGCTTTGCAAGTTTATCAACAACACGTTAATTGCTCTGATTCGCTAACTCCGACACGGTAATTGTTAAACGTTGCTAACTATACTATATATCACTTCTTTACAGTTCAAACTTGATGAATTCGTTAAGGCATATGACGAAGGTGTTAAGAGGGGAATAATGGTGAGACATTGACCGTGTTAAATAATAAACAAAAAAGTTATCGTTCCTCTTAAAAGTGGCATACGGCACATCAATGTTTTGCATACATTGTGTTGCATTAAGTTTCAACAAGAAACATGTGATAGAATCTTCACACACCTGAGAATATACTCAGTGACTTTATTCAATGTATTTGTGAATCATCTGCACCACATAGTGTTCGTATCCAATTACAACATTGCTAATACGATTGGTTCGAATCCGTTTGCAGATGACCCAAGATGCATTAGTCGATTTACTGCAAAAGGTTCCGAAGCTTCACCAGGTAACGTTATTCTTGGCCGCAATTTATATGTGGAATTATGTATATATTGAGGCCGACAGATAATTTATCAAACTAATTTGGCCGATTAATTTTAATGGACTTCCTTGAATATTTTTACTTAATCTTTCAACAGGTTGATGTTAAAGAATACTTTAGCGCTTTACATCTTTTTCTGGAAAAGAAGATTGTAAGTTTGATCCCGTCCTCAGTTGTTTAAACATTGTACACAATATGTAAATGTGTTCGGTTTTAGGTAAAGTCGAAATTTTGTCATGTTAAGAATAAATTAAATGAAGCAGTTAAAGGGCTTTGGTCACTTTAATCCGGGAGTACAGGGCTCAATTCCCCTTTTCTACTTCCACTTTCACAAGTTTCCTTTATTAAATACGAGCAAGGCTTTGCCTTTTTCATATCATGAAAAGTATCGTTGCTTTGTTTTTGTTCAATTTTTAAATGGAAGATACACTTAATCGTAATTGAAAATCATCCATTAAGCTAATGCGGTCTATTGGTGAAAATCGTTAGGAAATGGAAACTATCGGGTAAAATTTAACCGTGGGTTACATTCACGGTCCATTCCCCTTTGCGTTACATTTCCTAACACATTAATACCTGTAATAGGCCTAATAAATGCTTGTCTAATAACTTCTAATATATAAGTTTGCTAAAATGTTATCATTACACGTGAACCGCGACGAGGACATATTTCCCTTTACGCTGTCTGTACTAAGTAGTGCTTATACGTTACTATAGTATATGTAGTCCATTGATCACAGTTAGTAGACTCAATAGCTTTCTACCATTATGTTATGTATATAGTTACTTCATATGTCGATGCAGAGTTACTTCAAACTGTAGTACACCGGAGTAACCATGATACCATGTATGCCCATGGTAAGCGGGTTTCAGATCACAATATATGTATCACACTCGCATAGGCTATGTACCACGTGACTGCAAAATAAATATAGAGTCAATATTACCGCTTGTTAGCTTTATCAGCGCTCCCTATATTTGCAATTTAAATTGTTAATACGTTTCAGACAGCAAAATGAGTTACCTCACTCAATCAAAACTGGATTAAGCAACGTTAATACTTCCATGTAAAATTTGCAAGCACAAATTAGAAGTTAAAGACGGTTAAGGAGATCTGCTAATAAGTCACACAGTCACTCCGTTTTACAATAACTCAAAGTTGAAATTTGTTTTGTTTCACATCACAGATAAATGAAGCTAATTTTCAGAGTTTGATGTCAAATTTCCTGCGGCAGAGAAAGGTAACATTCCTTCCATATTTTGTTGCAAATATTACAGCTTGGATATATGAGTAATACACTCAAAAAATCGATCGTCTCAAATTGTTCAAAGCCTTTCCTATGCTGGAACGGTATCTTGGAATGTTAACGAATAAATAGTAGAAGTTAGTCATATATTAACCAATTATTTTTCTTAATCCTACATTCCAGTCCGTTTAATATTTGTACATTACTTGATATATTGGAGCAAATGTGTTACTGCATGTTCTTGCATCAAATACGATTTAAACGCTATCTTTATAACAGGTCGAACTTGAAGATTATCTCGCAGAAGTGAAGACAATCAAGGATGAAAGTCAAGTATGAAACTTTGAATTATTCACTACACTGATAATTGCGTAGAATTCATCTCAGAACAAAAAATACGGAGATAATTGTGTTTGTCTTTTGCAACGATCAAATCGTTTGACACATGAAGTATTAGACAATAATCAATGGTGAATTAATAAAGGAAAAAAGTTAATTTTGATATGATTTGTTAACCTTTACAAATCACTACCATTGGTCCAGGTTTAAGTCTATACAACCTTTGGTTATTAAGAATTGATTTTTTAAAAAGTTGTGGTTCTTCAGTAAAAGTGACTGGACATTAAAGTCTAATACACAGACCATTTTAATAGCAACTCATATGCAACACAAAACTAAATGAGAAAGCATAAGACTTTGATGGCCTCAAATGACATGTTTACATTTGTTACAAATTTGTCAAGTTGTGAATATCACCCACGGATTATCAGATGTTTATATTAAGTAAAGAGAACATATTTCGGTTGAGTAATTTGAATATAAAAACAATTGAATAACATTAACATTAGGGCCTGAACTGATGAGCCGAGATCATCATAATATTAGCCGTAAATTATCATACATGAGTTTAAGCATATTATTAGTTCACAGACAGAATACCAACCAGAATAGCAAGAGAAACAATGATTGCACTTAAATTTCTTTGTACATACACAAAGGGACGATATTCGTGTATGGCTAAAATACAAATGCATGGCATATGATCGAGACGATACAAGTCTGGTCGTCTGCCGTACTCATCTATGATGTTTGTCATTAAAGAATAATATTTTTGGTGTTCTGGTATCACTGTTAAAGGGGATAAATAATTTAAACACGGAAATCTTGTATCAAAGTTTTTCATTCAACGAATAATGAAGATTCCAATAGATTTTGCAACATGTTGTTACTTAATATTTCGGATAATCGAGTGTTATTATTTTAATAGAAAAAATATAGCTTCATGCAAACATTCCTGTATTAAATTTGAAAAACAAACAAAAATAATATCGGCGAGGAACTTGTTTTGTCCTTCAACTAGAATTCATATTATTAATTAATTCAACAAGTACAAATGTATTATTTACTTAGGTCCATAGAAGTTATCAAATCTGTATCTCATCATCTTTCTAACGTTTTCCTTTCTATCGCATGTCTGTGTTATTATATAATAGTGCATCCCATGCAGTAATTTATTTTATTGAATTTCCTGTTTTTTTTTTGCAGATAACAGATGAAGTATTTGAAAAGCTGTTATCGGTTGTGCTAGACTACGAGGAGGTAATTAAGTGACACCGTGATGTGCTTCTCTTCGAACGTTGGATAAGAGATCTTTTATGTGTTTTAATCTTTAATTAAATCTGTAATAACTTTGTATAATGCATTTTGCGCATTGCAAGTTTTGTCTTGAATATTCATCTTCTACATTCCTATACAGATAAATATACATAACTTGATGCGGGGAGTCAAGGCTTGGGGAAAAGAAGCTTTCGTGAGTATTTTCCAATTCAAATGATTGTTGTTTTGCGAGAATCCTCGACCGTATACTTAATAGCATATATTTAAATATATATATATATATATATAACTTTTTAATTCACAGATATCATCCGATCGCCTTTTGAGCTTTTTTATTGAATGTGCCAAGTGCGATAAGGTAATGATTTTCTATTAATCTTTGTGTTTGTTACATAATCGTTTCATTCGTAATGTATGTAATGTAAGTTGTTCCTCCCCACCCACAACAAATGGAATTAATAAAAGAAAATCCAAATACATCCCTAGGGGCGGTCATCCCTGACATGAATTCAACTACAAACCAAATTAAAAAAACATTCAATTAAAAAAGGACAAGAAAACTTAAATTACGAAATAAATAGACTGATCATTGAAATGGTCAACGTGTTGTAAATTTGATCTACCATGTTAATAAAGAAGCCTTTATTAAGTTAACAATGTCTCAATTGGACGGAGACATTGGTAAGGTATTATTCTTGCTGCTGAAAATTGCCCGGATAAATGGCGAAATCCAGAGCAATCAAAATAAAATAATTTTTCCCAATCTTGATAGCACTCTCCAAGTAGGAAATTTGTTACATGCATAAATAGCTAAGTTTGGTGTAAAAACACACATTTCTTCATTTCTATACAGATAAATACACAAAATTTCTTGGAAGAATTCAAGACTTGTCGAAGAGAAGATTTCGTGAGTGATTCTTAAGAATGTATTAATTTGTGTTGGCAAGAATCTAAACAGTTTATTTGTAAAGTTAATTGTACACTATATTTTATCAAAACATAGTACTTGAATTTATATCTTTATAGATATTTTTTTGATAGTGACATCTTTATACTTCACCGATGCCGTTAGACGGCTTTTCGAACTTGTAAACTGAATGTGCTAAGTGAGATAAAGTAACTTTTGTTTTTAAGGACAACATAAGTCAATCAATAAAATATTTTAAAAAATTGGGAAATTAATAAGCTGTGCATTGATATTTCAATATGCCGTACATTTAACTTGGCATGTGGATGATGGAACCGTCTTCAAATTTACAATAAACCTGCTAAAAAAGGACGTGGTAAGATAAATAACAAGGTCATGTCTTAGACTGATCAGGTAAATGAACGAAACGTATCATAACGGCACATGTCATAGTAACAATAATATATTTTCTTCAATGGGATAAAAAAAAAAAAACATTTACGGAAGAGTACATATTGGAAAATAATTTGACATGTGTCCTACAAAGCAAGCAAAAGAAACATATAAATCAACATCTAGATTTCGTCCCGAGATAGAATTAAAAAAAAAAAAATCAGTCCATTTGGGCAAACGGTGTGATGTCCTTCTATACAATACACTAAATTGTTTTCGTTCTATTATTATTATTTTCCCAGCATGGACTCAATTTAAAGTTGAAAACTCTGTTTTTTCAATAAAGAATAAATCAATAATAATTAAACAACTTAAAGTTCAACTTCTTAAATTGGTAACCTGGGAAATTCATAAATTGTGCATTAAATTATAACTACGTTGGACATTGTATTTAACAGGTGGAAAAAGAAGCATTCTTGACGTTCACAATGTCCTTGCTAAAAGAAGGTTTGGTAAGATATATATCTCATCATGATGGCAAGTAATCAAGTCAGAGAGCGAAACGTATCATAATTATATAAGTAATGGTATACAATCATATATTTTCTTCAAAGGGGTATTGACCGAGGTTATAGTTGCATTCTGACAAATGGTTTGATTTCATAAACGGAAAATACACTTAAACTGTTTTGATGTTTCTTCTTCTGTTTTTTTGTTTATTGGTTTACATTGTTCTCCTTGCATGGACTCAATTGACAGTTGAAAACACCGTTCTTTTTACAAAAATACTAATAATGATCAATTAAATATAAACACTGTAGAGTTCAGTTTCCTGACCGATTAACTATGAAATTCATCAATTGTGCATTGAAATGGTAATATGTTACAACATCGTATTTGGCAGGTGGATAAAGAATCTTTCTTGACGTTCACAATGTCCTTGCTAAAAGAAGAAGTGGTAAGATCTATCTCGTTTTGTCTTAAACTGATCAGGTCAATGAACGAAACGTAACATAAGATACATGTCATATTAACAGTAATACATATTTTATCAAATATACACTGATCGTGGCTCTGGTCGCATATTTAACAACAATGCTGAACGTGATTTTTAGGTTTATGTTAATATCATACACTGACAAGATTGGAATCTCAAAAAATTCGAACATGTAAGGAAAGCTAATATTGAAACAATACGGTCATATATGATCTACAAAAGTAGAAAAAGAAAACGATTAGTCCACATCTAAATTGTGTCCCGTGATGGAAATTGAAGAAATGCAATTCAGTCCATTGCGACACAAGGTGTGATGTCATACACGATAAAACATGGAAGCTGTTTTCGTTTTTGTTTGTCATTGTCTTCCGTGCACGGACTCAATTCAAAATTAAAAGCATTGATTCTTCCCCAAAAGAATAAATATCAATAATATAAAAACGATGTAAAGTTCAGCTCTTTTGTCCGTTAAACTGCAAAATTCTTGACTTGTGCATTGAATTGTAAAGATGTTGTACATTGTATTTGACAGGTGGATAAAGAATCCTTCTTGACGTTTACAATGTCCCTGCTAAAAGAAGGCTTGGTAAGATATATCTCTTCATGTCCTAAACTGATCAGGTGAATGAACGAACGTATCGTAAAGCTACAAGTCATGGTAAACAATCATTTTTTCTTCAACGGTGTAATTTTAGTGGTAATAGTTGCATGCTTAACAACGTTTCCGAAAATGTTCTGCATCTTTAAGTTAAATTCTTATCTTGACATATTTTATATGGCGACAAAAATTAAAAATGTAAGAAAGTCTATATTAAAAAAATAACGTAATAATATGACCTTAAAAGCAAGCAATAGAAATAAATTAGTCTTCATCTAGATTATATCCCAAGATGGATATTTTAAAAACAATCAAGTACATTGCGACAAAGGTGTGATGCCGCACACGGAAAGAACACTTAAACTGTTTTGAGTTTTCTTCTTTTGTTTGTCGTTAATTTTGAACGGACTCAGTTCACAGTTGAAACACTGTTTCCTTGTCTAAACAGGTAATAATGATCAATTAAGTATAAACACTGTGGAGTTCACTTTGCTAAACTGATAAACTAAAAAAATCATCAATTGTGCATTGAAACTCTATATATTTCAACCTTGTATTTGGCAGCTGGATAAAGCATCCTTCTTGACGTTCACGATGTCCTTGCTAAAAGAAGACGTGGTAAGATATTTCTCGTCATGTTTTAAACTGATCAGGTCATTTAACGAAACGTATCACAAAGATACAAGTGTTGGTAACAATAATATACTTTCTTCAAAGAGATATTGACCTTGGTAAAAGTCCCATGCTTAACAATATTGCTGAAGTTTTTTGCACCTTTCGGTATATACCATACACTCACAGAATTGGTTTCTCGAAAAAATGTAAACATGTAATGTCAAAGTGTTGTACATTGTATTTGGCAGCTGGATAAAGAATTTTACTTGACGTTCACAATGTCCCTGCTGAAAGAAGGTTTGGTAAGCTATATCTATTCATGTTGTGAAGTGATCAAGTCAGGGAACGAAATGTTTCACAAAGCTAACAGTCATGGTAAACAATCATCTATTTTATTCAGAGAGATATTGACCGAGGTTATAGTCGAATGCTTAACAACATTGCTGAAAGTAGTCATACATCACCCAAACACCAATTAGGATCACTTCACAGTTGAAATTACACCTTTGCTATATTATTCATTTAATCTTATTAACTTTAAATGGCAACAACTTTTCTCATTGGTGTATCCCATGTATGGAGTTAGAGAATATTGCAAACACTTCGGCAAGGAAACAATTATTTAAATTGAGATTTAGATTAATGACCTTCGGTTTACAGGCTTATACATATTTTTTTAACTAAACACTTATTTATAGGTTAGGTTAAACATGCCATGCTATTCTGTTTCAAACTGCAATATTACACGTTTAAGTTTTTGTTATTTGTGGGTTACAAAAAGTTGAAGGCAATCGAATATCTGGTATTACACGAAGAATTATTTAATATGTTATGAAGGGAAAAGTTCTAACAATGTGTTTCTTTATTTGAATGAAAGAGAGAGCATAAACAGAAAAATAATTGTTTGACGCTCTGGATAAGCATGATCACATTACTAATTAAATACTATACGAACATTTATTTCACTATGTATATGTCACACGCGAATCAATCAATCAATCAGAAGACCTTTATATAGCGCCAATATTAACAAAAGAATATGTATTTCTTGCAGGTAAAATGCAATTGCTTAGGATTATTCATATGCTTTGAATCAAAGGGGTACCACATCATTCCCCTCTGTCAACACTGTGCGCGGCAGAAATATATTACTGTCCGACTGTTGCTGTTATCGAAAATTTGATACAAGGATATGTGTTCAAAAACTTTTAAGAACACAGTTAAAGTTTTATTTTTAAGTCAGAAAAAATTCGACATTTTCAGTTAGAAATTTCAGGCAAGGCGCCAAAATTCATACACAATTGGAGAAACACTCCTATTTGAGTTTGATATAAATACCTTTGCTGATCCTTTCACTTTCACAACGAAAAGTAAAAATATCCGCAAAATTGAATTATGTTTTATCTCAGCTCCACAATGTAGAATGTAACATACTCCTCATCTTTCTTATTGCACACTTTAGATAGACGAATCGACAGCGTTACCGATCATACAATCTGTAATTGAAAAATATAAGGTAAGGAGGAACGAAAAACTATATCTATTTTGACGGATGACATTTGTTTGACCCCTGAATCATATGCATTCATGTATGCATGTGGTAGGTAATTTTTAGAACGATTTGAGATATCAAGCAAACGTCATATTGCATCTTTCTTTTTATTGACCTTCAGATAACCAAGAAAGATATGGCAAATACCAAAGATGTCGTAGACGTAAGTACTCACACTTTTTGCGTGTCATTTATTTTTGTCATTCCAAACTTTACAATTAAGAATCCCATGCAGCATAGCCTCTATTGCCAAATAACTTATAATGAACAGCGATCCTTACTAGAGTTGCCTGCTCAATTCAGCTGCAGATAAGAGACTCACTACAAATGAATGAAGTAATTGTAACAAGAACAAAAATAATGACTAACTTTGTTTTGTGTTTCTCTCTTACAGAAGAAACTTTATAAGAAACTGCAGGTTAGTAATTGAAATGTTATAAACATGGTTTAATATCACACTGACGAATTTTGAGAAAGAGATTTCATATAATTAGTTTAAATTTGCAATCAAGTATGGTTTCGCTATAATTGCAAGAAAATCCTTGATCTATTTGTTAATATAAGCGTCCTACATTTGTCCAATGTAGCCAAGCAATTTGACATATTTACACAATTCAGAGAGTTAATTGGGTCCATTTTCAATAGTAAAACTGCTATGCATTTGTCACAAATTGTTCAAAAGTCACATTAAATAAATTGATATGATAGACAATTGTTCTTTATATTGTAAGAAATATCTAAACTAATTCTAATAATTCTTCTAAATAATTCTTTTTTCCTCCAGTTTCACTCTGATAAAGGTGACAAGTAGATCTTAAAATCAAGTAAGTCTACCTGCCTCTTTTCGTGTTCTTCTTTTTGTTCAGTATTTTATAAAGCATCGAGATATTACAGCATTATAACTATGACCGACAGCTAGTACTCATCAATTCTAACCGCAAATCAAACATGCTCAACAATAGCATCTTAATAATAATGTAGTGCTGTGCAATGCAAGCACTGACTATACTGGACTTACACAATTTCCCTTAACAAAGTTGTAAATATTCATTAGTAGTATGATACTTAAGACCAAAACATTGATTTAAAAAGTTAGTCGAATGAAACATAAATAAACTGGAAATGAGTGATGGCCAGACAACACTTGCTATGCAAACACAATTCGATCATAAAACTTGACCATACCACCAACTCTGGTGATCATCATATATCGCCTAAAGGTTTAACGTAATATTAATATTTTGAAATAAATATAAAATTATTTCTCTTTTTCATAACAATAGCTAATGGACCCAACTTTGCTTGCGAAAAAGGTACAGGTCGATGAATTGGATACGGTAGCGGATGATGCCGTCAGGATCTGTATCGCAACGATTTATCATTTCCTCTGAGTAACTATTTCTAGTATTCAGCTTCTGCAAATACGAAGATGATGTTTGCGTGCAGAATTGTGTATATTTTCTGTATTCACTCAACAATATGATCAATACTGAATACTAAACTTTAATAATTGTACAGTAACTGTAATTCTTTAATCATCTCCGTTTTTCACAGACTCAGATCTTTAAGTTTTTAAGTATTATAGTATGTCGTGATATATTTCATTTTTAAAAATAAGGTTTTAAAGGATAATAGATGATAAAACGAGCTTCCATGAACTCCAAAGTGACTATTATTTCCTTGGAAATCCAGACAAAAAGACCATCCTCCCTGGATTTTGAATGACAGTATGGTGGGAACAAAAACAGCGAACATTATTAGTATATCAGTTGCCAGTTGGAGGCGACAAGGTCATCTCTTAATTTCTCCTATATGTTGTGCTTATGTATGCTAATGTTATTTGGTTGGACAATTGAAAAATATGGTTTCAAAACACACTGTTGGCTCTAGAAAGTTTAATCAGTGTAAATTGCCTACAATCACTCGTTATTAATTGTTATTTGTCGCCATTCTCACTCAATGCAACGTTAATGAAAGAAGAAGTGGTATTGCCTATACGTACTTTGTTCATAAGTTATCCTATGTTAGCTATCAATGTTATTAACCATTGGATAAAAAAGCATAAGCAGCATACTTAAAGTTGCAGGTGTGTAATAATTTAGTGAAACACGATCTGCTGTTTAAAATTTGCAAATTTGAAACGACCTGGATGTATGCAGGCCACTTACAACCTGCGCTTACCGCAACGCTTTTTTATATTGCTTTTTTTATACACCACCGTTGGCAATTTAAATATTTTTCGGTTTTTCCTTTGTTATCAAAGTTCAAGTGTTAATAATCTCCTCATATGCATGCAGTTTATCAATTATTCTATTTTAGTATTCTATGTTCCTATCGTTTGTAATGCAACAAATAAGAAGTCGTTTGTTTTAGGAATGATTAAAGTATTATATATGAGCTACGCTCATAAAACATGTTCTACTGGCTGGTCGGTATTCAATTATCATATACTTAGTTAGACTTGTAATATAACATCCAAATATATTCAAAAACATTTATTTGGTAACATTTGATGCAGTGAGATAAATCTCATGCAATGAAATCAAAGTTCAAGTGTTAATATTTTCCCTATTGGCATGCAGTCTATCAACTATTCTATTTTAGTATTCGTGTTCCTATCCTAAAATAGTACAGACACTAATTTCATAACGCTCGTTCGTTGACCTACAACGGTATGATAATAAAATGCATTCATTGTTGCACATTCATGTTTCCAAAACTGCTTCTTCTAAATGTAATTGAAACTTTGTAAAAGAAGCAATCTCATAAATTTCTAAATATATTCATAGACAGTGACCGCTCTGATTATAAAATATGGTTTATATAAACCCATTTTTGCTCAGTATTCATAAGATACTCCATGGATCATTGTACTTCCAACAGGAGTTATATATGTAATGCCTTCCATCGTTCCAAGTTCATCTTTAGTAAAAAAGAATCTCAAAGTTTAACATACGAGATTACGATGTATATACAGTGTTCGACTTATGGCCCAAAAATTGCATAGCAACAAATTTCGACAATTGCTATACAATATTTTTGTTGCATAGCAGTTCCCCAATATTGAATAGCAGTTTTGAAATTACCACAAAACGGACCAATGTTGGCGATCAATTTATTAACTAGAAAATGTTTGTTTATTATTATTATTTATACTAGTGTTGCTACGATAATCGTTTTCAATATCGGTAGCGGCCGATATTTGCAATATCGGCAGCATATCGGTATCGGTAAAATTTTGCCTAATTGCCGATAACAGCAAACCGATATTGAACTTTTCTTTTTAACAGCAGAGCTACCTCTACTTATTTATACTTGCAATGATTTGTTAATCTGCCCAAGACGATCTATTTCTTTAGCGTCAGTTAAACTCAGATTCATTTTCGATTAATATCCATGGAAACCTGACTCTCCGTAACATCTAAAAACACGTCTACGGCGCGCGAATATAACCAATGACCCTCGTGAACCTTGGCCTACACACAGCATTAGTGCAGCATATATACACTGTACTAACCATTCATTTCCTCAAAGGCCTCCGTGAAAACCTTGAACGTGATGCATACAGTAACTGCACAGTTCAGCAGTGTTGGAAAACCTTGTTCAATTTCCAGCGAACACACTGCCGATTTCCCGCCGGTGTTCGCCTGCCTAGCACGCGTAACGTGCGAGCATAAAGGCGTGGTGTCCAGGGGCCCGTCTTAGGGCTATGGTGGGGTCATGGGGTAGAACCCCTCGTGGGGATCCTGGGGGCGAAAGCCCCCGAAAATTGTTGTCATTTTTTGCGATGTCTGGCGATGAAAAAATTCGCAGTTGAGGATGCAAAATACTGACAACTTTTTTAATTTAAATTGTCACGAAACTGATAAAAATTTTAAAATGACAAGTTAAAGTAGCTATATTATGTTATAAAATGAAAAGAGATTTAATCTTTCTTTCAATCTTTAAAAAGTGCAACTTACAAAACTTCCGATATTATGAAACAAACAACGTTCAGCAAAGCCCCGTTTCTAGACTGCCTAACAATGAATAGCGTGCACTATGCGTACATTTTTACAACTGCAGTGTTTAACCCTGTACCCAACTACTGTACCACGGTACATGTGCTGCGAATTTGCCCAGGTACCTTCCCAACAACTGTGAGCTCATCCCCTGTGTAACACCTGTTTGTTAACATTTTTTGGCACGTTGCCAGGGAACCTTTTAGTTACGTGAGATCCATAACCGCCGAGGTGGTTAGGCTATTTGCTTTACACTTAACTATGGTAGGATATTATTTTTTCAGGTTTTTTTTTTCGCTATACGGTCAAGTGAATAAGTTGTACATTGAGTATAAACTCAATAAATTATAACTTCTACATTGTGATCGACAGTTCGTAAGTTAAGGTTTGAGTGTTTGCTCCCAAATCTGACTAGGAATTTGTATCGCACAAATCGGCACAATGTGCGATGCTGATTTGGAAACGTCTCGCAAGTTTGTCGTTTTGGATCGCATTTTGCGATGCGATACCGGAAAAATCGAACACTGTGTATATATCAGTATTACTCCAATAAACATGCTGTGATGAAGTCTAATGCACACAAAAGTTCTTCAACAAGCACTCCTCGTGTTACATACATGCACTTGTTATGCTTATACATTCATAATCTCAACTGTATACCATTTCTTGATAACTATACCATGCATCACTCGTTTTGACTTCCGTTTCCCTGGTAAAAAATTTTCATAGTTGACCTAATCAACACGTTTTTTTGTGTTATGAGGGCCCTGCCATTTTTAATCCAATTTTGAAGGACCTTCTGGTAAGATGACTAATACTTGTTCCCCTGGAATAAATTCTCGCTCAGTTGCCTGCATTTTCATTTTCTTTTGGTTTTGTTTCGTATTTTTATATGCCTTTTCCATTAGCTCTGGTAAGCGTTTAAGCATACGTAATGAACTTGATAGCACAGCACTTGAAGAACAATTCAACGAGAGCCAGCTATCATTTAAAATGCTATGTGGCCCTCTCATCTGTCTGCCGTATGACAGCTCAAACGATAATCCCGGAAAAAACGATAATTCACGATCATTATCGATGATAAGTTAACATTTACTAACCATATTTCAAAGGCCTTAACTAAATGATAATATGTATTGTTTCCACAGAAATCAATGTTAACGCCCCCCCCCCCCCAGTGTTCCTATGGAAACACGTAAAAAGTTCTACAACAAATACACCCTCCCGCATATTATCTATGCAGTCCCATATTGGTATCACTTTATACATGATAAAGACAAGAAGAGAATCAATAATTTCCTTAATTTTCCATAATGTCCAAATATATCTTGCTTAGACTATAATGTTCTTGAAATAGGTTAATGTTACCGCCAAAAATTACTTTATTAGACTCACCGAAAATATATTTACCTGTAAAGATCACCCACTACTTCGTGAATTGTCTGCTCTGAGTCTTCATTTATACAGCTGGACATTTAATTCTTAATGGACTTTTAAATCCTTTATTATCTTTTGAAGTATTTTAATATTCATAACTTTCTTCTTTTAATCCGTCTCTGTTCTAATCACTTTAATTAAGTATTTGTTTTTCATATGTTCATATTATTGAACATATAACTTATACTGGAATAAAGAAAAATAAATTGAAATTGACTAGCGTTAATTAACTTATCTACATTCCGCTATCAACCATAAAACAAAAATAGGCGATTTTTCGCTACAGAATCTCCGTTATATTCTTCGCTTAAAAAACGTGATAGAGTAAAAGGGCGTCAAATTACCTGTTTGATACACGTTGCATACATCACATACATTCACGCAAAGTACCTATTTCGAACGAAAAAATGTTTATCAAGCAAGAATATAGGAATTTAAATAATAGACTAATAGGACCTTTGGTCTAGGTAGATACATGTTTAACCATATTGTGGCGTGTATCAGATTGCCTGAGGTAAAAATGACAAAACTGCATTTTGTTATGCGCATTTTAAAATCACCTAAAGTCTAGCAGAAAATAAGAGAGAAAAAGGAGAAAAAGAGGGAGTAAAGATAAACGCCAAGACCTCGGGAAGAGAAAGAGGAACAGTTATAATAACAGCGCCGATAGCTATTATATACACAGGGTAGCCGGTGACGAATCGAGGATTACGGAGGGGCGTGCGCCTCACCCTACCCTTACACCGACAACTCCATTTTTGACGTTCCATTTTTCCTCTCTCACTAATGTATCTATATATATACTATATATGGTCTATCATAACGCGTGTGTGTATGGACGCCTTAAACAATTGTACAATTGTGCTATGGAACCAACTGTGGTTGGTCTTGAACTCAACCGAGTCGTCGGGGAACATGACGCATGACGCCCCCCCCCCCTACCCCCCTGAGCAAATTTTCTTTATGATATCGCTAGTAATTTCAAAATAGACAATGATTAGATGCAACTTACAAGGCATGGGAAGTGTCATTTCCAGCGATCTGGGAGTCATTTTCGGCCAAAATTTTCTTGTACGCTTCGCGCCAACTCATGGTGGCGCTACGCTTAGATAGTTTGCCTACAGGCTTCGCCCCTCCCTTGGCAAATTACTCGCTACACGCCTGTTCGAATTTGTAAAGCAAAGAGCAGATATCACATCATATCATTGAGCATGAAAATGCATGCTCCAGGATGAACAGCCTCGAAACTGTCTATGTGTGTAGTCAAAGGCGTAGGAGCCCAATTGGATTTGGGGGCTGTAACGACTTGCCCGAAAAATGTAACCAACATTTTTCGCGCGCTCCGCGCGTCCAACATGTTAACGTCAATATCATAAAAGCAAACATCGGTCATTACATCGATCGCATGGCATCGTGTACCGTAAGGTCCCTGAAAGTTGCGCAGTATACCATGGGATGCTAGTGTAAACAACGAAATGTCTTATGTAGCTGGAGAAAGAGCATACAGGTCCAATTATGTCAACACTCTCTCTTTTACAGTAGTAATAACGAATTAGTCGGCCAAGCTTAGAACTTTATTTGCAGCCCCCGCCCCGCCTCCTACGCCTATGTGTGTAGTGTTCGGTTTCGAAATATCTGATATCGGAAATATCTCGTATTTTTCATTTCCTTCAACGAAGTTTTATAATAGCCGTTATAAGAGGTTTTAATATTTCTACACCAATAAATTAACTGTGTCTGAATTTTCGAAAATTTCCTGACCAACATTCTTCATCATACTTCCTTCTACTAGTGCAATTTTGACCTGTCTGTTAGAGGTTGAAGGAGGTTTTTCTATATTGGTTGTCCATACATTGAATTTTGTGTAACATTATGGGTCTGTTTTGAAGTGATTTTATTCACGAGAAATGTGAATTTTCAAATTCTGAACAAATAATGGGCTTAAAACCTTGAACAGTGGGGCTTTCGGATATTGCGGGCCGTGACGTAGAATCACCTACAAAAGCAATGAGGTCGAACATGATGTGTGACTGGCGACAATCTTCAAAAAGGTTATGGATGGGAAAAAAAAACTATTGGGAACTACTTGGTTCTCAGACAAAATGTACATCTGGTTAGTCATTTTCAAGCCCGAGAAGTGCCATTTCCGGTGATCTGGTGGGTATCAAAACAAGTGCCATTTCCGGTGATCTGGTGGGTATCAAAACCAGAATTTTTTTTTTTACGCTTCGCGCCAACCGATGGTGGCGCTCCGCTTAGATAGTAATTCGCGCTCCCCGGGTTAGAAAATCCTGGATACGCCCCTGATACACTAAGGCAAACATATAAACCAGGCATCACTATTAATGTCATACCATGTCATGACATTTTGTGTTGTACCGTGACGAAATTGAAGCAATATATTACTTTGATATGTTACTTGTACAAAAACGTACAACTTCTGCATTAATCAAAGGGCATATTCATTTATTTTGGCCATTTTCATATATTTTTGCCGTCTTTATCTATCGGTTTATGTAAGTTGAGACGCGATCTACATCTTCCCAATGTACACAAGAATGTGAATTATTTACACAATACATATGTTTTTGGGTTTTTAACTTGTTTAGAACGAAATGTATCTCAAGTGTTGTCCAAGAGTTACATTAAAGAAGCATAAATCGATGGGTTTCTTAACTGCAAAAGATATCTTGAGGTTATTTAAATTAGTTATAACTATTGCAAGGTTAATACTTCCTGTTGTTTTCAGTTTCACTCTGATAAATAGTAGGAAATAAAAGTAGGAACATTTCAAACTTTTTATTCCTGGTTAGCCGCATAAAGACTTAAATCAAACATACAGCTCAACATTGATTTATTTCTGATCAATCACTGACAAATGCTAGTGGTACAACAATTCAGTTGGAAGCGTGTTAATATATCAGGATTGGTTAGTGATATGAAGTTTATTACCAATACATTAAAAGTTAATTGACGAAAATAGGAATATACTGGGAATATTTGATAGCCGACATTACGTATGCAAATATAAAAAAAATCGATAAATCGATAAGAAAGCTTCCATTAACGTTGATCTTACCCCAACTCAGGGCATCATAATATATGGCCATAGTCATTTAATATTTGTGCTCATGAAGAATAGGGATCCATTGAGCTCGAGAAGAAGGGAATTTTCATTTCGGTACAACTTTGGATTGTTGGATTAGATACAGCTGTGGACTATATCGTTAGAGCCTGTATCACAATGGTTTATCATTCACTCATCGTAACTCTTCTTTGGTAAATATAGGAATAAGCCAAATGTCACTGCAACGTTAATCAGATACTGCAAGTACGAGGAAGGTTTCTGCATGCTGGCTTGTATAGTCAAACTGTGATCACTCCGAAATATGCTTATCATGAGAAGCATATATTAGAAAGTATCATTAAATGATCCAGTTTACATTTTATTAACTTCCACATATAGATCAAGCTTAAATGGATTGTATTTTAAAGATACGTGTTGATCTTTACCACCTACATGTTGAAACGTGAAAAGCCATAAATGTAATACAATTTCATTGATTTTAGCTTGATGGAGTGACTATAGTTACACAATTTTAATAATCATACACTAACTGCATCATCTCTATTAAACAGGATGAAATATTTCCTTTTTTTAAATATTTACATACAAGGAGCGCAATTTTATTCGTAGTTTCCTGTTGCTCAATAAACAGATGGTACCAATACTTTATCCTCAGGATGACATGAACGCAAGTTGCCACAAATTACAACAACAACGTGAGACGTTCAAGAACTATTGAATCGAATTGCAACGATAAACAGTTCTGAAGAATGAAATTACTCTTAAAATCCCCATTTCTTTAATCAATTTTCTTCTTTCCAATCTATAACCAGATGATGGGATGTTTTCTGACGTCGATCTCAGCACTCGATTTAGCGTGTTTGTGCTTTCATATAACATTTCTTTATTAAAATTGCCTGTATTACTGCTGAATTAACATAAGCTTATTTTCTGTATATAATATTTTGTTCCATGTACTTAGCTAAATTGTCAGTTTCAACCGTTCAGTTTTCAGACAACAAAGTTTTCTTTAAATGAAAATGGTAAGCTACTGGAACTAGTTTTTTTTTTCAGGACGATTCGAATATCATGCGATACATTCTAATCCTATATGTTAAAAACGATGCCGGTCAGTATGACTTCTTATGAAGGCTGAAAATATGTCACCATAAAGTATTTCCCTTTGCAGTCCCTGAGAGATTCAACATATTGCATCGAAAAAATTGTTAGAAGCGGTTTGAGAACTGTACGGTAAATTGGACGTGGTCCAGTTCTTACGTCTGACAGTCATGATTTTATCAAATTTCCATGATTTGGTGACATTTCGAATACATTAATCATTAGAAGTTTCCTTAAATGTGTATTGTATAATTATTTCTATTCCCTTTACTTGACTTAATAAAGTATGTGTAACCCGCTAACTGTCAGAAGGGACATAATAGAAAGTGTACAGCTTACTATAAAGTGAAATATGCGGGTATTGAAACACGTGTCAGCTGCTTGGAAAATCTAACAGTGCAGAAAAGGACTATTGACGAACGACACGCTCAGAACTGCATCACATTCCCAACAAAGGTAGGAGGAGTTTGTTTTTGCTATAAATGTATTAAAATCCTACTCTCCGGGTCAAATTATTATAACCCAGGGCCTCTTTCAACATACTAACCTGGAACCTTGGCCCAATCCAACGTATGTCCCCGCCCAGTGCACCACCTAATCTGGAATCCCAAAGGAAGATATTTGTGTTTACTAAATGTATAAAAACTACGTAATTCTGATTCATAATAAAATAGGTTTCGGGTTGTCAATTTTTTCTGCTCTTGTAGAAAATCTTGTAGAAAATTTTTCAACCTTGCATCACACTTACATCCACAGCGTCACATTGCTCTCACTAATTTTCTATTTATTCATGCCAACATACAGCCTTAAATTGGGCGGTAGTTTAGCTAATAAGCTCACATAAGAGAAAGTAAGTTCAAAGGCTGCCATGCATAATAGTTAATGTTCCTGAGTCGCAAGTATCGGGAGATCACTTATGGTGGGGTCACCGGGGTTACCGAAAGTCCAAATTTAAGGAAAGGGTAAACAACTGTCTCTCTGTGCGTGTTTGCGTGTGTTTGCGTGTGCGTGTGTTTTCGGATCCCAATTGCTTTGTTCATTGCTCGATTCCTAACAAAGCCTTCACGATAGCATTCTTCTGAGGATGTGATGATTCTTTGTTGAAGTACTCAGTTTAGATGTAAAACAAGTGCAACATCGCGAAAGTATGTCATCATCTCAAAACTTGTGTCAAGCACTTCACCTATACTACTTATCCGATATTCTTCTCAATTCGTTACTTTCATATTGGCATTTCTTTATGTGAAAATATCAAAGTAAACCACTCAAAACTCGTTTTCTTTTTGTTTACTTTTCCATAGGTCTACGCAAATTGAACTTTCGTAATCATTTCTAACGAATCACAACTGCAGTAACCAAAAATGTTGAAAAGTGTTGAATGCATTGTTACAATAATAACGTTTCACATTCAGGAGTACATGCAGTGCTCTATAATACGTGCTGAGCAATAGTCATGATGTATAGTACAGCAACTCTCCATATTTTGACGTGTTTCATGTCCTTACAACATTATTGCGAAACCGATGCCTTTCAAATTCTGCACCAAGTATGAATTATCTTCTGACATGCTCAAGTAGAATACTTGGGCTGTCACGAAATATATTTTGTTTACAATACAAAATACATATTTGCTTAGTTCCTACCGCAAATGGTATGTTTCGATTATAGGCAGGTACTTTTGGCTGGAGTGTGTAAAAATATAGCAGTTTGCTTACATTAGAACTGACACTTATACCTGTGGGTATATGCTACCGTGGAACAGCAAGCCCAGTACATACATTTACAACGAAGCTTATGTATGGAAAATACGTTACAGTTGAATCTCGTACTGATGTTATGAAAACACGCAGGTAAGATAACATTCCCATTATATGAAGACAACAATGGTCTCGTTTGGTGGTTTTAATCTCCGTTATATTTATGATGATGATTCGCATATATTTAAATTAACGTAGCTGTTATTTATACCAAACAGGTTTCAATAATGCAGTTGATCTTCACTGTTTACTTGCAATCTTACACAGTGGTTTTCTTTATTCGATAATTCTGCAGGTCCTAGTTGGTTAACTAGTTGGTTCATGCCGTGTGGAACTATGGCTGTCACAGAATGGTATATGTCTTATTTCTTACTGTGTCTACTCCTTACATCGGTTACAGGTTAGTTCAATTTCGGTACTTCAACTACGTGCCGTAATCAATAATTAGATCCAAAAAATATATCAATGTCTCAATTTATGAAAAACTAAGATAATAAGATTGCCATAATATTTAGAATAAAATTGATCACATTTTCAATATTGATCAATAAACACTGTTGTTACTTGCTCTAAACTTCCAAACACTTATCTGACCACTCAACAATCTAATTCACTGCCTACGGTGTTCTATCTTCTGAAAGACGAACATTTTGTCTAAAGTGAATGTTCACGGTAAGAACAGCAAGTTGCCGCATCTAAAGTTATTTTGTTCCGCCATGATAAATACTGCTACATTAGCAATCTCTATTGTAATGGATTCGAGAAATTACTGTAGTAATGAAACTTAAAGTTGACGCCTAGTGGTAAAATGTGTTTAGACATCAGGGTCACCTTGGTTTTGGAAATGGTGATATACTTTTCTAACTAACTCTGTGATAACGCCACTGCCCAGTGTGTAAAATAAAGGCATATGTTGTTTACTCTATTATATTTTAAAGAACATATGACCTTCAACGATCGCACATAATGCCATTAAAAAATGAGAGCGCAATGGTTTCATTAATATCAGATTTTTATAAACATGTTTAAAAGTTTGCTAGATATCGTAAGTTAAGGACAAAGTCTCTTTCGAATCCATTCGATATACCTAGTCAGTAAAGGACTATTAATATATTTGCCAGTAGCAACTTTAGTGTATTTAGAATATTACATATTTATTATAAGCACGTAGAGTATCTACTGCATTTGCACGACAGGATGTATGACGTACAACGCTTTGATACAACGAAATTGTCAGACGACCGGAAGGCGAAGCCTAGCATTATTGGTACTACCACCACAGACATGAATGCATAGAAGCCATATCGTACCAGCTGACACCAAACGCTTTGCAGCTCTATGAAATTCGCTCGCGCCATTTTAGTACACCTGAAACAATGACTCGCTAAGGGTGCTTACGTTATAGTTATACTAGGTAAAATGAATTACAACGTAGATAACTTACGGATATTTAGCCGCTGCTTAGACAGTTGTTCTTATTTTTTGAAACAAAAATATCAATGTTATAATTCTTACGTTAGACCCTTAATTAGATACATAGGGCACAATGCCCAGCCGTCTATATCGTTTACCTAGATCATTTTTATTAGAACGAAATGTGTGTGAGACGGCTTACAGAATAGTTTGGGACCCTGGTGAGCATGTACTCCGAGTTGGAGTGGCTCCAATAACTAAATGTGAGCCATAATACTGATGTGTTGTTACTTGTGAATGTTTCGTCACATGATGGCTGGACATATTAAGGGGATGGGAGAACAAAGTGGAGGTGGGAGGGGGGGGGGGTATGGGCTCCAGCCTGGCTACCGGATTGCTGAGGAAGGCTTAATATTCAAATGGAACCATATAGCCACTTTACACATATGCGAAGTAAATGATAACAAATTGATATACACTGCAAAGTCATTGTGGTAAAACATTTTCTGTAGCAGTTTTTAACTAAAATTGTATTTCACAGTAATGAAACATTCAAGATTCTAATGTTGCGGTGTATAAGTTGATGAGGCATGTGCTTGGAAAATAGGTCAAAACCCACTTACTGCACATCTACAAAACGATTTTGGATAGAACTTCCCAAAATATATTTCTCTGCACTTTCTGGCTATATTCAATCAATGGGCGTATCAGAATATCCAAGTGGACACAAGTATAAACATAATTGAAAAAAGTCAAGATTGAGAAACAATAGGCCTAGATAACCTCTCTAACAATATCAAACTCATCCCCCTGCCCCCGCCCCCCCCCCCCTCCACCATAAATGAAATGGTTATATACTCTATTTTAATGATAATATTTTAAATGTCGCTTAACGATGATTAACGTGCTGTTTCTAATTTGTTACCATGTCCATGCCATTACTGAAGAATATTTAAGTTACAAGGCATCAACTTAGATGTATGCCTACAAACGTGTATTGCATGTGTCTACACGGTACATTGTTGTCTACTTACAATAACTTTCTACTGTAATATTATGTTGCTTCGTTTTGCAATTAATCTCTAAGTTTTCGCCGATGTCTGCGGTGGTGCATAGTGACTCAAATGTGCATACATGTCTTGAATTACAATTTATCACTTTATAACCTCAAAAAATGCATACATATTACCATTTGTCATTTGTTTGGAAGGTACAAGAACTCCGACGTGTTGCAAGCGACAAGCCGGGATTGGTTTCTATTTATTAATTTTTGTGGTAACGACGTTAAATAACCATGGTGAATACTATCGGTAGGAGTCACAGAAATTAATACATAGAAGCCACTTCGGGCTTGTAGCTTGCAGCAAATTAAAGATCAACAGCTCATACAAAGCAGCGTCAATCTACACTTCTCGTTTACGTAGAGACTTCACGTTAGGCGATGAGGTGCCCAATTAATTTTCCAGGTTTTAAGAAAGTCTTAAAATAAAACAAATGCTCAGAAGTTTGAGACAATTTCTGTAAAGCCGTCTCCCCTACATTTCGGTCTAATCAAATCAGCATGATGAGCGATAGAGACGCTTTGGCTTTGTGTTATATGTATTAAGTAAAGGCCTAACGTAAGATTGTACAACATTTAGAAACATGAGAGATTTATTTTTTAAAAAGTAAGAACAACTGTGAAAGCAGCTGCTAAATACCCGTGAGTCTTAATTCATTTCAAATTCAACGATAAGATTAGGATTCGTCGAAACACCAAACCTCCAAATAGCTGCAAAGAGTATTGTTGTAGGCAGGTGCGATATGGCTGATATGTATTAACTTCTATGTCACTAACTAGTCTAGCCTAAGAAGGCCAGCCGTTCGATGTTGACAATAAAACCCAAATGGCTAGAGCACAGCGTCAAATCATTACAGTAGAAATTGTACTTGCTTATAATACATATGACAAAATCCACTACTGTTAATACTGCAATTTTTTTAATAGTTTGAACAGTTTCTACTGCACTGACTATAGGTAAATTGGTTATCAAAACTAACATGTGGGCGAATTAGGCTTACAATGTTTACTACCGTACATATAACGGGAAATAAACAGGACATTCAAATGTGAAATCGAATTATCCTGAATGCTATATGGATTTAAAATTTCCCAGCGTGATAATGTTAGACATTTTCATGATACTAATCCAACAACGACTGGCTGAGCCTTAAGGAGTTCCAGAGGATTCCGAATATTCCCATAAAATATTGCGTCTTGCTGAGAGTCAGGTGTTGATAACAATTAATTGCTCCCGTTGACTTACATACTAACGTCGTCACTTTCCAAGGCCGCTAGACCATATATAGAATTTTTCAACTGACATGTCCTATCCACCATGTGATAACTGATAACTTGGGTTATCACAGCACATTCATGTTTTGCCACCATGACTGTTTATGTTTCGAGCTAGAAGAGCTCAAAGGTGAGCATAGTGCTCCCCCCCCCCCAACCCATCTGTCAGCTCTCGCTGCGGAGTCTTCTTGTTTCGTCGAAGTTTTTGTAAAGTGCCTTAAATATCCTTCAATCCTTCAGATTTTTAGACCATCAGTAGTATATTTCATCCTCTTCAACATCCAAGCACGGCAAACAATCACGATGACTCAAACAATGCCAAACATTACTACATTTGATCACCATAAGACCATTTCCCGACTATTCAACCTTTAAAGCGGACTTGTATTATCCTAATTGCGATACCTTTACATTCAGCGTTTCCTTTCTCGTACTACAGCGAATCCTGAAGAGGTCTGCATTGGAAATGAATATGTAGCCTACAACCAAAAGGCAATCATCTCGTGTGATTACACAAGATCGTTTTATACCGTGAGATGGTTCCTAGAGGGAAATGAAAAGCCACTTCTGAGAATAGACGATACGCGGAAAAGTGGTTCTGGTTTCGCTTCAGGAGAGTATGACATCCAAATGGATGGCTCGATGGTAATTGAAAGAGCCACGTTGGAACACGAAGGAAGTTATACCATGACTGTACTCGGGAAAGATGGATCATTAACCACTGGTAGAATCAACATACATGTTGTGGGTAAATGTGCTGTCAGCTGCAATATATATACATATATATATATATATGTATATATATATATATACAAACATATACGTATACATATATATAAATAAATATATATATATGTGTGTGTCTATGTATGTACATAATAAATATGTCAGGTATATTGTTTAAGTAACTTGTTGCTTAAAACAACACCCAAGTCAACAGTTTTGCTCTATATGCATATTTGACTACACACTTTAGTAAACTGAGTACAGGAAATCAAATAAAATATCATACCATGAAAATATTCTGACTGCTTATTACTTAATCTATCACTTTAATCTAGGAATATCAAATAAAAAATGATGCAAAAAAGAAAGATTAACTTGGAAGGTTTGGAAAGTGAATTAATAAAGATATGGCAATTATAAGTTATGGCACATGAAAAAGCTATGTGACACAATTGCGTTTTAATGGTTAAATTGCTATAATATCATAGACTTTCAATTTAGGGATACTCAGTTTTATGCAAATATCATAAGACTCGTACAAAATTGAGTGGCATAGTACGAAATGCATCATATATCTGATACAAACTGAAAGCATGACTCAATATGAATTGTACGAGTTAAACGGAGTTTTTTCCAGGCATATACACGTTGTTCATGATATATCGTTTGTATGTTTTCTTTCTCTTTTCACTCTTGTCTTGTTTTGGTTTTGTCTTCTCTAAATTATTCCGCATTCTTCTTATGTTCGACATATGGTATATGGTGGACTAAAAGAGCGAACAGAAAAGGGCACACCCGTCTTTACATATGGGGATAGACCCCAGTGTACATTATGTTTACATCTGACTTGTTTGTAAAGTACAACTCCAAAAGCCGAAAGTTTTTCAATATTGTTTCAGTGCATGCGAAATATAGTTCATTCATGCATCTCCATTTGAATGTCCCCTCCTTTAGACTCTTTCTCTCAACAACATAACAAATTACCACCTCCCCCTGCTCCATCCTCACTTCCCAAATACAGAGTGGCATATATGTTAATTATTTTTTCCTTTTCCCACTACAGAACCATTAAAGGATTTGACCATACATGACTGTTTCGTTAGTGATCATGAATTATGTAAGAAGACAAACATATCTGAAGGGGAATCCGCTTTGGTATGTAGCGCCAACAATGCCAAACCTCCGGTAGAAATAACATGGCGAACACTAAACGAACGGAACATGCCAAAAGATTATGGCTTAAAAGATGACACTTCCAAGTTCAACGACACGATGCCGCTGTACTCCACAATATCTACTATTAAATATGACACAAAGCTATTTTCGTTGGAATATTTTACCTGTATAGCAACTGGTATCGCTGTTCGAGATGTATCCAGTGTATCAACTAATGTGAAAGGCCTTAAGCAGTACGACGATCGTACTAGCACAGTGACTTACGTGTTAGATGGCAAATCATTACCATTGTCATGTCCACGTCCGGGTTATCCCTTTGGACTATTAAGTGCCACATTTTCAAATCGATCGTCAACCACAATAATGGAGAGGGGGTTACACATCCAACCAAGATGCCCGAACCAGTGGAATTGTGAATTCTCTGGAAATGACTTATTATCAATAGTTATGCCTACCTATAACATTTCACTAGAATGCGTATCCAGCTCAGGTGTCATGGCTGCCATGGATGTGATACATGTAACTACTGTAGGTGAGTAGACTCTTTCTTACTATTAATGTTTTTATTAACAAAGAATTGAATAAATAAACATTTCGGAGACGTTCAAATGTGCCAAAATTGCATACGTTCCAAATTCCATTTTAACACACAAAGACAATTGTTTTGTGTGTTGTTTATTGCCTATCATTACTTAAACATGTTTATTCAACTACCAACTTGAAAATGTACTCTAACGTACTTTAATAGTATCGATGTTTTTGAAATAATCTGAAAAAAAAACCCCGCTAAGTTCTTTATTACTTCAGATGACGATACGTGAACGATAAGTTCATTGGTATATTTACTACTCTTTACTTGTAAAAGGAAGAATATATTAGTTCTCGTTCAATTGCATGAGACGTTTTGAAAATGTCAGGCTATGAGTTACAACGTTGGATATCCAAATTGATAACTGAGCGTGTAACCCCTTTTAAATTTAAAAAAATAAAAGTTAACCTTTTCATTTTGGGGGCATTTTTTGTGATCTATGACACCAGCAATGCTTCTTTCAAGTTGTTCCTGGTATCAAAGTTCACATTATATGCAAGTCTCATGAAGGTAATTAGATTAATTGCCTTGTTACATGTGGAACATTGTTCGGCCTTAATTAAATTTTCTTTTTATTGGTGTTTCACAGGCTTATATATTTTCGTTTGCTCCTATTATTACTTTTTCTGTACTTTTCACTTCAGATAAATCATCGAAATCTGTTGTTAGCATTGATGGGTGCGGTAGTGTGGATCAAATGTGCGAGCGTACAACAGGTTTAGTTGGCAATATTTCGTGTTCACTACTGAACACTAAACCAGACATCAAATTAACTTTTGCACAGAGTGAAAGTCCAAGAGTTATAATCAGCAGAGAGTGGCACTACACAGATGAGAATCATTCCACAAACACTTTTGACAATTATGTAATATCTGAGTATCATATAAGTCAATGTGATGAAGTAATAAAACTTAGTTGTTCGCCCGCTTCTGTAGAGATTGCTAAGTTCCAGAATACAGCTGTTATTCATATGAAACCAGGTAAACGTAAAATAAACTGTTTTTAAATCACCATTGCTAACTTGCTCCGTGACAGTAAGGCATATTAATTTAAGAAAAAGGTTCATAACAAAAATGTTCATTGAGTATGAGATGCACGCAATATTTCTCAGTCTTCAAGTAATTAAAAATGTCCAATTCAATAAAATACAGCAACATGCATTTAGTTTGTTCACATGAAGGAGCGTTGTATTCTTTGTGTGTGCTTTAAAAGTGACATAACACATAATTATTCTTTAAAGACAATAGAAACAATCCTTAAAATGTATTCTTTCTTACGGTTTCAGCCGCAAGTGAATGTCAAGTGCCCAAGGACGGATCTTCAAAAACTGTTTCAGCTGTTGTAATAGTTATCATTGTGTGTGTGCTCATGATTTCCGTTTTGGCTGCAACATTCTTAATCAAGCGAAGAGGTAAATATGAACAACAATATATGTATGTCAATTACATTGACCCCCTTTGAAATAGCGCTTGTTAACAAATATTTACGAGTTATAAAAGCATCACGTCAAACAAGTTAACGGTAACTTTAACATAGAATTAATGTTACTCCGTCCTTGAGAAGCTTGCTGGAGAGGTCAACTTATAAACTTTGATTGTATACTTAAATTTGCTTTCATTTATGTGGCAAAACTCGTTGTTAATACTAGATTAAACATCCAGTTCAAGAAATTTCTAATTTTCGTTTTCTTCAAAGGCCGTTCGAAAAGTGAACCTGGCAGTAGTGGAATGAACATGTCCAAGATAGAATCACAAGACACAGAAACAGCAGATCCGAAACATAATGAATTATCCAATACGGAACACGAAAAGGAACCACTGTTACAGGGCCCGCTGGTACGATTGTCTTTCGAAATTGCATCTAAGGTTTTATGTAAATTATTATAATTACGTACGTATTTTCAAACACATCTGTATAACTTTGTATTTCGAAATTCCATGTAATGTATTTTCAAACACTTATTGAACAATTCCTACAGTAAATACATTGGCTTTCATTTAGCAGTACGACCTCAATTTCATTCATACTTTATTTACAGCTAGAATTCAACCAAATTTTCAAGCCATTTTACGAAAAAATAGTTGCTGGCAAGGTAAAAGCTCTTTGTTTATTTCGTTTTCTTTCCTTGTTCTTTATTCTTTCTTTATTTTGCCATTGAAGCAAGTTGTATCATTTATGATCTATCTTTCAATATTCGGAAGTGAACCTTTCATTGTCATATGGGTGATGTAAAGACTTCAGAACTCATGTATATCGAAGCATTTTGTTTAGCCCTTGGCTTTTCCGGTAAACTGTATAAACCACTTGTATGCAATGTATTGGTGAGCTTGCTTACTTGATAAGTTCTGATATAGTGTTGTTCATTGTTATAATTAAGTATACATTTCATAATTTCCTCATTTATATCAACCAATTATAAAGTTCCGTTACTTCAGGTAGCATATATCTTCGTGTTTTTCAAGTTTTTATATTAAAGTATAGACCATTGGAAATGTTTTCCTGATCATCAGTCTTCTAAGGAAATAGAAAGTAAGCATTTTTATATATAATATTCATATTCAAATATTCCTGTGTTCATTTTCTTTTCGTTGTTATATTTATCTTAACTTTGGCTCTCTAGGCAACAGACGGAGAGTTTCAACGTCTATTGATAGAATCCAATGATTTTTGCAAGGTTAGTTTACAGCAAATGCTGTTGCCACACTTTAACTAATATGTTTGCATTAAATTGACAATAACATTATTAAAAATGCTTCCATTGATGTTATTCTCTAATATTTTTAAATATTATTTCCGAATAGGATGCCAACGTCAGAGAGTTTCTAGGGAAAAGTATATCTTATTTGAATCCTTCCAAAGAGGTAGGTTAACAATTATAAAGTGAGTTACTTTTACATAATAGGTTGTCCTTCACTTAAAACGACATCAAGTAACTGCATACCTGTATTGTTTTACATTGACTCTACTTCCACTGCTCATTAAATATTATTGTGTAAAGGCGGATAGAGTGAGACAAAGAGGCTAACAAAGAATTCCAGTATATTTATGAACGTTCGTACGCGATTAACGTCTTTGTGAAGGTAACGAAATCGTGATAACGTTAGTTTTCAGACTGATTTGTCTTAATCGTTGAAAACTTGATTAAGTGCGCACTATGAGACGGAATAACATTCATTCCTCTTTCTGGTTTTAGCGTTAGATTAACCAGAAGGACATATTTTGAGGGAAAAAACAACAGTACTTAGCAAATATAACTTCAAATATTATCTTCTTTCTATCAGGAGTTACTTGCTATTGCTAACTTCTTCTCGACAAGTAAATGGGTAAGAAATCATATCATTTGGGGAATGTAATTGATTGCCTTCTCAATTCAGTCTGTACATTCCCCTTTAACAATTTATTTAAGCTTCATCAAATCATAAGCAATTGTTACTTCCATTTACATTATTCAACTATATATGGTCAAGTTTTGACAATAATATATCATTTTGTTCCATCACTATTGTAGTTTTTTATCATTTATGATTTCTTCAGATTTCCCATGAGGGGCTCGTTGCAGTGCTGCAGACTGTGCTGGAAATGAAACAGGTACTTATGACTATAACTTTCCGTATAGTACATTTATGTTACCCTCTTTGAAAGGTTGCCAATTATTAACAGGTTTGTGAAAGCACTCAAAACTTAAGGGGAAATGTGAAAAAATACAATAATGGTGCATGCTTGTTCTTTCCTTTTGCAAAAACCCAAAACAAACAAATAAACATACGTCCGTCGTTGCAATAAGTTATCTTTTTTTCGTATTATTTAATTGCTGCATATTTGTTTTCTGTTTGACCATGGCACTGGAACGAAGGTCAAACTACGAATCCTACGTTAAGTTGATATAAAATGGAATTACGCAGCAAACGGGTGACTTTTTCTGTGTAATGCTATCTTTATATGATTCCTTTAGTAAACCAGGCTGCTAAGCATTCGACAATTGAGTATTTATTTCATTTTAACTGAAAGTAATATTTTGTACTTTTTGAATTATGTAACAGATACCATCTAAAGTCGGTCTGGATATCGTAATGGAATTGTTTAACAAAGAGAAGGTATGATTCTACACGGCCATTACTCTTTATAGCACACTATTATATCCACCGTTTTAACTTTTGAAAGTTTTATGAAGGAGGATCCCATTTCTGTCAATCGCAAGCTTGTGGTCTAAAACACCAGGAGATATAGCCTCCATGAATTATAATGTTGCGTTATGCGCCTTACCTTGAACTACCTATCATCATAGTAAAGGCTGAACACAAAAAGTTTGCTAGAGTCAAGCCTTACGCTATAATGAAAAGAATTCCATGGACAATTATGCAATAAATTAACGGAGTTATTAACATATGGCTTAGCTGGCCAATTTTCGTAGGTCTGTTTAACATTTTAGTCTTATTTTTGTAAGTGATTGCATCATGTTCTTTACTTCGACATTGCTAAACAAATCATCTATATTTTTTCTAAACGAATTGTTAATAAGTGTTTCGTATTGACACAGAGAAATGAGCGGGATTTCTTTTTTCGAAAGGTGAAGATTTAAAAGAATTTTTATTTAAGGGCAATACCGCTTTTCTTTTCAGATTGATTCAAATGGTTTCATAGATATAACCAAGATTCAAATGAAACAGAAAAAGGTAAGATAAAAATCATAGTAAGCATGAAAAACGAGTAAGCAAACCTTGTTCAACCTCTTGTAGAAGAGAGGCTTTGTATTTTGCTAATGGAGAGGAACACATCTTTAACGATTTATCCGTATTTCAAACAGATAAAAGCTGAAGAAGTGCTTAAAAGATTGAGAGTTGCAACTACTGAAAACAAGGTAAGTGTGATCTTCCAAGTGCACTTAAAGGTCCGCATTGTGTTTATCTTGAAGTTCTAGTATTCCATTGTTACTATCATTCATTTACATGTCAGCAATAGCGATCGAGATTGATGAAAGACAGATTAATGTTATAGAAATTTTACTCGGTTTACCCAATTAACGTGTAATGGATCTTTATGAAAAACTTGACAATTGAATTACCCAACAATTACACATGCACACCACACTTTTTTATTCATATTTATACTCAACCCATCATATCATCTTGGTCAAGTGACGTCAGACAATAACAAACCGTTTGCGTCGCTCACTGTTTACGTATATTGATGTACTAGACCTTTACCATACTAGATGTAAATGAGCAATGAGTTTAAGCAATTTCCTTAACACGTATAATGATAACTGCCAATCAAAACCTACAAAAATAAGAAAAATTAGCTTTTAATAAATAATACAAATATTCATGACGCGCATTGAAGCTTTCGTTAACACGGGAGCTAGCTAGCCTAACGCGGGCAAATGATGGGTATGTTATTTGCAGCCTGTTTATATTATTAGTGCATTACTAACGAGTAACGTTAGTTGGTGTATTAGATGCTCCTAGCGGATCAAATGAAAATGCAAGGCGTACACTCAAAAAAATGAAGTGTTAAATTTGAATCGTAAAGTGTTGAATTTAACACCCCACCCTGTTTGGATTAGGGACAACACCCACCGGGTTAAATTAACACTTCAGAAGTGTAACATAATATAACACTTTGCGAGTGTTACCTTAACAACTCCCATACAAGTGTCAAAATAGCACTTCCTGGTGTTGAAGGTACACTACAGGGAGTAAAATTAACACAATAAAGTGTTCATTTGTTAAAACTTCTGGGTGTCAACATGACACTTCAGGAAGTAAAATTAACACCATAAAGTGTTCATTTGTTAGCACTTCTGGGTGTCAAAATTGCACTTCAGGGAGTATAATTAACACTCTAGTGCACAATTTCTGGCCTTCTGGGTGTCAAAGTTCTGAGTAGAATTACCACCATATAGTGTTCATTTGTCATCTGTGTCAAGATGATACTTAATGGACTCTCAACACACAATAGTGCTCTCTAGTTTATACTTCTGGATGTATATTTAACTGCTGGTTTGTTAAGTTTTACATGTTTATTATGTAACGCAAATACAATACTGTTATGTAAAATTTTGCCAGAAAAGTTTACATCGCATCCGTTTAGTAAATATTTTATACAGGTTTTAGGTTAATTATTACTTAGTAATTAGGTAAACAATATAGATGCATGTTTGAATCGCTCGCAGCAGAAAGTTACATTTAAGAAAGAGCAAAAAGCAATGACAACACAAACAATTCAGAATGTGGGATTTTCAGCAATTAAACACCCTACTACCTTCCTATTCCAGAGGTCCATTTATTATATCCCATTAAATGTAAAACGAACAATTTAGGCTATAAAAGTATTGTCTTGTGGAATTAAGTCAACTTAAAAGTGCCAACATTTTCAAATGCTACAGTGCAGTTACTTGGCCTTTATTTGTTTTGCACATGCCTTTTGGTTTCTAGATTAAAGACAAAGAAACAACTCTTCCCAAAGTCAATTTCAAATAAGCAACAACTTTAGAAAAATTCTGATCCATGGGATGAGAAAACATGGAGTGCTGTGTATGATGACTGCTACACTACAGTGACTATGTCTTTGTTGTTGGCAAATGCCTTTTGGTAGTCCAGATTAAACGCAAGAAACAACTCTTCCCAAAGTCAATTTCAAATAAGCAACAACTTTAGATATATGCTGATCCGTGGGATGAGAAAACGTTGAGTACTGTCTATGATGACTGCTACACTGCAGTTACTTTGTCTTTGTTGTTGGCTCGTGCCTTTGGTATTCCAAATTAAACACAAAGAAAAAACTCTTCCCAAAGACAATTCCAAATAAGCAACAACTTTACATACATTCTGATCCGTGAGATGAGGAAACATGGAGTTCTGTCTATGACAACTGCTAAACTGCAGTAACTTTGTCTTTATTGTCGGCACGGTGAGCATAAAAATCTCGAATCTGGTTGCGTTTCACACCACCAGGCAACTTGTAGACAACTTTTTGGAAAAATTCCCAGGCACCAAGACTTGCAATTTGGTATAATTCAGATTTAACACGTAGAATAATTTGAAGCAAACATCAATGGCTTCATAAATGTCCTCTGGGGTAGGGCATGTCTCTGGATGATCACAAATGACTGCTTGGGGTGTATTTTGCTTCCTCCAAGAAGTAACACATATTGCTGAGGTCTTTCTGAAATCTTTTGCAAATAGAATTCCAAGTTGATGCTTCCTAAGTAACAACAAAGAAAAGAAAAGAAAATTCCCATCATAATGAAGTTGTGTTAAAACCTTCTTGGAGCATAAGCAGTTTTTTACATGTACCCCTCACAAAACATGAACATTCCTAAAGAAAATGCCCACAATCTAATCAGTTGTGATTCTAACTTCTTCAAGTACGTTTGAATCTAGAAAGCCAGATGGCCTATAGTGATTACTTGTCAAAACAGGAACTTGCATTAAACTTTCATCAGACAAGGTAGGCAACTTTTATAACCAATGCATCATGTTAACAATGCTTAAAATAATGCTCACTCCCACTGTATGCAATTGTGTAGATTGCTATGAATTATAACAGCTAGATCACTTCCATAATATAGCTAAATTATAGTTGGGCCTAGGTCTAAAAGTATCACCAATCCACATCAGCTTCGGCCTACTTGCTACAACTTACAAGCTAAAATGGCAATTAGTGGTAATTATATATTGCATTACATGAATATATGTTTATCCCTTATTGAACATAGTACCAGCGTAACTATAGGCCCATGCCTAATGCTATTTAAAATGCATTGTCTTGAAATAGCCTAATTATACCCTACTAGTACTAGGCCTAGTAGTAGGCCTAGTACTACTTAAAAAAGTGACTCGCAGGGTATACGAAGTTACGGTTAACGCACAAAAAGGAATAGAATGCACTAGATTACAATAAAGGCCTAGACCAAAGTCCTCCGTCCGTCCGAAGGCAATTCCGTTTAATGTTTACTTGTATGTAGGCTACACTGATTCGTTGACAATTATGAGTTGACTATGACAAACAGCAGCTAGCCTATTATATTAACTTATAGTATGACTTTAACGTTAGGTCTACGTAACGCAAGCGATTCAAATGCATTCGTCTACCCAGCTTAGTCGTGGGTCTCTAAGCATATCTCGTTCTTGTCATGTACACTTACATAATTATCAAAACATACCTTCGAATTTTTCAATCAATTCTTCCAGGCCCCAGTCTCCAAAAACGTCATTTTCATGCCATTGTAGCTCGTTATCGCACACTGAGTACGTAACGTTTTGTGGCTTGAACGTATATATGGCTGTGGTTACTATAGTACATTTAGTAACGATAAATGTCGACAAACTGGTACAAGTATAGCTAGGTACGGTAAATGGGTGTTCACGGTACGGTGGTATCGTTTAAACACTTAACTTACACTAAGAATCCAGCTGACGGGAGGTTTGACCAATCAGAATGCTCGAACTGAAAGTACACTTCTGCAGGTGTTAAAAAATCCACGCTACATAAATTATGTAACCCTACTCAGGGTCAGAGTAACCCTTCAGGTGTAGGGTGAACGGTTACACCTGGAAAGTGTTAAAATTCAACACTCCATTTTTTTGCGTGTATACATACAAACAATAATAGATTTGGCTTACGCTATAATCATACGGCATTAGGCCTTCGATATAATCTACGATATGTCATTCGCTAACGTGTTGTTCAAAGTAAACTATCAGTCCCCATGTGGGTATTTTCTATAACGTCACGTCCGTTCTGGTCATTGCCGACTTTGAGCTTGGATTTCCGTAAACTGCACGATTATTTCACACTTGCTGCGCATTACTGAGGCAACCCGACGTGACATTGATGCATGAAATGCGTATGTAATAGAGAGAACGTTTATTCTTTTTTGCTAGATTTTGTAAGATTCGGGAATGTTTTTTTTTGCGCAAAATATATTCGGTATGTGTTTGGAGTAGCGTAAGGATCACTATTAATGATATGCAGGTGTCACTTTGGGTAATACTTAAACGCAGTATTTTTCCTTTAAGCAGATGCACTTACCTAACTGCGTCGTGAAATGTTGGAAGGGTAACATGAAAAGTGACTAATACCTACTCGATCCATATTCACAGGTTCTACCAGCCACCACAGCGGAAATGTTAACGAAATACTATGTTCTTAACTTGGTAAGTCTCTCGATACCAATCCCATGTCATCCATCGTGAGCACGACGAAATAGTTCAAATTTTCACATTTCTGTTTATAGTAAGGACATACCAATTCCTTTGCGAAGTCACCTAATTGACTTAGAGTCATCGTAGGTGAACGCTGTAACAATACCCTTAATTATTCTGTCACTTTACTGAAGTTACTTCGAATAAAATATGATATTTCTTAGAATTATATTTAGCTTTTTCGTTGCACAAGACAACTTTACTTAAAAGAGAACCACAGTAAACATTGGGTTCTTCTTTCTGTCTTCCTTTCCCTACAGTTAACGACGAAAGACCTTGACAAAAGTATTCATATGGGCTTCTCTAAACCGAAAGAAAAAGTAATATGTGTTAAATGTTATTTTAGATGTACTAAAACTACAAGCTAAAGTGATTTAAAATGAATTTACTGTCCAAGCATGGTAGAATATATTATGATTTACTGGTGTATACAAGCCTTTTGAACGAACCACATCATGATAATCGAAATAGTTATTTTGAGTATTAAAGAATTTAACAAAATTCCAGCCGGGAAAGTCTTTAACTTTTACAAAAACTTCACATGCACCACAGAAACGATTGGCATCACTCAACACACATATAATTCCAAGAAGTGGTGATGTTATTATAAAAAAAAGTATACGCCTTGCCATCATTTCAATAAATGTAAGATGATTACTGTTCTTCCTTTCTAACAATATATAATTAATGCATTACTATTATTTGTTAACAGATTCTTCCCTTGTAACTGTACACTTTTGCATTACATCAATTGGTTACACTTATATTCTCCTTCGTACGTAGGCTATTCTTATTTGGGATAATTTTTCTTCCTCTGTAGATTCCATTTTTATACATTCTACTAGTGATAGAGGAATTATACAGTGAGGTAAGACGATTTGTGTTTATAAGCAGAAGGGATGTATGTAGGGACGAGCTATATATCTCGACAGCTGTATGAGAATTTATACCGGTATGAGGTTGATCCCTCAGTTAGCAATAGCCTAAGTGAAATTACGGGAGAACGAGATAAGTTTCGCTGTATCGTAAAGAGCATAATTTTTGCCAATTTATTGTACAAAGGTCACTCTTACGTTTGGTTCACTCCAATTTCTTGTGTAATGTTAATAATTACAATGCGTAAATATAATGGAAAGTGTCAGTTAATTTTAACATTTTATCAAATGCTGTCTAATTCTGTGTTACTTTCAGTCTGAAAACAGAGAGAAGTTGATTGAACTTTTTAATGCTATCGTGGCAAAATTAAAGGTATCAATACATCATATTCTCATTTACTGCGAAACTAACCTGTATTTGTAGGTCAAATGTATCTCATATTGGCTGTTTGTGGAAACATTCATTATTGCCATATTTGTAAAGTTGTATGAAATGAAACCTCATTACTACTGGTCTCTGTGACAAAAGTCTGTATCATTCCGCCCCCCCCCCCCCCGCTTCGCAAGTCAGAAAACCCCTTTTTCATTTCAAAATGAGAAAAAATCTCATTTGGAGCACCAAATTGCATCTAAGGCCAGGTGAAAATGCAAAATTATTTACAAAATAGAGTGGGTGTTGAAGTGTGCTATATTGCACCAAATTGCATCTGAGGCCACCTGGAAATAAAAAAAAATCATTAAAAAAAAGTGGGAAATCCCCTCCCCTTAGACCCCTCCCCCAGGCCGGCCATCAGTCTTCAGCCCCCCCCCCCCCACTCAAAAGTACCTTCCTACGCCACTGACGATAACATGTGTTGCAACATAAAAAATGAAATATTTAGCCGTATAGGTGTTTAAACACGATTTCAGGTTTATATTTATGTTTAAGTATGAAAGATGCATTTGGTGGATATGGGTGACTGGAACAATTTCTTGTCAGCTTTCTTCTTGTTTATTTCTTTTTCGAATGTGCTTAGTCTGAGCTAGAGTACAGCGGAGCAGAGCTTTCCAATCTCAATCATTTGGAAGAGGTATTTTGTATTATTTTATACCATTTATTTCATCATAAACATGGTTAGAAATTATTCAAATGATGCAATGTCTTTCTCATCGATGTCAACTGTTGTGTGATTTGTATTTTTTCGGTTATGATTTATGTTAACTTGACATACAGTAACATGTTATTGAATTTCCTTTAATTTGCTTAGTCTGATCTGGAGTACAATGGAGAAGCGCTTTCTGAGCTCAAAGATTTGGAAGAGGTAGTTTGTGTATTTTATATGAATTGTTTATTATCCACAAAGTTAAAAACATGCCAATGATGCAATGTCTTTCTCATCGATGTACAATGTTGTTTGATTTGTATTTTTCCTGTTATGATTTATGTTAACTTGCTATACAGTAATATATTTTTGATATTTGTAATGCTTTGCATAACGTCTCTATTGCTACGCTTTTAAAAAAGTTGCAAATAAAATCCATTTTTTTAATTTTAGATGGACTTCAGCAAAGCAATTTCTTCAGCCATCACTTTCATTGTTGACGGTCGGATGGTAAGAGTCTTGTTATTCAATCAAAATAAATATCTCTAGGCAATATTTAATTTCAATTGCACGCTGTTGGTGAGACAGTGGGAGTGCGTCGTTACAACTGATACACTTATAAACACTGAGATTTTTGTACTGAACAATAACCGATGCCTTTATTGCAGCTTGATGTGGATACCTTGATGGATATTTTACAAAAAAGGTCCCTGAAGGAAAAGGTGAGATACAGATCCGTCTTCATGAAATCATTCCATAATAATGAGCATCATTCAGTATTGAATAAAACAAAATAAAAATTCCCATTCGAGTTCATTCTAAAGTTCCCCTTTCATATTTAATTTATGTTCATATATTCTCATTCATATTTAATTGAATGTACTCTACGAGACCGAAGTTATCTATTACCAACACTACAATGTTCTGAGAGTTTGCTTAATAGATCATACCTTGTACCCTCTGTGTTTTTATTAACATTGTTCATAGGTCACTGGAATGCTACTAACTACCGTACTCTTTGATCTACTACAAAATGAGAAGGTAAAGTATGTTTTTTCTGTTACCTTATAATCTCATCTCCCTTCATGTAATGTATAGCCAGGTGAGATATTGTTCTTCATTCCACATCAAAACTGTTAGGAAGAGGACTTCAACAAAATAATTCCTTAAGAGTTATATTGTTAAGGTGTATTATTAAGGTTATAGGGTAAGTGGATTTGAAAAATGAAAACAAAAACGATGGGTCCTCGGTCTGAATGTAAAACACAACTATGTGAGTACGTGTGTGTGCACGCGAGCAAAACAGTGTGCAAATTAAACTTCTTGGGTAGGTGCCTGACCATGTAAACTCGAGTCTGTGTGATGTATTGCGTGGTTGGCCAAAACTCAGTGGTAAAAGGACAAAGGTCAATAAAACTTAAAATTGATTTTAGACATTTTTTGCTTGTCAACATGTAGGGAAAACCTTTTAAACCGCACTATATGAAGAGAATGATGAAACCTCATTATTTTCCCTATTATATGCACCAACTGATTGGTGCTTTTGACGGAAATTTGCTGGAGGACTGCCCTAACGGTGTCTTGCACCATTATTTTATCATTTCCGGATACTATACGGAATTTATAAATTGTTTAATTTTTGCAACGACGCCTTGCGGCGTTCGTCTGCCTGACGGTTCATTGAGATGGGTTCCGCGAAACATGAAAGGATGGGTTCATTAAAGGAGTGTAGCGTAAGAGTTATGGACGATTCATATGAAGTCAAGGATGTGCTGAAATCAATCATTAACGATATTGGGAACGGAAAGATACTAAGCTGTGTGAAGTCATCTGGAAACTGGATAATAACTTTACGAAACAAGGATGATGCAGATCTATTAATAGAGACAGGTATAGTTATAAACGACAGCACTTGTAACGTCTATGGAGTGTCAAGATCATTTTTAACTGTGAGTTTATTTGGTGTTCCGTCCTACATTGACGACGATGAACTCTCAGAAAAACTACTCGAATTTGGCTGTAAACTTAAAGGGAAATGGCACCACAACACATACCCGGAATTTCCCAATATTGAAAATGGGATTCGTTACATACGACTGGAACTGCCAACCGAATGCAAAAGTCTACCATATGCAATGACACTGAATGGATTACATATGAGACTAAAGCACAATGGACAAACCAGGGTATGTAATTTATGCTTGGAAAATGACCATATTATGCGGAATTGCCCCAAATATGTATGCAGGGAATGTAATTCACAAGGTCATTGGGAAGCGAAATGTCCACAGGTAAGATGCTTTAAATGTAACGATCTAGGACACAAAAGTTTCAATTGTCCACAAGCCGGAGATGACAACAATGATCACCACGGTAACGGTGACCCAGCAACAGGCAGAAACACCATAAGCCCACCTAAGCATGCCAACGTCCAACACACTGACCAACCAAAAGATGAAGCCATGGACCAGTTAACCCAAACAAAAGGCAGCGCCATTGAGACCAACGAGACTAAAAAGAAGCAAAACGAGAATATAAAGACAACTCAACGGGATGAACAAAGACCCACCAAACCAACTCAAGAGGATTCTGAGAATACAAAAGCAACTAGAGGAAACAAAGTGACTGAAGCCACTAACTCCACCGGTAACAAAACAACGTCAGATGAACCAACCATGGAATTACCTCAACATCTGAAACGACAAATGTCTTATGACGAAGGTGAATTTAGAACTGTTAGACTGAAAAAAAAGTCATTCATTCCAAATCTGCGAAAAGCCAGGAATTCGCAACCTCGCTAAATAATCAATATTAATATAATGGATAATGATTGTGAGGACTCAAATGATAGCAGTGTTCTTTGTGAGTATTTTGACGTAGATTCTTACAACAGATTACCTCCAAATAATTGCCTATCTATGTTCCATTTAAACTTTAAACACCAACCAGATCTATCAACATTTAACGATATCATTGAATCCTTATTTATTGAGGCAAACTTGCCAAATTCTAAAGAGAAAATAATTATTGGTATTGTTTATAGACCTCCAAATGGTTCTTTAGAACAATTTTATTATAACATGCAAAATATTTGTACTACCATTAATCAGCTAAACTGTACTTCCTACATTATGGGGGATTTTAATATTGATTTGTTAGATAAAAACAAATCACCAGAGTTTCTAAATAACCTTTACTCAAATGGTTTCTATCCAACAATATCAAGACCAACCAGAGTGACCAGTACCTCTTCAACTTTGATTGACAATATTATAACTAATAGTAATTCTAAACTTTCATCAGGTATTTTGGTGACTGATATCACTGATCACTTTCCAGTGTTTGTCAATGCCCTCGAGACTAATCGCCGACAAAATAATCCCATCTATGCACATAATTACAGTGATAATAATATAAAAAGTTTCACTTCTGAAATTGGGAAAACTACGTGGGACAATGTCCTAAACGAACCAGATGTTAATACTGCTTATAATACATTTTACTATTATTTCAATACTACGTATAATAATTGCTTTCCTACTCAAGTGTTCAATCCAAAAAAGAAACGTACTAAAAAACATCCCTGGATCACTAAGGGCATTTTAAAATCAATCAAAAGGAAGAACATATTATTTAGACGTTATTTGAAGAATCCTACTGAACATACTTAGTCTATTTACAAAATGTACCGTAATAAACTAAACCATGTTATACGATATTCCAAACGATTATACTTTTATGATAAATTCAAACAGAGTAGAAACAACGTAAACAGTACTTGGAGTACAATTAATGAAATTCTCAATAAAAACGGTAAAGACTCATCATATCCAGCAACATTTAAAAATGATGATTGCGAAATTAGCAATGATAATGACATCGCTAGCAACTTTAACAAATACTTTGTAAATCTTGGTTATAACCTCGCTAGTAAGATTAATATTAAACTAAAAGCGGAACATTTTTTACATAATAATGACAAGGTATGCCATTCCATATTTACATATCCAGTAACAGTAGAAGAAGTTTTCAAAGTTGCTCACACAAATGTGAAACCAAACAAAGCAGCAGGCTATGATGACTTTAAGCCAGGTATTATCAAACAAGTAATCCCATACATTGTAAAGCCTTTAACTCATCTCTGCAATATTTCTTTTAACACCGGCATTTTTCCGGATAAGCTTAAAATAGCAAAGGTAAAACCAATCTTTAAAAAAGGAGACCCCAGTCATTTTGAGAATTACCGCCCTATATCTTTATTGTCAGTCTTTTCAAAAATCATTGAACGATTAATGTTTAATCGTATATACAGTTTTCTATGTAAATATAATGTTCTTAATAACAAGCAGTACGGATTTCGTCCTGACCATTCTACAGAATTAGCTTTAGCAGATGCAGTCAACAATATTTATAATAGTCTTGATAAGAATAATACCTGTGTAGGCGTATTTCTCGACCTATCCAAAGCTTTTGACACCATCGATCACAAAATATTACTAAGTAAATTATTTTTTTATGGTATCAGAGGAACAACCCTAAATTGGCTAGATAGTTATCTTTCAAATAGATACCAGTACACTTTATATAAAAATTCTAAATCTGAACTTGCTAAAATCGCTTGCGGAGTTCCTCAGGGTTCTATACTAGGTCCATTACTATTTATAATTTATGTCAATGATATCGTTAATGTCTCCGATATTGCTAAAACAATATTATTTGCCGACGACACAAATATTTTCTTCGATTCCCAAGATCTACTCTCATCACATAAAACTGTTTCTACTGAACTAACTTAATTTTCCAGCTGGTTTGCAGCAAACAAATTATCTCTTAATATAGAAAAAACTAATTATATGGTGTTTAATGCTAGTCACTCATTCAGATGGGATCACAGTATTACCATGAATGATAAAATTATTAATCGGGTTAACACGACTAAGTTCTTGGGTGCACACATAGACAATAAACTTTCGTGGCGTGATCACATATCAGCAGTCTGTAACAGAGTGGCTAGAAATACTGGTATTTTATGCAAATTAAAACATTATTTACCTCCAAATATACTCAGAACACTCTATATAACTCTGATTTTACCCCAATTAAGTTATTGCACGACTATTTGGTCAGGAACCTATTCTACAAATCTTAATCACCTATGTGTCCTCCAGAAGAGAGCTATCCGCCATATATCACATGCTGCACCACGTGATCATACTAGCCCATTATACAAAAGATTAAATTTATTAAAACTAATGATATTATAAGAGTCCAGCTTGCAACATTTGCATATAAAGCATGGAATGGATTGCTACCCGAGGCTTTTAAAGATTTTATATATAGTAATAGACTAATCCACAACCATCAAACACGCCATTGTAATAACGCCCATGTTTTATCCCAACGAAGTACTTTAAGTTCTTTTAATCCTCGTATTCGTGCTATAAAAACGTGGAATAATCTCCAGGATAATGTTAAGAATAAGCCTTCTTACTCTGTATTCAAAAGGAATCTCCAAACTGTAATTATTTCTCAATATTGATGGATTTATTCTTGTGTGTGTTTGCGATTAAGATCATTATAAAGATTGTTAGGACTGCTTATTAACATTATTAATTTCAAGTAGAGTCAATTCGATTATTTCATCATTGTAGATGCTACTATTAACTTTTCATTTTCTATTGTTAAGTTTTTCTTTCTTTTTTTCTTTTTGGGGAGTCTCCTACTTTGTTAAGCCTTACAGGCTTTATAGGAGACTTCCCGTCACACTGTAACTTGTGATGAAACAAATAAATATACAAATATACAAACAATTTTGAAATAGGACAATATCAATCTATGCAAACAAATGGCATACTGTTTAGCAAAATTTGGATGCCAAGAGTAAAGTCATGAAGTAGATGATATGTGCACTCCATAGAATGCCTTCTTGTTTTCTCTTTAGAAGCTCTGTTTTCTTGTCATTGTTTGATACTTCAGTTGAAAAATACATAACTTTTGCCACATATTGTTAACTTTGCAGATTGAGCTATACCGGTACATATCAGAGTTAAAAACGTGCCTAGTGGCACATCAGGTACGTTAAACCACAAAGCAGTTCCTTACCTTGTAAAATTGTTATCATTTTGGTAATATAATCTCGTTCCATGAACAACAGTATTAGGAGTGGTAATTCATGAAACGTCCCATATTATTTGCGTCGAGTGTGAATCTTGCCTTTATAGGCCGCACATGTTAACAGTTTAGTATAATAATTATTGTTAACAACATATTAGCGTGGTAGTCACATAAAATATAATACATGAAAAACTATGAGGCAGTTGCGGTTATAGTGGATTCTTCATGTTTTTATTTATAGCCTGACATACCTGCTGTGATCCCATATTTGTTTCTAACAAGAGTTGATGGTTACACAGGTTATATCAAAGCGAAACACTGGTTAAACCAAAACCAAATCTTAATTTATTTTTATTTTTACCCACAGATCTCTTCATCTGATTTTGTTCAATTTCTATCAGCTCCCCTCAGCGATGAAAAGGTAAAATATTGTTCTTTATTTCATGTGCTTGCTACCATCGTTTAATACGATGTAACACTTTAATGATTCTGGCATTACTATAGGCAATTTGCTATCAAAATATTAGTGTATGACGTTTTACGATCTCTTTGTTTAACTTCTCAGGTTTGTATTCGTGACTTTATAACCGAGATGCATGATTGCAGGCATCAAAAAGTGGTAAGTAGCTTGAAGTCAATAGTCTTTCTTGCTCATTCTCTCTTCGCAATGTCATCTTTAATCTTTTTGTTTAGGTCGTTAGAGAAGATGCATTTGAACGGAATAAATTTATTAAAGTACACGCTAAATGTTAGCAAGAAAGCGTTTTATTTTTCTTCTGTATCAATTGTAAGCTTATGTACATGACTTACGACTAAAAAGCATGCATTTAACGTGATTTATATAACACAGCAATTATAGTGTAACAAAATTAATACAAGCAATTTCAACCTTTCTTTCTTTTTCCTTTTTTGTTTACGGGGGGATTTCATTGTTGCCAATGCTACAATATCAACACATTTTACCTTCACAGATAACCAAGAAACAATATTCAAGTTCCTTGTCAAGTCTACCAAACTATAAACAGGTGATTTGATTACTTCTATTACTTCCATATAAACATTTTACATTATTATTTTGGTGGAAATACGCTGCAGTAAGCAATAGCACTGTCACTTAAATTCCAATTTTGTAATTGACAGCATTGCATAGGTTAAAAGTATACGTTACCTGAAAGGCCATGAATGAATTTTTTTAGGATATGAATACAACTAGTAACAAAATGTACACATATTAAACTTCTTGTTGAGATCGATTCTGCTAAACTCGCCTTCTAATTAAGTTAAATGAAGAACTCAAACATTTCAATGTGAATAAGGTGACTAGCTATTGTTTATTTGCATTGTAAATTGCATTGGACCACACTGAAGCAAGGAGACAAAAGTAAACCTCGCATCCAATTCATTGTACTCTGTTCATTGATGAAAGAATTTATTTAAAAGTTAGGTATAATTTGCGGTACTATCGGGATTTCAAATACCAGAAATCTATAAGCAGTACTCGACAAGCAAGATTATCAACAACACGGTAATTGCTCTGATCGGCTTGCTCCGACACCTGTGGTAATTGGTAAACGTTGCAAACTTTACTATGTCACTTCTTCACAGTTCAAACTTGATGAATTTATTAAGGCATATGACGAAGGTTGGAAGAGGGGAATCAAGGTTAGTCATATATCGTTTTTTAAAGTTATCGTTCTTCTTCACAGTTGCATACGGCACATAAAGTGTTGCTTAAGTTTCCAGAAATAATCAATCTTTTTATTATTGATAAATCATCTTTTGTAACATTTCGTAGTTACAGGTGGACTCGAGTTAAACTGAAAATGAGATTGAATCTAAGTTGGTTGATCTCTATGTTCAAAAACCGCAAATCACGGTTTACAGACAAGCAACATATTTTACTAGAAACATGATAGAATCTTCACAAACCTGAGAATATATTCAGTGATTTTATTCAAAGTATTTGTGAACCATGATTAATCGACAGTCAATATTAAAACCGTCTAGTTGTTGGTATTATCACAGTGGTAACATAGTTGTATTATATTGTGCTGCGCGCATAGTGTATGTATCCAACTATATATATATCATTGATAATAACAGCGGTATCAATCCATTTGCAGATGCCACAAGATGCTTTAGTCGATTTACTGCAGCAGGTTCTGAAGCATGAGCAGGTAACGTTGTTCTTTACCGCAATTTATATGTAGATCTATGGATATAATGGGGCCGACAGATAATTGATCAAATTATGTTGGCCAATTAACTTTAAATATACTTCATGAATAATTTTACTTTAAATTTTCAACAGGTTGATGTTAAAGAATACTTTAGCGCTTTACATACTTTTCTGGAAAAGAAGATTGTAAGTTTTTTCCAACCCTCATATTTTTTAAAGTGAACGCAATATGTGAATGTGTTAACGCATGTTTGGTTTAAGGTAAATTCAATACTTAGTCATGTTAAGAATAGAATAAATGATGCAGTGAAAGGGTTCTAGCCATTTAACACGGGGCTTAGGGGTCAATGTCCCTTTTCTACTTTCAATGACACAATTTTTAAATGGAAGATACACTTGATCGTTATTGAAAATCAACCATTGGAGTAATGCGGTGAAAATCGTTAGGAAACGGAAACTATCGGGCGAGAATTTAATCGTGGGTTACAGTCACTGTCCATTCTTCTTTGCGTAACGTGGCATGACACATTAATACTTGTCATAATAAATGCTAGTCTAATAACTTTTAATGTATAAATTTGCTGGCATGTTATCATTACTCATGTATTGTGACGAGTTTATATTTTCATATTTTTACGTACCTATATCACATGTAGTGGATTGATCTCAGGTAGTAGACTTAAAAGCTTTGAACCATTATGTAATGCAGTTACTTCATGTGTCGATGCAGAGTACTTCAAACTCTAGTACATGCAGAATGTTTATTTATAATAATAAAAGCGGACGTTTAAGAAAGCAAACAAGAAGACATGTTTTTGTAAGCCTGTGTTGATTGACAAAATGAAGCTTTGCGTTTCTGAGAACAACATGTGTTCACCTTACTGAATCAAACATGGATTAAGTAAGGTAAACACTTCCATTTAAAATCACAAATTAGTAAAAATAAAAGACGGTTAATGAGATCTGCTAATAGGTCGCACAGTCACCCGGTTTAACAATAACTCATACTTGATATTAGTTTTGTTTCATATAACAGATAGATGAAGCTAATTTTCGAAGTTTGATGTCAAACTTAATACGGCAGAGAAAGGTTAGAATTCATTCCACATTTTGTGACAAATGTTACAGCTTGGAAATATAAGTCATCCATTCGAAAAGTTAATCGTCTCCAATTTTTCAAAGCCTCTCCCCTGCTGGAACGGTTTCTTGGAATGTTAAAAGATTATACTAATAAAAGTTATTTATATCTTACCCAACAATTAATTACAATCTTACATTCCAGCCCGTTTTAATATTTAAACATAGCTTTATCTATTATGGCAAATGTACTATAACATTCTCTTGGAATCAAATAAAGTAAAAACGCTCTTTTTAAACAGGTCAAACTTGAAGATTATCTCGCAGAAGTCAAGACAATCAAAGATGAATGCAAAGTATGAAACTTTGAATTATTCACTACACTGTTATTTGCGTAGAATCCATCTCTGTATAGAAAATACGAAGATAGTTGTTTTTATCTTTTGTAACGATCATTTTTTTGACAGAAGATGTATTAGACAATAGTCAAAAGATGACTTTAGGCACATAGTTCATTTTGATTTGTTTTTTTACTCGTTAAAATCGCTTCCATTAGTCCAGGTTGTATTTCAACAAAACCGGTAATTATTGAGAAATGACCCTTTAGCAACTGGGGTTGATCAGTTAATATGACTAGACTATATAGTATAATGCACAAACCATTTCCACAGCAACTCATGTTCAACACAAAACTCAATGAGAAAGCATATTATACAGGGTGAATATCTTGACAACGAGAGTAGCAAGAGAAGCAATGATGTTCACTCCAAATGTCGTTTTATACAGACAAAGTGACGAATGTTATTCACTGTAGATATTCGTGTATTGGTATAATACCAATGTTAAGTCTGGTTGTCCGGTGTGCTCATCTATATTGTTTGTCATTAAAGAACAGTATTTTGGTGTTCTGCTATCACTGTAATAGGGGATAAATAATTCAAACACGGAAATCGTATATCAAACTGTTCTATCGACGAAATGGTACGATTTTATTAGCTATGCAACATTTTGTTACTGAATATTCCGGGGAATCGAGTTTTATTAATTTTATGGAAAAAACATGTAGCTTTATACAATAATTCCTGTATTAACTTTGTAAGAAAAAAATCTTAAATGTGGACGAGGAACTTGTTTTGTCTTACAAATAGATGCCATGTCATTATTGAATTCAACAAGTACAAAATGCATAATGTACTAGGTCCATTAGACGTTATCAAGTCTGTATCTATTCATCTTTCAACCGTTTTCCTTTCTTTCGCATGTCTGTGTTATTCAACATACGATGATAGTGAATCCCATGCAGTAACTTATTTTATGAATTCCATTTTTTGTAGATAACAGATCAGGTATTCGAAAAGCTGTTGTCGGTTGTGCTAGAATACGAGGAGGTAATTAAATGACACTATGATGTGATTCTCTTCAAACGTTGGATAAGAGATTATTTATGGCTTTTAATATTTAATACCATCTGTCATAACTTTGTGTGATGCATATCCGCATTTTAATTAAGAGTATTGTCTTATTAATATATCTTCGACATTCCTACACAGATAAATGTACAGGAGTTGATACCGGTAGTCAAGGCCTGGGGAAAAGAAGCTTCCGTGAGTATTCTTCCAAATCATAATGTTTTTTGTTGGCGAGAGTCCCCGAAATTGTATATCTATATATAAATTTTGATTGAATATATATATATATATATATATACATATAAATATATATATATTATTCAAAGTTTCAAATTTTCTAATTCAAATATTTCAATTTGTAATTCACAGATATCATCCGAACGCTTTTTGAGCTTTATTTTTGAATGTGCCAAGTGCGATAAGGTAACGACATTCTTTTAATCTTTGTGTTCGTTTTATAATCGTTTTATCCGTGACGTTTGGTATGTAAATTGTTCAATCCCCACCCTCAACGAATGGAATAAATGAATGATAATCGAAACACATTCTGAAGTACATAGGTATGTTCATCACTGGTATGAATTAAATTATAAATCAAATATAAATATAAAAAGAACAAGAAAAAATAAAAATAAACTACGAAATAAATTGACCAATCATTAAAGATTCAACATGTTGTAAATTTTATCTTCCATGTAAATAAAGAAGCCTTCATTAAGTTCACAGTATTTCAATTGGAAGAAGACATGGTAAGGTACTAGTCTTGCTGCTGAAAATTGTCGGGATCGATGGCGAAATCCAGAGCATTCAAAATAAACGAATTTTTCCTTATCTTGATAGATCACTCCGAAGAGGATATTTGTCACATGCATTGATAACGAAGTTTGGTTTAAATAAAACACATTTCTACATTTCGATACAGAAAAATACACAGAACGTTTTGGAAGAAATCAAGAATTGGAGAAGAGAAGATTTTGTGAGTGATTTTCAAGAATGATTTAATGAGTGTTAGCAAGAATCAAAACAGTTAATTGTACACATAATTATTATCAAAATGCTACTTGAAATTACATCTTTACATATTTATTTTGATACTGACATTTTATAATTCACCGATACCCGTTAAACGAATTTTCGAAGTTGTTAACTGAATGCGCTAAGAGCGATTAATGAATACATAGGCCTATCAATAAAATACAAACAGAGTGGCAAAATTAATAAGTTGCGTTATTAAGATGTTGTACATTTTATTTGGCAGGTGGATAAAGAATCCATCTTGACGTTAACGATGTCCTTTCTTAAAGAAGGTTTGGTAAGATACATCTTGTCGTGTTTTAAACTTCTCAGGTCAATGAACGAACGTATCGTAGGCTGAAAGTTATGGTAACAATAATATATTTTCTTCAAAGGCATATTAACCGTGGTTTCAGTCGCTTGCTTAACAATAATGATAACAGTTTATCTGCGCCTATATAAAGGCATGAGAGATTTTTGAATCTCGATAAAAATTCAAAGATGTAAGGAAGGCTAAAATTGAAACAATAATTTGACATATCATCTAGAAAACAAGCAAACAATTGGTAAGTCCACATCTAGATTGTGTTCCGAGATGGAAATATAAAAAAGCAATTCAGTCCATTGCCACACCTTGTGTGATGTCATTCACGACAACACACTAGACTGTTCACGTTTTGTCTTCATTGTTTACCCTGCACGGAATCAATTCAAAATAGAAAGCACTGTTTTTTCAATGAAGAATAGATATCAATAATAAATTAACGATGTGAAGTTCAGCTTCCGTAACCGTTAAACTAAGAAATTTGTAAATTGTGCATTGTATTGTCAAGATTTTTGTACATTGTATTTGGCAGGTGGAGAAAGAAACATTCTACAAGTTCACAACGTCATTGCTAAAAGATAACTTGGTAAGATATATCTCGTCATGTCTTAAACTTATCAGTTAAATGAACGAAACGTATCATAAAGCTATAGGTCAGGTAAACAATCATATATTTTCTTCAAAGGGATATTGACCTTGGTTATAGTTGCATGCTTAACAACGTTATCGAAATTTTTCAGCATCTTTCAGTTAAAATCTTATCCTGACAGATTTTGTATCGTGAAAAAAAAACATGAAAGATGTAATGAAGGCTAATAATGCAACAATAGCGTCCTAATAAGTCCTTAACAAGCAAAATAAAAGTATGGGTCTACATCTAGATTGTATCCCGAGATGAAATACATTGCGACAAAGGATGTGATATCATACATGGAAAATATACTTAAACTATTTTTATTTTTTATTTTTTATTTTTTTTGCATTGTTTTCCTTACACGGGCTCAATTAATAGTTGAAAACACTGTCTTCTTTATCTAAAGAAACCCAACAATTATCAACTAAATATGCTTTATTGATAAACTAAGAAATATATAAATTATGCATTGAAATATTAATGTGTTATTCATTGAATTTGGCAGGTGGATAAAGAATCCTTCTTTATTTTCACAATATCACTTCTAAGGGAAGATTTGGTAAGATATTTCACGTTTTGTCTTAAACTGATCGGTTCAATAAACGAAACGTATCATAAAGATACAGGCCATGGTAACAAATATATATTATCTTTCAAGAGATATTGACCGTGGTTAAAGTTGCATGATTAACAACATGCTAAAAGTTTTCTGCATATTTAGGTAAATATCATACACCGACAGTTACAATATGGTCATTATATGACTATAAAAGCAATCAAAAGAAACATATTATGCCATATCTAGAGATTGTATGACAAGATAGAAACTTTAAAATCTGTTCAGTCTATAGTGATACAATGTGTGATGTCATACAAGGATAATAAAATAAGCTGTTTTTCTTTTGCATTGCTTTTCTTGCTTAGTTTTAACCCCGTTATTGCTATAAAAAATAATAAATAAATAATTGTGACCAATGAACACTGTGCAGTTCAGTTTCCTTAACCGTTAAACTATGAAAATAATAAGTTGTGCATTGAAATTTCAATATATTGTACATTGTATTTGGCAGGTTGATAAAGAATCCTTCTTGACGTTCACCATGTCTCTGCTAAATGAAGGTTTGGTAAGATAAACCTCTTCATGTTGGAAGTGATCAAGTTAGTGAACGAAATGTATCATGAAGCTATAAGTCATTGTACACAATCACCTACTTTCTTCAAAGAAATATTGACCGTGGTTATAGTCGATTGTTTAACAATATTGTGAAAACTATAATATATCACACATAGAGCAATTAGGATTCGTTCACAGTTTGAATCGCACATTTGCTATATTTTTCATTTAAACTGTCAGACTGATGCTGTTGTCAAAAAATCAATACAAGTATTTTTAATCAAAAACTTTTGAGAACAGTCAAAGTTTTGATTTTTAAGTCAGATACAGAATCGACATTTTCGGATAGAAATTTCAGGCTAGACGCCAAATTTCATACACAGTTGGAGGTACACTTCTACTTGAGGTTGGAATGTATACCTTTGCTGATCCTTTCACTTTCTTTGAACTTGATGACACAAAACGAAACATTATTCGCAACATTGATTGTTTTTAACTCGATTGTTGGACGCTTTGGAGCTTGCGGTAAACCAACGACAGAAGCTAGCACGTAATTAAGACAGCTTTACAGTGAAGAATGTAACTTACTCTTCATTTTTCTTATTGCACACTTTAGATAGACGAATCGACAGCGTTACCCATCATTCAATTAATAATTGACAAATTTAAGGTAAGGTATAACAAAGTACTATATTCATTTTGACAGATGACATTTGTTTGGACATATGACATTTGTTTGACCCCTGAATCATTGCCAATATACATTCATACATGTGGTGTGTAATTGTAAGAACGTTTTGTGATATCAAGCAAACATCATACTGCATATTTCGTTTTTTTGACCGTCAGATAACCAAGAAAGATATGGCGAATATTAAAGATGTCGTAGACGTAAGTATTCACACTTTTTGCGTGTCATCTATTTTCGTCATTCCAAACTTTGCAATTAAGAATCCCAGGTCGCATAGTCTCTATTGCCAAATAACCTGTACTGAACAGTGATCATTGGTAGAGTTGCCTGCCAAATTCAGCTGGAGAAAAAGAGACTAACTACAAATGAATGAAAGTAATTGTAACATGGAAAAAACAATGACTAACTTTGTTTTGTGTTTCTCTCTTACAGAAGAAACTTCATAAGAAACTGCAGGTTAGTAAGTGAAATGTTATAAACATGGTTTTATATCGCACTGACGAATTTTGAGAAAGAAATTTCCTTTAATTAGTTCAAATTTGCAATCAAGAAAGGTTTCGCTATAATTTCAATAAAAACCTTGATCTATTTGTTAATATAAGAGTCCTACATTTGTCCAATGTAGCCAAGCAATTTGACATATTTACACAATTCAGAGAGTTAATTGTGTCCATTTACAATAATAAAACTGCTATGCATTTGTCACAAATTGTTCAAAAGTCACATTAACTAAATTAATATGATAAACGATGGTTCTTCTTATTGTAAGAAATAGCTAAATGTTATTATAATATTTCTTCTATATATTTCTTTTTTGCCTCCAGTTTCACTCTGATAAAGGTGACAGGTAGATCTTCAAATTGAGTAAGTCTACTTGCCTCTTTTTCATTTCTTATTTTTTTTTTCAGTATTTTATATAGCATCAAGAAAGTACAGCAGCATAACTTTGACCATCAGCTAGTAAGCATCAGTTCTAACAGCTAGTCATACATGCTAAAAAAAAAATAGCATCTTAATAATAATGTATTGTTGTGCAATGTAAGCACTGACAATACTGAGCGTTCAAAAAGTTCTAAATATTAAGTAGTAGTATAAAATTTAAGACCAAAACATTGATTTAAAAAGTAAGTCGAAGAAAACATAAATGCACTGGAAATGTGTGATGGCCTAACAACACTTGCTCTGCAAATACAATTCGATCATTAAGCTTGACCAAACTCCCAACTCTGGTAATCATCATATATCGCCTAAATGTTTAACGTGAAATTAATATTTTGAAATAAATATAAAATCATTTTTCTATTTCATAACAATAGCTAATGAACCCAACTTTGCTTGCGAAGAAGGTAATTCTACACTGGTACAACTTATGATCCTACATAGCGGTCTTAGCGGATGATGCCGTCAGGATCTGCATCGCAATGATTTATCATTTCCTCTGAGTAACTATTTCTAGTATTCAGATTCGAAAAATACGAAGATGATTTTTTTTGCCTGCAGAATTGTGTATCTTTTCTGTATTCACTCAACAATATGATCAATACTGAATATTCATCTTTAATAATTTTACAGTAACTGTAATTCTTTAGTCATCTCCGTTTTTCACAGACTCAGATCTTTACGTTTCTAAGCATATGGTATGTCATGATATATTTCATTTTGAAAAATGAGGATTTAAAGGATAATAGATGATAAAACGCACTTCCTTGAATTCCAAAGTGACTATTATTCTCTTGGAAATCCAGACAAAAACCCATCCTCCCTGGATTTTTAATGACAGTATGGTGGGAACAAAAACAGCAATCATCATTAGTATGTTAGTTGCCAGTTGGAGGCGACAAGGTCATCTCTTAATTTCTCCTATATGTTGTGCTTATGTATGCTAATGTTATTTGGTTGGACAATTGAAAAATTTAAATATGTTTCGGTTTTTCTTTTGTTATCACAGTTCAAGTGTTAATAATCTACTCATATGCATGTAGTTTATCAATTATTCTATTTTAGTATTCGATGTTCCTATCGTTTGTAATACAACAAATAAGAAGTCGTTTGTGTAAGTCATGAATAAAGTATTATATATGAGCTACGTTCATAAAAATGTTATACTGGCTGGTAGGTATTCAATTATTGTTAACTTAGTTAGACTTGTAATATAACATCTAAATATAAGCAAATACATTTATTTGGTGACATTTGATGCAGTGAGAAAAATCTCATGCAATGAAATCAAAGTTCAAGTGTTAATATTTTCCTCATTGGCATGCAGTCTATCAATTACTCTAGTTTAGTATTCGATGTTCCTATCGTTTGTAATACAACAAATAATAAATTGTTTGTGTTAGTCATGATCAAAGTATTATAAATGAGCTACGTTCATAGAAAAATGTTTTACTACCTTGTCGGTGATAAAATATCATATACGTTGTTAGACTTGTAATATAACATCTAAATGTATGCACGCCAATTTTATTGGTGACATTTGATGCAGTTAGACAAATCTCATGCAACGAAATCAAAGTTCAAGTGCTAATAGTTTCCCTATTGGCATGCAGTCTATCAACTATTCTATTTTAGTATTCGATTTTCCTGTCCTAAAATAGTACAGACACTAATTTCATAGCGCTCATGCGTTGACCTACAACGGTATGATAATAAAGTGATTTCATTGTTGCACATTCATGTTTCCAAAACTGCTTTCTTCTAAATGTAATTGAAACTTTGTAAAAGAAGCAATCTCATTAATGTCTCAATATATTCATACACAGTGACCGCGCTTAATAAAAAATGGTTTATACAAAACCCATTTTTGCTCAGTATGCATAAGATACTCCATGGATCATTGTATTTCCAACAGGAGTTATAAACGTAATGCCTTCCATCGTTCAAAGTTCATCTGTAGTAAAAAAAGAATCTTGAAGTTTAACAGACGAATGTTTAGATTACAATGTATATATCACTATTACTTCAATAAGCATGCTGTGATGAAGTCTAATGTACACAAACGTTCTTCAACAAGCACTCCTCATGCTACATACATGCACTTGTTATGCTTACATTAATAATCTCCACTGTACTATAATCAACGCCCCCCCCCCCCCCCAGTTTCCATATTGAAACACGTAAAAAGGTCTACAACAAATCCACCCTCCCGCATATTATCTATGCTGTCCCATATTGGTATCACTTTATACATGGTAAAGACAAGAAGAGAATCAACAATTTCCTTAATTATCCATAATGTCCAAATGTATCTTGCTTAGACTATGTTGTTCTTGAAATAGATTAATGTTACCGCCAAAAATGACTTTATTAGACTCACCGAAAATATATTTACCTGTAAAGATCACCCACTACTTCGTGAATTGTCTGCCCTGGGTCTTCATTTATAGAGCTGGACATTTAACTCTTAATGTACTTTTAAATCCTTTATTATCTCTTGAAGTATTTTAATATTCATAACTTTCTTCTTTTAATCCGTCTCTGTTCTAATCACTTTAATGAACTATTTGTTTTTCGTATGTACATATTACTGATCATATAACTTTTACTGGAATAAAGAAACCTAAATTGAAATTGACCAGCCTTTATTAACTTATCTACATTTCGTTTTCAACCATAAAACAAAAATAGGCAATTTTTCGCTACAAAATCTTCGTTATATGCTTAAAAAACGTGATAGAGTAAAATGGCGTCAAATTACCTGTTTGTAACACGTTGCATACATCACATACATTCACGCAAAGTACCTATTTCGAACGACAAAATGTTTATCAAGCAAGTATGAAGGAATTTAAATAAAAGACTAATAGGACCTTTGGTCTAGGTAAATACATACTTAACCATATTGTGGGGTGTATCAGATTGCCTGAGGTAAAAATGGCAAAACTGCATTTTGTTATACGCATTTTAAAATGACATATGGCAATATGGTAATACACTAAGGCAAACATATAAACCAGGCATCACTATTAATGTCATACCATGTCATGACATTTTGTGTTGTACCGTGACGAAATTGAAGCAATATATTACTTTGATATTTTACTTGTGCAAAAACGTACAAATTTTGCATCAAAGAGCATATTCATTTATTTTGGCCATTTTCATATATTTTTGCCGTCTTTATCTATCGGTTTATGTAAGTTGAGAAGCGTTCCACATCTTCCCAATGTACACAAGAATGTGAATTATTTACACAATTAAGAAAGCGCGATCGATTGGATACAATGACAATTATAAAACCCTCTGTGTTTTTTTTTAAACTTGTTTAAAACGATATTTGTCTCATGGGTTGTCCAAGAGTTACATGAAAGAACTTATATGAAAATCGATGGTTTTCTTATATTGCAAAATATATCTTGAGGTTATTAAAAATTAGTTATAACTGTTGCAAGGTTAATACTTCCTGTTGTTTTCAGTTTCACTCTGATAAATAGAAGTAGGAACATTTCAAACGCATCTATTCCCTATAACCTATTTTTCTTCCTGGTTAGCCGCATAAAGACTTAAGTCAAACATACAGCTCAACATTGATTTATTTCTGATCATTCACTGACAAATGCTAATGGTACAACATTTCAGTTGAAAGCGTGTTAATTTTATCAGGATGGGTTAGTGATGTGAAGTTTATTACCAATACATAGAAAGTTAATTGACAAAAATAGGAATAAACTGGGAATATGTGATAGCCGACATTACGTATGCAAATATAAAAAATCGATAAAGCGATAAGAAAGCTTCCATAAACGTTGATCATACCCCAACTCAGGGCATCATAATATGTGGCCATACTAATTTAATAGTTTATGCTCATGAAGAAGAATAGGGATCCATTGGGTTCGAGAAGAAGGGAATTTCCATTTCGGTACAACTTTGAATTGTTGTATTAGATACAGCCGTGGACGATGTCGTTAGAGCCTGTATCGCAGTGGTTTATCATTCGATCATCGTAACTCTTATTGGTAAACATGGAAATAAGCCAGAAGGTCATTTCAAAGTTAATACTACAAGTACGTGGATGGTTTCTGCATGCGGGTTTGTATAGTCAATCTGTGATCACTCCGGAATATGCTTATCATGAGAAGCATATATTGGAAAGTATCATTAAATTTTCTAGTTTATATTTTATTAACTTCCACATATAGTTCAAGCTTAAATGAATTGTATTTTAAAGATACGAGTTGATCTTTACAACTTACGTGTTGATACGTAAAAAGCCATGAAAGTTATATAGTTTCATTGACTTTAATTTGATGGAGTGATTATCTATAGTTAGATGATTTTAATAATCATACAGTAACTGTGCTTTTTGAATCATCTCCATTTAACATAATCAAATATTTACGATTTTAAATATTAAAATACAAGGAACGCTATATTATTCAGGGTTTCCTGTTGCTCTACAAACAGAGGTTACCAATACTTTATCACCAGGATAACATGAACACAAATTGCAACAAAATTAAAAAAGAAAGAGTGTAAAAGCTTAAGAGGTATTGAATCGAATTGCAACCATTAGCAGTTCTGAAGAATGAAATTTCCCTTAAAAACCCTTTCAAACAGAAAAAAAATCGATATTCTTCTTCCCAAGCTTTAGCCAGATGATGGGGTGTTTTCTGACGTCGATCTCAGCACTCGATGTGTGTTGTTGCTTTCATAGAACATTTCTTCCTCAGTAAGTAGGTGTTGTGGAGCAAGACTGTGCACAAAATGAATGAATAATGAAATCTTACTCTCTGCGTTTATTTCATGAAACCATACAAGAATATTTCAAACTAATCCTAGAGGAGAAATTAGTTAGTCTTAAAGACATTGAGGACTCGCGCACAAAGAATCGTCTGATGTGGTAATCTAACCTAGTTTCAAATGAGGTGTAACAGAAGTGTTGGTCACCACCATCGATCCCAGAAATTAAACACACAGCTTGCTATTGTCGGTAATTAAACACTAGTGTACAGACAATACATGCAACTACGGTAAATACCCACAACACAGTGTGCATATCAGCGATAGACATCTCAAGTATAGATAACATATAAAAAGGTATCACGTTTCATTAATGTCTGCATTTTGTAGGGACAAGAAAAATCTTCACTTGCAAGCTACGGAAAATTCTCTATTTCAGAGGGCGGCACGCGGTTTGGAGTCAGTCTTCAATGCATTTAAAGCCATGATTGCGTTCAACTGTGTACCATTGTGAATGTATCTGAAAACATTACATGCCACGTTCTTGTTCCAACGGGAAAGATGTAAAAAGAATAACATTAGAAGTTTTGCCTGGTAAACAATCCTGACGACATTACAAGTTTTGTGTATATAATGGACCCCGTTATGGCAATATATGTTGTGGAGAATGTCTTTGGTATTAAGAGGTCTATAATGATCACATAATAATGTTTTGAGGATCCTTTGCGTAGGGCCGCTGACGAAACGCAACCGTTCGTTTTGTCAGTGTGTGCGCTTGCGTGGGCGCTGGAACTTTGTAACTGTGCTGTTTGTGTACATAAATCTAAACGCTGCATCTTTGCCTTACTGCGTGTAACAGGAGTAACTGAGTTAAAATAGGCCTATATGGCCGGCCTATATTGTTGAACTTATAAGCACGCCTGCTCTACCAACGAGTTTAAAACTTATAACGAGGGTATTCTTCTGCATATTCTGTTCGGTATACTCGTTATTCCCAAAGATGATAGCGTTAACTACTCTTACAAGTCTTTTGATTTTCAAATTTTGGTGTGGTTAGAGTAAGAGAAGCACGCGCGTCTTACATTAATTTCTAAGAATATTCTAGGATCATTGAGCAATACGTCACGAGTTCAAGATATTCAAATAGGGTCAGTAAGACATCAGTGTCGTCGTTTTTGTTTTATATTTACACTTTGTCTCGCTCTCTCTCCTCGTTTCTTCGATACTTTAGCCTACTTTTGTTCCTTTCTAAGCTTACGTCCAATGATCTAGAGACGGTATTGGACAAGCTACAAGCGTGTGACAGTCATGCTTTCATCTGATCTTATGACATTTATAACTTAGAAGTGTCCTTTAATGTGTGTATGTTGTACATATCTGTGTTTGATTGTGAATTATTATTATTCCATTTACTTGACTGAATAAATTACGTGTAACCTGCTAACTGTCAGATAAAGTGTACAGTCTACCATAAAATGAAATATGCGGGCATAAAAACACGTTTCAGCTGCTTGGAAAATCTAACAGTGCAGCGAAGGACTCTTGACCAACGACACGCTCAGAATTGCATCACATTCCCAACAAATGTAGGATGAGTTTCTTTTTGCTATAAACTCCTATACTCCTATACTGTTCTAGTCAAACCATCGTAAACCAAGTTATCTTTCAACATACTAACGTGAGACCTTACCCAGCCCAATGTATCTGCCCGCCCAGTGTACCAACTAATCTGGAATCCCAAAGAAAAGATATTTCCTTTTTACTAAATGAATGGAAACTACTTAATTCTGATTTCATAGTAAAATAAACCTCAAAATATCTGTTTTTTTCAGTTTTGTTTCTTCAAATTTTGCTGTTCTTGTAGAAAATCTGACATATTTCAACTATGTATCACACTTATATACACAACGTCACACTGCTCTTAAATTTTCTTTTTATTCATACCAGCATAGAGCTTGATATGGAGCGGTAGTCTACTAAATAAGCTGAAAAAAAAAACAATTTTGTGGCTGCGTGTGTTTACATTCAGACTGAGGTCCCAATTGCTTTGTCTATTACTCGATTCCACGTACTCTAGTCCTAACATAGCCTTGGCAATAAAATTATTCAAGCGCAAACAGGCGTGTGTATGTCTGTTATATCTAAAAACTTGTCAAACACTCCACCTAAACGACTAAGACGATATTCTTCTCAATGTGTGACTTTCATATTGACATTTCTTTATGTCAAATTGTGAACTCTTTGCCTCGTCAGGCGAGGATAAGAAAGCCATCATTGAACATTTTACTATGAACTTGGCACTCATTTAAAGTAACCCACTCAAAACGAAGTTTTATTTTGTTTATTCTCCAAAGGTTTATACAAATTGAACTTTGGTAATCTTTCTAACTGATCACAATTGCAGTAACAAAACATGTTGAATATTTTATAAGGCATTGTTACTATAGTCACGTGCCACATTCAGACAAACAGTGCTCAATATAACATACTGAGCGATAGTCATAGATGTAGTACATCGACTCTCCAACTTTGGACGTGCTTCATGTTCCTTCAACACCATTAGGAAACCGTTGCCTTTCAAATTCTGCACCAAGTATGAATTTTCTTCTGACATGCTCAAGTAGAAGACTTGCGCTGTGTTACGAAATCTATTTGATTGACAATACAAAATACAGATTTGCTTAGTTCCTACTGCAAAAGGTATGTTTCGATTTAATTACAGATAATGTATTCAGAATGCTACTTTGGAAAACTAATACGTGCTAATATATGCTACCGTGGAACAGCAAGCCCAGTACATAAGCTTACTATAAAGGCTTCTTATTTATGTGAAATACGTTTAAGTTTAATCCCTTATTGAATTTGTCATGAAAACATGCAGGTAAGTTAACGTTACCATTATTATGAAAACAACAATGGTGTTGTTTGCAGGTTTTAAACTCAGTAATGTCATATAATATTTATTATGATGATTCGCATTGATTTCGATTTTCTTTATACCAAACAGTTTTCAATAATGCAGTTAATCTTCACTGTTTACCTGCAATCTTACACAGCAAAACGTATGAAACTGAGCAATTACGTCGTTCATACAACATATATAGGCCTACTATATTATATTCTAACGATTTTCCTTTCACCTACCATCGGCTTTTTGAAGTGTATTTCTTTATTCGATAATTCTGCAGGTCCTATATTTGGTTACCTACTTTTTGCATGTCGCATGGAACTATGGCTGTCACAGAATGGTATATGTCTTATTTCTCACTGTGTTTACTACTTACGTCGGTAACAGGTTAGTTCAATTTCGGTAATACAACTACGTGCTGTCATCAATAAGATTCTACGAATATATCAATGTCTCAATTTATGAAGAAGTTAGATAATACGGTCGTTATAATATAAATATTGATCATTTTTTAAATATTTTACCTGTTACTTTCTCGAAACTTTCCAAACACTTATCTGACCACCCAACAATCGAATTCACTGCATACAGTGTTCTATCCTCTGAAAACTGTTGTCTAAGGTGAATATTCACGGTAACAAGAGCAAGTGACCGCATATAATTTTATCTTGTTCTGCCGTAATCAACACTGCTACCTTAACGATCTCTATTGTACTGGATTCGAGAAATTACCGTAGTACTAACACCTAAAGTTGACGTCTGGTTGTAAAATGTGTGTAAACATAGGTGTCGCGTTATTTTTGGAAACGGTGATATCATTTTCCAAGCAATTTTGCGATAACGCCACTGCCCAGTGTGTGAAGTACAGGCAGATATTGTTTACTCTATTTTAAAGACCATACGACCTTCCGAGATCGCACGTAATGCAATTCAAATATGAGCGGGCCATGTTTTCATTAATATCAGATTTCGTATAAACATGCTTAGGAGTTTGCTAAATATCTCAGGTTAAGGATGAAGTCTCCTTCAAATCCATTCGATTCACCTAGTAAGTAAAGAAGATGCTGTTCAAACTATTCATAAATTTGCCAGTAGCAACTATAGTGTAATTTGAATAGGTCATATTTATTATAATCACGTAGAATATCTACTTTAATTGTACAATAGTATGTATGACAACGCTTTGATTCAACGAAATTGTCTGACGGCGGGAAGGCGAAGTCTAGCATTATTAGTACTACGACCACAGCCAATAGCCTAATACACAGAAGCCATATCGCACCAGATGACAACAATACATTTTGCAGTTCTATTCAATTGGCTCGCGCCATTTTGTTACACCTAAAACAATGACTCGCGCAAAGGGTGCCTACGTTATAGTGACAATATAGTAACAATTGATGCATCAGATTAGCTCCAATTTTTTTGGGGGAAAATTAAACTAGTTGAAATGAAATACAACTTCCGGATATTTAGCCGCTGCTTAGACTTTTTGAGAAAACAATCCTAGCATGCTCTTAATTGTTATAAATCTTACGTCAGACCCTTAATTAGATACATAGGGCACAATGCCCAGTCGTCTACATCGTTCATCAAGCTCATTTTTATTAGAACGAAATGTGGGTGAGACGGCTTACAGACACGTTTGGGACCCTGGGAGCATGTACTCCGAGTTGGAAGGGCACCAATAATTAAATGTGAAACACAATAGTTATGTGCTGTTACTTGTGAAGGTTTCGTTCACATCATGGCTGGACAAATTAAGGGGATGGGACAACATTAGTCTGAAAGTGGAGGGGAGCATGTGCTCCAGCCTGGCTAGCGGATTGCTGAGGAATGGTTAATATTCAAATGGAACCATAAGCCACTTTACACATATGCTCAGTAAAAGATACAAAATTGATATACACTGCAAAGTCATTGTGGTAAAACATTTTCTTGCAAATTTTATGGCAATTTAATTCTACAAAAAGTGGAAGCACTATGAAGGATGTTAGAAGAAATGTGGCAGGTTTTAACTGAAAGGTACAGTAATGAAACAACCCAGATGCCAATGTTGCGGTGTAGAAGTTGATGAGGCAGGTGCTTGGAAAATAGGTCAAAACCCACTTACTGCACATCTACGAAACGATTTTGGATAGAACTTCCCAAAATATTTTTGACTCAAACAATGCCAAACATCATTACATTTGATCACTAACTATAAGACCATCCCCGACTATTAAACCTTTCAAGCGGACTTGTATTATTCTATCAGCGTTTCCTTTCTCGTACTGCAGCGAATCCTGAAGAGGTCTGCATTGGAAATAAATATGTAGCCTACAACCAAAAGGCAATCATCTCGTGTGATTACACAAGATCGTTTTATACCGTGAGATGGTTCTTAGAGGATAATGAAAATCCACTTCTACGAATAGACGATACGCGGAAAAGTGGTTCTGGTTTCGTTTCAGGGGAGTATGACATCCAAGTGGATGGTTCGATGGTAATTAAAAGAGCCACGGTGGAACACGAAGGAAGCTATACCATGACTGTACTCGGGAAAGATGGATCATTAACCACTGGTAGAATCAACATACATGTTGTGGGTAAATGTGTGATAATTATCTGTCAGCTGCAATATATGTATGTATGTTAACATCTATATATATATTTATATATATATATATATATATATATATATATATATATATATATATATACATATACATATATATATATATATATATATATATATATATATATATATATATATATATATATATTTATATATATAATTGAGAACGTAAGAAAATCCAGCACAGTGAAAAATCTTCCAGCCTCCACCTGGATTCGAACCCAGGCCTCCCGCTTTTTACGCGGATCCCCTAACCAACTAGGCTATGGACGCTGATTTTATGTCCAGAGGTTCTAAACCGGTAAGGAAGGTCGTAATTTCACTGTAGGCGTTTGACACCTGTATCGAACAATACTAGTTCTGTTTGTGGTGACAAATTTTGCCTTGCTCTAGAGATCAAACATGATGCTAACCAACTCGAAAAGTATTTGTGATTCCTAAAGCCGGATCTCAAAAGAGATCCGAAATATATATATATATATATATATATATATATCTATATATATATATATATATATATATATATAAATATATATATATTTATATATATATATATATATATATATATATATATATGTTGACACTAGTTGAGACTAGTGGAACACTAGTAGTTACTCAGAGTATCACGCGTTGAGCGACCATCAGACAACTATTTGTCTAATGATCGAGTAAAACTGAGTAACAACTACTAGTGTTCCACAAGTCTCAACTAATCTCAACATATATTTCGCTCTGTCCACCGCTCTGTCCAATATATATATATATATATATATATATATTTATATATATATATATATATTTATATATATATATATATATGTGTGTGTGTGTGTGCGTGCATGTGTGTGTTTGCGTAAGGTGGTTTACGGGGACCCGCACGTGACAACACACCTTCGCTATGGGGACTGTGAACATTGTGGGGACCTGTATCAGGTCCCCATAATGTTTTGCTAATAAAAAACTTATTTTGCATGTTTTAGATGAAAATAGGGATTTTTAATTTTTTTTAATTTTTTCTTCTTTCTTGAAAATTTTTCAACACACATTGTGGGGACCTATGGTATTTTTGAAGAGCGCCCCCCAAAATGTGTAACTCTATGTACAAATAGTATACATAAAATTCAAAAGCCAGGCTCTGGTTACCAAAGCCACATTTCAAGGGCGCAGGCTGGTGTTAGCCTGACAAAGAGGGGGGATGCCTTTTTTCAGGAAAGTGGAACTCGGTTTCAAAGAGCAAGTACATGTATTTACTCACATCATTAGATCCATCAATTGTATAACCGGCTTAGTGTTGGATAGAGCTTTTAGTATGAAAAGGAGTTTTTTTAGGGGTTTATAAGAAATTTTTAGTGCAGGGTGGGGTGGGGAGGGGAGAGGGCATGGTGGCAATAATGCAAGCACCACTTTTGGTTGGCAAGCAGTGTATGGAGAAGGCTGTTGCTAAAATATGATCCCAGATTGCATGAAAATGGTATGTACTTCCCAACATTGTTTGCATCTATGCATTCTTTTGTCTGGGAGTTCATGTTTTAGAAGTTTACACCTCCATAAACAAATATAAATAGTTGAAAAGATTTCACTTAGGCTTACTAGTAGGTAATAATTGTGAATTGACCATTTGTCAATATCAATATACAAAAGCATGATACAGCCTCCTGAAATAGTAGCCATAGCCTGTATATGCTGAAGGTAATCCATACGGGGGATTTTGTCGTAAATTAATTGTTAGAACTCTTTTTTTCTTCAAGGTTACAGAATAGCCTATGTAATAATATAAGAGATTTTCATAGTTTAAATACTCTCTTTCACCTAAATTTGACATACTCCTTAAGAGTTCTGTACATGCAAGTACAGAATTTATTGAAAACAAGTTCCAGGTATTCATGTATGACGAATTCAGATAAAGCATATTTTGAGTATGGACGGAATTTGGCACCTGAGCCATCTAGCGATTCCTATCAAGATCTGTCAACTTGTCACAATGCTAAACTGGTAAGTATAAATTTTATTGCTTCAGAACTATATCTGTACAAGTAATGTTGCTGTTGTAATCACTGTTTACTTTTTAGCAATTTAAAATTACTTTAGAAGTTGCACAATGATGACTACTATTTCTAATAACATGTTTATGCTATTTATGCAGGCTTCATGCTAATTGGTAAAACCTGCAGTTACAATTGGTGGCAGATATATACTTTACATGATTGGCATAAAAGCTTTGTATTCATATAGGCTCAATGGGAATATAAGATACAACAAAATAGAAAAGAGGTTCGGTGGTTCTGTGACACTCTACTAGGGAAGAAATTGCATTCCTTCCAACCGAGATAATTTGTTTTTATTTCACTTCAAATTGTGCCATATATACGGTTTTCTGTAACACTTTAATGACAAGTAGTGTTATATGCTATGATGATTGCTCTTCACCCTGGATTTCATTCCAGCAGTTGCAACTCCTATTGTTTAATTAATGTGGTATTATTTATCTTAATCCTAATTGCCCTCATGGAGATACAAGGAATGTACAACAGAAAGTTTGTAATATCTTGACATGGACATTTTCTTTATTTCTTCATATTTAGATCAAACAACTTCCACATCATCAAGGGAAAAGGAATTTTTTGTTCACTATAGATAGCTAAGGCAAGAAGCAGGTAAGTTCAGGGCATGCATACTACTCCGTAAATATGCATCAAAGTAATGCATTTATATCCCAGAGAGTATAACATCTTTAATAATATCAAACAATTCAAAGCTTTGATGTTACTCTAAAATGGTTAACTGTTTAATCTTGAATAAGGTCAGTGTAGAAAATTACCTTGTCTAACTTTTACCCGCTACCTCCCATATGTGAAACCATTATGTTGGGCAATGGGGGGGGGAGGGGGGATGGTGAGGGGGCAACTGGGAAAGCAGGTATGCATGTTAGCGCTGTCATTCGCATAGCATATTTGAAAGCATAGGATTTTATGTGAATTCATCCTTGTTGAATGGGATGGAGGGTCGGTGGGGGGGGAAGGGGTGGATCCAAGTGACTTGGCTGCCCTCTTGGACATAATTTGCATTTATCCCTGCTACATAAAGTTTGATATGTCTTGAAAATTACAGATTGTACCCTATCACACTATCTAGCTCATTGCATGGGGCAGTTGGTGTCGGTTACTATGGAATCAGGTACCATATACAGGGTTAGACCTCCATAATGCCCTAATATTGTGATATTATGTCTAAATAATGTTTTCATATCATTCCACTAGTTGAGTGGGAATGAGGGGTGGTTATGATTGGAAAGCGCCATTAAGAAAATACACTGTTGCATATGCTACATTCATACAATTTGATATATCTCAGAGAAAATATGGTTGAACACTGTTGTGGTTTTCTCATATTGTTCCAGAAAGATTTTTTTACCATTTCCAACAGCATAGATTAAAGTGATGTATATTAAATGTAATGTAGAATGTTTTTTTTTTTCAACTATTAGGGTCCCCATAATGTGTGTGAGAATTTAATGAACAGTCTAATATTAATTTTTGACCATCTTATTTCCACCGTTTCAAAGTTTCGATGTCATTCCAAATTGGTAAACTGCTTAGACTCAAATACATCAGTGTAGAAAATTACCTTGTACAACTTTTACAGGCTCCACCCATATGTGGATCCATCATGTGGAGCAGTTAGGGGTTGGGGGGGGGGGGTTGCTGGTTTTTTTTTACCATTCCCAACAGCATAGATTGAGGTGATGTATATTAAATGCTAGGTAAAAGGTGCCTTTTTCCCCAACTTTTAGGGTCCCCATAATGTGTGTGAGAATTTAAGGAACAGTCTAATATTAACTTTTGAACATCTTATTTCCACCAATTCAGAGTTTCAATGTCATTCCAAATTGGTAAATTGCTTTGACTCAAATATATCAGTGTAGAAAAATACCTTGTACAACTTTTACAGGCTCCACCAATATGTGGAACCATCATGTGGAGCAGAAGGGGGAGGGGAGGGGGGAGGGTAGCAACTGCGAAAGCAGGTTAGAGCTCTCATTAGGATCAAATATTTGAAAGCATAGGATTTTATGTGAATTCATCTTTGTTGAATGGGATGGAGGGTCGGTGGGGGGGGGGGGTGGATCCAAGTGACTTGGCTGCCCTCTTGGACCTAATTTGCTTTTATCCCTGCTACATAAAGTTTGATATGTCTTGAAAATTACAGATTGTACACTATCTAGCTCATTGCATGGGGCAGTTCAAGGTGTGGGTTACTATGGAATCAGGTACCGTATACAGGGTTAGACCTCCATGATGCCCTAATATTGTGATATTATGTCTAAATAATGTTTTCATATCATTCCACTAGTTGAGTGGGAATGAGGGGTGGTTATGATTGGAAAGCGCCATTAAGAAAATACGCTGTTGCATATGCTACATTCACACAATTTGATATATCTCAGAGAAAATATGGTTGTACACTGCTGTGGTTTTCTCATATTGTTCCAGAAAGATTTTTTTACCATTTCCAACAGCATAGATTAAGGTGATGTATATTAAATGTAATGTAGAATGTTTTTTTTATTCAACTATTAGGGTCCCCATAATGTGTGTGAGAATTGAATGAAGTCTAATATTAATTTTTGACCATCTTATTTCCACCGTTTCAAAGTTTCGATGTCATTCCAAATTGGTAAACTGCTTAGACTCAAATACATCAGTGTAGAAAATTACCTTGTACAACTTTCACAGGCTCCACCCATATGTGGATCCATCATGTGGTGCAGTTAGGGGTGCGGGGGGCGGGGGTTGCTGTAGAGGGCAACTGGGAATGCAGGTACATAGGTTTGAGATCTCATTATATCAAATATTTGAAAGCATAGGATTTTATGTGTGTTCATCCTTGTTGAATGGGATGGAGGGTGGGGAGGGGGTGGGTCCAAGGGGCTTGGCAGGAGACTATTTGCTTTTATCCCTGCTAAATAAAGTTTGATATGTCTTGAAAATTACAGATTGTACACTATCTAGCTCATTGTACGGAGCAATTGGTGTGGGTTACTATGTAATCAGGTACCGTATTCAGGGTTATAGACCTCCATGATGCCCTAATATTGTGATATTATGTCTAAATAATGTTTTCATATCATTCCACTAGTTGAGTGGGAATGAGGGGTGGAGATGATTGGAAAGCCCTGTTAAGAATATACACTGTTGCATATGCTACATTCACACAATTTGATATATCTCAGAGAAAATAGGGTTGTACACTGTACTGCAACTGGGAAAGCAAGTTTGATATGCAACTGGGAAAGCAGGTTTTATATGGAACCATCATGTGGAGCAGAAAGGGGGAGGGGAGGGGGGTAGCAACTGGGAAAGCAGGTTAGAGCTCTCATTAGGATCAAATATTTGAAAGCATAGGATTTTATATGAATTCATCCTTTTTGAATGGGATGGAGGGTCAGTGGGGGGGGGGTGGATCCAAGTGACTTGGCTGCCCTCTTGGACATAATTTGCTTTTATCCCTGCTACATAAAGTTTGATATGTCTTGAAAATTACAGATTGTACACTATCTAGCTCATTGCATGGGGCAGTTCAAGGTGTGGGTTACTATGGAATCAGGTACCGTAGACAGGGTTAGACCTCCATAATGTCCTAATATTGTGATATTATGTCTAAATAATGTTTTCATATCATTCCACTAGTTGAGTGGGAATGAGGGGTGGAGATGATTGGAAAGCCCTGTTAAGAATATACACTGTTGCATATGCTACATTCACACAATTTGATATATCTCAGAGAAAATATGGTTGTACACTGTTGTGGTTTTCTCATATTGTTCCAGAAAGATTTTTTTACCATTTCCAACAGCACAGATTAAGGTATATTAAATGATAGTTAATTTTTTTTTTTTTTTTTAACTATTAGGGTCCCCATAATGTGTGTGAGAATTTAATAAAGTCTTATATTAATTTTTGACCATCTTATTTCCACCGTTTCAAAGTTTCGATGTCATTCCAAATTGGTAAACTGCTTAGACTCAAATACATCAGTGTAGAAAATTACCTTGTACAACTTGTACAGGCTCCACCAATATATGGAACCATCATGTGGAGCAGAAAGGGGGAGGGGAGGGGGGGGGGGTTAGCAACTGGGAAAGCAGGTTAGAGCTCTCATTAGGATCAAATATTTGAAAGCATAGGATTTTATGTGAATTCGTCCTTGTTGAATGGGATGGAGGGTCGGTGGGGGGGGGGGGTGGATCCAAGTGACTTGGCTGCCCTCTTGGACATAATTTGCTTTTATCCCTGCTACATAAAGTTTGATATGTCTTGAAAATTACAGATTGTACACTATCTAGCTCATTGCATGGGGCAGTTCAAGGTGTGGGTTACTATGGAATCAGGTACCGTATACAGGGTTAGACCTCCATAATGTCCTAATATTGTGATATTATGTCTAAATAATGTTTTCATATCATTCCACTAGTTGAGTGGGAATGAGGGGTGGAGATGATTGGAAAGCCCTGTTAAGAATATACACTGTTGCATATGGTACATTCACACAATTTGATATATCTCAGAGAAAATATGGTTGTACACTGTTGTGGTTTTCTCATATTGTTCCAGAAAGATTTTTTTACCATTTCCAACAGCACAGATTAAGGTATATTAAATGATAGTTAATTTTTTTTTTTTTTTAACTATTAGGGTCCCCATAATGTGTGTGAGAATTTAATAGTGTCTTATATTAATTTTTGACCATCTTATTTCCACCGTTTCAAAGTTTCGATGTCATTCCAAATTGGTAAACTGCTTAGACTCAAATACATCAGTGTAGAAAATTACCTTGTACAACTTGTAGGCTCCACCAATATATGGAACCATCATGTGGAGCAGAAAGGGGGAGGGGAGGGGGGGGGGGGTTAGCAACTGGGAAAGCAGGTTAGAGCTCTCATTAGGATCAAATATTTGAAAGCATAGGATTTTATGTGAATTCGTCCTTGTTGAATGGGATGGAGGGTCGGTGGGGGGGGGGTGGATCCAAGTGACTTGGCTGCCCTCTTGGACATAATTTGCTTTTATCCCTGCTACATAAAGTTTGATATGTCTTGAAAATTACAGATTGTACACTATCACACTATCTAGCTCATTGCATGGGGCAGTTGGTGTCGGTTACTATGGAATCAGGTACCATATACAGGATAAGACCTCCATAATGCCCTAATATTGTGATATTATGTCTAAATAATGTTTTCATATCATTCCACTAGTTGAGTGGGAATGAGGGGTGGTTATGATTGGAAAGCGCTATTAAGAATATACACTGTTGCATATGCTACTGTACATTCACACAATTTGATATATCTCAGAGAAAATAGGGTTGTACACTGTACTGCAACTGGGAAAGCAGGTTTGAGCTCTCATTAGGATCAAATATTTGAAAGCATAGGATTTTATGTGAATTCATCTTTGTTGAATGGGATGGAGGGTCATTGGGGGGGGGGGTGGATCCAAGTGACTTGGCTGCCCTCTTGGACATAATTTGCTTTTATCCCTGCTATATAAAGTTTGATATGTCTTGAAAATTACAGATTGTACACTATCTAGCTCATTGCATGGGGCAGTTCAAGGTGTGGGTTACTATGGAATCAGTTACCGTATACAGGGTTAGACCTCCATGATGCCCTAATATTGTCATATTATGTCTTAATAATGTTTTCATATCATTCCACTAGTTGAGTGGGAATGAGGGGTGGTTATGATTGGAAAGCGCCATTAAGAAAATACGCTGTTGCATATGCTACATTCATACAATTTGATATATCTCAGAGAAAATATGGTTGTACACTGTTGTGGTTTTCTCATATTGTTCCAGAAAGATTTTTTTACCATTTCCAACAGCATAGATTAAAGTGATGTATATTAAATGTAATGTAGAATGTTTTTTTTTTCAACTATTAGGGTCCCCATTATGTATGTGAGAATTTAATGAACATCGCTGCCATTAATTTTTGACCATCTTATTTCCACCGTTTCAAGGTTTCCATGCCATCCCAAATTGGGAAACTGCTTAGACTCAAATACATCAGTGTAGAAAATTACCTTGTACAACTTTTACAGACTCCACCCATATGTGGATCCATCATGTGGTGCAGTTAGGGGTGCAGGGGGGAGGGGGTTGCTGTAGAGGGCAACTGGGAATGCAGGTACATAGGTTTGAGATCTCATTAATATCAAATATTTGAAAGCATAGGATTTTATGTGTATTCATCCTTGTTGAATGGGATCGAGGGTGGGGAGGGGGTGGGTCCAAGGGGCTTGGCAGGAGATTATTTGCTTTTATCCCTGCTAAATAAAGTTTGATATGTCTTGAAAATTACAGATTGTTCACTATCTAGCTCATTGCACGGAGCAATTGGTGTGGGTTACTATGGAATCAGGTACCGTATACAGGGTTAGACCTCCATAATGCCCTAATATTGTGATATTATGTCTAAATAATGTTTTCATATCATTCCACTAGTTGAGTGGGAATGAGGGGTGGAGATGATTGGAAAGCGCTATTGAGAAAATACGCTGTTGCATATGCTACATTCATACAATTTGATATATCTCAGAGAAAATATGGTTGTACACTGTTACGGTTTTCTCCTATTGTTTGAGGAAGATTTTTTTTACCATTTCCAACAGCACAGATTAAGGTGCATTAAATGATAGGTAATTTTATTTTTGTTTTCAACTTTTAGGGTCCCATTATGTATATGAGAATTTAATGAACATCTACCATTAATTTTTGACCATCTTATTTCCACCATTTCAAGGTTGCCATGTCATCCCAAATTGGTAAACTGCTTAGACTCAAATACATCAGTGTAGAAAATTACCTTGTACAACTTTTACAGGCTCCACCCATATATGGAACCATCATGTGGAGCAGAAAGGGGGAGGGTAGCAACTGGGAAAGCAGGTTGAGCTCTCATTAAGATCAAATATTTGAAAGCATAGGATTTTATGTGAATTCGTCCTTGTTGAATGGGATGGAGGGTCGGTGCGGGGGGGGGGGGATCCAAGTGACTTGGCTGCCCTCTTGGACATAATTTGCTTTTATCCCTGCTACATAAAGTTTGATATGTCTTGAAAATTACAGATTGTACACTATCTAGCTCATTGCATGGGGCAGTTGGTGTCAGTTAGTATGGAATCAGGTACCATATACAGGGTTAGACCTCCATAATGCCCTAATATTGTGATATGTCTAAATAATGATTTCATATCATTCCACTAGTTGAGTGGGAATGAGGGTTGGTTACGATTGGAAAGCGCCATTAAGAAAATACGCTGTTGCATATGCTACATTCATACAATTTGATATATCTCAGAGAAAATATGGTTGTACACTGTTTTGATTTTCTCATATTGTTCCAGAAAGATTTTTTTTACCATTTCCAACAGCATAGATTAAGGTGATGTATATTAAATGTAATGTAGAATGTTTTGTTTTCAACTATTAGGGTCCCCATAATGTGTGTGAGAATTTAATGAAGTCTAATATTAATTTTTGACCATCTTATTTCCACCGTTTCAAAGTTTCGATGTCATTCCAAATTGGTAAACTGCTTAGACTCAAATACATCAGTGTAGAAAATTACCTTGTACAACTTTTACAGGCTCCACCCATATGTGGATCCATCATGTGGTGCAGTTAGGGGTGCGGGGGTTGCTGTAGAGGGCAACTGGGAATGCAGGTACATAGGTTTGAGATCTCATTAATATCAAATATTTGAAAGCATAGGATTTTATGTGTATTCATCCTTGTTGAATGGGATGGAGGGTGGGGAGGGGGTGGGTCCAAGGGGCTTGGCAGGAGATTATTTGCTTTTATCCCTGCTAAATAAAATTTGATATGTCTTGAAAATTACAGATTGTTCACTATCTAGCTCATTGCACGGAGCAATTGGTGTGGGTTACTATGGAATCAGGTACCGTATACAGAGTTAGACCTCCATGATGCCCTAATATTGTGATATTATGTCTAAATAATGTTGTCATATCATTCCACTAGTTGAGTGGGAATGAGGGGTGGAGGTGATTGGAAAGCGCTATTGAGAAAATAAGCTGTTGCATATGCTACATTCATACAATTTGATATATCTCAGAGAAAATAGGGTTGTACACTGTTACTGCAACTGGGAAAGCAGGTTTGAGCTCTCATTAGGATCAAATATTTGAAAGCATAGGATTTTATGCGAATTCATCCTTGTTGAATGGGATGGAGGGTCAGTGTGGCGGGGGGGGGGGGATGGATCCAAGTGACTTGGCTGCCCTCTTGGACATAATTTGCTTTTATCCCTGCTACATAAAGTTTGATATGTCTTGAAAATGACAGATTGTACACTATCTCACTACCTAGCTCATTGCATGGGGCAGTTGGTGTCAGTTAGTATGGAATCAGGTACCGTATACAGGGTTAGACCTCCATAATGCCCTAATATTGTGATATTATGTCTAAATAATGTTTTCATATCATTCCACTAGTTGAGTGGGAATGAGGGGTGGTTACTATTGGAAAGCGCCATTAAGAAAATACGCTGTTGCATATATGCTACATTCATACAATTTGATATATCTCAGAGAAAATAGGGTTGTACACTGTTTTGATTTTCTCATATTGTTCCAGAAAGATTTTATTTACCATTTCCAACAGCATAGATTAAGGTGATGTATATTAAATGTAATGTAGAATGTTTTTTTTTTTCAACTATTAGGGTCCCCATAATGTGTGTCAGAATTTAAGGAAGTCTAATATTAATTTTTGACCATCTTATTTCCACCGTTTCAAAGTTTCGATGTCATTCCAAATTGGTAAACTGCTTAGACTCAAATACATCAGTGTAGAAAATTACCTTGTACAACTTTTACAGGCTCCACCCATATGTGGATCCATCATGTGGTGCAGTTAGGGGTGCGGGGGTGGGGGGGCGGGGGTTGCTGTAGAGGGAAACTGGGAATGCAGGTACATAGGTTTGAGATCTCATTAAAATCAAATATTTGAAAGCATAGGATTTTATGTGTATTCATCCTTGTTGAATGGGATGGAGGGTCAGTGGGGGGGGGGGAAGGGGTGGATCCAAGTGACTTGGCTGCCCTCTTGGACATAATTTGCATTTATCCCTGCTACATAAAGTTTGATATGTCTTGAAAATGACAGATTGTACACTATCACACTATCTAGCTCAGTGCATGGGGCAGTTGGTGTCAGTTACTATGGAATCAGGTACCGTATACAGGGTTAGACCTACATAATGCCCTAATATTGTGAATTTATGTCTTAATAATGTTTTCATATCATTCCACTAGTTGAGTGGGAATGAGGGGTGGAGGTGATTGGAAAGCGCTATTGAGAAAATACACTGTTGCATATGCTACATTCATACAATTTGATATATCTCAGAGAAAATAGGGTTGTACACTGTTACGGTTTTCTCCTATTGTTTGAGAAAGATTTTTTTACCATTTCCAACAGCACAGATTAAGGTGCATTAAATGATAGGTAATTTTATTTTTGTTTTCAACTTTTAGGGTCCCATTATGTATGTGAGAATTTAATGAACATCTACCATTAATTTTTGACCATCTTATTTCCACCATTTCAAGGTTTCCATGTCATCCCAAATTGGGAAACTGCTTAATCTCAAATATATCAGTGTAGAAAATTACCTTGTACAAGTTTTACAGGCTCCACCCATATGTGGATCCATCATGTGGGGCAGTTAGGGGTTGGGGGGAAGGGGGTTGCTGGGTTGTTTTCACCATTTTCAACAGTATAGATTGAGGTGATGTATATTAAATGCTAGGTAAAAGTTTTTTTTTTCAACTTTTAGGTCCCCATTATGTGTGTGAGAATTTAAGGAACAGTCTAATATTAACTTTTGAACATCTTATTTCCACCAATTCAGAGTTTCAATGTCATTCCAAATTGGTGAACTGCTTAATCTCAAATACATCAGTGTAGAAAATTACCTTGTACAACTTTTACAGGCTCCACCCATATGTGGATCCATCATGTGGTGCAGTTAGGGGTGCGGGGGGGGGGGGGTTGCTGCAGGGGGCAACTAGGAATGCAGGTACATAGGTTTGAGATCTCATTAATATCAAATATTTGAAAGCATAGGATTTTATGTGTTGAATGGGATGGAGGGTGGGGAGGGGGTGGGCTGGGCAGGGCAGGAGACTATTTGCTTTTATCCCTGCTAAATAAAGTTTGATATGTCTTGAAAATTACAGTTTGTACACTATCTAGCCCATTGCACGCAGCAATTGGTGTGGGTTACTATGGAATCAAGTACCGTACACAGGGTTAGACCATGCATACAAACCCTCTCTACATTTGGGGGACCATTACGTTGGCACATTTTGAACAGTACATTGGGGGACTGATTTGTGTCCTCTCAATAAGTGGGACTTTCTGTCACGCACCTTCAAAATACAAGTTCTATGATAGTGATGAACTGGAAACTGACCAGGCAGTTCTATTTTCCACATGTATATTCTTATCATTTATATCTGAATTTAACATAATAAAATTATACATTATAAAAAGTACATCAAAAGTGAGTCTGGTACACTGAATATTGTGTGTTTCCTTATTTCAGATATTACTGTTCCATTGTGGTACAAGCCAGTAAAATTCTTTCTTATAATTCACTCCTCAAACAAAACCAATATTAATAGAATATGAAAACTTGAATAAATTGAAATTGACTGTGAATATTACCAACTAACTAACAGTGCAAACAATTGCATACCTCAATATTCTCATGCCAAATTAATATACTGAAATTGACTGTGAATATATGCATATTTACTTCATATTTCCTGTGAATATATGCATATTTACTTCATATTTCAGATAAAAAACAAGTGCACCTTATACAACTCTTGATATACAGTACAGTGTGTGGGGGTACTGCACTTTATTTTGGAGTACTGTTTTAACTTTGGAGTCCTTGTATGTGATAATCTGAAATGAAAAATCAAGTTACTTGCTATGACTGAGCTCAAATATATGTTTTTTTTGTTGTTAACAAATCTTTAAACTAAACTTTTCCAACTTTAACTTCTAATTTTAGAGACAAAACTAGCACAACTATCTTGATATACGGTACAATTTGGGGTACTGTTTTCAGTTTGGAGTACTAGGTTGTGGAAAATTTGCACAAGTCTGAGCTCAAACATGTGTTTTGTATGTATTGAACCAAAAAAAAAACAAAAACACATATTTGAGCTCATATTTGGCCTAATGACAGTCCAAACACTGACCAATCTCAATTGTATTTATACATACCACTTTAGTACACATGTAGTGTCTCTGGGAATGTTCTGTCCATCAAGGATACAAAAATAAAGCATTAATCCTCCTTTTTGAACCCAGGGATGCCATCATAATTTGGGGATTATTTTGCACGTGGATGTCTCATTATTTTTTATTTAAATTTTCGACCATGAATGAGCCTGAACCTATTACACAGTGTAGTGTTTAGCAGGTTACATAGAAGGTGCCGTGATGAATCACTCGTATAACAAGGATAGTATCATACCAATGAATGCCTACATAAAGTATATATATAGTTTGATAACATGACCACTGAAGATTATGGGATTCACTTCAAAATTCCCTCTTTAGCGGCATGTGGCCTATCACATAGCTATAAACCTGGTTTTTGAAAATCAAAATATTCCCATACACTGTTTGTCAGTCTTCAATCTCAGCATTGGGCATAAATCTGATGTCCCTTTAACTACTGTAGGCCTACACGCCTGTTGTATGTGTTTTTTATAATTAACATCAATAATGCCCTACAAAACTCAGAATCACTATCATATCTACAGCATTTATTTATCAGCCTAGGAACTACAGCAGAGCTCTCCAATGCAAAAAATTATGGTTAAAGTTCTCTTGATTTCTAAAGCTACATATAGATGTTAAACACACCTAACTGCATGCAATAATCTCTAATCTGTTCTGACACCTCTACAGTATGTTCCAACCTTACATATACATATATGTCGATTTACATCAGTATGCAGGGCAAGGGCGGCGGAACCGGGGGGGCACAGGAGGCACGTGCCCCCCCACTTTTCCTCAGGTTAAAAATGTGCCCCTTTTCTACATAAAAATTGAGGTGTCTCAAGTTAGCAAGAGGCCAGGGAACCAGAATGAACACTCGGGAAGGCCGTTTCTTGCCATCTGAGGGGTTTGTAAAACCAAAAATTTTCTTCTAAGCTCTGCGCCAACCGATGGTGGCGCTCCGCTCAGATAGTCGCGCATACAACTTTGCAAATCCTGGATGCGCCCTTGACTTTTAATGAATTTCTGTGGGTCAAACTCAAAACTATTTTGAATGGAAAAAAAATTGTTAAGATATTAGCAAGAAATAAACTCTAATTCGAAAGATTCCTACATTAGCAACTAGCATGATTTCACCTCATTTTGTCTCAAAAGAAAACTTGTTCCTTGTTTCCCAATTTGCACATTGGATATTGCAGTGCTAGTATGCATATTTTCCTTGAGGGGGGGGGGGGGGGGGCGTTGATGGAGTGATGTGTATACGCAAATAAGATAATACAATAAGAGTTATGAAGGGTACTAAATATAAGGCTGCATCAGTCCAATCTAATTTCTGCAAAGTGCCTTTTGATGTCAGTGCCCCCCAGATTAAAAGTGCTTCCTCCGCCCTTGATGCAGGGGCGTATCCAGGATTTTCTAACCCGGGGGGCGCGAATGACTATCTAAGCGGAGCGCCACCATAGGTTGGCGCGCAGCGTACAAGAATATTTCTCGTTTTGACACCCCTCAGATTACCGGAAATGGCACATCTCGGGCTTGAAAATGACCCACTAGATGTTCACTTTTGCCTGAGTAAATCAAGTATTTTCCCAATTTCCATCCATAATCTTTTTGAAGATTGTCACCAGTCACACATCATGTTCGACCACATCGCATCTCCTGTGGATCATTGCTTTTGTAGGTGATTCTACGTCGCGGCCCACATACCTGTCAGTCCCACTTTTCAAGGTTTTAAGCCCATTATTCGTTCAGAATTTGAAAATTCACACTTCTCGTGAAATAAATTCACTTCAAAACATACCCAAAATGTTGCACAAAATTTTATCTATGGACAGCCAATACAGAAAAACCTCCTTCAACCCCTAACAGACCGGTCAAAATTGCGCGAGAAGATGGAAGATTGTTTAGGAATGTTGGTCAGGGAAATTTCGAAAATTCAGACACAGTTAATTTATTGGTGCATGGGCGCAGATCAGTCGTGGATAATGGTGGGGACGCGTGTCTGTTCTCTGATACTATCTAAGCGAAGCGCGACCATGGGTTCGCACATAGCGTACAAGAAATTTTTGGCAAATATACCTCCCAGATCACCGGAAATAACACTTCCCAGACCCAATGATGCTCCCAAGCCTCCTTAAGTTTTAGATCTCATGGCTTAGAAATTTAGTTTGGGGAAATGCATGGGCATCAACAGAAAAAAATCAGGGGACAAATAATCCAAGTAGAATTTTGTATACGATGGGTCTGGTTTCGTAACTCATCGGGAAGCGATTAGAGGGGCGGGCGTAGGGTTGTGGGGCACGCGTTTTCATGCAGGTGGGAACAATCTCAAGAAGTAATGTGTTCGTCCGCCCCAGGGGCGTATCCAGGGGGGGCGCAACAGGCGTGCGCACCCCCTATTGGCCGTCACCAAAAAAAAAAAGTTTAGCCAAAAATATAAAAAAATTGATGACGACCTTTAAGTGAGATGTCGGTGATCGCTCAACCCCCCCCCCCCCTCCCGTATGCTTTATATTTTGTTTGCCAGAAAAAGGTTCTGGGGAAGTTCGGCGGCATAATAGTTTTAGAAACATAGATGGTAATTGTGTTTGTATTATCACTATAAACACTAAGTGACATGCCAGCCATACTAAATTGTGCATTTTGTGTTCATATTTACTGGAAATGTTGCTTATTATTAAGGTCGAAAAATGGATCACATATGGCCATGGGCGGCGATCCTGGGGGGGAAGGGGGGATATATCCCCCATGAAAATGGATGGAGGGGATGTAATACACCATATCCCCCCACCAAATGCCAGGGATAAGAATATTTTCATGCCTACATTTATGCATCATTGTTAATGTACGGCTCTTTTTTAGCTTCATATCTCGCCTACCATAAACGCAGTGCGATCTTTTCAAATAAAGCGTCTTTATAAAGCAAGAATAGTTGACTGTAGGCTTCATTGGCCCTATAACAACAAAATGTATTATTGCGCCCACGGTATTGATATAGTACATATATGCACCCTCGGGAAGTGCCGTTTCTGGCCATCTAGAGGGTTTGTTAATCCCAAAATTTTCTTGTACGCTTCGCGCCAACTCATGGTGGCGCTAAGCTTAGATAGTCAACAAGGTCATATCCCCCCCCACTCGGAAGTACGGATCGCCGCCCATGCATATGGCACCATTTTGCATTTCACCCCTTCTTCGAAAGCAAAAATTGTCCACCCCCTCCCCTTAGACCCATCCCCCAGGACGGCGATCATTCATGCCTGACGCCCCCCCTATTGGAAAATCCTGGATATGCCCCTGGTCCGCCCCCCCCCCCCCGCCGGCAATGATACACCTTTGGATCCACTACATGATATTAGCAGGAAATGTGCTCAATTCTCAAATCGCATGCGGAATTTTTTATTTTTAGATTCATTGTATGAGTTACGGTACTAGGGGTGGGGTAACAATTAGCATTAAGTTCGCGTTGTATAACATTTTATCTCTGGATGAGTGTTGCATCGAAGGACATATGTCTAGTGCAGTTCGGATATAGATCCTGGGCTAATACCGAAATGCGTCATGTTCCCCGACGACTAAGTCGAGTTCAAGACCAGCCACAATTGGTTTCATAACACAAATTTACAATTGTTTAAGGCGTCCATACATACACACGCGCCATGATATACTATATATAGCATATATATATATATATAGCATATATATATCTATAGCATATATATATATATAGCATATATATATATATAGCATATATATATATATACATATATAGCATATATATATAAATATATATATATATATATATAAACATTAGTGAGAGGAAAATGGAAATGTCAAAAATGGAGTTGTCGGTGTAAGGGGTAGTCTGAGGTGGACGCCCCTTCTCGATCCGTCACTGACTACCCTGTGTATATAATAGGGATCAGTGCTGTGATTATGTCACTGTTCCTCTTTCTCTTCCTGGTGTCTTGGGGTTTTTCTTCTGTTCTCTCCTTTTTCTCCTTTCTCTCTTTCCTCTTTTTCTTTTCCCTTCTTTCCTCTCCTTCCTCCTCTTTTTCCCCCTCTTTTTTCCTTTTTTCTTCTCTCTTTTTTTCTCTCTTCTTTTTCTTACCTGGGGGGGCGCGTGCCCCCACACCCCCCCTGGATACGCGCCTGGTATGTCAATTGCCCACGATTTGATACTGAGAGCCTACCATAAAGACCTAGCTAGCTCAGTTATACTTTACAACAGAGGTCATAAATATTTCATTAGCTGTTTTCATTTTCAAGGAGAGTATAGTGGATTGTAAATGGACTATGTATGTACCCAAAGCTTATAGTTTTACTGTAAGGTGACTGCCAGGCTTTGGTTTCTGAGGTTAGCTTGAGAGACAGATAGGTTAGGGGTATGATAAATAGTACAGTAGAAGCCAAAGTAGCTCACTGGTAATGTGATGTGATGTGAAAAGTGGATTTGGTCACTCAAGGCTGCATAAGACCCACTAGTAGCAGCTCCTTATGACCAAGTTTCAATAATGTACAATGTATGATGAGAGGGAAGGGGGAAAGGAACCTGATGATGAAACCTATTCAACCATACTCTTGTCCTTTATATTCATTTTTTTTTTGTAATCTCATGAACAGGCATTTTGGTTAATGGTTTGTCTGAACTACTGTAACTGAACTAACTGAATCAGCTGCGTGGTGACTAAACAGCCCCTTCCAGACAAGGAACATTGCAACTTTTTCTCTTCTTATAACTTCCTTTTGCCACAGTTTGGTCCATGTGCAAGATAAGGTGTCACCTGTATTGGGGGTCTTTCAGGGAATTCTGGGGTCCAAACCCGACAACTGAAGTTGATGTGACAAACTACAGGATAAAGCTTGCTTAACTGGTATAACACACAATATGGTCATAGAGGCTCCCATACTATGTCTAGTTTGCTTAGTACATAATTACATACAGTTTGCTTAGCCTGGGAAGTTGCTACAGACTTGCTTGGCACATTCACCAGCTAAAACTTATAAAAAAAATGTGTTAATCCTGCATTTTTTGCTTCTGCTCAAAGCTAAGCTGGTTGACTATAGGCCTAGAGCTACTACAATCCCTATTCCTTGGAAATTTAAACAAAATGAAATGTTCATGGTCCATTAACTTAATTTCAACATTTCATCCCTGCAATACATGTTCACCTGTTATAACATAGCCACACTGCAAGCATAGGCTATACACATGCATATGATGACTTAACACATTGTTATTGTTTGCACTGTGTGAATATAAACTGTATGAAAAGGCCTGAAGTAGCTGATGGTCACTGAGTGTGTTGTGAGTATGGCCAAGGTCATACTAATGCAGAGGTGTTATTACCTTGGAGGTCAGTTAAGTGATCAGCTGAAAGAGGGCAAAGATTCCACAGGGATATGTTCTCTGTGCTACATATGGCATGGAGAGAAACCTATTTGTGTTCGAAGACATACACCCATAGCTCCCAACTCTTGAGAAGGCAAATGCGGGTCCATGCCACGAATCGCCGTCCTGGGGGAGGGTTATAAGGGGAGGGGGTGTCCCCCATTTTGAATTCTTTTGTCACCCAATATTTTCTGAGAAATATGCATTTTTTTGTGTGTAACATCAATAAATTGAATAGTAGGTGATAATTCATTCTTCCCGTGGCATGAAAATGTTCGCTGCTCACCCCAATGAAAAGAAATATAGGCTAATTTGTGGTTCAAATGATGCTGTAAAGGAGGTTTTTATACTCTATTATGCTGGTGACATCCCTATGTTCCGACGTCTCTATGTTCCGCCGTCTCTATGTTCCGACAAATTGTTTGGACTCTAATTTTTTTGACCCAAATTTTTTCGGACCCAATTTTTTTTGGGAGACTCAATATTTTTTGTCCCCCATTTTTCGGACCAAATTTTTTGGGGGGACTTAATTTTTTGGGCCCCAAATTTTTTGGGACCCAATTTTTTTGGGGGGGACTCAATTTTTTTGGACCAACAATTTTTCTGACCTACCTTTTTGGGGACACAATTTTTTGGACGCACCAAATTTTTTTCAGGAAAAAAAGGGCCCAAAGTTTGTTATGACCCAAATAGTGCTTGTGACCGAAAATTGCTTGTGACCCGAAATTTAATTGTTTGTACTCAAACTTTTTGGGACCAAAATCAGTTTGGTCAAAAAAAATTTTGGTCCGAAAAAAGTTGGTCCGAAAACATGTTGGTGTCAAAAATTTTGGTCCAAAAAAAAATTGGTCATAAAAATATGTTGGTCTAAAATAATTTTGGTCCGAAAAAAGTTGGTCCGAAAACATGTTGGTCAACAATTTTGGTCCAAAAAATTGAGTCCGAAAAAATTTGGGTAAAAAAAATTAGAGTCCAAAAAAATTGTTGGAACATAGAGACGTCGGAACATAGAGATGTCGGAACATAGAGATGTCGGAACATAGAGACGTCGGAACATAGAGACGTCGGAACATAGAGATGTAACCATTATGCTAAATGCTAAAGAAATGATGGTTGCTAAGTCAAAATTTGATGCAATTTTTTTATGTATACTTGACAATGACAATGCGGGTTTTTCGGACACTTGCGCGGGTCAGCGGGTTTGGGTGTTAGAATGCGGGTCCAACCCGCGAAATGAGGGTCAGTTGGGAGCTCTGTACATCTACCCTGAATGCACTCAAATGGACTGTTTTAGTCACTATGACAGCATCGATCTTCACAAATGCAGTTATTACTGCTCACTTAAGCCAAGTAGGGTGCACACAAATCATTCCTACGCCCATTTATGACATATATGCAACTATAATTCAAAGAGTATAATTCAAAGATAGCATGGAATTAGCCGCGCATTTAGCTCACTGATATAGACCACCTCATCCCATGTTTTCCCAAGTATTGACCTTAACTTTTCAGTATTTTGCAAGGTATACCAAGTTTGTGTAATGCCAATTTAAGACCAGTTTCCTACTCACGCATTGAAAAGACTAGCTAGGTACCCTCAACGTTTTCTTTTTCCGAATTTCCATCAGTGTTTTCCAATAGTGGATGAGATAACTTTGTATATACTTTGATGCACCCTGCACACATTACTCAACAGTGTAACTGGTTCTAATACCAATGTGTGTTCCTGTAATATACATGCATTGCTTCAATACAATGAATTTCAAACATAACTCTCAAATGAACTGGTATATGATAAAAACAATTTCAGAAAGAAGTCAAAGATATGTGTACATGTTAACTTTTCAGTATTTTGCAAGGTATACCAAGTTTGTTGTAATGCCAATTAAAGACCAGTTTCCTACTCACGCATTGAAAAGACCAGCTAGGTAACCTCACCGTTTACTTTTTCAGAATTCCATCAGTGTTTTCCAAAAGGGATGAGATAACTTAGCATATACTTTAATGCACCCTTCATTATTCAAAATTATGATTGTACCTTTAAAATAGACACAGTAGTAATGCAGTTTATATAGGTTTCATGATATCTTGACAAAATAAGAAATTCATGTCAGTGATTAAAACTGTGAGCTGTCTGCACACATACCTCAATAGGGGGACTGGTTCTAATACTAATGTGTGTTTCTGTAATATGTATGCATTGCTTGAATACAATGAATTTCAAAAATAACTCTCAAATGTACTGGTATATGATAAAAACAATTTCAGAAAGAATTCAAAGATATGTGTACATGAGATAACTTTGTATATACTTTGATGCACCCTTCAATATGCAAAAGTTATAGTATCCTTAAATTAGATCCAGTAGTAATATAGTTTTAAAAGCGTTCCTGTTCCCACAGACTTTTACCTCATATTTCAGACAAGAAACAGCACACCTTATATCAATCTTGATCTACAGTATAGTGTGTGGGGGCACTGATTTTTATATTGGAGAATTGTTTTAACTTTGGAGTCCTTTTATGTGAATATTGGAAGTGGCAACTCAAGGTAGTTTCTATGTCTGAACTTGAATATGTGTTTTTTATTGAAAACAAGTCTTTGAATTCATATTTTTCAGCCTTTACATCTTATCTCAGACAAGAAACTAGTCAACCTACATAAATCTTGGTAAACAGTATAGTGTGTGGGGGTACTAGCAATAGCTCTAACCTACATATAGCTGCTTTCCCAGTTTCCCCCTCCAGCAACCCCCCCCCCCCTTATTGCCCCACATGATGGCTACACCCACATATAGGTGGAGCCTGTAAAAGTTGGACAAGATCATTTTCTACACTGATGTATTTGAGATTAAGCAGTTCATCAATTTGGAATGACATCAAAACTTTGAAACGGTGAAAATAAGATGGTCAAAAATTAATATTAGACTGTTCATTAATTCTCACACACATTGGGACCCTAATAGTTGAAAAAAAAAAAACCTTTGACATTACATTTAATATACATCACCTTAATCTATGCTGTTGGAAATGGTAAAAAAAATCTTTCTCAAACAATAGGAGAAAGCCATAACAGTGTACATCCCTATTTTCTCTATGATATATCAAATTGTATGAATACAGCACATGCAACAGCATATATTCTGATAAGGGCTTTCCAATCATCCCCACCCCTCATTCCCACTCAACTAGTGGAATGACATCAAAACATTATTTATACATAACATCACATTATTAGGGCGTTATGAGGGTCTGACCCTGTATACGGTACCTGATTCCATAGTAACTCACACCACTTGCCCCATGCAATGATCTAGATAGAGTGATAGTGTACAAACTGTAATTTTCAGGACATATCAAACTTTACGTAGCAGGTAGAAAAGCAAATAGACGACCAATAGGGCAGCCAAGTCAATTGGACACCCCCCACCCCTCCCCTACCCTCCATCCCATTCAACAAGGATGAATACACATAAAATCCTATGCTTTCAAATATTTGATCCTAATGATAGCTCTAACCTACATATAGCTGCTTTCCCAGTTTCCCCCTCCAGCAACCCCCCCCCCCTTATTGCCCCACATGATGGCTACACCCACATATAGGTGGAGCCTGTAAAAGTTGGACAAGATCATTTTCTACACTGATGTATTTGAGATTAAGCAGTTCATCAATTTGGAATGACATCAAAACTTTGAAACGGTGAAAATAAGATGGTCAAAAATTAATATTAGAATGTTCATTAAATTCTCACACACATTATGGGGACCCTAATAGTTGGAAAAAAAAACTTCTACTTTACATTTAATATACATCACCTTAATCTATGCTGTTGGAAATGGTAAAAAAATCTTTCTCAAACAATAGGAGAAAGCCATAACAGTGTACATCCCTATTTTCTCTATGATATATCAAATTGTATGAATACAGCACATGCAACAGCATATATATTCTGATTAGGGCTTTCCAATCATCCCCACCCCTCATTCCCACTCAACTAGTGAAATGACATCAAAACATTATTTATACATAATATCACATTATTAGGGCGTTATGGAGGTCTGACCCTGTATACGGTACCTGATTCCATAGTAACCCACACCACTTGCCACATGCAATGATCTAGATAGAGTGATAGTGTACAAACTGTAATTTTCAGGACATATCAAACTTTACGTAGCAGGTAGAAAAGCAAATAGACGACCAATAGGGCAGCCAAGTCAATTGGACACCCCCCACCCCTCCCCTACCCTCCATCCCATTCAACAAGGATGAATACACATAAAATCCTATGCTTTCAAATATTTGATCCTAATGATAGCTCTAACCTACATATAGCTGCTTTCCCAGTTTCCCCCTCCAGCAACCCCCCCCCCCCCTCCCTTTTGCCCAACATTATGGTTCCACATATGGGTGGAGCCTGTAAAAGTTGGACAAGATCATTTTCTACACTGATGCATTTGAGATTAAGCAGTTCATCAATTTGGAATGACATCAAAACTTTGAAACGGTGAAAATAAGATGGTCAAAAATTAATATTAGACTGTTCATTAATTCTCACACACATTGGGACCCTGATAGTTGAAAAAAAAACCCTTTGACATTACATTTAATATACATCACCTTAATGTATCCTGTTGGAAATGGTAAAAAAATCTTTCTCAAACAATAGGAGAAAGCCATAACAGTGTACATCCCTATTTTCTCTATGATATATCAAATTGTATGAATACAGCACATGCAACAGCATATATATTCTGATTAGGGCTTTCCAATCATCCCCACCCCTCATTCCCACTCAACTAGTGAAATGACATCAAAACATTATTTATACATAATATCACATTATTAGGGCGTTATGGAGGTCTGACCCTGTATACGGTACCTGATTCCATAGTAACCCACACCACTTGCCACATGCAATGATCTAGATAGAGTGATAGTGTACAAACTGTAATTTTCAGGACATATCAAACTTTACGTAGCAGGTAGAAAAGCAAATAGACGACCAATAGGGCAGCCAAGTCAATTGGACACCCCCACCCCTCCCCTACCCTCCATCCCATTCAACAAGGATGAATACACATAAAATCCTATGCTTTCAAATATTTGATCCTAATGATAGCTCTAACCTACATATAGCTGCTTTCCCAGTTTCCCCCTCCAGCAACCCCCCCCCCCTCCCTTTTGCCCAACATTATGGTTCCACATATGGGTGGAGCCTGTAAAAGTTGGACAAGATCATTTTCTACACTGATGCATTTGAGATTAAGCAGTTCATCAATTTGGAATGACATCAAAACTTTGAAACGGTGAAAATAAGATGGTCAAAAATGAATATTAGACTGTTCATTAATTCTCACACACATTGGGACCCTAATAGTTGAAAAAAAAAAACCCTTTGACATTACATCTAATATACATAACCTTAATCTATGCTGTTGGAAATGGTAAAAAAAATCTTTCTCAAACAATAGGAGAAAGCCATAACAGTGTACATCCCTATTTTCTCTATGATATATCAAATTGTATGAATACAGCACATGCAACAGCATATTTATTCTGATTAGGGCTTTCCAATCATCCCCACCCCTCATTCCCACTCAACTAGTGAAATGACATCAAAACATTATTTATACATAATATCACATTATTAGGGCGTTATGGAGGTCTGACCCTGTATACGGTACCTGATTCCATAGTAACCCACACCACTTGCCCCATGCAATGATCTAGATAGAGTGATAGTGTACAAACTGTAATTTTCAGGACATATCAAACTTTACGTAGCAGGTAGAAAAGCAAATAGACGACCAATAGGGCAGCCAAGTCAATTGGACACCCCCCACCCCTCCCCGACCCTCCATCCCATTCAACAAGGATGAATACACATAAAATCCTATGCTTTCAAATATTTGATCCTAATGATAGCTCTAACCTACATATAGCTGCTTTCCCAGTTTCCCCCTCCAGCAACCCCCTCCCTTTTGCCCAACATTATGGTTCCACATATGGGTGGAGCCTGTAAAAGTTGGACAAGATCATTTTCTACACTGATGCATTTGAGATTAAGCAGTTCATCAATTTGGAATGACATCAAAACTTTGAAACGGTGAAAATAAGATGGTCAAAAATTAATATTAGACTGTTCATTAATTCTCACACACATTGGGACCCTAAAAGTTGAAAAAAAAAACCTTTGACATTACATTTAATATACATCACCTTAATCTATGCTGTTGGAAATGGTAACAAAAATCTTTCTCAAACAATAGGAGAAAGCCATAACAGTGTACATCCCTATTTTCTCTATGATATATCAAATTGTATGAATACAGCACATGCAACAGCATATATATTCTGATTAGGGCTTTCCAATCATCCCCACCCCTCATTCCCACTCAACTAGTGAAATGACATCAAAACATTATTTATACATAATATCACATTATTAGGGCGTTATGGAGGTCTGACCCTGTATACGGTACCTGATTCCATAGTAACCCACACCACTTGCCACATGCAATGATCTAGATAGAGTGATAGTGTACAAACTGTAATTTTCAGGACATATCAAACTTTACGTAGCAGGTAGAAAAGCAAATAGACGACCAATAGGGCAGCCAAGTCAATTGGACACCCCCCACCCCTCCCCTACCCTCCATCCCATTCAACAAGGATGAATACACATAAAATCCTATGCTTTCAAATATTTGATCCTAATGATAGCTCTAACCTACATATAGCTGCTTTCCCAGTTTCCCCCTCCAGCAACCCCCCCCCCCCTCCCTTTTGCCCAACATTATGGTTCCACATATGGGTGGAGCCTGTAAAAGTTGGACAAGATCATTTTCTACACTGATGCATTTGAGATTAAGCAGTTCATCAATTTGGAATGACATCAAAACTTTGAAACGGTGAAAATAAGATGGTCAAAAATTAATATTAGACTGTTCATTAATTCTCACACACATTGGGACCCTAATAGTTGAAAAAAAAAACCTTTGACATTACATTTAATATACATCACCTTAATCTATGCTGTTGGAAATGGTAACAAAAATCTTTCTCAAACAATAGGAGAAAGCCATAACAGTGTACATCCCTATTTTCTCTATAATATATCAAATTGTATGAATACAGCACATGCAACAGCATATATATTCTGATTAGGGCTTTCCAATCATCCCCACCCCTCATTCCCACTCAACTAGTGAAATGACATCAAAACATTATTTATACATAATATCACATTATTAGGGCGTTATGGAGGTCTGACCCTGTATACGGTACCTGATTCCATAGTAACCCACACCACTTGCCACATGCAATGATCTAGATAGAGTGATAGTGTACAAACTGTAATTTTCAGGACATATCAAACTTTACGTAGCAGGTAGAAAAGCAAATAGACGACCAATAGGGCAGCCAAGTCAATTGGACACCCCCCACCCCTCCCCGACCCTCCATCCCATTCAACAAGGATGAATACACATAAAATCCTATGCTTTCAAATATTTGATCCTAATGATAGCTCTAATCTACATATAGCTGCTTTCCCAGTTTCCCCCTCCAGCAACCCTCCCCCCCCCCCCCCCGCTCCCTTTTGCCCAACATTATGGTTCCACATATAGGTGGAGCCTGTAAAAGTTGGACAAGATCATTTTCTACACTGATGCATTTGAGATTAAGCAGTTCATCAATTTGGTATGACATCAAAACTTTGAAACGGTGAAAATAAGATGGTCAAAAATTAATATTAGACTGTTCATTAATTCTCACACACATTGGGACCCTAATAGTTGAAAAAAAAACCCTTTGACATTACATTTAATATACATCACCTTAATCTATGCTGTTGGAAATGGTAAAAAAAATCTTTCTCAAACAATAGGAGAAAGCCATAACAGTGTACATGCATCACTATTTTCTCTATAATATATCAAATTGTATGAATACATGCATGCAACAGCATATATATTCTGATTAGGGCTTTCCAATCATCCCCACCCCTCATTCCCACTCAACTAGTGAAATGACATCAAAACATTATTTATACATAATATCACATTATTAGGGCGTTATGGAGGTCTGACCCTGTATACGGTACCTGATTCCATAGTAACCCACACCACTTGCCACATGCAATGATCTAGATAGAGTGATAGTGTACAAACTGTAATTTTCAGGACATATCAAACTTTACGTAGCAGGTAGAAAAGCAAATAGACGACCAATAGGGCAGCCAAGTCAATTGGACACCCCCACCCCTCCCCGACCCTCCATCCCATTCAACAAGGATGAATACACATAAAATCCTATGCTTTCAAATATTTGATCCTAATGATAGCTCTAACCTACATATAGCTGCTTTCCCAGTTTCCCCCTCCAGCAACCCCCCCCCCTCCCTTTTGCCCAACATTATGGTTCCACATATGGGTGGAGCCTGTAAAAGTTGGACAAGATCATTTTCTACACTGATGCATTTGAGATTAAGCAGTTCATCAATTTGGAATGACATCAAAACTTTGAAACGGTGAAAATAAGATGGTCAAAAATTAATATTAGACTGTTCATTAATTCTTACACACATTGGGACCCTAATAGTTGAAAAAAAAAAACCTTTGACATTACATTTAATATACATCACCTTAATCTATGCTGTTGGAAATGGTAAAAAAAATCTTTCTCAAACAATAGGAGAAAGCCATAACAGTGTACATGCATCCCTATTTTCTCTATGATATATCAAATTGTATGAATACAGCACATGCAACAGCATATATATTCTGATTAGGGCTTTCCATTCATCCCCACCCCTCATTCCCACTCAACTAGTGAAATGACATCAAAACATTATTTATACATAATATCACATTATTAGGGCGTTATGAGGGTCTGACCCTGTATACGGTACCTGATTCCATAGTAACCCACACCACTTGCCACATGCAATGATCTAGATAGAGTGATAGTGTACAAACTGTAATTTTCAGGACATATCAAACTTTACGTAGCAGGTAGAAAAGCAAATAGGCGACCAATAGGGCAGCCAAGTCAATTGGACACCCCCCACCCCTCCCCTACCCTCCATCCCATTCAACAAGGATGAATACACATAAAATCCTATGCTTTCAAATATTTGATCCTAATGATAGCTCTAACCTACATATAGCTGCTTTCCCAGTTTCCCCCTCCAGCAACCCCCCCCCCCTCCCTTTTGCCCAACATTATGGTTCCACATATGGGTGGAGCCTGTAAAAGTTGGACAAGATCATTTTCTACACTGATGCATTTGAGATTAAGCAGTTCATCAATTTGGAATGACATCAAAACTTTGAAACGGTGAAAATAAGATGGTCAAAAATTAATATTAGACTGTTCATTAATTCTCACACACATTGGGATCCTAATAGTTGAAAAAAAAAACCCTTTGACATTACATTTAATATACATCACCTTAATCTATGCTGTTGGAAATGGTAAAAAAAATCTTTCTCAAACAATAGGAGAAAGCCATAACAGTGTACATGCATCACTATTTTCTCTATAATATATCAAATTGTATGAATACAGCACATGCAACAGCATATATATTCTGATTAGGGCTTTCCAATCATCCCCACCCCTCATTCCCACTCAACTAGTGAAATGACATCAAAACATTATTTATACATAATATCACATTATTAGGGCGTTATGGAGGTCTGACCCTGTATACGGTACCTGATTCCATAGTAACCCACACCACTTGCCACATGCAATGATCTAGATAGAGTGATAGTGTACAAACTGTAATTTTCAGGACATATCAAACTTTACGTAGCAGGTAGAAAAGCAAATAGACGACCAATAGGGCAGCCAAGTCAATTGGACACCCCCCACCCCTCCCCGACCCTCCATCCCATTCAACAAGGATGAATACACATAAAATCCTATGCTTTCAAATATTTGATCCTAATGATAGCTCTAACCTACATATAGCTGCTTTCCCAGTTTCCCCCTCCAGCAACCCCCCCCCCTCCCTTTTGCCCAACATTATGGTTCCACATATGGGTGGAGCCTGTAAAAGTTGGACAAGATCATTTTCTACACTGATGCATTTGAGATTAAGCAGTTCATCAATTTGGAATGACATCAAAACTTTGAAACGGTGAAAATAAGATGGTCAAAAATTAATATTAGACTGTTCATTAAATTCTCACACACATTATGGGGACCCTAATAGTTGAAAAAAAAAACCTTTGACATTACATTTAATATACATCACCTTAATCTATGCTGTTGGAAATGGTAACAAAAATCTTTCTCAAACAATAGGAGAAAGCCATAACAGTGTACATCCCTATTTTCTCTATGATATATCAAATTGTATGAATACAGCACATGCAACAGCATATATATTGTGATTAGGGCTTTCCAATCATCCCCACCCCTCATTCCCACTCAACTAGTGAAATGACATCAAAACATTATTTATACATAATATCACATTATTAGGGCGTTATGGAGGTCTGACCCTGTATACGGTACCTGATTCCATAGTAACCCACACCACTTGCCACATGCAATGATCTAGATAGAGTGATAGTGTACAAACTGTAATTTTCAGGACATATCAAACTTTACGTAGCAGGTAGAAAAGCAAATAGACGACCAATAGGGCAGCCAAGTCAATTGGACACCCCCCACCCCTCCCCGACCCTCCATCCCATTCAACAAGGATGAATACACATGAAATCCTATGCTTTCAAATATTTGATCCTAATGATAGCTCTAACCTACATATAGCTGCTTTCCCAGTTTCCCCCTTCAGCAACCCCCCCCCCTCCCTTTTGCCCAACATTATGGTTCCACATATGGGTGGAGCCTGTAAAAGTTGGACAAGATCATTTTCTACACTGATGCATTTGAGATTAAGCAGTTCATCAATTTGGAATGACATCAAAACTTTGAAACGGTGAAAATAAGATGGTCAAAAATGAATATTAGACTGTTCATTAATTCTCACACACATTATGGGGACCCTAATAGTTGAAAAAAAAACCTTTGACATTACATTTAATATACATCACCTTAATCTATGCTGTTGGAAATGGTAAAAAAAATCTTTCTCAAACAATAGGAGAAAGCCATAACAGTGTACATGCATCCCTATTTTCTCTATGATATATCAAATTGTATGAATACAGCACATGCAACAGCATATATATTCTGATTAGGGCTTTCCAATCATCCCCACCCCTCATTCCCACTCAACTAGTGAAATGACATCAAAACATTATTTATACATAATATCACATTATTAGGGCGTTATGGAGGTCTGACCCTGTATACGGTACCTGATTCCATAGTAACTCACACCACTTGCCCCATGCAATGATCTAGATAGAGTGATAGTGTACAAACTGTAATTTTCAGGACATATCAAACTTTACGTAGCAGGTAGAAAAGCAAATAGACGACCAATAGGGCAGCCAAGTCAATTGGACACCCCCACCCCTCCCCTACCCTCCATCCCATTCAACAAGGATGAATACACATAAAATCCTATGCTTTCAAATATTTGATCCTAATGATAGCTCAAACCTACATATAGCTGCTTTCCCAGTTTCCCCCTCCAGCAACCCCCTCCCTTTTGCCCAACATTATGGTTGCACATATGGTTGGAGCCTGTAAAAGTTGGACAAGATCATTTTCTACACTGATGTATTTGAGATTAAGCAGTTCATCAATTTGGAATGACATCAAAACTTTGAAACGGTGAAAATAAGATGGTCAAAAATTAATATTAGACTGTTCATTAATTCTCACACACATTGGGATCCTAATAGTTGAAAAAAAAACCCTTTGACATTACATTTAATATACATCACCTTAATCTATGCTGTTGGAAATGGTAAAAAAAATCTTTCTCAAACAATAGGAGAAAGCCATAACAGTGTACATGCATCCCTATTTTCTCTATAATATATCAAATTGTATGAATACAGCACATGCAACAGCATATATATTCTGATTAGGGCTTTCCAATCATCCCCACCCCTCATTCCCACTCAACTAGTGAAATGACATCAAAACATTATTTATACATAATATCACATTATTAGGGCGTTATGGAGGTCTGACCCTGTATACGGTACCTGATTCCATAGTAACCCACACCACTTGCCACATGCAATGATCTAGATAGAGTGATAGTGTACAAACTGTAATTTTCAGGACATATCAAACTTTACGTAGCAGGTAGAAAAGCAAATAGACGACCAATAGGGCAGCCAAGTCAATTGGACACCCCCCACCCCTCCCCGACCCTCCATCCCATTCAACAAGGATGAATACACATAAAATCCTATGCTTTCAAATATTTGATCCTAATGATAGCTCTAACCTACATATAGCTGCTTTCCCAGTTTCCCCCTCCAGCAACCCCCCCCCCTCCCTTTTGCCCAACATTATGGTTCCACATATGGGTGGAGCCTGTAAAAGTTGGACAAGATCATTTTCTACACTGATGCATTTGAGATTAAGCAGTTCATCAATTTGGAATGACATCAAAACTTTGAAACGGTGAAAATAAGATGGTCAAAAATTAATATTAGACTGTTCATTAAATTCTCACACACATTATGGGGACCCTAATAGTTGAAAAAAAAAAAACCTTTGACATTACATTTAATATACATCACCTTAATCTATGCTGTTGGAAATGGTAAAAAAAATCTTTCTCAAACAATAGGAGAAAGCCATAACAGTGTACATCCCTATTTTCTCTATGATATATCAAATTGTATGAATACAGCACATGCAACAGCATATATATTCTGATTAGGGCTTTCCAATCATCCCCACCCCTCATTCCCACTCAACTAGTGAAATGACATCAAAACATTATTTATACATAATATCACATTATTAGGGCGTTATGGAGGTCTGACCCTGTATACGGTACCTGATTCCATAGTAACCCACACCACTTGCCACATGCAATGATCTAGATAGAGTGATAGTGTACAAACTGTAATTTTCAGGACATATCAAACTTTACGTAGCAGGTAGAAAAGCAAATAGACGACCAATAGGGCAGCCAAGTCAATTGGACACCCCCCACCCCTCCCCGACCCTCCATCCCATTCAACAAGGATGAATACACATAAAATCCTATGCTTTCAAATATTTGATCCTAATGATAGCTCTAACCTACATATAGCTGCTTTCCCAGTTTCCCCCTTCAGCAACCCCCCCCCCTCCCTTTTGCCCAACATTATGGTTCCACATATGGGTGGAGCCTGTAAAAGTTGGACAAGATCATTTTCTACACTGATGCATTTGAGATTAAGCAGTTCATCAATTTGGAATGACATCAAAACTTTGAAGCGGTGAAAATAAGATGGTCAAAAATTAATATTAGACTGTTCATTAATTCTCACACACATTGGGACCCTAATAGTTGAAAAAAAAAACCTTTGACATTACATTTAATATACATCACCTTAATCTATGCTGTTGGAAATGGTAAAAAAAATCTTTCTCAAACAATAGGAGAAAGCCATAACAGTGTACATGCATCCCTATTTTCTCTATGATATATCAAATTGTATGAATACAGCACATGCAACAGCATATATATTCTGATTAGGGCTTTCCAATCATCCCCACCCCTCATTCCCACTCAACTAGTGAAATGACATCAAAACATTATTTATACATAATATCACATTATTAGGGCGTTATGGAGGTCTGACCCTGTATACGGTACCTGATTCCATAGTAACTCACACCACTTGCCCCATGCAATGATCTAGATAGAGTGATAGTGTACAAACTGTAATTTTCATGACATATCAAACTTTACGTAGCAGGTAGAAAAGCAAATAGACGACCAATAGGGCAGCCAAGTCAATTGGACACCCCCACCCCTCCCCTACCCTCCATCCCATTCAACAAGGATGAATACACATAAAATCCTATGCTTTCAAATATTTGATCCTAATGATAGCTCAAACCTACATATAGCTGCTTTCCCAGTTTCCCCCTGCAGCAACCCCCTCCCTTTTGCCCAACATTATGGTTGCACATATGGTTGGAGCCTGTAAAAGTTGGACAAGATCATTTTCTACACTGATGCATTTGAGATTAAGCAGTTCATCAATTTGGAATGACATCAAAACTTTGAAACGGTGAAAATAAGATGGTCAAAAATTAATATTAGACTGTTCATTAAATTCTCACACACATTATGGGGACCCTAATAGTTGGAAAAAAAACCCTTCTACTTTACATTTAATATACATCACCTTAATCTATGCTGTTGGAAATGGTAACAAAAATCTTTCTCAAACAATAGGAGAAAGCCATAACAGTGTACATCCCTATTTTCTCTATGATATATCAAATTGTATGAATACAGCACATGCAACAGCATATATATTCTGATTAGGGCTTTCCAATCATCCCCACCCCTCATTCCCACTCAACTAGTGAAATGACATCAAAACATTATTTATACATAATATCACATTATTAGGGCGTTATGGAGGTCTGACCCTGTATACGGTACCTGATTCCATAGTAACCCACACCACTTGCCACATACAATGATCTAGATAGAGTGATAGTGTACAAACTGTAATTTTCAGGACATATCAAACTTAACGTAGCAGGTAGAAAAGCAAATAGACGACCAATAGGGCAGCCAAGTCAATTGGACACCCCCCACCCCTCCCCGACCCTCCATCCCATTCAACAAGGATGAATACACATAAAATCCTATGCTTTCAAATATTTGATCCTAAAGATAGCTCTAACCTACATATAGCTGCTTTCCCAGTTTCCCCCTCCAGCAATCCCCCCCCTCCCTTTTGCCCAACATTATGGTTCCACATATGGGTGGAGCCTGTAAAAGTTGGACAAGATCATTTTCTACACTGATGCATTTGAGATTAAGCAGTTCATCAATTTGGAATGACATCAAAACTTTGAAGCGGTGAAAATAAGATGGTCAAAAATTAATATTAGACTGTTCATTAAATTCTCACACACATTATGGGGACCCTAATAGTTGAGAAAAAAAACCTTCTACTTTACATTTAATATACATCACCTTAATCTATGCTGTTGGAAATGGTAAAAAAAATCTTTCTCAAACAATAGGAGAAAGCCATAACAGTGTACATCCCTATTTTCTCTATGATATATCAAATTGTATGAATACAGCACATGCAACAGCATATATATTCTGATTAGGGCTTTCCAATCATCCCCACCCCTCATTCCCACTCAACTAGTGGAATGACATCAAAACATTATTTATACATAATATCACATTATTAGGGCGTTATGGAGGTCTGACCCTGTATACGGTACCTGATTCCATAGTAACCTACACCTCTTGCCACATGCAATGATCTAGATAGAGTGATAGTGTACAAACTGTAATTTTCAGGACATATCAAACTTTACGTAGCAGGTAGAAAAGCAAATAGATGACCAATAGGGCAGCCAAGTCAATTGGACACCCCCCACCCCTCCCCTACCCTCCATCCCATTCAACAAGGATGAATACACATAAAATCCTATGCTTTCAAATATTTGATCCTAATGATAGCTCTAACCTACATATAGCTGCTTTCCCAGTTTCCCCCTTCAGCAACCCCCCCCCTCCCTTTTGCCCAACATTATGGGTCCACATATGGGTGGAGCCTGTAAAAGTTGGACAAGATCATTTTCTACACTGATGCATTTGAGATTAAGCAGTTCATCAATTTGGAATGACATCAAAACTTTGAAACGGTGAAAATAAGATGGTCAAAAATTAATATTAGACTGTTCAGTAATTCTCACACACATTGGGACCCTAATAGTTGAAAAAAAAAACCTTTGACATTACATCTAATATACATCACCTTAATCTATGCTGTTGGAAATGGTAAAAAAAATCTTTCTCAAACAATAGGAGAAAGCCATAACAGTGTACATCCCTATTTTCTCTATAATATATCAAATTGTATGAATACAGCACATGCAACAGCATGTATATTCTGATTAAGGCTTTCCAATAATCCCCACCCCTCATTCCCACTCAACTAGTGGAATGACATCAAAACATTATTTATACATAATATCACATTATTAGGGCGTTATGAGGGTCTGACCCTGTATACGGTACCGGTACTTGCTTCCATAGTAACCCACACCACTTGCCCCATGCAATGATCTAGATAGAGTGATAGTGTACAAACTGTAATTTTCAGGACATATCAAACTTTACGTAGCAGGTAGAAAAGCAAATAGACGACCAATAGGGCAGCCAAGTCAATTGGACACCCCCCACCCCTCCCCTACCCTCCATCCCATTCAACAAGGATGAATACACATAAAATCCTATGCTTTCAAATATTTGATCCTAATGATAGCTCTAACCTACATATAGCTGCTTTCCCAGTTTCCCCCTCCAGCAACCCCCCCCCCTCCCTTTTGCCCAACATTATGGTTCCACATATGGGTGGAGCCTGTAAAAGTTGGACAAGATCATTTTCTACACTGATGCATTTGAGATTAAGCAGTTCATCAATTTGGAATGACATCAAAACTTTGAAACGGTGAAAATAAGATGGTCAAAAATTAATATTAGACTGTTCAGTAATTCTCACACACATTGGGACCCTAATAGTTGAAAAAAAAAACCTTTGACATTACATCTAATATACATCACCTTAATCTATGCTGTTGGAAATGGTAAAAAAAATCTTTCTCAAACAATAGGAGAAAGCCATAACAGTGTACATCCCTATTTTCTCTATGATATATCAAATTGTATGAATACAGCACATGCAACAGCATATATATTCTGATTAGGGCTTTCCAATCATCCCCACCCCTCATTCCCACTCAACTAGTGGAATGACATCAAAACATTATTTATACATAATATCACATTATTAGGGCGTTATGAGGGTCTGACCCTGTATACGGTACCCGTGATTCCATAGTAACCCACACCACTTGCCCCATGCAATGATCTAGATAGAGTGATAGTGTACAAACTGTAATTTTCAGGACATATCAAACTTTACGTAGCAGGTAGAAAAGCAAATAGACGACCAATAGGGCAGCCAAGTCAATTGGACACCCCCACCCCTCCCCTACCCTCCATCCCATTCAACAAGGATGAATACACATAAAATCCTATGCTTTCAAATATTTGATCCTAATGATAGCTCTAACCTACATATAGCTGCTTTCCCAGTTTCCCCCTCCAGCAACCCCCCCCCCCTCCCTTTTGCCCAACATTATGGTTCCACATATGGGTGGAGCCTGTAAAAGTTGGACAAGATCATTTTCTACACTGATGCATTTGAGATTAAGCAGTTCATCAATTTGGAATGACATCAAAACTTTGAAACGGTGAAAATAAGATGGTCAAAAATTAATATTAGACTGTCATTAAATTCTCACACACATTATGGGGAATCTAATAGTTGGGAAAAAAAACCCTTCTACTTTACATTTAATATACATCACCTTAATCTATGCTGTTGGAAATGGTAAAAAAATCTTTCTCAAACAATAGGAGAAAGCCATAACAGTGTACATCCCTATTTTCTCTATGATATATCAAATTGTATGAATACAGCACATGCAACAGCATATATATTCTGATTAGGGCTTTCCATTCATCCCCACCCCTCATTCCCACTCAACTAGTGAAATGACATCAAAACATTATTTATACATAATATCACATTATTAGGACGTTATGAGGGTCTGACCCTGTATACGGTACCTGATTCCATAGTAACCCACACCACTTGCCACATTCAATGATCTAGATAGAGTGATAGTGTACAAACTGTAATTTTCAGGACATATCAAACTTAACGTAGCAGGTAGAAAAGCAAATAGACGACCAATAGGGCAGCCAAGTCAATTGGACACCCCCACCCCTCCCCTACCCTCCATCCCATTCAACAAGGATGAATACACATAAAATCCTATGCTTTCAAATATTTGATCCTAATGATAGCTCTAACCTACATATAGCTGCTTTCCCAGTTTCCCCCTCCAGCAACCCCCCCCCCCTCCCTTTTGACCAACATTATGGTTCCACATATGGGTGGAGCCTGTAAAAGTTGGACAAGATCATTTTCTACACTGATGCATTTGAGATTAAGTAGTTCATCAATTTGGTATGACATCAAAACTTTGAAACGGTGAAAATAAGATGGTCAAAAATTAATATTAGACTGTTCATTAATTCTCACACACATTGGGACCCTAATAGTTGAAAAAAAAACCCTTTGACATTACATTTAATATACATCACCTTAATCTATGCTGTTGGAAATGGTAAAAAAAATCTTTCTCAAACAATAGGAGAAAGCCATAACAGTGTACATGCATCCCTATTTTCTCTATAATATATCAAATTGTATGAATACATGCATGCAACAGCATATATATTCTGATTAGGGCTTTCCAATCATCCCCACCCCTCATTCCCACTCAACTAGTGAAATGACATCAAAACATTATTTATACATAATATCACATTATTAGGGCGTTATGGAGGTCTGACCCTGTATACGGTACCTGATTCCATAGTAACCCACACCACTTGCCACATACAATGATCTAGATAGAGTGATAGTGTACAAACTGTAATTTTCAGGACATATCAAACTTTCCGTAGCAGGTAGAAAAGCAAATAGGCGACCAATAGGGCAGCCAAGTCAATTGGACACCCCCACCCCTCCCCTACCCTCCATCCCATTCAACAAGGATGAATACACATAAAATCCTATGCTTTCAAATATTTGATCCTAATGATAGCTCTAACCTACATATAGCTGCTTTCCCAGTTTCCCCCTTTAGCAATCCCCCCCCCACCCTTTTGCCCAACATTATGGTTCCACATATGGGTGGAGCCTGTAAAAGTTGGACAAGATCATTTTCTACACTGATGCATTTGAGATTAAGCAGTTCATCAATTTGGAATGACATCAAAACTTTGAAACGGTGAAAATAAGATGGTCAAAAATTAATATTAGACTGTCATTAAATTCTCACACACATTATGGGGAATCTAATAGTTGGGAAAAAAAAACCTTCTACTTTACATTTAATATACATCACCTTAATCTATGCTGTTGGAAATGGTAAAAAAATCTTTCTCAAACAATAGGAGAAAGCCATAACAGTGTACATCCCTATTTTCTCTATGATATATCAAATTGTATGAATACAGCACATGCAACAGCATATATATTCTGATTAGGGCTTTCCATTCATCCCCACCCCTCATTCCCACTCAACTAGTGAAATGACATCAAAACATTATTTATACATAATATCACATTATTAGGACGTTATGAGGGTCTGACCCTGTATACGGTACCTGATTCCATAGTAACCCACACCACTTGCCACATTCAATGATCTAGATAGAGTGATAGTGTACAAACTGTAATTTTCAGGACATATCAAACTTAACGTAGCAGGTAGAAAAGCAAATAGACGACCAATAGGGCAGCCAAGTCAATTGGACACCCCCACCCCTCCCCTACCCTCCATCCCATTCAACAAGGATGAATACACATAAAATCCTATGCTTTCAAATATTTGATCCTAATGATAGCTCTAACCTACATATAGCTGCTTTCCCAGTTTCCCCCTCCAGCAACCCCCCCCCCCTCCCTTTTGACCAACATTATGGTTCCACATATGGGTGGAGCCTGTAAAAGTTGGACAAGATCATTTTCTACACTGATGCATTTGAGATTAAGTAGTTCATCAATTTGGTATGACATCAAAACTTTGAAACGGTGAAAATAAGATGGTCAAAAATTAATATTAGACTGTTCATTAATTCTCACACACATTGGGACCCTAATAGTTGAAAAAAAAACCCTTTGACATTACATTTAATATACATCACCTTAATCTATGCTGTTGGAAATGGTAAAAAAAATCTTTCTCAAACAATAGGAGAAAGCCATAACAGTGTACATGCATCCCTATTTTCTCTATAATATATCAAATTGTATGAATACATGCATGCAACAGCATATATATTCTGATTAGGGCTTTCCAATCATCCCCACCCCTCATTCCCACTCAACTAGTGAAATGACATCAAAACATTATTTATACATAATATCACATTATTAGGGCGTTATGGAGGTCTGACCCTGTATACGGTACCTGATTCCATAGTAACCCACACCACTTGCCACATACAATGATCTAGATAGAGTGATAGTGTACAAACTGTAATTTTCAGGACATATCAAACTTTACGTAGCAGGTAGAAAAGCAAATAGACGACCAATAGGGCAGCCAAGTCAATTGGACACCCCCCACCCCTCCCCGACCCTCCATCCCATTCAACAAGGATGAATAAACATAAAATCCTATGCTTTCAAATATTTGATCCTAATGATAGCTCTAACCTACATATAGCTGCTTTCCCAGTTTCCCCCTTTAGCAATCCCCCCCCCCCTCCCTTTTGCCCAACATTATGGTTCCACATATGGGTGGAGCCTGTAAAAGTTGGACAAGATCATTTTCTACACTGATGCATTTGAGATTAAGCAGTTCATCAATTTGGAATGACATCAAAACTTTGAAACGGTGAAAATAAGATGGTCAAAAATTAAAATTAGACTGTTCATTAATTCTTACACACATTGGGACCCTAATAGTTGAAAAAAAAAAACCTTTGACATTACATTTAATATACATCACCTTAATCTATGCTGTTGGAAATGGTAAAAAAAATCTTTCTCAAACAATAGGAGAAAGCCATAACAGTGTACATGCATCCCTATTTTCTCTATGATATATCAAATTGTATGAATACAGCACATGCAACAGCATATATATTCTGATTAGGGCTTTCCATTCATCCCCACCCCTCATTCCCACTCAACTAGTGAAATGACATCAAAACATTATTTATACATAATATCACATTATTAGGGCGTTATGAGGGTCTGACCCTGTATACGGTACCTGATTCCATAGTAACCCACACCACTTGCCACATGCAATGATCTAGATAGAGTGATAGTGTACAAACTGCTCTCTTAATTCGCAAGATTGACTTTTCACTCTTAAAGATTGAATTTTAAATCTTTGGCAGATTGATATTAGGGACCAATCGGCTTAGATTGACTTTCAATCTGTCTTAAGATTGAAAAAAAAATAGTCTTAAAAGATTGAAAGTCAGTGTTTTTTAAGATTAATATATCAATCTAATGGATTGGTTTTCTTAATCTAAATTCGATTGACTTTTAAATTTCAATCTAAAACGATTGTAACTATCAGTCAATTAGATTGATAAAAGTCATTCCATACGATTGACTCTTCGATCATAAAAACTGACTTTCAATCTGTTATAGATTGAAAAGGTAGAAATCTAATAGATTGACTTTAGAATCTAATTTAGAATGACTATTAGTCTAAAAATGTTTTTTATTTATATGATTGGGACTGTCAATCAATATGATCATGATTGTCACTCGTTTTGCAGTTTGTCTATGTTTAAAGCTTTCAACGTTACTTTTGTAAACATATATTGAAACAATTGGTTTTGTCACCCAATTAAATTATTCTCAAACAGAAGCTATAAACATAAGAGTATGTCCACTTAGTTTCGCTTGAGGAAAACACCAGAAACAGAAAAGACAGAATGTACTTTGTAGACGAATTATATTCATTTACTGATGCAGTGAAGAAAACAAAACATGCAGAACATGGGAAATACTGGAGTTCCATAATTTTAAACATTTTCAGGTGCTAAAGATGAAGGCTAAAATAAAACATAATTAAAACACTGGCATGCATTTACTGATGCAGTGATAAACAAAACATGGGAAATACTAGAGTTCCATAAGTTTAATCATTTTCATGTGCTAAAGATGAAGGCTTAATACTGGTGTTCCATAATTCTAAAGTTAAAGAATGAAGTTTGCAATAACATACTGAAGATTTTATCAGGTGTAAAAGGAAAATTTGAATAATTAGCCTTTCCTATAGATACAATAGGCAAATAAGAACCTGAATTGGATTAAAAAAACTGAGGCTATGTCCCTTTTGGTTAAAACAAAACAACCTGGTAAGAATACCGAGCTGAACTAAAATTATGCATGGTTGTTTTAAATGCTAAATCATATTTATATTTCATCAGTAAACACCATTTTAAGTCAATATCATTACTTGGGTGGTGCTCTTATTGCTGCACCAAGAGCTCGGACCTGTGGTTTTGCTGTTGCTGGAGGTAGTACTTCATAGTTCATTGCAGCAATAAATTCCCAAAATTGTTGCAAACTTGGAGAGTACTCCACATTAAAAACATTATGACACTTAAACAGTCTGTCTAAAGCATCCACCACATGAAGCCCTCCTGAAATTGCAATGCGGTCCAATATTACAAAGAACTGTTTCGGATCTTTTTCTGCACCAAGGGATAGCAACAATGGCTGCTTGAAACGATCTTCTTTCAACTTTGTTGCTTCTTCAACATCTGTTCCTTTCTGTGGATAACAAGCAGAAAAGAGTCATAACTGTAACACATGGTAATGCTCTCCTTTTATCCATTTTCTGAAATGAGGATGATTTCTGCAGTTGAGCTAACTCTTTAACGCTTAAGCTTGAAAAATATGTTCAACTGCTTTTAAAGTAGCATTTTGCGTTTGGTCGCCGTATTATACTTTTTTTGACATGTCCATCAAGTTTTTTACATATATCAATCACAAAAGAGCCAACTAAGATATTTATAAGATATTTGCAGATAATGAGAAAAGTGTCCACGACAAACTCGATATTTAAAATTAATCGCATACAGTTCCCCCAAACCTACTAGTTTGAATTCAACCAATCAGAGATATGCAGGTTTAGTGATGAGCCGTTGCTAAAAATAGATTCAAGACTTTGCGTTGGTACAACCAGGGAGTTGTAATGGAACTCCCTGGTACAACTGCCATATAGACTGTACACAAATCAAGCATGGTGTTGTATTATGGATTGGTCAATGACGTTCGTAGTGTATATTCATATTATCGGTGAGGTTTATTGGGATTCCAACGGATAATATCTTGGAGAAAAACACAGTTGAAAGTTGCAAAATTTTCAACTTTTATGCCACCATTTGAAGTAAGATTTAAATAGATGGGCTAGTTATGTATGTCGTTATGGCATAGTGGAGTCAGTGAGGTTGAGAAAAATCATAGAAAAGCACGCAAATTGTTTTATTGCACATGTAATTATGTATGCACAGTAACCGTAGAAGGTGTACCGTAACAGTGCAATAAATGTACTAGATAGTCTATACTATCCACACTTTTGCCATCTGTGGGCACTGTGCTTGATATTATGATATTATGCCGATATGGATTAGAATATTGAACTGACAAGAGAAGTCACAAGCCTTTACCAATTTTAATGAGCAGTATACTTCTTGCATATAAGTACAACATGATATGTACAAGCATTAAGCATCACTACACACTTAACCCTACTGTCCAGAGAATACACACTTTTTATATATATACTGCACATATGTACAGTTTCAGTCAAAACCACTATGACCAACCCACAGCTGCTGACCTTGTTCTGTGAACTGCTTGTAGTTCAAGGGTCCCATTAACCTTTGGGCAATAAGGTGTATCCTATGGCGCGAGAAAGCGGAATATATTACGTACAAATATATATCTCTAAAAAATATATATACAATTGAGTGAAATGCGCCCTGCACCACTGACGTAACAGTTTACCTGCCTTACAGATTTCAATAGGCACTTGCGGTAGATCGCAGGAAATTTGAGCTGTGCAAATGACTTTCACACGTTCGTTTCCTTTGCAAGGTTTGGCAAACTGCTTACGTAACACACCGGCTAACGTTCCAAACTAATAACCTTGAAATGTGAAGAAGTGAGCAGTTACTGTTAAGCCGGCTAGTTACGTACGGTACAGAAGGCTTCGCTGTCGAACGTACCGTAGTACAATCAGGGAGTTGTTATGGAATAATCCCTGGTACTATCATGTGCAATGTGATATCGCAAACCCACTAACTATGAACTGCATTAAGATTCTGAGCAAACGTGCGTTTTATGAATGGCCAGTGTAAAGAACAGGCTGGTCACTGCTGAAGTTACTGAACATCTCAGTCAGCACTTACAGAGCTCCGTACTTTGTACAGCATATATATTTTTCGCACAGAATATATTTTTCGTACAGAATATATTTTTCGCACAGAATAGGTCTTGAATATTAGAGAATATATATATTTTCTTTACACACAATAAAAATATATTTTTGCACAGAATATAATTTCTCCTGTAGAATATATATTTTTTCTGTCTCAGAATTTATATATTTTGCTAGAGAAAAATATTTTTCTGTCAGAGAATATATGTTTTGGTACTTTGTACAGCATATATATATTTTTCGACCAGAATATATTTTTTAGCACAGAATAGAATTTTGTTGCTAGAGAATATATATATTTTCCGTACACACAATAAAAATATATTTTTGCACAGAATATAATTTTTCCTGTAAAATATATTTTTTTTCTGTCTCAGAATTTATATATTTTGTTAGAGAAAAATATTTTTCTGTCAGAGAATATATATGTTTCTTAACAAGATATATATATATATATATATATATATATATATATATATATATATATATATATATATATATATATATATATATATTGAAAGAAAATATATATTTTTCTCTTAGAGAATATATATTTATATTATAAATGTTTTTGTGTCAGAGAATTTTTTTTTTTCAGAATATATGTCTAAAATGTATTTTTGAAGTAAACCATGTATATATTTTGCAAGTAAAGCATATATATTGTTGTACACAATATATTCCGCTTTCTCGCGCCATAGTATCCTCATGAGGGTTTCTCCTAGCTAGTAGTAACTGGAATGTGATTAATGATTTATCATTTGATGACTTTTTCTCCTATACAATTCTAGCGTGATATTATACTATTCTAGACTGTCACTGTGTGAAGAATTTTGTACACTCTGCACAAGGGATGTGGTGGAAAGGTATGAAGGAAACACAGCACTGTAGTGTTTAACAGTTGATTTTAGCACTAGCAAGGGCCAAGGCTAGGTCTAACGTTAGGCCTTGCCTGCCATAGGCCTAACAAATTTTCAATGTGAATATGGCGATGGTCTTTATCTCTCATGCTGCTAGACTACACAACCGAAGTTGAATGAATGTTTCAAATGTATCACGATAAAGCCTAGGCCTACTGTAATTGAATTAAATCGCATGCACATACGCATGTGATTTTCTCTGCAGTGCGTTAAACCTCATTTCGCCAAAAGTCACAATAGACCCTTGCCTAACTTTAAGTCTAATATAATTAAAGTAGGAAATGCAACAATAAAAGAAAAGGAAAATTGAAGATGGGCAGATACACAAATTAAAGGAGTAAATGAAAGCGTATAAAACAAGCATTTTGAAATACAGACAATAAGAAAAGCGTAACGTTAAGCCTAACGTTATCATAGGCTTAGTAGATCAGCAACTAAGCAGACTGAACAGCGAAATGCTAGGCTACATGATCGACAACTAGCTGAAAGGTGTTAAAAAGTCAAAAATACGAACCTTCTAGAATAGTGATTATCTCCTCCGTGAACTCTTTCTTCGCCAGAAAATTTCTTACGGTTCCTGCCATCTTTCTTGAAATGAGAAGGCTTCTTCGAAAGGTTTTAAGAAACTGAACTAAAATACACCGCTGTTTTGGCACAATCAGTCAATCAGTACTGTGTACTATCATATACGTTTCATGCAGTGCGTTGTGCAGAGCAGTATATAGAAGACCGGTATAATGTATTACGCTGTGTGTACGTACGCGGTGCAGCAGTGGGTATTTGGTTTTGCGAAATCTGATTGGACAATAGGCAGCGTTGGTATTTGTTTTGGCGTAATCTGATTGGATAAAAGTCAATCTTTACAAGACTGACTTTTATTTGCACCACGTGACTTGATTCTAGCGTTTTCATTGGATATATCTGTAAATCTAAAAAACGATTAAGTCAAGGATAAGACGTATTCAATCTATTAGCTTAGATTTCAGTTCATTTTCAATCAAATAGATTGAAAACTACTGTCAATCTTAGCTACCACTGACTTTGTCAATCTTACGAATTAAGAGAGTGTAATTTTCAGGACATATCAAACTTTACGTAGCAGGTAGAAAAGCAAATAGGCGACCAATAGGGCAGCCAAGTCAATTGGACACCCGAACCCCTCCCCTACCCTCCATCCCATTCAACAAGGATGAATACACATAAAATCCTATGCTTTCAAATATTTGATCCTAATGATAGCTCTAACCTACATATAGCTGCTTTCCCAGTTTCCCCCTCCAGCAACCCCCCCCCCCCCTCCCTTTTGCCCAACATTATGGTTCCACATATGGGTGGAGCCTGTAAAAGTTGGACAAGATCATTTTCTACACTGATGCATTTGAGATTAAGCAGTTCATCAATTTGGAATGACATCAAAACTTTGAAACGGTGAAAATAAGATGGTCAAAAATTAATATTAGACTGTTCATTAATTCTCACACACATTGGGACCCTAATAGTTGAAAAAAAAACCCTTTGACATTACATTTAATATACATCACCTTAATCTATGCTGTTGGAAATGGTAAAAAAAATCTTTCTCAAACAATAGGAGAAAGCCATAACAGTGTACATCCCTATTTTCTCTATAATATATCAAATTGTATGAATACAGCACATGCAACAGCATATATATTCTGATTAGGGCTTTCCAATCATCCCCACCCCTCATTCCCACTCAACTAGTGGAATGACATCAAAACATTATTTATACATAATATCACATTATTAGGGCGTTATGGAGGTCTGACCCTGTATACGGTACCTGATTCCATAGTAACCCACACCACTTGCCACATGCAATGATCTAGATAGAGTGATAGTGTACAAACTGTAATTTTCAGGACATATCAAACTTTACGTAGCAGGTAGAAAAGCAAATAGACGACCAATAGGGCAGCCAAGTCAATTGGACACCCCCACCCCTCCCCGACCCTCCATCCCATTCAACAAGGATGAATACACATAAAATCCTATGCTTTCAAATATTTGATCCTAATGATAGCTCTAACCTACATATAGCTGCTTTCCCAGTTTCCCCCTCCAGCAACCCCCCCCCCCCCTCCCTTTTGCCCAACATTATGGTTCCACATATGGGTGGAGCCTGTAAAAGTTGGACAAGATCATTTTCTACACTGATGCATTTGAGATTAAGCAGTTCACCAATTTGGAATGACATCAAAACTTTGAAACGGTGAAAATAAGATGGTCAAAAATTAATATTAGACTGTTCATTAATTCTCACACACATTGGGACCCTAATAGTTGAAAAAAAAAACCCTTTGACATTACATTTAATATACATCACCTTAATCTATGCTGTTGGAAATGGTAAAAAAAATCTTTCTCAAACAATAGGAGAAAGCCATAACAGTGTACATCCCTATTTTCTCTATAATATATCAAATTGTATGAATACAGCACATGCAACAGCATATATATTCTGATTAGGGCTTTCCAATCATCCCCACCCCTCATTCCCACTCAACTAGTGAAATGACATCAAAACATTATTCATACATAATATCACATTATTAGGGCGTTATGGAGGTCTGACCCTGTATACGGTACCTGATTCCATAGTAACCCACACCACTTGCCACATGCAATGATCTAGATAGAGTGATAGTGTACAAACTGTAATTTTCAGGACATATCAAACTTTACGTAGCAGGTAGAAAAGCAAATAGACGACCAATAGGGCAGCCAAGTCAATTGGACACCCCCCACCCCTCCCCGACCCTCCATCCCATTCAACAAGGATGAATACACATAAAATCCTATGCTTTCAAATATTTGATCCTAGTGATAGCTCTAACCTACATATAGCTGCTTTCCCAGTTTCCCCCTCCAGCAACCCCCCCCCCCCTTCCCTTTTGCCCAACATTATGGTTCCACATATGGGTGGAGCCTGTAAAAGTTGGACAAGATCATTTTCTACACTGATGCATTTGAGATAAAGCAGTTCATCAATTTGGAATGACATCAAAACTTTGAAACGGTGAAAATAAGATGGTCAAAAATTAATATTAGACTGTTCATTAAATTCTCACACACATTATGGGGACCCTAATAGTTGAAAAAAAAACCTTCTACTTTAAATTTAATATACATCACCTTAATCTATGCTGTTGGAAATGGTAAAAAAAATCTTTCTCAAACAATAGGAGAAAGCCATAACAGTGTACATCCCTATTTTCTCTATGATATATCAAATTGTATGAATACAGCACATGCAACAGCATATATATTCTGATTAGGGCTTTCCAATCATCCCCACCCCTCATTCCCACTCAACTAGTGAAATGACATCAAAACATTATTTATACATAATATCACATTATTAGGGCGTTATGGAGGTCTGACCCTGTATACGGTACCTGATTCCATAGTAACCCACACCACTTGCCACATACAATGATCTAGATAGAGTGATAGTGTACAAACTGTAATTTTCAGGACATATCAAACTTTACGTAGCAGGTAGAAAAGCAAATAGACGACCAATAGGGCAGCCAAGTCAATTGGACACCCCCCACCCCTCCCCGACCCTCCAATCATCCCCACCCCTCATTCCCACTCAACTAGTGAAATGACATCAAAACATTATTTATACATAATATCACATTATTAGGGCGTTATGGAGGTCTGACCCTGTATACGGTACCTGATTCCATAGTAACCCACACCACTTGCCACATGCAATGATCTAGATAGAGTGATAGTGTACAAACTGTAATTTTCAGGACATATCAAACTTTACGTAGCAGGTAGAAAAGCAAATAGACGACCAATAGGGCAGCCAAGTCAATTGGACACCCCCCACCCCTCCCCGACCCTCCATCCCATTCAACAAGGATGAATACACATAAAATACTATGCTTTCAAATATTTGATCCTAATGATAGCTCAAACCTACATATAGCTGCTTTCCCAGTTTCCCCCTCCAGCAACCCCCCCCCCCCTCTCCCTTTTGCCCAACATTATGGTTCCACATATGGGTGGAGCCTGTAAAAGTTGGACAAGATCATTTTCTACACTGATGCATTTGAGATTAAGCAGTTCATCAATTTGGAATGACATCAAAACTTTGAAACGGTGAAAATAAGATGGTCAAAAATTAATATTAGACTGTTCATTAATTCTCACACACATTGGAACCCTTGTAGTTGAAAAAAAAAACCTTTGACATTACATTTAATATACATCACCTTAATCTATGCTGTTGGAAATGGTAAAAAAAATCTTTCTCAAACAATAGGAGAAAGCCATAACAGTGTACATCCCTATTTTCTCTATGATATATCAAATTGTATGAATACAGCACATGCAACAGCATATATATTCTGATTAGGGCTTTCCAATCATCCCCACCCCTCATTCCGACTCAACTAGTGAAATGACATCAAAACATTATTTATACATAATATCACATTATTAGGGCGTTATGGAGGTCTGACCCTGTATACGGTACCTGATTCCATAGTAACCCACACCACTTGCCACATGCAATGATCTAGATAGAGTGATAGTGTACAAACTGTAATTTTCAGGACATATCAAACTTTACGTAGCAGGTACACTTCTACTTTACATTTAATATACATCACCTTAATCTATGCTGTTGGAAATGGTAAAAAAAATCTTTCTCAAACAATAGGAGAAAGCCATAACAGTGTACATCCCTATTTTCTCTATGATATATCAAATTGTATGAATACAGCACATGCAACGGCATATATATTCTGATTAGGGCTTTCCAATCATCCCCACCCCTCATTCCCACTCAACTAGTGAAATGACATCAAAACATTATTTATACATAATATCACATTATTAGGGCGTTATGGAGGTCTGACCCTGTATACGGTACCTGATTCCATAGTAACCCACACCACTTTCCACATGCAATGATCTAGATAGAGTGATAGTGTACAAACTGTAATTTTCAGGACATATCAAACTTTACGTAGCAGGTAGAAAAGCAAATAGATGACCAATAGGGCAGCCAAGTCAATTGGACACCCCCCACCCCTCCCCGACCCTCCATCCCATTCAACAAGGATGAATACACATAAAATCCTATGCTTTCAAATATTTGATCCTAATGATAGCTCTAACCTACATATAGCTGCTTTCCCAGTTTCCCCCTTCAGCAATCCCCCCCCCCCCCCTTTTGCCCAACATTATGGTTCCACATATGGGTGGAGCCTGTAAAAGTTGGACAAGATCATTTTCTACACTGATGCATTTGAGATTAAGCAGTTCATCAATTTGGAATGACATCAAAACTTTGAAACGGTGAAAATAAGATGGTCAAAAATTAACATTAGAATGTTCATTAAATTCTCACACACATTATGGGGACCCTAATAGTTGGATAAAAAAAACCTTCTACTTTACATTTAATATACATCACCTTAATCTATGCTGTTGGAAATGGTAAAAAAATCTTTCTCAAACAATAGGAGAAAGCCATAACAGTGTACATCCCTATTTTCTCTATGATATATCAAATTGTATGAATACAGCACATGCAACAGCATATATATTCTGATTAGGGCTTTCCAATCATCCCCACCCCTCATTCCCACTCAACTAGTGAAATGACATCAAAACATTATTTATACATAATATCACATTATTAGGGCGTTATGGAGGTCTGACCCTGTATACGGTACCTGATTCCATAGTAACCCACACCACTTGCCACATGCAATGATCTAGATAGAGTGATAGTGTACAAACTGTAATTTTCAGGACATATCAAACTTTACGTAGCAGGTAGAAAAGCAAATAGGCGACCAATAGGGCAGCCAAGTCAATTGGACACCCCCACCCCTCCCCTACCCTCCATCCCATTCAACAAGGATGAATACACATAAAATCCTATGCTTTCAAATATTTGATCCTAATGATAGCTCTAACCTACATATAGCTGCTTTCCCAGTTTCCCCCTTCAGCAATCCCCCCCCCCCTTTTGCCCAACATTATGGTTCCACATATGGGTGGAGCCTGTAAAAGTTGGACAAGATCATTTTCTACACTGATGTATTTGAGATTAAGCAGTTCATCAATTTGGAATGACATCAAAACTTTGAAACGGTGAAAATAAGATGGTCAAAAATTAATATTAGACTGTTCATTAATTCTCACACACATTGGGACCCTAATAGTTGAAAAAAAAAACCTTTGACATTACATCTAATATACATCACCTTAATCTATGCTGTTGGAAATGGTAAAAAAAAATCTTTCTCAAACAATAGGAGAAAGCCATAACAGTGTACATCCCTATTTTCTCTATGATATATCAAATTGTATGAATACAGCACATGCAACAGCATATATATTCTGATTAGGGCTTTCCAATCATCCCCACCCCTCATTCCCACTCAACTAGTGAAATGACATCAAAACATTATTTATACATAATATCACATTATTAGGGCGTTATGGAGGTCTGACCCTGTATACGGTACCTGATTCCATAGTAACCCACACCACTTGCCACATGCAATGATCTAGATAGAGTGATAGTGTACAAACTGTAATTTTCAGGACATATCAAACTTTACGTAGCAGGTAGAAAAGCAAATAGACGACCAATAGGGCAGCCAAGTCAATTGGACACCCCCCACCCCTCCCCGACCTTCCATCCCATTCAACAAGGATGAATACACATAAAATCCTATGCTTTCAAATATTTGATCCTAATGATAGCTCTAACCTACATATAGCTGCTTTCCCAGTTTCCCCCTTCAGCAATCCCCCCCCCCCTTTTGCCCAACATTATGGTTCCACATATGGGTGGAGCCTGTAAAAGTTGGACAAGATCATTTTCTACACTGATGCATTTGAGATTAAGCAGTTCATCAATTTGGAATGACATCAAAACTTTGAAACGGTGAAAATAAGATGGTCAAAAATTAACATTAGAATGTTCATTAAATTCTCACACACATTATGGGGACCCTAATAGTTGGAAAAAAAAACCTTCTACTTTACATTTAATATACATCACCTTAATCTATGCTGTTGGAAATGGTAAAAAAATCTTTCTCAAACAATAGGAGAAAGCCATAACAGTGTACATCCCTATTTTCTCTATGATATATCAAATTGTATGAATACAGCACATGCAACAGCATATATATTCTGATTAGGGCTTTCCAATCATCCCCACCCCTCATTCCCACTCAACTAGTGAAATGACATCAAAACATTATTTATACATAATATCACATTATTAGGGCGTTATGGAGGTCTGACCCTGTATACGGTACCTGATTCCATAGTAACCCACACCACTTGCCACATGCAATGATCTAGATAGAGTGATAGTGTACAAACTGTAATTTTCAGGACATATCAAACTTTACGTAGCAGGTAGAAAAGCAAATAGGCGACCAATAGGGCAGCCAAGTCAATTGGACACCCCCACCCCTCCCCTACCCTCCATCCCATTCAACAAGGATGAATACACATAAAATCCTATGCTTTCAAATATTTGATCCTAATGATAGCTCTAACCTACATATAGCTGCTTTCCCAGTTTCCCCCTTCAGCAATCCCCCCCCCCCTTTTGCCCAACATTATGGTTCCACATATGGGTGGAGCCTGTAAAAGTTGGACAAGGTCATTTTCTACACTGATGTATTTGAGATTAAGCAGTTCATCAATTTGGAATGACATCAAAACTTTGAAACGGTGAAAATAAGATGGTCAAAAATTAATATTAGACTGTTCATTAATTCTCACACACATTATGGGGACCCTAAATAGTTGAAAAAAAAAAACCTTTGACATTACATCTAATATACATCACCTTAATCTATGCTGTTGGAAATGGTAAAAAAAAATCTTTCTCAAACAATAGGAGAAAGCCATAACAGTGTACATCCCTATTTTCTCTATGATATATCAAATTGTATGAATACAGCACATGCAACAGCATATATATTCTGATTAGGGCTTTCCAATCATCCCCACCCCTCATTCCCACTCAACTAGTGAAATGACATCAAAACATTATTTATACATAATATCACATTATTAGGGCGTTATGGAGGTCTGACCCTGTATACGGTACCTGATTCCATAGTAACCCACACCACTTGCCACATGCAATGATCTAGATAGAGTGATAGTGTACAAACTGTAATTTTCAGGACATATCAAACTTTACGTAGCAGGTAGAAAAGCAAATAGACGACCAATAGGGCAGCCAAGTCAATTGGACACCCCCCACCCCTCCCCGACCTTCCATCCCATTCAACAAGGATGAATACACATAAAATCCTATGCTTTCAAATATTTGATCCTAATGATAGCTCTAACCTACATATAGCTGCTTTCCCAGTTTCCCCCTTCAGCAATCCCCCCCCCCTTTTGCCCAACATTATGGTTCCACATATGGGTGGAGCCTGTAAAAGTTGGACAAGATCATTTTCTACACTGATGCATTTGAGATTAAGCAGTTCATCAATTTGGAATGACATCAAAACTTTGAAACGGTGAAAATAAGATGGTCAAAAATTAACATTAGAATGTTCATTAAATTCTCACACACATTATGGGGACCCTAATAGTTGGAAAAAAACCCTTCTACTTTACATTTAATATACATCACCTTAATCTATGCTGTTGGAAATGGTAAAAAAATCTTTCTCAAACAATAGGAGAAAGCCATAACAGTGTACATCCCTATTTTCTCTATAATATATCAAATTGTATGAATACAGCACATGCAACAGCATATATATTCTGATTAGGGCTTTCCAATCATCCCCACCCCTCATTCCCACTCAACTAGTGGAATGACATCAAAACATTATTTATACATAATATCACATTATTAGGGCGTTATGAGGGTCTGACCCTGTATACGGTACCTGATTCCATAGTAACCCACACCACTTGCCCCATGCAATGATCTAGATAGAGTGATAGTGTACAAACTGTAATTTTCAGGACATATCAAACTTTACGTAGCAGGTAGAAAAGCAAATAGACGACCAATAGGGCAGCCAAGTCAATTGGACACCCCCCACCCCTCCCCTACCCTCCATTCCATTCAACAAGGATGAATACACATAAAATCCTATGCTTTCAAATATTTGATCCTAATGATAGCTCTAACCTACATATAGCTGCTTTCCCAGTTTCCCCCTCCAGCAACCCCCCCCCCCTCCCTTTTGCCCAACATTATGGTTCCACATATGGGTGGAGCCTGTAAAAGTTGGACAAGATCATTTTCTACACTGATGCATTTGAGATTAAGCAGTTCATCAATTTGGAATGACATCAAAACTTTGAAACGGTGAAAATAAGATGGTCAAAAATTAATATTAGACTGTTCAGTAATTCTCACACACATTGGGACCCTAATAGTTGAAAAAAAAAACCTTTGACATTACATCTAATATACATCACCTTAATCTATGCTGTTGGAAATGGTAAAAAAAATCTTTCTCAAACAATAGGAGAAAGCCATAACAGTGTACATCCCTATTTTCTCTATAATATATCAAATTGTATGAATACAGCACATGCAACAGCATATATATTCTGATTAGGGCTTTCCAATCATCCCCACCCCTCATTCCCACTCAACTAGTGGAATGACATCAAAACATTATTTATACATAATATCACATTATTAGGGCGTTATGAGGGTCTGACCCTGTATACGGTACCTGATTCCATAGTAACCCACACCACTTGCCCCATGCAATGATCTAGATAGAGTGATAGTGTACAAACTGTAATTTTCAGGACATATCAAACTTTACGTAGCAGGTAGAAAAGCAAATAGACGACCAATAGGGCAGCCAAGTCAATTGGACACCCCCACCCCTCCCCTACCCTCCATCCCATTCAACAAGGATGAATACACATAAAATCCTATGCTTTCAAATATTTGATCCTAATGATAGCTCTAACCTACATATAGCTGCTTTCCCAGTTTCCCCCTTCAGCAATCCCCCCCCCCCCCTTTTGCCCAACATTATGGTTCCACATATGGGTGGAGCCTGTAAAAGTTGGACAAGATCATTTTCTACACTGATGCATTTGAGATTAAGCAGTTCATCAATTTGGAATGACATCAAAACTTTGAAACGGTGAAAATAAGGTGGTCAAAAATTAATATTACACTGTCATTAAATTCTCACACACATTATGGGGACCCTAATAGTTGGAAAAAAAACCCTTCTACTTTACATTTAATATACATCACCTTAATCTATGCTGTTGGAAATGGTAAAAAAATCTTTCTCAAACAATAGGAGAAAGCCATAACAGTGTACATCCCTATTTTCTCTATGATATATCAAATTGTATGAATACAGCACATGCAACAGCATATATATTCTGATTAGGGCTTTCCAATCATCCCCACCCCTCATTCCCACTCAACTAGTGAAATGACATCAAAACATTATTTATACATAATATCACATTATTAGGGCGTTATGGAGGTCTGACCCTGTATACGGTACCTGATTCCATAGTAACCCACACCACTTGCCACATGCAATGATCTAGATAGAGTGATAGTGTACAAACTGTAATTTTCAGGACATATCAAACTTTACGTAGCAGGTAGAAAAGCAAATAGACGACCAATAGGGCAGCCAAGTCAATTGGACACCCCCCACCCCTCCCCGACCCTCCATCCCATTCAACAAGGATGAATACACATAAAATCCTATGCTTTCAAATATTTGATCCTAATGATAGCTCTAACCTACATATAGCTGCTTTCCCAGTTTCCCCCTTTAGCAATCCCCCACCCCCCTCCCTTTTGCCCAACATTATGGTTCCACATATGGGTGGAGCCTGTAAAAGTTGGACAAGATCATTTTCTACACTGATGCATTTGAGATTAAGCAGTTCATCAATTTGGAATGACATCAAAACTTTGAAACGGTGAAAATAAGATGGTCAAAAATTAATATTAGACTGTTCATTAATTCTCACACACATTGGGACCCTAATAGTTAAAAAAAAAAAAAAACCCTTTGACATTACATCTAATATACATCACCTTAATCTATGCTGTTGGAAATGGTAAAAAAATCTTTCTCAAACAATAGGAGAAAGCCATAACAGTGTACATCCCTATTTTCTCTATGATATATCAAATTGTATGAATACAGCACATGCAACAGCATATATATTCTGATTAGGGCTTTCCAATCATCCCCACCCCTCATTCCCACTCAACTAGTGGAATGACATCAAAACATTATTTATACATAATATCACATTATTAGGGCGTTATGAGGGTCTGACCCTGTATACGGTACCTGATTCCATAGTAACCCACACCACTTGCCCCATGCAATGATCTAGATAGAGTGATAGTGTACAAACTGTAATTTTCAGGACATATCAAACTTTACGTAGCAGGTAGAAAAGCAAATAGACGACCAATAGGGCAGCCAAGTCAATTGGACACCCCCACCCCTCCCCTACCCTCCATCCCATTCAACAAGGATGAATACACATAAAATCCTATGCTTTCAAATATTTGATCCTAATGATAGCTCTAACCTACATATAGCTGCTTTCCCAGTTTCCCCCTTCAGCAATCCCCCCCCCCTTTTGCCCAACATTATGGTTCCACATATGGGTGGAGCCTGTAAAAGTTGGACAAGATCATTTTCTACACTGATGCATTTGAGATTAAGCAGTTCATCAATTTGGAATGACATCAAAACTTTGAAACGGTGAAAATAAGATGGTCAAAAATTAATATTAGACTGTCATTAAATTCTCACACACATTATGGGGACCCTAATAGTTGGAAAAAAAAACCTTCTACTTTACATTTAATATACATCACCTTAATCTATGCTGTTGGAAATGGTAAAAAAATCTTTCTCAAACAATAGGAGAAAGCCATAACAGTGTACATCCCTATTTTCTCTATGATATATCAAATTGTATGAATACAGCACATGCAACAGCATATATATTCTGATTAGGGCTTTCCAATCATCCCCACCCCTCATTCCCACTCAACTAGTGGAATGACATCAAAACATTATTTATACATAATATCACATTATTAGGGCGTTATGAGGGTCTGACCCTGTATACGGTACCTGATTCCATAGTAACCCACACCACTTGCCCCATGCAATGATCTAGATAGAGTGATAGTGTACAAACTGTAATTTTCAGGACATATCAAACTTTACGTAGCAGGTAGAAAAGCAAATAGACGACCAATAGGGCAGCCAAGTCAATTGGACACCCCCACCCCTCCCCTACCCTCCATCCCATTCAACAAGGATGAATACACATAAAATCCTATGCTTTCAAATATTTGATCCTAATGATAGCTCTAACCTACATATAGCTGCTTTCCCAGTTTCCCCCTTCAGCAATCCCCCCCCCCCCTTTTGCCCAACATTATGGTTCCACATATGGGTGGAGCCTGTAAAAGTTGGACAAGATCATTTTCTACACTGATGCATTTGAGATTAAGCAGTTCATCAATTTGGAATGACATCAAAACTTTGAAACGGTGAAAATAAGATGGTCAAAAATTAATATTAGACTGTCATTAAATTCTCACACACATTATGGGGACCCTAATAGTTGGAAAAAAAAACCTTCTACTTTACATTTAATATACATCACCTTAATCTATGCTGTTGGAAATGGTAAAAAAAATCTTTCTCAAACAATAGGAGAAAGCCATAACAGTGTACATCCCTATTTTCTCTATAATATATCAAATTGTATGAATACAGCACATGCAACAGCATATATATTCTGATTAGGGCTTTCCAATCATCCCCACCCCTCATTCCCACACAACTAGTGGAATGACATCAAAACATTATTTATACATAATATCACATTATTAGGGCGTTATGAGGGTCTGACCCTGTATACGGTACCTGATTCCATAGTAACCCACACCACTTGCCCCATGCAGTGATAGTGTACAAACTGTAATTTTCAGGACATATCAAACTTTACGTAGCAGGTAGAAAAGCAAATAGACGACCAATAGGGCAGCCAAGTCAATTGGACACACCCCACCCCTCCCCGACCCTCCATCCCATTCAACAAGGATGAATACACATAAAATCCTATGCTTTCAAATATTTGATCCTAATGATAGCTCTAACCTACATATAGCTGCTTTCCCAGTTTCCCCCTTCAGCAATACCCCCCCCCCCCTTTTGCCCAACATTATGGTTCCACATATGGGTGGAGCCTGTAAAAGTTGGACAAGATCATTTTCTACACTGATGCATTTGAGATTAAGCAGTTCATCAATTTGGAATGACATCAAAACTTTGAAACGGTGAAAATAAGATGGTCAAAAATTAATATTAGAATGTTCATTAAATTCTCACACACATTATGGGGACCCTAATAGTTGGAAAAAAAAACCTTCTACTTTACATTTAATATACATCACCTTAATCTATGCTGTTGGAAATGGTAAAAAAAATCTTTCTCAAACAATAGGAGAAAGCCATAACAGTGTACATCCCTATTTTCTCTATGATATATCAAATTGTATGAATACAGCACATGCAACAGCATATATATTCTGATTAGGGCTTTCCAATCATCCCCACCCCTCATTCCCACTCAACTAGTGAAATGACATCAAAACATTATTTATACATAATATCACAGTATTAGGGCGTTATGGAGGTCTGACCCTGTATACGGTACCTGATTCCATAGTAATTCACACCACTTGCCACATGCAATGATCTAGATAGAGTGATAGTGTACAAACTGTAATTTTCAGGACATATCAAACTTTACGTAGCAGGTAGAAAAGCAAATAGACGACCAATAGGGCAGCCAAGTCAATTGGACACCCCCCACCCCTCCCCGACCCTCCATCCCATTCAACAAGGATGAATACACATAAAATCCTATGCTTTCAAATATTTGATCCTAATGATAGCTCTAACCTACATATAGCTGCTTTCCCAGTTTCCCCCTCCAGCACCCCCCCCCCTCCCTTTTGCCCAACATTATGGTTCCACATATGGGTGGAGCCTGTAAAAGTTGGACAAGATCATTTTCTACACTGATGCATTTGAGATTAAGCAGTTCATCAATTTGGAATGACATCAAAACTTTGAAACGGTGAAAATAAGATGGTCAAAAATTAATATTAGACTGTTCATTAATTCTCACACACATTGGGACCCTAATAGTTAAAAAAAAAAAAAAAACCTTTGACATTACATCTAATATACATCACCTTAATCTATGCTGTTGGAAATGGTAAAAAAATCTTTCTCAAACAATAGGAGAAAGCCATAACAGTGTACATCCCTATTTTCTCTATGATATATCAAATTGTATGAATACAGCACATGCAACAGCATATATATTCTGATTAGGGCTTTCCAATCATCCCCACCCCTCATTCCCACTCAACTAGTGAAATGACATCAAAACATTATTTATACATAATATCACATTATTAGGGCGTTATGGAGGTCTGACCCTGTATACGGTACCTGATTCCATAGTAACCCACACCACTTGCCACATGCAATGATCTAGATAGAGTGATAGTGTACAAACTGTAATTTTCAGGACATATCAAACTTTACGTAGCAGGTAGAAAAGCAAATAGACGACCAATAGGGCAGCCAAGTCAATTGGACACCCCCCACCCCTCCCCGACCCTCCATCCCATTCAACAAGGATGAATACACATAAAATCCTATGCTTTCAAATATTTGATCCTAATGATAGCTCTAACCTACATATAGCTGCTTTCCCAGTTTCCCCCTTTAGCAATCCCCCACCCCCCTCCCTTTTGCCCAACATTATGGTTCCACATATGGGTGGAGCCTGTAAAAGTTGGACAAGATCATTTTCTACACTGATGCATTTGAGATTAAGCAGTTCATCAATTTGGAATGACATCAAAACTTTGAAACGGTGAAAATAAGATGGTCAAAAATTAATATTAGACTGTTCATTAATTCTCACACACATTGGGACCCTAATAGTTAAAAAAAAAAAAAAACCCTTTGACATTACATCTAATATACATCACCTTAATCTATGCTGTTGGAAATGGTAAAAAAATCTTTCTCAAACAATAGGAGAAAGCCATAACAGTGTACATCCCTATTTTCTCTATGATATATCAAATTGTATGAATACAGCACATGCAACAGCATATATATTCTGATTAGGGCTTTCCAATCATCCCCACCCCTCATTCCCACTCAACTAGTGGAATGACATCAAAACATTATTTATACATAATATCACATTATTAGGGCGTTATGAGGGTCTGACCCTGTATACGGTACCTGATTCCATAGTAACCCACACCACTTGCCCCATGCAATGATCTAGATAGAGTGATAGTGTACAAACTGTAATTTTCAGGACATATCAAACTTTACGTAGCAGGTAGAAAAGCAAATAGACGACCAATAGGGCAGCCAAGTCAATTGGACACCCCCACCCCTCCCCTACCCTCCATCCCATTCAACAAGGATGAATACACATAAAATCCTATGCTTTCAAATATTTGATCCTAATGATAGCTCTAACCTACATATAGCTGCTTTCCCAGTTTCCCCCTTCAGCAATCCCCCCCCCCTTTTGCCCAACATTATGGTTCCACATATGGGTGGAGCCTGTAAAAGTTGGACAAGATCATTTTCTACACTGATGCATTTGAGATTAAGCAGTTCATCAATTTGGAATGACATCAAAACTTTGAAACGGTGAAAATAAGATGGTCAAAAATTAATATTAGACTGTCATTAAATTCTCACACACATTATGGGGACCCTAATAGTTGGAAAAAAAAACCTTCTACTTTACATTTAATATACATCACCTTAATCTATGCTGTTGGAAATGGTAAAAAAATCTTTCTCAAACAATAGGAGAAAGCCATAACAGTGTACATCCCTATTTTCTCTATGATATATCAAATTGTATGAATACAGCACATGCAACAGCATATATATTCTGATTAGGGCTTTCCAATCATCCCCACCCCTCATTCCCACTCAACTAGTGAAATGACATCAAAACATTATTTATACATAATATCACATTATTAGGGCGTTATGGAGGTCTGACCCTGTATACGGTACCTGATTCCATAGTAACCCACACCACTTGCCACATGCAATGATCTAGATAGAGTGATAGTGTACAAACTGTAATTTTCAGGACATATCAAACTTTACGTAGCAGGTAGAAAAGCAAATAGACGACCAATAGGGCAGCCAAGTCAATTGGACACCCCCCACCCCTCCCCTACCCTCCATCCCATTCAACAAGGATGAATACACATAAAATCCTATGCTTTCAAATATTTGATCCTAATGATAGCTCTAACCTACATATAGCTGCTTTCCCAGTTTCCCCCTTTAGCAATCCCCCACCCCCCTCCCTTTTGCCCAACATTATGGTTCCACATATGGGTGGAGCCTGTAAAAGTTGGACAAGATCATTTTCTACACTGATGCATTTGAGATTAAGCAGTTCATCAATTTGGAATGACATCAAAACTTTGAAACGGTGAAAATAAGATGGTCAAAAATTAATATTAGACTGTTCATTAATTCTCACACACATTGGGACCCTAATAGTTAAAAAAAAAAAAAAACCCTTTGACATTACATCTAATATACATCACCTTAATCTATGCTGTTGGAAATGGTAAAAAAATCTTTCTCAAACAATAGGAGAAAGCCATAACAGTGTACATCCCTATTTTCTCTATGATATATCAAATTGTATGAATACAGCACATGCAACAGCATATATATTCTGATTAGGGCTTTCCAATCATCCCCACCCCTCATTCCCACTCAACTAGTGGAATGACATCAAAACATTATTTATACATAATATCACATTATTAGGGCGTTATGAGGGTCTGACCCTGTATACGGTACCTGATTCCATAGTAACCCACACCACTTGCCCCATGCAATGATCTAGATAGAGTGATAGTGTACAAACTGTAATTTTCAGGACATATCAAACTTTACGTAGCAGGTAGAAAAGCAAATAGACGACCAATAGGGCAGCCAAGTCAATTGGACACCCCCACCCCTCCCCTACCCTCCATCCCATTCAACAAGGATGAATACACATAAAATCCTATGCTTTCAAATATTTGATCCTAATGATAGCTCTAACCTACATATAGCTGCTTTCCCAGTTTCCCCCTTCAGCAATCCCCCCCCCCTTTTGCCCAACATTATGGTTCCACATATGGGTGGAGCCTGTAAAAGTTGGACAAGATCATTTTCTACACTGATGCATTTGAGATTAAGCAGTTCATCAATTTGGAATGACATCAAAACTTTGAAACGGTGAAAATAAGATGGTCAAAAATTAATATTAGACTGTCATTAAATTCTCACACACATTATGGGGACCCTAATAGTTGGAAAAAAAAACCTTCTACTTTACATTTAATATACATCACCTTAATCTATGCTGTTGGAAATGGTAAAAAAATCTTTCTCAAACAATAGGAGAAAGCCATAACAGTGTACATCCCTATTTTCTCTATGATATATCAAATTGTATGAATACAGCACATGCAACAGCATATATATTCTGATTAGGGCTTTCCAATCATCCCCACCCCTCATTCCCACTCAACTAGTGAAATGACATCAAAACATTATTTATACATAATATCACATTATTAGGGCGTTATGGAGGTCTGACCCTGTATACGGTACCTGATTCCATAGTAACCCACACCACTTGCCACATGCAATGATCTAGATAGAGTGATAGTGTACAAACTGTAATTTTCAGGACATATCAAACTTTACGTAGCAGGTAGAAAAGCAAATAGACGACCAATAGGGCAGCCAAGTCAATTGGACACCCCCCACCCCTCCCCGACCCTCCATCCCATTCAACAAGGATGAATACACATAAAATCCTATGCTTTCAAATATTTGATCCTAATGATAGCTCTAACCTACATATAGCTGCTTTCCCAGTTTCCCCCTTTAGCAATCCCCCACCCCCCTCCCTTTTGCCCAACATTATGGTTCCACATATGGGTGGAGCCTGTAAAAGTTGGACAAGATCATTTTCTACACTGATGCATTTGAGATTAAGCAGTTCATCAATTTGGAATGACATCAAAACTTTGAAACGGTGAAAATAAGATGGTCAAAAATTAATATTAGACTGTTCATTAATTCTCACACACATTGGGACCCTAATAGTTAAAAAAAAAAAAAAACCCTTTGACATTACATCTAATATACATCACCTTAATCTATGCTGTTGGAAATGGTAAAAAAAATCTTTCTCAAACAATAGGAGAAAGCCATAACAGTGTACATCCCTATTTTCTCTATAATATATCAAATTGTATGAATACAGCACATGCAACAGCATATATATTCTGATTAGGGCTTTCCAATCATCCCCACCCCTCATTCCCACACAACTAGTGGAATGACATCAAAACATTATTTATACATAATATCACATTATTAGGGCGTTATGAGGGTCTGACCCTGTATACGGTACCTGATTCCATAGTAACCCACACCACTTGCCCCATGCAATGATCTAGATAGAGTGATAGTGTACAAACTGTAATTTTCAGGACATATCAAACTTTACGTAGCAGGTAGAAAAGCAAATAGACGACCAATAGGGCAGCCAAGTCAATTGGACACACCCCACCCCTCCCCGACCCTCCATCCCATTCAACAAGGATGAATACACATAAAATCCTATGCTTTCAAATATTTGATCCTAATGATAGCTCTAACCTACATATAGCTGCTTTCCCAGTTTCCCCCTTCAGCAATCCCCCCCCCCCCCTTTTGCCCAACATTATGGTTCCACATATGGGTGGAGCCTGTAAAAGTTGGACAAGATCATTTTCTACACTGATGCATTTGAGATTAAGCAGTTCATCAATTTGGAATGACATCAAAACTTTGAAACGGTGAAAATAAGATGGTCAAAAATTAATATTAGAATGTTCATTAAATTCTCACACACATTATGGGGACCCTAATAGTTGGAAAAAAAACCCTTCTACTTTACATTTAATATACATCACCTTAATCTATGCTGTTGGAAATGGTAAAAAAAATCTTTCTCAAACAATAGGAGAAAGCCATAACAGTGTACATCCCTATTTTCTCTATGATATATCAAATTGTATGAATACAGCACATGCAACAGCATATATATTCTGATTAGGGCTTTCCAATCATCCCCACCCCTCATTCCCACTCAACTAGTGAAATGACATCAAAACATTATTTATACATAATATCACAGTATTAGGGCGTTATGGAGGTCTGACCCTGTATACGGTACCTGATTCCATAGTAATTCACACCACTTGCCACATGCAATGATCTAGATAGAGTGATAGTGTACAAACTGTAATTTTCAGGACATATCAAACTTTACGTAGCAGGTAGAAAAGCAAATAGACGACCAATAGGGCAGCCAAGTCAATTGGACACCCCCCACCCCTCCCCGACCCTCCATCCCATTCAACAAGGATGAATACACATAAAATCCTATGCTTTCAAATATTTGATCCTAATGATAGCTCTAACCTACATATAGCTGCTTTCCCAGTTTCCCCCTCCAGCAACCCCCCCCCTCCCTTTTGCCCAACATTATGGTTCCACATATGGGTGGAGCCTGTAAAAGTTGGACAAGATCATTTTCTACACTGATGCATTTGAGATTAAGCAGTTCATCAATTTGGAATGACATCAAAACTTTGAAACGGTGAAAATAAGATGGTCAAAAATTAATATTAGACTGTTCATTAATTCTCACACACATTGGGACCCTAATAGTTAAAAAAAAAAAAAAAACCCTTTGACATTACATCTAATATACATCACCTTAATCTATGCTGTTGGAAATGGTAAAAAAATCTTTCTCAAACAATAGGAGAAAGCCATAACAGTGTACATCCCTATTTTCTCTATGATATATCAAATTGTATGAATACAGCACATGCAACAGCATATATATTCTGATTAGGGCTTTCCAATCATCCCCACCCCTCATTCCCACTCAACTAGTGAAATGACATCAAAACATTATTTATACATAATATCACATTATTAGGGCGTTATGGAGGTCTGACCCTGTATACGGTACCTGATTCCATAGTAACCCACACCACTTGCCACATGCAATGATCTAGATAGAGTGATAGTGTACAAACTGTAATTTTCAGGACATATCAAACTTTACGTAGCAGGTAGAAAAGCAAATAGACGACCAATAGGGCAGCCAAGTCAATTGGACACCCCCCACCCCTCCCCGACCCTCCATCCCATTCAACAAGGATGAATACACATAAAATCCTATGCTTTCAAATATTTGATCCTAATGATAGCTCTAACCTACATATAGCTGCTTTCCCAGTTTCCCCCTTTAGCAATCCCCCACCCCCCTCCCTTTTGCCCAACATTATGGTTCCACATATGGGTGGAGCCTGTAAAAGTTGGACAAGATCATTTTCTACACTGATGCATTTGAGATTAAGCAGTTCATCAATTTGGAATGACATCAAAACTTTGAAACGGTGAAAATAAGATGGTCAAAAATTAATATTAGACTGTTCATTAATTCTCACACACATTGGGACCCTAATAGTTAAAAAAAAAAAAAAACCCTTTGACATTACATCTAATATACATCACCTTAATCTATGCTGTTGGAAATGGTAAAAAAATCTTTCTCAAACAATAGGAGAAAGCCATAACAGTGTACATCCCTATTTTCTCTATGATATATCAAATTGTATGAATACAGCACATGCAACAGCATATATATTCTGATTAGGGCTTTCCAATCATCCCCACCCCTCATTCCCACTCAACTAGTGAAATGACATCAAAACATTATTTATACATAATATCACATTATTAGGGCGTTATGGGGGTCTGACCCTGTATACGGTACCTGATTCCATAGTAACCCACACCACTTGCCACATGCAATGATCTAGATAGAGTGATAGTGTACAAACTGTAATTTTCAGGACATATCAAACTTTACGTAGCAGGTAGAAAAGCAAATAGACGACCAATAGGGCAGCCAAGTCAATTGGACACCCCCACCCCTCCCCTACCCTCCATCTCATTCAACAAGGATGAATACACATAAAATCCTATGCTTTCAAATATTTGATCCTAATGATAGCTCTAACCTACATATAGCTGCTTTCCCAGTTTCCCCCTTCAGCAATCCCCCCCCCCCCCTTTTGCCCAACATTATGGTTCCACATATGGGTGGAGCCTGTAAAAGTTGGACAAGATCATTTTCTACACTGATGCATTTGAGATTAAGCAGTTCATCAATTTGGAATGACATCAAAACTTTGAAACGGTGAAAATAAGATGGTCAAAAATTAATATTAGACTGTCATTAAATTCTCACACACATTATGGGGACCCTAATAGTTGGAAAAAAAAACCTTCTACTTTACATTTAATATACATCACCTTAATCTATGCTGTTGGAAATGGTAAAAAAATCTTTCTCAAACAATAGGAGAAAGCCATAACAGTGTACATCCCTATTTTCTCTATGATATATCAAATTGTATGAATACAGCACATGCAACAGCATATATATTCTGATTAGGGCTTTCCAATCATCCCCACCCCTCATTCCCACTCAACTAGTGAAATGACATCAAAACATTATTTATACATAATATCACATTATTAGGGCGTTATGGAGGTCTGACCCTGTATACGGTACCTGATTCCATAGTAACCCACACCACTTGCCACATGCAATGATCTAGATAGAGTGATAGTGTACAAACTGTAATTTTCAGGACATATCAAACTTTACGTAGCAGGTAGAAAAGCAAATAGACGACCAATAGGGCAGCCAAGTCAATTGGACACCCCCCACCCCTCCCCGACCCTCCATCCCATTCAACAAGGATGAATACACATAAAATCCTATGCTTTCAAATATTTGATCCTAATGATAGCTCTAACCTACATATAGCTGCTTTCCCAGTTTCCCCCTTTAGCAATCCCCCACCCCCCTCCCTTTTGCCCAACATTATGGTTCCACATATGGGTGGAGCCTGTAAAAGTTGGACAAGATCATTTTCTACACTGATGCATTTGAGATTAAGCAGTTCATCAATTTGGAATGACATCAAAACTTTGAAACGGTGAAAATAAGATGGTCAAAAATTAATATTAGACTGTTCATTAATTCTCACACACATTGGGACCCTAATAGTTAAAAAAAAAAAAAAACCCTTTGACATTACATCTAATATACATCACCTTAATCTATGCTGTTGGAAATGGTAAAAAAAATCTTTCTCAAACAATAGGAGAAAGCCATAACAGTGTACATCCCTATTTTCTCTATAATATATCAAATTGTATGAATACAGCACATGCAACAGCATATATATTCTGATTAGGGCTTTCCAATCATCCCCACCCCTCATTCCCACACAACTAGTGGAATGACATCAAAACATTATTTATACATAATATCACATTATTAGGGCGTTATGAGGGTCTGACCCTGTATACGGTACCTGATTCCATAGTAACCCACACCACTTGCCCCATGCAATGATCTAGATAGAGTGATAGTGTACAAACTGTAATTTTCAGGACATATCAAACTTTACGTAGCAGGTAGAAAAGCAAATAGACGACCAATAGGGCAGCCAAGTCAATTGGACACACCCCACCCCTCCCCGACCCTCCATCCCATTCAACAAGGATGAATACACATAAAATCCTATGCTTTCAAATATTTGATCCTAATGATAGCTCTAACCTACATATAGCTGCTTTCCCAGTTTCCCCCTTCAGCAATCCCCCCCCCCCTTTTGCCCAACATTATGGTTCCACATATGGGTGGAGCCTGTAAAAGTTGGACAAGATCATTTTCTACACTGATGCATTTGAGATTAAGCAGTTCATCAATTTGGAATGACATCAAAACTTTGAAACGGTGAAAATAAGATGGTCAAAAATTAATATTAGAATGTTCATTAAATTCTCACACACATTATGGGGACCCTAATAGTTGGAAAAAAAACCCTTCTACTTTACATTTAATATACATCACCTTAATCTATGCTGTTGGAAATGGTAAAAAAAATCTTTCTCAAACAATAGGAGAAAGCCATAACAGTGTACATCCCTATTTTCTCTATGATATATCAAATTGTATGAATACAGCACATGCAACAGCATATATATTCTGATTAGGGCTTTCCAATCATCCCCACCCCTCATTCCCACTCAACTAGTGAAATGACATCAAAACATTATTTATACATAATATCACAGTATTAGGGCGTTATGGAGGTCTGACCCTGTATACGGTACCTGATTCCATAGTAATTCACACCACTTGCCACATGCAGTGATCTAGATAGAGTGATAGTGTACAAACTGTAATTTTCAGGACATATCAAACTTTACGTAGCAGGTAGAAAAGCAAATAGACGACCAATAGGGCAGCCAAGTCAATTGGACACCCCCCACCCCTCCCCGACCCTCCATCCCATTCAACAAGGATGAATACACATAAAATCCTATGCTTTCAAATATTTGATCCTAATGATAGCTCTAACCTACATATAGCTGCTTTCCCAGTTTCCCCCTCCAGCAACCCCCCCCCCCTCCCTTTTGCCCAACATTATGGTTCCACATATGGGTGGAGCCTGTAAAAGTTGGACAAGATCATTTTCTACACTGATGCATTTGAGATTAAGCAGTTCATCAATTTGGAATGACATCAAAACTTTGAAACGGTGAAAATAAGATGGTCAAAAATTAATATTAGACTGTTCATTAATTCTCACACACATTGGGACCCTAATAGTTAAAAAAAAAAAAAAACCCTTTGACATTACATCTAATATACATCACCTTAATCTATGCTGTTGGAAATGGTAAAAAAATCTTTCTCAAACAATAGGAGAAAGCCATAACAGTGTACATCCCTATTTTCTCTATGATATATCAAATTGTATGAATACAGCACATGCAACAGCATATATATTCTGATTAGGGCTTTCCAATCATCCCCACCCCTCATTCCCACTCAACTAGTGGAATGACATCAAAACATTATTTATACATAATATCACATTATTAGGGCGTTATGAGGGTCTGACCCTGTATACGGTACCTGATTCCATAGTAACCCACACCACTTGCCCCATGCAATGATCTAGATAGAGTGATAGTGTACAAACTGTAATTTTCAGGACATATCAAACTTTACGTAGCAGGTAGAAAAGCAAATAGACGACCAATAGGGCAGCCAAGTCAATTGGACACCCCCACCCCTCCCCTACCCTCCATCCCATTCAACAAGGATGAATACACATAAAATCCTATGCTTTCAAATATTTGATCCTAATGATAGCTCTAACCTACATATAGCTGCTTTCCCAGTTTCCCCCTTCAGCAATCCCCCCCCCCCTTTTGCCCAACATTATGGTTCCACATATGGGTGGAGCCTGTAAAAGTTGGACAAGATCATTTTCTACACTGATGCATTTGAGATTAAGCAGTTCATCAATTTGGAATGACATCAAAACTTTGAAACGGTGAAAATAAGATGGTCAAAAATTAATATTAGACTGTCATTAAATTCTCACACACATTATGGGGACCCTAATAGTTGGAAAAAAAAACCTTCTACTTTACATTTAATATACATCACCTTAATCTATGCTGTTGGAAATGGTAAAAAAATCTTTCTCAAACAATAGGAGAAAGCCATAACAGTGTACATCCCTATTTTCTCTATGATATATCAAATTGTATGAATACAGCACATGCAACAGCATATATATTCTGATTAGGGCTTTCCAATCATCCCCACCCCTCATTCCCACTCAACTAGTGAAATGACATCAAAACATTATTTATACATAATATCACATTATTAGGGCGTTATGGAGGTCTGACCCTGTATACGGTACCTGATTCCATAGTAACCCACACCACTTGCCACATGCAATGATCTAGATAGAGTGATAGTGTACAAACTGTAATTTTCAGGACATATCAAACTTTACGTAGCAGGTAGAAAAGCAAATAGACGACCAATAGGGCAGCCAAGTCAATTGGACACCCCCCACCCCTCCCCGACCCTCCATCCCATTCAACAAGGATGAATACACATAAAATCCTATGCTTTCAAATATTTGATCCTAATGATAGCTCTAACCTACATATAGCTGCTTTCCCAGTTTCCCCCTTTAGCAATCCCCCACCCCCCTCCCTTTTGCCCAACATTATGGTTCCACATATGGGTGGAGCCTGTAAAAGTTGGACAAGATCATTTTCTACACTGATGCATTTGAGATTAAGCAGTTCATCAATTTGGAATGACATCAAAACTTTGAAACGGTGAAAATAAGATGGTCAAAAATTAATATTAGACTGTTCATTAATTCTCACACACATTGGGACCCTAATAGTTAAAAAAAAAAAAAAACCCTTTGACATTACATCTAATATACATCACCTTAATCTATGCTGTTGGAAATGGTAAAAAAATCTTTCTCAAACAATAGGAGAAAGCCATAACAGTGTACATCCCTATTTTCTCTATGATATATCAAATTGTATGAATACAGCACATGCAACAGCATATATATTCTGATTAGGGCTTTCCAATCATCCCCACCCCTCATTCCCACTCAACTAGTGGAATGACATCAAAACATTATTTATACATAATATCACATTATTAGGGCGTTATGAGGGTCTGACCCTGTATACGGTACCTGATTCCATAGTAACCCACACCACTTGCCCCATGCAATGATCTAGATAGAGTGATAGTGTACAAACTGTAATTTTCAGGACATATCAAACTTTACGTAGCAGGTAGAAAAGCAAATAGACGACCAATAGGGCAGCCAAGTCAATTGGACACCCCCACCCCTCCCCTACCCTCCATCCCATTCAACAAGGATGAATACACATAAAATCCTATGCTTTCAAATATTTGATCCTAATGATAGCTCTAACCTACATATAGCTGCTTTCCCAGTTTCCCCCTTCAGCAATCCCCCCCCCCCCCTTTTGCCCAACATTATGGTTCCACATATGGGTGGAGCCTGTAAAAGTTGGACAAGATCATTTTCTACACTGATGCATTTGAGATTAAGCAGTTCATCAATTTGGAATGACATCAAAACTTTGAAACGGTGAAAATAAGATGGTCAAAAATTAATATTAGACTGTCATTAAATTCTCACACACATTATGGGGACCCTAATAGTTGGAAAAAAAAAACCTTCTACTTTACATTTAATATACATCACCTTAATCTATGCTGTTGGAAATGGTAAAAAAATCTTTCTCAAACAATAGGAGAAAGCCATAACAGTGTACATCCCTATTTTCTCTATGATATATCAAATTGTATGAATACAGCACATGCAACAGCATATATATTCTGATTAGGGCTTTCCAATCATCCCCACCCCTCATTCCCACTCAACTAGTGAAATGACATCAAAACATTATTTATACATAATATCACATTATTAGGGCGTTATGGAGGTCTGACCCTGTATACGGTACCTGATTCCATAGTAACCCACACCACTTGCCACATGCAATGATCTAGATAGAGTGATAGTGTACAAACTGTAATTTTCAGGACATATCAAACTTTACGTAGCAGGTAGAAAAGCAAATAGACGACCAATAGGGCAGCCAAGTCAATTGGACACCCCCCACCCCTCCCCGACCCTCCATCCCATTCAACAAGGATGAATACACATAAAATCCTATGCTTTCAAATATTTGATCCTAATGATAGCTCTAACCTACATATAGCTGCTTTCCCAGTTTCCCCCTTTAGCAATCCCCCACCCCCCTCCCTTTTGCCCAACATTATGGTTCCACATATGGGTGGAGCCTGTAAAAGTTGGACAAGATCATTTTCTACACTGATGCATTTGAGATTAAGCAGTTCATCAATTTGGAATGACATCAAAACTTTGAAACGGTGAAAATAAGATGGTCAAAAATTAATATTAGACTGTTCATTAATTCTCACACACATTGGGACCCTAATAGTTAAAAAAAAAAAAAAACCCTTTGACATTACATCTAATATACATCACCTTAATCTATGCTGTTGGAAATGGTAAAAAAAATCTTTCTCAAACAATAGGAGAAAGCCATAACAGTGTACATCCCTATTTTCTCTATAATATATCAAATTGTATGAATACAGCACATGCAACAGCATATATATTCTGATTAGGGCTTTCCAATCATCCCCACCCCTCATTCCCACACAACTAGTGGAATGACATCAAAACATTATTTATACATAATATCACATTATTAGGGCGTTATGAGGGTCTGACCCTGTATACGGTACCTGATTCCATAGTAACCCACACCACTTGCCCCATGCAATGATCTAGATAGAGTGATAGTGTACAAACTGTAATTTTCAGGACATATCAAACTTTACGTAGCAGGTAGAAAAGCAAATAGACGACCAATAGGGCAGCCAAGTCAATTGGACACACCCCACCCCTCCCCGACCCTCCATCCCATTCAACAAGGATGAATACACATAAAATCCTATGCTTTCAAATATTTGATCCTAATGATAGCTCTAACCTACATATAGCTGCTTTCCCAGTTTCCCCCTTCAGCAATCCCCCCCCCCTTTTGCCCAACATTATGGTTCCACATATGGGTGGAGCCTGTAAAAGTTGGACAAGATCATTTTCTACACTGATGCATTTGAGATTAAGCAGTTCATCAATTTGGAATGACATCAAAACTTTGAAACGGTGAAAATAAGATGGTCAAAAATTAATATTAGAATGTTCATTAAATTCTCACACACATTATGGGGACCCTAATAGTTGGAAAAAGAAACCTTCTACTTTACATTTAATATACATCACCTTAATCTATGCTGTTGGAAATGGTAAAAAAAATCTTTCTCAAACAATAGGAGAAAGCCATAACAGTGTACATCCCTATTTTCTCTATGATATATCAAATTGTATGAATACAGCACATGCAACAGCATATATATTCTGATTAGGGCTTTCCAATCATCCCCACCCCTCATTCCCACTCAACTAGTGAAATGACATCAAAACATTATTTATACATAATATCACATTATTAGGGCGTTATGAGGGTCTGACCCTGTATACGGTACCTGATTCCATAGTAACCCACACCACTTGCCCCATGCAATGATCTAGATAGAGTGATAGTGTACAAACTGTAATTTTCAGGACATATCAAACTTTACGTAGCAGGTAGAAAAGCAAATAGACGACCAATAGGGCAGCCAAGTCAATTGGACACACCCCACCCCTCCCCGACCCTCCATCCCATTCAACAAGGATGAATACACATAAAATCCTTTGCTTTCAAATATTTGATCCTAATGATAGCTCTAACCTACATATAGCTGCTTTCCCAGTTTCCCCCTTCAGCAATCCCCCCCCCCTTTTGCCCAACATTATGGTTCCACATATGGGTGGAGCCTGTAAAAGTTGGACAAGATCATTTTCTACACTGATGCATTTGAGATTAAGCAGTTCATCAATTTGGAATGACATCAAAACTTTGAAACGGTGAAAATAAGATGGTCAAAAATTAATATTAGAATGTTCATTAAATTCTCACACACATTATGGGGACCCTAATAGTTGGAAAAAGAAACCTTCTACTTTACATTTAATATACATCACCTTAATCTATGCTGTTGGAAATGGTAAAAAAAATCTTTCTCAAACAATAGGAGAAAGCCATAACAGTGTACATCCCTATTTTCTCTATGATATATCAAATTGTATGAATACAGCACATGCAACAGCATATATATTCTGATTAGGGCTTTCCAATCATCCCCACCCCTCATTCCCACTCAACTAGTGAAATGACATCAAAACATTATTTATACATAATATCACAGTATTAGGGCGTTATGGAGGTCTGACCCTGTATACGGTACCTGATTCCATAGTAATTCACACCACTTGCCACATGCAATGATCTAGATAGAGTGATAGTGTACAAACTGTAATTTTCAGGACATATCAAACTTTACGTAGCAGGTAGAAAAGCAAATAGACGACCAATAGGGCAGCCAAGTCAATTGGACACCCCCCACCCCTCCCCGACCCTCCATCCCATTCAACAAGGATGAATACACATAAAATCCTATGCTTTCAAATATTTGATCCTAATGATAGCTCTAACCTACATATAGCTGCTTTCCCAGTTTCCCCCTCCAGCAACCCCCCCCCCCTCCCTTTTGCCCAACATTATGGTTCCACATATGGGTGGAGCCTGTAAAAGTTGGACAAGATCATTTTCTACACTGATGCATTTGAGATTAAGCAGTTCATCAATTTGGAATGACATCAAAACTTTGAAACGGTGAAAATAAGATGGTCAAAAATTAATATTAGACTGTTCATTAATTCTCACACACATTATGGGGACCCTAATAGTTGAAAAAAAAAAAAAACCCTTTGACATTACATCTAATATACATCACCTTAATCTATGCTGTTGGAAATGGTAAAAAAATCTTTCTCAAACAATAGGAGAAAGCCATAACAGTGTACATCCCTATTTTCTCTATAATATATCAAATTGTATGAATACAGCACATGCAACAGCATATATATTCTGATTAGGGCTTTCCAATCATCCCCACCCCTCATTCCCACTCAACTAGTGAAATGACATCAAAACATTATTTATACATAATATCACATTATTAGGGCGTTATGGAGGTCTGACCCTGTATACGGTACCTGATTCCATAGTAACCCACACCACTTGCCACATGCAATGATCTAGATAGAGTGATAGTGTACAAACTGTAATTTTCAGGACATATCAAACTTTACGTAGCAGGTAGAAAAGCAAATAGACGACCAATAGGGCAGCCAAGTCAATTGGACACCCCCCACCCCTCCCCGACCCTCCATCCCATTCAACAAGGATGAATACACATAAAATCCTATGCTTTCATATATTTGATCCTAATGATAGCTCTAACCTACATATAGCTGCTTTCCCAGTTTCCCCCTCCAGCAATCCCCCCCCCCTTTTGCCCAACATTATGGTTCCACATATGGGTGGAGCCTGTAAAAGTTGGACAAGATCATTTTCTACACTGATGCATTTGAGATTAAGCAGTTCATCAATTTGGAATGACATCAAAACTTTGAAACGGTGAAAATAAGATGGTCAAAAATTAATATTAGACTGTTCATTAAATCTCACACACATTATGGGGACCCTAATAGTTGAAAAAAAAAACCTTTGACATTACATTTAATATACATCACCTTAATCTATGCTGTTGGAAATGGTAAAAAAAATCTTTCTCAAACAATAGGAGAAAGCCATAACAGTGTACATCCCTATTTTCTCTATGATATATCAAATTGTATGAATACAGCACATGCAACAGCATATATATTCTGATTAGGGCTTTCCAATCATCCCCACCCCTCATTCCCACTCAACTAGTGAAATGACATCAAAACATTATTCATACATAATATCACATTATAAGGGCGTTATGGAGGTCTGACCCTGTATACAGTACCTGATTCCATAGTAACCCACACCACTTGCCACATGCAATGATCTAGATAGAGTGATAGTGTACAAACTGTAATTTTCAGGACATATCAAACTTTACGTAGCAGGTAGAAAAGCAAATAGACGACCAATAGGGCAGCCAAGTCAATTGGACACCCCCCACCCCTCCCCGACCCTCCATCCCATTCAACAAGGATGAATACACATAAAATCCTATGCTTTCAAATATTTGATCCTAAGCTCTAACCTACATATAGCTGCTTTCCCAGTTTCCCCCTCCAGCAACCCCCCCCCCCTCCCTTTTGCCCAACATTATGGTTCCACATATGGGTGGAGCCTGTAAAAGTTGGACAAGATCATTTTCTACACTGATGCATTTGAGATTAAGCAGTTCATCAATTTGGAATGACATCAAAACTTTGAAACGGTGAAAATAAGATGGTCAAAAATTAATATTAGACTGTTCATTAATTCTCACACAAATTGGGACCCTAAAAGTTGAAAAAAAAACCTTTGACATTACATTTAATATACATCACCTTAATCTATGCTGTTGGAAATGGTAAAAAAAATCTTTCTCAAACAATAGGAGAAAGCCATAACAGTGTACATCCCTATTTTCTCTATGGTATATCAAATTGTATGAATACAGCACATGCAACAGCATATATATTCTGATTAGGGCTTTCCAATCATCCCCACCCCTCATTCCCACTCAACTAGTGAAATGACATCAAAACATTATTTATACATCATATCACATTATTAGGGCGTTATGGAGGTCTGACCCTGTATACGGTACCTGATTCCATAGTAACCCACACCACTTGCCACATGCAATGATCTAGATAGAGTGATAGTGTACAAACTGTAATTTTCAGGACATATCAAACTTTACGTAGCAGGTAGAAAAGCAAATAGACGACCAATAGGGCAGCCAAGTCAATTGGACACCCCCACCCCTCCCCGACCCTCCATCCCATTCAACAAGGATGAATACACATAAAATCCTATGCTTTCAAATATTTGATCCTAATGATAGCTCTAACCTACATATAGCTGCTTTCCCAGTTTCCCCCTTTAGCAATCCCCCCCCCCCCTCCCTTTTGCCCAACATTATGGTTCCACATATGGGTGGAGCCTGTAAAAGTTGGACAAGATCATTTTCTACACTGATGCATTTGAGATTAAGCAGTTCATCAATTTGGAATGACATCAAAACTTTGAAACGGTGAAAATAAGATGGTCAAAAATTAATATTAGACTGTTCATTAATTCTCACACACATTGGGACCCTAATAGTTAAAAAAAAAAAAAAACCCTTTGACATTACATTTAATATACATCACCTTAATCTATGCTGTTGGAAATGGTAAAAAAAATCTTTCTCAAACAATAGGAGAAAGCCATAACAGTGTACATCCCTATTTTCTCTATAATATATCAAATTGTATGAATACAGCACATGCAACAGCATATATATTCTGATTAGGGCTTTCCAATCATCCCCACCCCTCATTCCGACACAACTAGTGGAATGACATCAAAACATTATTTATACATAATATCACATTATTAGGGCGTTATGAGGGTCTGACCCTGTATACGGTACCTGATTCCATAGTAACCCACACCACTTGCCCCATGCAATGATCTAGATAGAGTGATAGTGTACAAACTGTAATTTTTAGGACATATCAAACTTTACGTAGCAGGTAGAAAAGCAAATAGACGACCAATAGGGCAGCCAAGTCAATTGGACACCCCCACCCCTCCCCTACCCTCCCTCCCATTCAACAAGGATGAATACACATAAAATCCTATGCTTTCAAATATTTGATCCTAATGATAGCTCTAACCTACATATAGCTGCTTTTCCAGTTTCCCCCTTCAGCAATCCCCCCCCCCCTTTTTGCCCAACATTATGGTTCCACATATGGGTGGAGCCTGTAAAAGTTGGACAAGATCATTTTCTACACTGATGTATTTGAGATTAAGCAGTTCATCAATTTGGAATGACATCAAAACTTTGAAATGGTGAAAATAAGATGGTCAAAAATTAATATTAGAATGTTCATTAAATTCTCACACACATTATGGGGACCCTAATAGTTGGAAAAAAAAAACCTTCTACTTTACATTTAATATACATCACCTTAATCTATGCTGTTGGAAATGGTAAAAAAAATCTTTCTCAAACAATAGGAGAAAGCCATAACAGTGTACATCCCTATTTTCTCTATGATATATCAAATTGTATGAATACAGCACATGCAACAGCATATATATTCTGATTAGGGCTTTCCAATCATCCCCACCCCTCATTCCCACTCAACTAGTGAAATGACATCAAAACATTATTTATACATAATATCACATTATTAGGGCGTTATGGAGGTCTGACCCTGTATACGGTACCTGATTCCATAGTAACCCACACCACTTGCCACATGCAATGATCTAGATAGAGTGATAGTGTACAAACTGTAATTTTCAGGACATATCAAACTTTACGTAGCAGGTAGAAAAGCAAATAGACGACCAATAGGGCAGCCAAGTCAATTGGACACCCCCCACCCCTCCCCGACCCTCCATCCCATTCAACAAGGATGAATACACATAAAATCCTATGCTTTCAAATATTTGATCCTAATGATAGCTCTAACCTACATATAGCTGCTTTCCCAGTTTCCCCCTTCAGCAATCCCCCCCCCTCCCTTTTGCCCAACATTATGGTTCCACATATGGGTGGAGCCTGTAAAAGTTGGACAAGATCATTTTCTACACTGATGCATTTGAGATTAAGCAGTTCATCAATTTGGAATGACATCAAAACTTTGAAACGGTGAAAATAAGATGGTCAAAAATTAATATTAGAATGTTCATTAAATTCTCACACACATTATGGGGACCCTAATAGTTGGAAAAAAAAAACCTTCTACTTTACATTTAATATACATCACCTTAATCTATGCTGTTGGAAATGGTAAAAAAAATCTTTCTCAAACAATAGGAGAAAGCCATAACAGTGTACATCCCTATTTTCTCTATGATATATCAAATTGTATGAATACAGCACATGCAACAGCATATATATTCTGATTAGGGCTTTCCAATCATCCCCACCCCTCATTCCCACTCAACTAGTGAAATGACATCAAAACATTATTTATACATAATATCACATTATTAGGGCGTTATGGAGGTCTGACCCTGTATACGGTACCTGATTCCATAGTAACCCACACCACTTGCCACATGCAGTGATCTAGATAGAGTGATAGTGTACAAACTGTAATTTTCAGGACATATCAAACTTTACGTAGCAGGTAGAAAAGCAAATAGACGACCAATAGGGCAGCCAAGTCAATTGGACACCCCCCACCCCTCCCCGACCCTCCATCCCATTCAACAAGGATGAATACACATAAAATCCTATGCTTTCAAATATTTGATCCTAATGATAGCTCTAACCTACATATAGCTGCTTTCCCAGTTTCCCCCTTCAGCAATCCCCCCCCCCTTTTGCCCAACATTATGGTTCCACATATGGGTGGAGCCTGTAAAAGTTGGACAAGATCATTTTCTACACTGATGCATTTGAGATTAAGCAGTTCATCAATTTGGAATGACATCAAAACTTTGAAACGGTGAAAATAAGATGGTCAAAAATTAATATTAGACTGTTCATTAATTCTCACACACATTGGGACCCTAATAGTTGAAAAAAAAACCCCTTTGACATTACATCTAATATACATCACCTTAATCTATGCTGTTGGAAATGGTAAAAAAAATCTTTCTCAAACAATAGGAGAAAGCCATAACAGTGTACATCCCTATTTTCTCTATAATATATCAAATTGTATGAATACAGCACATGCAACAGCATATATATTCTGATTAGGGCTTTCCAATCATCCCCACCCCTCATTCCCACTCAACTAGTGAAATGACATCAAAACATTATTTATACATAATATCACATTATTAGGGCGTTATGGAGGTCTGACCCTGTATACGGTACCTGATTCCATAGTAACCCACACCACTTGCCACATGCAATGATCTAGATAGAGTGATAGTGTACAAACTGTAATTTTCAGGACATATCAAACTTTACGTAGCAGGTAGAAAAGCAAATAGACGACCAATAGGGCAGCCAAGTCAATTGGACACCCCCCACCCCTCCCCGACCCTCCATCCCATTCAACAAGGATGAATACACATAAAATCCTATGCTTTCAAATATTTGATCCTAATGATAGCTCTAACCTACATATAGCTGCTTTCCCAGTTTCCCCCTCCAGCAATCCCCCCCCCCCCTCCCTTTTGCCCAACATTATGGTTCCACATATGGGTGGAGCCTGTAAAAGTTGGACAAGATCATTTTCTACACTGATGCATTTGAGATTAAGCAGTTCATCAATTTGGAATGACATCAAAACTTTGAAACGGTGAAAATAAGATGGTCAAAAATTAATATTAGACTGTTCATTAATTCTCACACACATTATGGGGACCCTAAATAGTTGAAAAAAAAAAACCGTTGACATTACATTTAATATACATCACCTTAATCTATGCTGTTGGAAATGGTAAAAAAAATCTTTCTCAAACAATAGGAGAAAGCCATAACAGTGTACATCCCTATTTTCTCTATGATATATCAAATTGTATGAATACAGCACATGCAACAGCATATATATTCTGATTAGGGCTTTCCAATCATCCCCACCCCTCATTCCCACTCAACTAGTGAAATGACATCAAAACATTATTTATACATAATATCACATTATTAGGGCGTTATGGAGGTCTGACCCTGTATACGGTACCTGATTCCATAGTAACCCACACCACTTGCCACATGCAATGATCTAGATAGAGTGATAGTGTACAAACTGTAATTTTCAGGACATATCAAACTTTACGTAGCAGGTAGAAAAGCAAATAGACGACCAATAGGGCAGCCAAGTCAATTGGACACCCCCCACCCCTCCCCGACCCTCCATCCCATTCAACAAGGATGAATACACATAAAATCCTATGCTTTCAAATATTTGATCCTAATGATAGCTCTAACCTACATATAGCTGCTTTCCCAGTTTCCCCCTCCAGCAACCCCCCCCCCCCCTCCCTTTTGCCCAACATTATGGTTCCACATATGGGTGGAGCCTGTAAAAGTTGGACAAGATCATTTTCTACACTGATGCATTTGAGATTAAGCAGTTCATCAATTTGGAATGACATCAAAACTTTGAAACGGTGAAAATAAGATGGTCAAAAATTAATATTAGACTGTTCAGTAATTCTCACACACATTGGGACCCTAAAAGTTGAAAAAAAAAAACCTTTGACATTACATTTAATATACATCACCTTAATCTATGCTGTTGGAAATGGTAAAAAAAATCTTTCTCAAACAATAGGAGAAAGCCATAACAGTGTACATCCCTATTTTCTCTATAATATATCAAATTGTATGAATACAGCACATGCAAAAGCATATATATTCTGATTAAGGCTTTCCAATCATCCCCACCCCTCATTCCCACTCAACTAGTGGAATGACATCAAAACATTATTTATACATAATATCACATTATTAGGGCGTTATGGAGGTCTGACCCTGTATACGGTACCTGATTCCATAGTAACCCACACCACTTGCCACATGCAATGATCTAGATAGAGTGATAGTGTACAAACTGTAATTTTCAGGACATATCAAACTTTACGTAGCAGGTAGAAAAGCAAATAGACGACCAATAGGGCAGCCAAGTCAATTGGACACCCCCCACCCCTCCCCGACCCTCCATCCCATTCAACAAGGATGAATACACATAAAATCCTATGCTTTCAAATATTTGATCCTAATGATAGCTCTAACCTACATATAGCTGCTTTCCCAGTTTCCCCCACCAGCAACCATCCCCCCCCCCTCCCTTTTGCCCAACATTATGGTTCCACATATGGGTGGAGCCTGTAAAAGTTGGACAAGATCATTTTCTACACTGATGCATTTGAGATTAAGCAGTTTATCAATTTGGAATGACATCAAAACTTTGAAACGGTGAAAATAAGATGGTCAAAAATTAATATTAGACTGTTCATTAATTCTCACACACATTATGGGGACCCTAAATAGTTGAAAAAAAAAAACCGTTGACATTACATTTAATATACATCACCTTAATCTATGCTGTTGGAAATGGTAAAAAAAATCTTTCTCAAACAATAGGAGAAAGCCATAACAGTGTACATCCCTATTTTCTCTATGATATATCAAATTGTATGAATACAGCACATGCAACAGCATATATATTCTGATTAGGGCTTTCCAATCATCCCCACCCCTCATTCCCACTCAACTAGTGAAATGACATCAAAACATTATTTATACATAATATCACATTATTAGGGCGTTATGGAGGTCTGACCCTGTATACGGTACCTGATTCCATAGTAACCCACACCACTTGCCACATGCAATGATCTAGATAGAGTGATAGTGTACAAACTGTAATTTTCAGGACATATCAAACTTTACGTAGCAGGTAGAAAAGCAAATAGACGACCAATAGGGCAGCCAAGTCAATTGGACACCCCCCACCCCTCCCCGACCCTCCATCCCATTCAACAAGGATGAATACACATAAAATCCTATGCTTTCAAATATTTGATCCTAATGATAGCTCTAACCTACATATAGCTGCTTTCCCAGTTTCCCCCTCCAGCAACCCCCCCCCCCCCCCTCCCTTTTGCCCAACATTATGGTTCCACATATGGGTGGAGCCTGTAAAAGTTGGACAAGATCATTTTCTACACTGATGCATTTGAGATTAAGCAGTTCATCAATTTGGAATGACATCAAAACTTTGAAACGGTGAAAATAAGATGGTCAAAAATTAATATTAGACTGTTCAGTAATTCTCACACACATTGGGACCCTAAAAGTTGAAAAAAAAAAACCTTTGACATTACATTTAATATACATCACCTTAATCTATGCTGTTGGAAATGGTAAAAAAAATCTTTCTCAAACAATAGGAGAAAGCCATAACAGTGTACATCCCTATTTTCTCTATAATATATCAAATTGTATGAATACAGCACATGCAACAGCATATATATTCTGATTAGGGCTTTCCAATCATCCCCACCCCTCATTCCCACTCAACTAGTGGAATGACATCAAAACATTATTTATACATAATATCACATTATTAGGGCGTTATGAGGGTCTGACCCTGTATACGGTACCTGATTCCATAGTAACCCACACCACTTGCCCCATGCAATGATCTAGATAGAGTGATAGTGTACAAACTGTAATTTTCAGGACATATCAAACTTTACGTAGCAGGTAGAAAAGCAAATAGACGACCAATAGGGCAGCCAAGTCAATTGGACACCCCCCACCCCTCCCCGACCCTCCATCCCATTCAACAAGGATGAATACACATAAAATCCTATGCTTTCAAATATTTGATCCTAATGATAGCTCTAACCTACATATAGCTGCTTTCCCAGTTTCCCCCACCAGCAACCCCCCCCCCTCCCTTTTGCCCAACATTATGGTTCCACATATGGGTGGAGCCTGTAAAAGTTGGACAAGATCATTTTCTACACTGATGCATTTGAGATTAAGCAGTTCATCAATTTGGAATGACATCAAAACTTTGAAACGGTGAAAATAAGATGGTCAAAAATTAATATTAGACTGTTCATTAATTCTCACACAAATTGGGACCCTAAAAGTTGAAAAAAAAACCTTTGACATTACATTTAATATACATCACCTTAATCTATGCTGTTGGAAATGGTAAAAAAAATCTTTCTCAAACAATAGGAGAAAGCCATAACAGTGTACATCCCTATTTTCTCTATGATATATCAAATTGTATGAATACAGCACATGCAACAGCATATATATTCTGATTAGGGCTTTCCAATCATCCCCACCCCTCATTCCCACTCAACTAGTGAAATGACATCAAAACATTATTTATACATAATATCACATTATTAGGGCGTTATGGAGGTCTGACCCTGTATACGGTACCTGATTCCATAGTAACCCACACCACTTGCCACATGCAATGATCTAGATAGAGTGATAGTGTACAAACTGTAATTTTCAGGACATATCAAACTTTACGTAGCAGGTAGAAAAGCAAATAGACGACCAATAGGGCAGCCAAGTCAATTGGACACCCCCCACCCCTCCCCTACCCTCCATCCCATTCAACAAGGATGAATAAACATAAAATCCTATGCTTTCAAATATTTGATCCTAATGATAGCTCTAACCTACATATAGCTGCTTTCCCAGTTTCCCCCACCAGCAACCCCCCCCCCCCTCCCTTTTGCCCAACATTATGGTTCCACATATGGGTGGAGCCTGTAAAAGTTGGACAAGATCATTTTCTACACTGATGCATTTGAGATTAAGCAGTTCATCAATTTGGAATGACATCAAAACTTTGAAACGGTGAAAATAAGATGGTCAAAAATTAATATTAGACTGTTCAGTAATTCTCACACACATTATGGGGACCCTAATAGTTGAAAAAAAAAACCTTTGACATTACATCTAATATACATCACCTTAATCTATGCTGTTGGAAATGGTAAAAAAATCTTTCTTAAACAATAGGAGAAAGCCATAACAGTGTACATCCCTATTTTCTCTATAATATATCAAATTGTATGAATACAGCACATGCAACAGCATATATATTCTGATTAGGGCTTTCCAATCATCCCCACCCCTCATTCCCACTCAACTAGTGGAATGACATCAAAACATTATTTATACATAATATCACATTATTAGGGCGTTATGAGGGTCTGACCCTGTATACGGTACCTGATTCCATAGTAACCCACACCACTTGCCCCATGCAATGATCTAGATAGAGTGATAGTGTACAAACTGTAATTTTCAGGACATATCAAACTTTACGTAGCAGGTAGAAAAGCAAATAGACGACCAATAGGGCAGCCAAGTCAATTGGACACCCCCCACCCCTCCCCTACCCTCCATCCCATTCAACAAGGATGAATACACATAAAATCCTATGCTTTCAAATATTTGATCCTAATGATAGCTGTAACCTACATATAGCTGCTTTCCCAGTTTCCCCCTTCAGCAATCCCCCCCCCCCCCCTTTTGCCCAACATTATGGTTCCACATATGGGTGGAGCCTGTAAAAGTTGGACAAGATCATTTTCTACACTGATGCATTTGAGATTAAGCAGTTCATCAATTTGGAATGACATCAAAACTTTGAAACGGTGAAAATAAGATGGTCAAAAATTAATATTAGACTGTTCATTAATTCTCACACACAGGGACCCTAATAGTTAAAAAAAAAAAAAAACCCTTTGACATTACATTTAATATACATCACCTTAATCTATGCTGTTGGAAATGGTAAAAAAAATCTTTCTCAAACAATAGGAGAAAGCCATAACAGTGTACATCCCTATTTTCTCTATAATATATCAAATTGTATGAATACAGCACATGCAACAGCATATATATTCTGATTAGGGCTTTCCAATCATCCCCACCCCTCATTCCGACACAACTAGTGGAATGACATCAAAACATTATTTATACATAATATCACATTATTAGGGCGTTATGAGGGTCTGACCCTGTATACGGTACCTGATTCCATAGTAACCCACACCACTTGCCCCATGCAATGATCTAGATAGAGTGATAGTGTACAAACTGTAATTTTTAGGACATATCAAACTTTACGTAGCAGGTAGAAAAGCAAATAGACGACCAATAGGGCAGCCAAGTCAATTGGACACCCCCACCCCTCCCCTACCCTCCCTCCCATTCAACAAGGATGAATACACATAAAATCCTATGCTTTCAAATATTTGATCCTAATGATAGCTCTAACCTACATATAGCTGCTTTTCCAGTTTCCCCCTTCAGCAATCCCCCCCCCCCTTTTTGCCCAACATTATGGTTCCACATATGGGTGGAGCCTGTAAAAGTTGGACAAGATCATTTTCTACACTGATGTATTTGAGATTAAGCAGTTCATCAATTTGGAATGACATCAAAACTTTGAAACGGTGAAAATAAGATGGTCAAAAATTAATATTAGAATGTTCATTAAATTCTCACACACATTATGGGGACCCTAATAGTTGGAAAAAAAAAACCTTCTACTTTACATTTAATATACATCACCTTAATCTATGCTGTTGGAAATGGTAAAAAAAATCTTTCTCAAACAATAGGAGAAAGCCATAACAGTGTACATCCCTATTTTCTCTATGATATATCAAATTGTATGAATACAGCACATGCAACAGCATATATATTCTGATTAGGGCTTTCCAATCATCCCCACCCCTCATTCCCACTCAACTAGTGAAATGACATCAAAACATTATTTATACATAATATCACATTATTAGGGCGTTATGGAGGTCTGACCCTGTATACGGTACCTGATTCCATAGTAACCCACACCACTTGCCACATGCAATGATCTAGATAGAGTGATAGTGTACAAACTGTAATTTTCAGGACATATCAAACTTTACGTAGCAGGTAGAAAAGCAAATAGACGACCAATAGGGCAGCCAAGTCAATTGGACACCCCCCACCCCTCCCCGACCCTCCATCCCATTCAACAAGGATGAATACACATAAAATCCTATGCTTTCAAATATTTGATCCTAATGATAGCTCTAACCTACATATAGCTGCTTTCCCAGTTTCCCCCTTCAGCAATCCCCCCCCCCCTTTTGCCCAACATTATGGTTCCACATATGGGTGGAGCCTGTAAAAGTTGGACAAGATCATTTTCTACACTGATGCATTTGAGATTAAGCAGTTCATCAATTTGGAATGACATCAAAACTTTGAAACGGTGAAAATAAGATGGTCAAAAATTAATATTAGACTGTTCATTAATTCTCACACACATTGGGACCCTAATAGTTGAAAAAAAAAAAACCCTTTGACATTACATCTAATATACATCACCTTAATCTATGCTGTTGGAAATGGTAAAAAAAATCTTTCTCAAACAATAGGAGAAAGCCATAACAGTGTACATCCCTATTTTCTCTATAATATATCAAATTGTATGAATACAGCACATGCAACAGCATATATATTCTGATTAGGGCTTTCCAATCATCCCCACCCCTCATTCCCACTCAACTAGTGAAATGACATCAAAACATTATTTATACATAATATCACATTATTAGGGCGTTATGGAGGTCTGACCCTGTATACGGTACCTGATTCCATAGTAACCCACATCACTTGCCACATGCAATGATCTAGATAGAGTGATAGTGTACAAACTGTAATTTTCAGGACATATCAAACTTTACGTAGCAGGTAGAAAAGCAAATAGACGACCAATAGGGCAGCCAAGTCAATTGGACACCCCCACCCCTCCCCGACCCTCCATCCCATTCAACAAGGATGAATACACATAAAATCCTATGCTTTCAAATATTTGATCCTAATGATAGCTCTAACCTACATATAGCTGCTTTTCCAGTTTCCCCCTTCAGCAATCCCCCCCCCCCCCTTTTTGCCCAACATTATGGTTCCACATATGGGTGGAGCCTGTAAAAGTTGGACAAGATCATTTTCTACACTGATGTATTTGAGATTAAGCAGTTCATCAATTTGGAATGACATCAAAACTTTGAAATGGTGAAAATAAGATGGTCAAAAATTAATATTAGAATGTTCATTAAATTCTCACACACATTATGGGGACCCTAATAGTTGGAAAAAAAAAACCTTCTACTTTACATTTAATATACATCACCTTAATCTATGCTGTTGGAAATGGTAAAAAAAATCTTTCTCAAACAATAGGAGAAAGCCATAACAGTGTACATCCCTATTTTCTCTATGATATATCAAATTGTATGAATACAGCACATGCAACAGCATATATATTCTGATTAGGGCTTTCCAATCATCCCCACCCCTCATTCCCACTCAACTAGTGAAATGACATCAAAACATTATTTATACATAATATCACATTATTAGGGCGTTATGGAGGTCTGACCCTGTATACGGTACCTGATTCCATAGTAACCCACACCACTTGCCACATGCAATGATCTAGATAGAGTGATAGTGTACAAACTGTAATTTTCAGGACATATCAAACTTTACGTAGCAGGTAGAAAAGCAAATAGACGACCAATAGGGCAGCCAAGTCAATTGGACACCCCCCACCCCTCCCCGACCCTCCATCCCATTCAACAAGGATGAATACACATAAAATCCTATGCTTTCAAATATTTGATCCTAATGATAGCTCTAACCTACATATAGCTGCTTTCCCAGTTTCCCCCTTCAGCAATCCCCCCCCCCTTTTGCCCAACATTATGGTTCCACATATGGGTGGAGCCTGTAAAAGTTGGACAAGATCATTTTCTACACTGATGCATTTGAGATTAAGCAGTTCATCAATTTGGAATGACATCAAAACTTTGAAACGGTGAAAATAAGATGGTCAAAAATTAATATTAGACTGTTCATTAATTCTCACACACATTATGGGGACCCTAATAGTTGAAAAAAAAAAAACCCTTTGACATTACATCTAATATACATCACCTTAATCTATGCTGTTGGAAATGGTAAAAAAAATCTTTCTCAAACAATAGGAGAAAGCCATAACAGTGTACATCCCTATTTTCTCTATAATATATCAAATTGTATGAATACAGCACATGCAACAGCATATATATTCTGATTAGGGCTTTCCAATCATCCCCACCCCTCATTCCCACTCAACTAGTGAAATGACATCAAAACATTATTTATACATAATATCACATTATTAGGGCGTTATGGAGGTCTGACCCTGTATACGGTACCTGATTCCATAGTAACCCACACCACTTGCCACATGCAATGATCTAGATAGAGTGATAGTGTACAAACTGTAATTTTCAGGACATATCAAACTTTACGTAGCAGGTAGAAAAGCAAATAGACGACCAATAGGGCAGCCAAGTCAATTGGACACCCCCCACCCCTCCCCGACCCTCCATCCCATTCAACAAGGATGAATACACATAAAATCCTATGCTTTCAAATATTTGATCCTAATGATAGCTCTAACCTACATATAGCTGCTTTCCCAGTTTCCCCCTTCAGCAATCCCCCCCCCCCCTTTTGCCCAACATTATGGTTCCACATATGGGTGGAGCCTGTAAAAGTTGGACAAGATCATTTTCTACACTGATGCATTTGAGATTAAGCAGTTCATCAATTTGGAATGACATCAAAACTTTAAAACGGTGAAAATAAGATGGTCAAAAATTAATATTAGACTGTTCATTAATTCTCACACACATTATGGGGACCCTAAATAGTTGAAAAAAAAAACCGTTGACATTACATTTAATATACATCACCTTAATCTATGCTGTTGGAAATGGTAAAAAAAATCTTTCTCAAACAATAGGAGAAAGCCATAACAGTGTACATCCCTATTTTCTCTATGATATATCAAATTGTATGAATACAGCACATGCAACAGCATATATATTCTGATTAGGGCTTTCCAATCATCCCCACCCCTCATTCCCACTCAACTAGTGAAATGACATCAAAACATTATTTATACATAATATCACATTATTAGGGCGTTATGGAGGTCTGACCCTGTATACGGTACCTGATTCCATAGTAACCCACACCACTTGCCACATGCAGTGATCTAGATAGAGTGATAGTGTACAAACTGTAATTTTCAGGACATATCAAACTTTACGTAGCAGGTAGAAAAGCAAATAGACGACCAATAGGGCAGCCAAGTCAATTGGACACCCCCCACCCCTCCCCGACCCTCCATCCCATTCAACAAGGATGAATACACATAAAATCCTATGCTTTCAAATATTTGATCCTAATGATAGCTCTAACCTACATATAGCTGCTTTCCCAGTTTCCCCCTCCAGCAACCCCCCCCCCCTCCCCTTTTGCCCAACATTATGGTTCCACATATGGGTGGAGCCTGTAAAAGTTGGACAAGATCATTTTCTACACTGATGCATTTGAGATTAAGCAGTTCATCAATTTGGAATGACATCAAAACTTTGAAACGGTGAAAATAAGATGGTCAAAAATTAATATTAGACTGTTCAGTAATTCTCACACACATTGGGACCCTAAAAGTTGAAAAAAAAAACCTTTGACATTACATTTAATATACATCACCTTAATCTATGCTGTTGGAAATGGTAAAAAAAATCTTTCTCAAACAATAGGAGAAAGCCATAACAGTGTACATCCCTATTTTCTCTATAATATATCAAATTGTATGAATACAGCACATGCAAAAGCATATATATTCTGATTAAGGCTTTCCAATCATCCCCACCCCTCATTCCCACTCAACTAGTGGAATGACATCAAAACATTATTTATACATAATATCACATTATTAGGGCGTTATGAGGGTCTGACCCTGTATACGGTACCTGATTCCATAGTAACCCACACCACTTGCCCCATGCAATGATCTAGATAGAGTGATAGTGTACAAACTGTAATTTTCAGGACATATCAAACTTTACGTAGCAGGTAGAAAAGCAAATAGACGACCAATAGGGCAGCCAAGTCAATTGGACACCCCCACCCCTCCCCTACCCTCCATCCCATTCAACAAGGATGAATACACATAAAATCCTATGCTTTCAAATATTTGATCCTAATGATAGCTCTAACCTACATATAGCTGCTTTTCCAGTTTCCCCCTTCAGCAATCCCCCCCCCCCCTTTTTGCCCAACATTATGGTTCCACATATGGGTGGAGCCTGTAAAAGTTGGACAAGATCATTTTCTACACTGATGTATTTGAGATTAAGCAGTTCATCAATTTGGAATGACATCAAAACTTTGAAATGGTGAAAATAAGATGGTCAAAAATTAATATTAGAATGTTCATTAAATTCTCACACACATTATGGGGACCCTAATAGTTGGAAAAAAAAAACCTTCTACTTTACATTTAATATACATCACCTTAATCTATGCTGTTGGAAATGGTAAAAAAAATCTTTCTCAAACAATAGGAGAAAGCCATAACAGTGTACATCCCTATTTTCTCTATGATATATCAAATTGTATGAATACAGCACATGCAACAGCATATATATTCTGATTAGGGCTTTCCAATCATCCCCACCCCTCATTCCCACTCAACTAGTGAAATGACATCAAAACATTATTTATACATAATATCACATTATTAGGGCGTTATGGAGGTCTGACCCTGTATACGGTACCTGATTCCATAGTAACCCACACCACTTGCCACATGCAATGATCTAGATAGAGTGATAGTGTACAAACTGTAATTTTCAGGACATATCAAACTTTACGTAGCAGGTAGAAAAGCAAATAGACGACCAATAGGGCAGCCAAGTCAATTGGACACCCCCCACCCCTCCCCGACCCTCCATCCCATTCAACAAGGATGAATACACATAAAATCCTATGCTTTCAAATATTTGATCCTAATGATAGCTCTAACCTACATATAGCTGCTTTCCCAGTTTCCCCCTTCAGCAATCCCCCCCCCCCTTTTGCCCAACATTATGGTTCCACATATGGGTGGAGCCTGTAAAAGTTGGACAAGATCATTTTCTACACTGATGCATTTGAGATTAAGCAGTTCATCAATTTGGAATGACATCAAAACTTTGAAACGGTGAAAATAAGATGGTCAAAAATTAATATTAGACTGTTCATTAATTCTCACACACATTATGGGGACCCTAATAGTTGAAAAAAAAAGAAACCCTTTGACATTACATCTAATATACATCACCTTAATCTATGCTGTTGGAAATGGTAAAAAAAATCTTTCTCAAACAATAGGAGAAAGCCATAACAGTGTACATCCCTATTTTCTCTATAATATATCAAATTGTATGAATACAGCACATGCAAAAGCATATATATTCTGATTAAGGCTTTCCAATCATCCCCACCCCTCATTCCCACTCAACTAGTGGAATGACATCAAAACATTATTTATACATAATATCACATTATTAGGGCGTTATGAGGGTCTGACCCTGTATACGGTACCTGATTCCATAGTAACCCACACCACTTGCCCCATGCAATGATCTAGATAGAGTGATAGTGTACAAACTGTAATTTTCAGGACATATCAAACTTTACGTAGCAGGTAGAAAAGCAAATAGACGACCAATAGGGCAGCCAAGTCAATTGGACACCCCCACCCCTCCCCTACCCTCCATCCCATTCAACAAGGATGAATACACATAAAATCCTATGCTTTCAAATATTTGATCCTAATGATAGCTCTAACCTACATATAGCTGCTTTTCCAGTTTCCCCCTTCAGCAATCCCCCCCCCCCTTTTTGCCCAACATTATGGTTCCACATATGGGTGGAGCCTGTAAAAGTTGGACAAGATCATTTTCTACACTGATGTATTTGAGATTAAGCAGTTCATCAATTTGGAATGACATCAAAACTTTGAAATGGTGAAAATAAGATGGTCAAAAATTAATATTAGAATGTTCATTAAATTCTCACACACATTATGGGGACCCTAATAGTTGGAAAAAAAAAACCTTCTACTTTACATTTAATATACATCACCTTAATCTATGCTGTTGGAAATGGTAAAAAAAATCTTTCTCAAACAATAGGAGAAAGCCATAACAGTGTACATCCCTATTTTCTCTATGATATATCAAATTGTATGAATACAGCACATGCAACAGCATATATATTCTGATTAGGGCTTTCCAATCATCCCCACCCCTCATTCCCACTCAACTAGTGAAATGACATCAAAACATTATTTATACATAATATCACATTATTAGGGCGTTATGGAGGTCTGACCCTGTATACGGTACCTGATTCCATAGTAACCCACACCACTTGCCACATGCAATGATCTAGATAGAGTGATAGTGTACAAACTGTAATTTTCAGGACATATCAAACTTTACGTAGCAGGTAGAAAAGCAAATAGACGACCAATAGGGCAGCCAAGTCAATTGGACACCCCCCACCCCTCCCCGACCCTCCATCCCATTCAACAAGGATGAATACACATAAAATCCTATGCTTTCAAATATTTGATCCTAATGATAGCTCTAACCTACATATAGCTGCTTTCCCAGTTTCCCCCTCCAGCAATCCCCCCCCCCTTTTGCCCAACATTATGGTTCCACATATGGGTGGAGCCTGTAAAAGTTGGACAAGATCATTTTCTACACTGATGCATTTGAGATTAAGCAGTTCATCAATTTGGAATGACATCAAAACTTTGAAACGGTGAAAATAAGATGGTCAAAAATTAATATTAGACTGTTCATTAATTCTCACACACATTGGGACCCTAATAGTTGAAAAAAAAAAACCCTTTGACATTACATCTAATATACATCACCTTAATCTATGCTGTTGGAAATGGTAAAAAAAATCTTTCTCAAACAATAGGAGAAAGCCATAACAGTGTACATCCCTATTTTCTCTATAATATATCAAATTGTATGAATACAGCACATGCAACAGCATATATATTCTGATTAGGGCTTTCCAATCATCCCCACCCCTCATTCCCACTCAACTAGTGAAATGACATCAAAACATTATTTATACATAATATCACATTATTAGGGCGTTATGGAGGTCTGACCCTGTATACGGTACCTGATTCCATAGTAACCCACATCACTTGCCACATGCAATGATCTAGATAGAGTGATAGTGTACAAACTGTAATTTTCAGGACATATCAAACTTTACGTAGCAGGTAGAAAAGCAAATAGACGACCAATAGGGCAGCCAAGTCAATTGGACACCCCCACCCCTCCCCTACCCTCCATCCCATTCAACAAGGATGAATACACATAAAATCCTATGCTTTCAAATATTTGATCCTAATGATAGCTCTAACCTACATATAGCTGCTTTTCCAGTTTCCCCCTTCAGCAATCCCCCCCCCCCCCTTTTTGCCCAACATTATGGTTCCACATATGGGTGGAGCCTGTAAAAGTTGGACAAGATCATTTTCTACACTGATGTATTTGAGATTAAGCAGTTCATCAATTTGGAATGACATCAAAACTTTGAAATGGTGAAAATAAGATGGTCAAAAATTAATATTAGAATGTTCATTAAATTCTCACACACATTATGGGGACCCTAATAGTTGGAAAAAAAAAACCTTCTACTTTACATTTAATATACATCACCTTAATCTATGCTGTTGGAAATGGTAAAAAAAATCTTTCTCAAACAATAGGAGAAAGCCATAACAGTGTACATCCCTATTTTCTCTATGATATATCAAATTGTATGAATACAGCACATGCAACAGCATATATATTCTGATTAGGGCTTTCCAATCATCCCCACCCCTCATTCCCACTCAACTAGTGAAATGACATCAAAACATTATTTATACATAATATCACATTATTAGGGCGTTATGGAGGTCTGACCCTGTATACGGTACCTGATTCCATAGTAACCCACACCACTTGCCACATGCAATGATCTAGATAGAGTGATAGTGTACAAACTGTAATTTTCAGGACATATCAAACTTTACGTAGCAGGTAGAAAAGCAAATAGACGACCAATAGGGCAGCCAAGTCAATTGGACACCCCCCACCCCTCCCCGACCCTCCATCCCATTCAACAAGGATGAATACACATAAAATCCTATGCTTTCAAATATTTGATCCTAATGATAGCTCTAACCTACATATAGCTGCTTTCCCAGTTTCCCCCTTCAGCAATCCCCCCCCCCCCTTTTGCCCAACATTATGGTTCCACATATGGGTGGAGCCTGTAAAAGTTGGACAAGATCATTTTCTACACTGATGCATTTGAGATTAAGCAGTTCATCAATTTGGAATGACATCAAAACTTTGAAACGGTGAAAATAAGATGGTCAAAAATTAATATTAGACTGTTCATTAATTCTCACACACATTATGGGGACCCTAATAGTTGAAAAAAAAAAAACCCTTTGACATTACATCTAATATACATCACCTTAATCTATGCTGTTGGAAATGGTAAAAAAAATCTTTCTCAAACAATAGGAGAAAGCCATAACAGTGTACATCCCTATTTTCTCTATAATATATCAAATTGTATGAATACAGCACATGCAAAAGCATATATATTCTGATTAAGGCTTTCCAATCATCCCCCAGACGAATTTAAGGCAGGAAAACCCTGGAATTCCCTGGAATATAAGCCAGGAAAAGCCTGGATTTAACCCAGGGAAATCCAGGGAAATTCCTGGGTTTGAAAATGGTAATTCGGACAGGAAAAGCCCGGTAAAGCCTGGTTTATATAACTCATTTAGAGCCAGGTAAAGGCCGGACAAGCCTGGATGGTTAACCCAGGTTTACCCCGGAAAAGCCAGGTCTCTAGTGTGTGAGTGAAGAGCCAGGAAAAACCAGGAAAAGCCTGGTATGCACACCCAGGATTACCCAGGAAAAGCCAGGTCCCTGTTTATATCAGTGAGGAGCCAGGAAAAGCCAGGTGTCCATGCTTACCCTATATAAATTATCTTGCTGGCTAGTTGGCAGTTACTTTTAGCTTATAGGAGGTTTAAGTGTGTTTGTGGTATAGGAAATTTTCATAACTTAAAATCATGAATTATATGTAAGGGTGTTAGCCACTGAAAATAAATGTTTGTTCTTGATCAGAGAACTCTGGGTTTGGTGTGATGACCAAACACAGAACAAGACACATAAAAATGGAACACTCAACTGGATTGGATCAAAATAAATTATAATTATGAATAACAAACAATATACAGCTGATCTGGGCCCAGTCAAAAAATTAAATCAAATGACTTAGAGTCGTGAGGTGCACCCAAATGTTAAAGTAAATACACTTAATTTATAAATCTGTTCTGGTGAGTTGGCGTGCTGGTGACATCAGGTACAGATCTTCCACGACATCAGTATAGTTGAACAGATTAAATTGTATGATAAATTTCCGATCCCAACAAAATAGTATCCTTTAATTAATAAGCAATAGTGTCCCAGGGTATCCTTTCAGTAAAATACTGTCAGTTAACCAAATGGTGTCCTGGAATATCCTTTATGGTAAAATAATATCCTCTAAGTAAATAATATCCTTAATAGTAAATAATGTCCTTTATAGTAAAATGCATGCCAGACTGTCTGGTGAATATCACTCCTTCCATAAAATAATAAGGACTACATGTAACTTGATTTTGTAAATTAAGGTTTAAAACAAACTATCCAGCATTTAAAACTATATTTCTCCTCTTTTACAACTCTCTTGCTCCAATACTCATGGCCAACTGCCTAACTTCCTATACCCTCACAAAACTCCTTTGTTCCTATAATATATATGCACAGACCCCTTTTCCTGTGAGAGCTAATTTCCAGGAAGAACAACTTCCACGACATCAGTATAGTTGAACAGAATAAATTGTATGATAAATGTCCAATCCCAACAAAATAGTATCCTTTAATTAATAAGCAATAGTGTCCCAGGGTATCCTTGCAGTAAAATAATGTCAGTTAAACAAATGGTGTCCCAGAATATCCTTTACGGTAAAATAATATCCTCTAAGTAAGTAATATCCTTTATAGTAAATAATGTCCTTTATAGTAAAACGCGTGCCAGACTGTCAGGTGAATATCACTCCTTCCAAAAAATAATAAGGACTACAGTAACTTGATTTTGTAAATTAAGGTTTAAAACAAACTATCCAGCATTAAAACTATATTTCTCCTCTTTTGCAACTGTCTTGCTCCAATACTCATGGCCAACTGCTAATATACCCTCACAAAACTCTTTTGTCCCTATAATATATATACACAGACCCCTTTTCCTGTGAGAGCTAATTTCCAGGAAGAACAAAGATAGTTGCTAAGCAACCCAGAAGAGAGAAATCTTAATCCCCCCCGACCACAAAACAACTTACAAATATACTGTACAAATGTATAGCCCTCTGTACAGTGAGCACTGCACTAATAAACAAGTAAAACTATGGTACAAAAGAAAACTTTATGTAAGAGCTGACCATCTTACAACTAGCTAATACTGGGTAAAAGGCAAGCTTGGCTTTTCCTGCCTAGCCAGGACAGCATTCCACTCTCGTTTCCTGCCTATTGTGGACTTGTGAGGCTGGGTGAAGCCAGGAAAAAGGCTGGACTTTCAAAATCCTGGCTTTTCCTGCCTAGCCAGGACAGCATTACCCTCGCTTTTCCTGCCTAGTGTGGACTTGTTAGGCTGGGTGAAGCCAGGAAAAGGCTAGACTTTCAAAGTCCTGGCTTTTCCTGCCTAGCCAGGACAGCATTGCCCTCGCTTTTCCTGCCTAGTGTGGACTTGTAAGGCTGGGTGAAGCCAGGAAAAGGCTGGACTTTCAAAGTCCTGGCTTTTCCTGGCTACCTGAGGCAGGAATAAAGCTTGGATATCCAGGGAAAACCGGGGTTTTCTTGACTCTTGCTTAAAAGCCAGGAATTATTTTCGTCTGGGCCCCACCCCTCATTCCCACTCAACTAGTGGAATGACATCAAAACATTATTTATACATAATATCACATTATTAGGGCGTTATGAGGGTCTGACCCTGTATACGGTACCTGATTCCATAGTAACCCACACCACTTGCCCCATGCAATGATCTAGATAGAGTGATAGTGTACAAACTGTAATTTTCAGGACATATCAAACTTTACGTAGCAGGTAGAAAAGCAAATAGACGACCAATAGGGCAGCCAAGTCAATTGGACACCCCCACCCCTCCCCTACCCTCCATCCCATTCAACAAGGATGAATACACATAAAATCCTATGCTTTCAAATATTTGATCCTAATGATAGCTCTAACCTACATATAGCTGCTTTTCCAGTTTCCCCCTTCAGCAATCCCCCCCCCCCTTTTTGCCCAACATTATGGTTCCACATATGGGTGGAGCCTGTAAAAGTTGGACAAGATCATTTTCTACACTGATGTATTTGAGATTAAGCAGTTCATCAATTTGGAATGACATCAAAACTTTGAAATGGTGAAAATAAGATGGTCAAAAATTAATATTAGAATGTTCATTAAATTCTCACACACATTATGGGGACCCTAATAGTTGGAAAAAAAAAACCTTCTACTTTACATTTAATATACATCACCTTAATCTATGCTGTTGGAAATGGTAAAAAAAATCTTTCTCAAACAATAGGAGAAAGCCATAACAGTGTACATCCCTATTTTCTCTATGATATATCAAATTGTATGAATACAGCACATGCAACAGCATATATATTCTGATTAGGGCTTTCCAATCATCCCCACCCCTCATTCCCACTCAACTAGTGAAATGACATCAAAACATTATTTATACATAATATCACATTATTAGGGCGTTATGGAGGTCTGACCCTGTATACGGTACCTGATTCCATAGTAACCCACACCACTTGCCACATGCAATGATCTAGATAGAGTGATAGTGTACAAACTGTAATTTTCAGGACATATCAAACTTTACGTAGCAGGTAGAAAAGCAAATAGACGACCAATAGGGCAGCCAAGTCAATTGGACACCCCCCACCCCTCCCCGACCCTCCATCCCATTCAACAAGGATGAATACACATAAAATCCTATGCTTTCAAATATTTGATCCTAATGATAGCTCTAACCTACATATAGCTGCTTTCCCAGTTTCCCCCACCAGCAACCCCCCCCCCTCCCTTTTGCCCAACATTATGGTTCCACATATGGGTGGAGCCTGTAAAAGTTGGACAAGATCATTTTCTACACTGATGCATTTGAGATTAAGCAGTTCATCAATTTGGAATGACATCAAAACTTTGAAACGGTGAAAATAAGATGGTCAAAAATTAATATTAGACTGTTCAGTAATTCTCACACACATTATGGGGACCCTAATAGTTGAAAAAAAAAACCTTTGACATTACATCTAATATACATCACCTTAATCTATGCTGTTGGAAATGGTAAAAAAATCTTTCTTAAACAATAGGAGAAAGCCATAACAGTGTACATCCCTATTTTCTCTATAATATATCAAATTGTATGAATACAGCACATGCAACAGCATATATATTCTGATTAGGGCTTTCCAATCATCCCCACCCCTCATTCCCACTCAACTAGTGGAATGACATCAAAACATTATTTATACATAATATCACATTATTATTGCGTTATGAGGGTCTGACCCTGTATACGGTACCTGATTCCATAGTAACCCACACCACTTGCCCCATGCAATGATCTAGATAGAGTGATAGTGTACAAACTGTAATTTTCAGGACATATCAAACTTTACGTAGCAGGTAGAAAAGCAAATAGACGACCAATAGGGCAGCCAAGTCAATTGGACACCCCCCACCCCTCCCCTACCCTCCATCCCATTCAACAAGGATGAATACACATAAAATCCTATGCTTTCAAATATTTGATCCTAATGATAGCTGTAACCTACATATAGCTGCTTTCCCAGTTTCCCCCTTCAGCAATCCCCCCCCCCTTTTGCCCAACATTATGGTTCCACATATGGGTGGAGCCTGTAAAAGTTGGACAAGATCATTTTCTACACTGATGCATTTGAGATTAAGCAGTTCATCAATTTGGAATGACATCAAAACTTTGAAACGGTGAAAATAAGATGGTCAAAAATTAATATTAGAATGTTCATTAAATTCTCACACACATTATGGGGACCCTAATAGTTGGAAAAAAAAACCTTCTACTTTACATTTAATATACATCACCTTAATCTATGCTGTTGGAAATGGTAAAAAAAATCTTTCTCAAACAATAGGAGAAAGCCATAACAGTGTACATCCCTATTTTCTCTATGATATATCAAATTGTATGAATACAGCACATGCAACAGCATATATATTCTGATTAGGGCTTTCCAATCATCCCCACCCCTCATTCCCACTCAACTAGTGAAATGACATCAAAACATTATTTATACATAATATCACATTATTAGGGCGTTATGGAGGTCTGACCCTGTATACGGTACCTGATTCCATAGTAACCCACACCACTTGCCACATGCAGTGATCTAGATAGAGTGATAGTGTACAAACTGTAATTTTCAGGACATATCAAACTTTACGTAGCAGGTAGAAAAGCAAATAGACGACCAATAGGGCAGCCAAGTCAATTGGACACCCCCCACCCCTCCCCGACCCTCCATCCCATTCAACAAGGATGAATACACATAAAATCCTATGCTTTCAAATATTTGATCCTAATGATAGCTCTAACCTACATATAGCTGCTTTCCCAGTTTCCCCCTTCAGCAATCCCCCCCCCCTTTTGCCCAACATTATGGTTCCACATATGGGTGGAGCCTGTAAAAGTTGGACAAGATCATTTTCTACACTGATGCATTTGAGATTAAGCAGTTCATCAATTTGGAATGACATCAAAACTTTGAAACGGTGAAAATAAGATGGTCAAAAATTAATATTAGACTGTTCATTAAATTCTCACACACATTATGGGGACCCTAATAGTTGGAAAAAAAAACCTTCTACTTTACATTTAATATACATCACCTTAATCTATGCTGTTGGAAATGGTAAAAAAAATCTTTCTCAAACAATAGGAGAAAGCCATAACAGTGTACATCCCTATTTTCTCTATGATATATCAAATTGTATGAATACAGCACATGCAACAGCATATATATTCTGATTAGGGCTTTCCAATCATCCCCACCCCTCATTCCCACTCAACTAGTGAAATGACATCAAAACATTATTTATACATAATATCACATTATTAGGGCGTTATGGAGGTCTGACCCTGTATACGGTACCTGATTCCATAGTAACCCACACCACTTGCCACATGCAATGATCTAGATAGAGTGATAGTGTACAAACTGTAATTTTCAGGACATATCAAACTTTACGTAGCAGGTAGAAAAGCAAATAGACGACCAATAGGGCAGCCAAGCCAATTGGACACCCCCCACCCCTCCCCGACCCTCCATCCCATTCAACAAGGATGAATACACATAAAATCCTATGCTTTCAAATATTTGATCCTAATGATAGCTCTAACCTACATATAGCTGCTTTCCCAGTTTCCCCCTTCAGCAATCCCCCCCCCCCCCCTTTTGCCCAACATTATGGTTCCACATATGGGTGGAGCCTGTAAAAGTTGGACAAGATCATTTTCTACACTGATGCATTTGAGATTAAGCAGTTCATCAATTTGGAATGACATCAAAACTTTGAAACGGTGAAAATAAGATGGTCAAAAATTAATATTAGACTGTTCATTAATTCTCACACACATTGGGACCCTAATAGTTGAAAAAAAAAACCCCTTTGACATTACATCTAATATACATCACCTTAATCTATGCTGTTGGAAATGGTAAAAAAAATCTTTCTCAAACAATAGGAGAAAGCCATAACAGTGTACATCCCTATTTTCTCTATAATATATCAAATTGTATGAATACAGCACATGCAACAGCATATATATTCTGATTAGGGCTTTCCAATCATCCCCACCCCTCATTCCCACTCAACTAGTGAAATGACATCAAAACATTATTTATACATAATATCACATTATTAGGGCGTTATGGAGGTCTGACCCTGTATACGGTACCTGATTCAATAGTAACCCACATCACTTGCCACATGCAATGATCTAGATAGAGTGATAGTGTACAAACTGTAATTTTCAGGACATATCAAACTTTACGTAGCAGGTAGAAAAGCAAATAGACGACCAATAGGGCAGCCAAGTCAATTGGACACCCCCCACCCCTCCCCTACCCTCCATCCCATTCAACAAGGATGAATACACATAAAATCCTATGCTTTCAAATATTTGATCCTAATGATAGCTGTAACCTACATATAGCTGCTTTCCCAGTTTCCCCCTCCAGCAATCCCCCCCCCCCTCCCTTTTGCCCAACATTATGGTTCCACATATGGGTGGAGCCTGTAAAAGTTGGACAAGATCATTTTCTACACTGATGCATTTGAGATTAAGCAGTTCATCAATTTGGAATGACATCAAAACTTTGAAACGGTGAAAATAAGATGGTCAAAAATTAATATTAGACTGTTCATTAATTCTCACACACATTATGGGGACCCTAAATAGTTGAAAAAAAAAACCGTTGACATTACATTTAATATACATCACCTTAATCTATGCTGTTGGAAATGGTAAAAAAAATCTTTCTCAAACAATAGGAGAAAGCCATAACAGTGTACATCCCTATTTTCTCTATGATATATCAAATTGTATGAATACAGCACATGCAACAGCATATATATTCTGATTAGGGCTTTCCAATCATCCCCACCCCTCATTCCCACTCAACTAGTGAAATGACATCAAAACATTATTTATACATAATATCACATTATTAGGGCGTTATGGAGGTCTGACCCTGTATACGGTACCTGATTCCATAGTAACCCACACCACTTGCCACATGCAATGATCTAGATAGAGTGATAGTGTACAAACTGTAATTTTCAGGACATATCAAACTTTACGTAGCAGGTAGAAAAGCAAATAGACGACCAATAGGGCAGCCAAGTCAATTGGACACCCCCCACCCCTCCCCGACCCTCCATCCCATTCAACAAGGATGAATACACATAAAATCCTATGCTTTCAAATATTTGATCCTAATGATAGCTCTAACCTACATATAGCTGCTTTCCCAGTTTCCCCCTCCAGCAACCCCCCCCCCCTCCCTTTTGCCCAACATTATGGTTCCACATATGGGTGGAGCCTGTAAAAGTTGGACAAGATCATTTTCTACACTGATGCATTTGAGATTAAGCAGTTCATCAATTTGGAATGACATCAAAACTTTGAAACGGTGAAAATAAGATGGTCAAAAATTAATATTAGACTGTTCAGTAATTCTCACACACATTGGGACCCTAAAAGTTGAAAAAAAAAAACCTTTGACATTACATTTAATATACATCACCTTAATCTATGCTGTTGGAAATGGTAAAAAAAATCTTTCTCAAACAATAGGAGAAAGCCATAACAGTGTACATCCCTATTTTCTCTATAATATATCAAATTGTATGAATACAGCACATGCAAAAGCATATATATTCTGATTAAGGCTTTCCAATCATCCCCACCCCTCATTCCCACTCAACTAGTGGAATGACATCAAAACATTATTTATACATAATATCACATTATTAGGGCGTTATGGAGGTCTGACCCTGTATACGGTACCTGATTCCATAGTAACCCACACCACTGCCACATGCAATGATCTAGATAGAGTGATAGTGTACAAACTGTAATTTTCAGGACATATCAAACTTTACGTAGCAGGTAGAAAAGCAAATAGACGACCAATAGGGCAGCCAAGTCAATTGGACACCCCCCACCCCTCCCCGACCCTCCATCCCATTCAACAAGGATGAATACACATAAAATCCTATGCTTTCAAATATTTGATCCTAATGATAGCTCTAACCTACATATAGCTGCTTTCCCAGTTTCCCCCTTCAGCAATCCCCCCCCCCCGTTTTGCCCAACATTATGGTTCCACATATGGGTGGAGCCTGTAAAAGTTGGACAAGATCATTTTCTACACTGATGCATTTGAGATTAAGCAGTTCATCAATTTGGAATGACATCAAAACTTTGAAACGGTGAAAATAAGATGGTCAAAAATTAATATTAGACTGTTCATTAATTCTCACACACATTATGGGGACCCTAATAGTTGAAAAAAAAAAACCTTTGACATTACATTTAATATACATCACCTTAATCTATGCTGTTGGAAATGGTAAAAAAAATCTTTCTCAAACAATAGGAGAAAGCCATAACAGTGTACATCCCTATTTTCTCTATGATATATCAAATTGTATGAATACAGCACATGCAACAGCATATATATTCTGATTAGGGCTTTCCAATCATCCCCACCCCTCATTCCCACTCAACTAGTGAAATGACATCAAAACATTATTTATACATAATATCACATTATTAGGGCGTTATGGAGGTCTGACCCTGTATACGGTACCTGATTCCATAGTAACCCACACCACTTGCCACATGCAATGATCTAGATAGAGTGATAGTGTACAAACTGTAATTTTCAGGACATATCAAACTTTACGTAGCAGGTAGAAAAGCAAATAGACGACCAATAGGGCAGCCAAGTCAATTGGACACCCCCCACCCCTCCCCGACCCTCCATCCCATTCAACAAGGATGAATACACATAAAATCCTATGCTTTCAAATATTTGATCCTAATGATAGCTCTAACCTACATATAGCTGCTTTCCCAGTTTCCCCCACCAGCAACCCCCCCCCCTCCCTTTTGCCCAACATTATGGTTCCACATATGGGTGGAGCCTGTAAAAGTTGGACAAGATCATTTTCTACACTGATGCATTTGAGATTAAGCAGTTCATCAATTTGGAATGACATCAAAACTTTGAAACGGTGAAAATAAGATGGTCAAAAATTAATATTAGACTGTTCATTAATTCTCACACAAATTGGGACCCTAAAAGTTGAAAAAAAAACCTTTGACATTACATTTAATATACATCACCTTAATCTATGCTGTTGGAAATGGTAAAAAAAATCTTTCTCAAACAATAGGAGAAAGCCATAACAGTGTACATCCCTATTTTCTCTATGATATATCAAATTGTATGAATACAGCACATGCAACAGCATATATATTCTGATTAGGGCTTTCCAATCATCCCCACCCCTCATTCCCACTCAACTAGTGAAATGACATCAAAACATTATTTATACATAATATCACATTATTAGGGCGTTATGGAGGTCTGACCCTGTATACGGTACCTGATTCCATAGTAACCCACACCACTTGCCACATGCAATGATCTAGATAGAGTGATAGTGTACAAACTGTAATTTTCAGGACATATCAAACTTTACGTAGCAGGTAGAAAAGCAAATAGACGACCAATAGGGCAGCCAAGTCAATTGGACACCCCCCACCCCTCCCCTACCCTCCATCCCATTCAACAAGGATGAATAAACATAAAATCCTATGCTTTCAAATATTTGATCCTAATGATAGCTCTAACCTACATATAGCTGCTTTCCCAGTTTCCCCCACCAGCAACCCCCCCCCCTCCCTTTTGCCCAACATTATGGTTCCACATATGGGTGGAGCCTGTAAAAGTTGGACAAGATCATTTTCTACACTGATGCATTTGAGATTAAGCAGTTCATCAATTTGGAATGACATCAAAACTTTGAAACGGTGAAAATAAGATGGTCAAAAATTAATATTAGACTGTTCAGTAATTCTCACACACATTATGGGGACCCTAATAGTTGAAAAAAAAAACCTTTGACATTACATCTAATATACATCACCTTAATCTATGCTGTTGGAAATGGTAAAAAAATCTTTCTTAAACAATAGGAGAAAGCCATAACAGTGTACATCCCTATTTTCTCTATAATATATCAAATTGTATGAATACAGCACATGCAACAGCATATATATTCTGATTAGGGCTTTCCAATCATCCCCACCCCTCATTCCCACTCAACTAGTGGAATGACATCAAAACATTATTTATACATAATATCACATTATTAGGGCGTTATGAGGGTCTGACCCTGTATACGGTACCTGATTCCATAGTAACCCACACCACTTGCCCCATGCAATGATCTAGATAGAGTGATAGTGTACAAACTGTAATTTTCAGGACATATCAAACTTTACGTAGCAGGTAGAAAAGCAAATAGACGACCAATAGGGCAGCCAAGTCAATTGGACACCCCCCACCCCTCCCCTACCCTCCATCCCATTCAACAAGGATGAATACACATAAAATCCTATGCTTTCAAATATTTGATCCTAATGATAGCTGTAACCTACATATAGCTGCTTTCCCAGTTTCCCCCTTCAGCAATCCCCCCCCCCCCTTTTGCCCAACATTATGGTTCCACATATGGGTGGAGCCTGTAAAAGTTGGACAAGATCATTTTCTACACTGATGCATTTGAGATTAAGCAGTTCATCAATTTGGAATGACATCAAAACTTTGAAACGGTGAAAATAAGATGGTCAAAAATTAATATTAGACTGTTCATTAATTCTCACACACAGGGACCCTAATAGTTAAAAAAAAAAAAAAACCCTTTGACATTACATTTAATATACATCACCTTAATCTATGCTGTTGGAAATGGTAAAAAAAATCTTTCTCAAACAATAGGAGAAAGCCATAACAGTGTACATCCCTATTTTCTCTATAATATATCAATTTGTATGAATACAGCACATGCAACAGCATATATATTCTGATTAGGGCTTTCCAATCATCCCCACCCCTCATTCCGACACAACTAGTGGAATGACATCAAAACATTATTTATACATAATATCACATTATTAGGGCGTTATGAGGGTCTGACCCTGTATACGGTACCTGATTCCATAGTAACCCACACCACTTGCCCCATGCAATGATCTAGATAGAGTGATAGTGTACAAACTGTAATTTTTAGGACATATCAAACTTTACGTAGCAGGTAGAAAAGCAAATAGACGACCAATAGGGCAGCCAAGTCAATTGGACACCCCCACCCCTCCCCTACCCTCCCTCCCATTCAACAAGAATGAATACACATAAAATCCTATGCTTTCAAATATTTGATCCTAATGATAGCTCTAACCTACATATAGCTGCTTTTCCAGTTTCCCCCTTCAGCAATCCCCCCCCCCCCCTTTTTGCCCAACATTATGGTTCCACATATGGGTGGAGCCTGTAAAAGTTGGACAAGATCATTTTCTACACTGATGTATTTGAGATTAAGCAGTTCATCAATTTGGAATGACATCAAAACTTTGAAACGGTGAAAATAAGATGGTCAAAAATTAATATTAGAATGTTCATTAAATTCTCACACACATTATGGGGACCCTAATAGTTGGAAAAAAAAAACCTTCTACTTTACATTTAATATACATCACCTTAATCTATGCTGTTGGAAATGGTAAAAAAAATCTTTCTCAAACAATAGGAGAAAGCCATAACAGTGTACATCCCTATTTTCTCTATGATATATCAAATTGTATGAATACAGCACATGCAACAGCATATATATTCTGATTAGGGCTTTCCAATCATCCCCACCCCTCATTCCCACTCAACTAGTGAAATGACATCAAAACATTATTTATACATAATATCACATTATTAGGGCGTTATGGAGGTCTGACCCTGTATACGGTACCTGATTCCATAGTAACCCACACCACTTGCCACATGCAATGATCTAGATAGAGTGATAGTGTACAAACTGTAATTTTCAGGACATATCAAACTTTACGTAGCAGGTAGAAAAGCAAATAGACGACCAATAGGGCAGCCAAGTCAATTGGACACCCCCCACCCCTCCCCGACCCTCCATCCCATTCAACAAGGATGAATACACATAAAATCCTATGCTTTCAAATATTTGATCCTAATGATAGCTCTAACCTACATATAGCTGCTTTCCCAGTTTCCCCCTTCAGCAATCCCCCCCCCCCCCCTTTTGCCCAACATTATGGTTCCACATATGGGTGGAGCCTGTAAAAGTTGGACAAGATCATTTTCTACACTGATGCATTTGAGATTAAGCAGTTCATCAATTTGGAATGACATCAAAACTTTGAAACGGTGAAAATAAGATGGTCAAAAATTAATATTAGAATGTTCATTAAATTCTCACACACATTATGGGGACCCTAATAGTTGGAAAAAAAAAACCTTCTACTTTACATTTAATATACATCACCTTAATCTATGCTGTTGGAAATGGTAAAAAAAATCTTTCTCAAACAATAGGAGAAAGCCATAACAGTGTACATGCATCCCTATTTTCTCTATGATATATCAAATTGTATGAATACAGCACATGCAACAGCATATATATTCTGATTAGGGCTTTCCAATCATCCCCACCCCTCATTCCCACTCAACTAGTGAAATGACATCAAAACATTATTTATACATAATATCACATTATTAGGGCGTTATGGAGGTCTGACCCTGTATACGGTACCTGATTCCATAGTAACCCACACCACTTGCCACATGCAATGATCTAGATAGAGTGATAGTGTACAAACTGTAATTTTCAGGACATATCAAACTTTACGTAGCAGGTAGAAAAGCAAATAGACGACCAATAGGGCAGCCAAGTCAATTGGACACCCCCCACCCCTCCCCGACTTTCCATCCCATTCAACAAGGATGAATACACATAAAATCCTATGCTTTCAAATATTTGATCCTAATGATAGCTCTAACCTACATATAGCTGCTTTCCCAGTTTCCCCCTTCAGCAATCCCCCCCCCCCCTTTTGCCCAACATTATGGTTCCACATATGGGTGGAGCCTGTAAAAGTTGGACAAGATCATTTTCTACACTGATGCATTTGAGATTAAGCAGTTCATCAATTTGGAATGACATCAAAACTTTGAAACGGTGAAAATAAGATGGTCAAAAATTAATATTAGACTGTTCATTAATTCTCACACACATTGGGACCCTAATAGTTGAAAAAAAAAAACCCTTTGACATTACATCTAATATACATCACCTTAATCTATGCTGTTGGAAATGGTAAAAAAAATCTTTCTCAAACAATAGGAGAAAGCCATAACAGTGTACATCCCTATTTTCTCTATAATATATCAAATTGTATGAATACAGCACATGCAACAGCATATATATTCTGATTAGGGCTTTCCAATCATCCCCACCCCTCATTCCCACTCAACTAGTGAAATGACATCAAAACATTATTTATACATAATATCACATTATTAGGGCGTTATGGAGGTCTGACCCTGTATACGGTACCTGATTCCATAGTAACCCACATCACTTGCCACATGCAATGATCTAGATAGAGTGATAGTGTACAAACTGTAATTTTCAGGACATATCAAACTTTACGTAGCAGGTAGAAAAGCAAATAGACGACCAATAGGGCAGCAAATTCAATTGGACAACCCCCACCCCTCCCCTACCCTCCATCCCATTCAACAAGGATGAATACACATAAAATCCTATGCTTTCAAATATTTGATCCTAATGATAGCTCTAACCTACATATAGCTGCTTTCCCAGTTTCCCCCTCCAGCAATCCCCCCCCCCTCCCTTTTGCCCAACATTATGGTTCCACATATGGGTGGAGCCTGTAAAAGTTGGACAAGATCATTTTCTACACTGATGCATTTGAGATTAAGCAGTTCATCAATTTGGAATGACATCAAAACTTTGAAACGGTGAAAATAAGATGGTCAAAAATTAATATTAGACTGTTCATTAATTCTCACACACATTATGGGGACCCTAAATAGTTGAAAAAAAAAAACCGTTGACATTACATTTAATATACATCACCTTAATCTATGATGTTGGAAATGGTAAAAAAAATCTTTCTCAAACAATAGGAGAAAGCCATAACAGTGTACATCCCTATTTTCTCTATGATATATCAAATTGTATGAATACAGCACATGCAACAGCATATATATTCTGATTAGGGCTTTCCAATCATCCCCACCCCTCATTCCCACTCAACTAGTGAAATGACATCAAAACATTATTTATACATAATATCACATTATTAGGGCGTTATGGAGGTCTGACCCTGTATACGGTACCTGATTCCATAGTAACCCACACCACTTGCCACATGCAATGATCTAGATAGAGTGATAGTGTACAAACTGTAATTTTCAGGACATATCAAACTTTACGTAGCAGGTAGAAAAGCAAATAGACGACCAATAGGGCAGCCAAGTCAATTGGACACCCCCCACCCCTCCCCGACCCTCCATCCCATTCAACAAGGATGAATACACATAAAATCCTATGCTTTCAAATATTTGATCCTAATGATAGCTCTAACCTACATATAGTTGCTTTCCCAGTTTCCCCCTCCAGCAACCCCCCCCCCCTCCCTTTTGCCCAACATTATGGTTCCAGATATGGGTGGAGCCTGTAAAAGTTGGACAAGATCATTTTCTACACTGATGCATTTGAGATTAAGCAGTTCATCAATTTGGAATGACATCAAAACTTTGAAACGGTGAAAATAAGATGGTCAAAAATTAATATTAGACTGTTCAGTAATTCTCACACACATTGGGACCCTAAAAGTTGAAAAAAAAAACCTTTGACATTACATTTAATATACATCACCTTAATCTATGCTGTTGGAAATGGTAAAAAAAATCTTTCTCAAACAATAGGAGAAAGCCATAACAGTGTACATCCCTATTTTCTCTATAATATATCAAATTGTATGAATACAGCACATGCAAAAGCATATATATTCTGATTAAGGCTTTCCAATCATCCCCACCCCTCATTCCCACTCAACTAGTGGAATGACATCAAAACATTATTTATACATAATATCACATTATTAGGGCGTTATGAGGGTCTGACCCTGTATACGGTACCTGATTCCATAGTAACCCACACCACTTGCCCCATGCAATGATCTAGATAGAGTGATAGTGTACAAACTGTAATTTTCAGGACATATCAAACTTTACGTAGCAGGTAGAAAAGCAAATAGACGACCAATAGGGCAGCCAAGTCAATTGGACACCCCCACCCCTCCCCTACCCTCCATCCCATTCAACAAGGATGAATACACATAAAATCCTATGCTTTCAAATATTTGATCCTAATGATAGCTCTAACCTACATATAGCTGCTTTTCCAGTTTCCCCCTTCAGCAATCCCCCCCGCCCCTTTTTGCCCAACATTATGGTTCCACATATGGGTGGAGCCTGTAAAAGTTGGACAAGATCATTTTCTACACTGATGTATTTGAGATTAAGCAGTTCATCAATTTGGAATGACATCAAAACTTTGAAATGGTGAAAATAAGATGGTCAAAAATTAATATTAGAATGTTCATTAAATTCTCACACACATTATGGGGACCCTAATAGTTGGAAAAAAAAAACCTTCTACTTTACATTTAATATACATCACCTTAATCTATGCTGTTGGAAATGGTAAAAAAAATCTTTCTCAAACAATAGGAGAAAGCCATAACAGTGTACATCCCTATTTTCTCTATGATATATCAAATTGTATGAATACAGCACATGCAACAGCATATATATTCTGATTAGGGCTTTCCAATCATCCCCACCCCTCATTCCCACTCAACTAGTGAAATGACATCAAAACATTATTTATACATAATATCACATTATTAGGGCGTTATGGAGGTCTGACCCTGTATACGGTACCTGATTCCATAGTAACCCACACCACTTGCCACATGCAATGATCTAGATAGAGTGATAGTGTACAAACTGTAATTTTCAGGACATATCAAACTTTACGTAGCAGGTAGAAAAGCAAATAGACGACCAATAGGGCAGCCAAGTCAATTGGACACCCCCCACCCCTCCCCGACCCTCCATCCCATTCAACAAGGATGAATACACATAAAATCCTATGCTTTCAAATATTTGATCCTAATGATAGCTCTAACCTACATATAGCTGCTTTCCCAGTTTCCCCCTTCAGCAATCCCCCCCCCCCCTTTTGCCCAACATTATGGTTCCACATATGGGTGGAGCCTGTAAAAGTTGGACAAGATCATTTTCTACACTGATGCATTTGAGATTAAGCAGTTCATCAATTTGGAATGACATCAAAACTTTGAAACGGTGAAAATAAGATGGTCAAAAATTAATATTAGACTGTTCATTAATTCTCACACACATTGGGACCCTAATAGTTGAAAAAAAAAAACCCTTTGACATTACATCTAATATACATCACCTTAATCTATGCTGTTGGAAATGGTAAAAAAAATCTTTCTCAAACAATAGGAGAAAGCCATAACAGTGTACATCCCTATTTTCTCTATAATATATCAAATTGTATGAATACAGCACATGCAACAGCATATATATTCTGATTAGGGCTTTCCAATCATCCCCACCCCTCATTCCCACTCAACTAGTGAAATGACATCAAAACATTATTTATACATAATATCACATTATTAGGGCGTTATGGAGGTCTGACCCTGTATACGGTACCTGATTCCATAGTAACCCACATCACTTGCCACATGCAATGATCTAGATAGAGTGATAGTGTACAAACTGTAATTTTCAGGACATATCAAACTTTACGTAGCAGGTAGAAAAGCAAATAGACGACCAATAGGGCAGCAAATTCAATTGGACAACCCCCACCCCTCCCCTACCCTCCATCCCATTCAACAAGGATGAATACACATAAAATCCTATGCTTTCAAATATTTGATCCTAATGATAGCTCTAACCTACATATAGCTGCTTTCCCAGTTTCCCCCTCCAGCAATCCCCCCCCCCTCCCTTTTGCCCAACATTATGGTTCCACATATGGGTGGAGCCTGTAAAAGTTGGACAAGATCATTTTCTACACTGATGCATTTGAGATTAAGCAGTTCATCAATTTGGAATGACATCAAAACTTTGAAACGGTGAAAATAAGATGGTCAAAAATTAATATTAGACTGTTCATTAATTCTCACACACATTATGGGGACCCTAAATAGTTGAAAAAAAAAAACCGTTGACATTACATTTAATATACATCACCTTAATCTATGCTGTTGGAAATGGTAAAAAAAATCTTTCTCAAACAATAGGAGAAAGCCATAACAGTGTACATCCCTATTTTCTCTATGATATATCAAATTGTATGAATACAGCACATGCAACAGCATATATATTCTGATTAGGGCTTTCCAATCATCCCCACCCCTCATTCCCACTCAACTAGTGAAATGACATCAAAACATTATTTATACATAATATCACATTATTAGGGCGTTATGGAGGTCTGACCCTGTATACGGTACCTGATTCCATAGTAACCCACACCACTTGCCACATGCAATGATCTAGATAGAGTGATAGTGTACAAACTGTAATTTTCAGGACATATCAAACTTTACGTAGCAGGTAGAAAAGCAAATAGACGACCAATAGGGCAGCCAAGTCAATTGGACACCCCCCACCCCTCCCCGACCCTCCATCCCATTCAACAAGGATGAATACACATAAAATCCTATGCTTTCAAATATTTGATCCTAATGATAGCTCTAACCTACATATAGTTGCTTTCCCAGTTTCCCCCTCCAGCAACCCCCCCCCCCTCCCTTTTGCCCAACATTATGGTTCCAGATATGGGTGGAGCCTGTAAAAGTTGGACAAGATCATTTTCTACACTGATGCATTTGAGATTAAGCAGTTCATCAATTTGGAATGACATCAAAACTTTGAAACGGTGAAAATAAGATGGTCAAAAATTAATATTAGACTGTTCAGTAATTCTCACACACATTGGGACCCTAAAAGTTGAAAAAAAAAACCTTTGACATTACATTTAATATACATCACCTTAATCTATGCTGTTGGAAATGGTAAAAAAAATCTTTCTCAAACAATAGGAGAAAGCCATAACAGTGTACATCCCTATTTTCTCTATAATATATCAAATTGTATGAATACAGCACATGCAAAAGCATATATATTCTGATTAAGGCTTTCCAATCATCCCCACCCCTCATTCCCACTCAACTAGTGGAATGACATCAAAACATTATTTATACATAATATCACATTATTAGGGCGTTATGAGGGTCTGACCCTGTATACGGTACCTGATTCCATAGTAACCCACACCACTTGCCCCATGCAATGATCTAGATAGAGTGATAGTGTACAAACTGTAATTTTCAGGACATATCAAACTTTACGTAGCAGGTAGAAAAGCAAATAGACGACCAATAGGGCAGCCAAGTCAATTGGACACCCCCACCCCTCCCCTACCCTCCATCCCATTCAACAAGGATGAATACACATAAAATCCTATGCTTTCAAATATTTGATCCTAATGATAGCTCTAACCTACATATAGCTGCTTTTCCAGTTTCCCCCTTCAGCAATCCCCCCCCCCCCTTTTTGCCCAACATTATGGTTCCACATATGGGTGGAGCCTGTAAAAGTTGGACAAGATCATTTTCTACACTGATGTATTTGAGATTAAGCAGTTCATCAATTTGGAATGACATCAAAACTTTGAAATGGTGAAAATAAGATGGTCAAAAATTAATATTAGAATGTTCATTAAATTCTCACACACATTATGGGGACCCTAATAGTTGGAAAAAAAAAACCTTCTACTTTACATTTAATATACATCACCTTAATCTATGCTGTTGGAAATGGTAAAAAAAATCTTTCTCAAACAATAGGAGAAAGCCATAACAGTGTACATCCCTATTTTCTCTATGATATATCAAATTGTATGAATACAGCACATGCAACAGCATATATATTCTGATTAGGGCTTTCCAATCATCCCCACCCCTCATTCCCACTCAACTAGTGAAATGACATCAAAACATTATTTATACATAATATCACATTATTAGGGCGTTATGGAGGTCTGACCCTGTATACGGTACCTGATTCCATAGTAACCCACACCACTTGCCACATGCAATGATCTAGATAGAGTGATAGTGTACAAACTGTAATTTTCAGGACATATCAAACTTTACGTAGCAGGTAGAAAAGCAAATAGACGACCAATAGGGCAGCCAAGTCAATTGGACACCCCCCACCCCTCCCCGACCCTCCATCCCATTCAACAAGGATGAATACACATAAAATCCTATGCTTTCAAATATTTGATCCTAATGATAGCTCTAACCTACATATAGCTGCTTTCCCAGTTTCCCCCTTCAGCAATCCCCCCCCCCCCCTTTTGCCCAACATTATGGTTCCACATATGGGTGGAGCCTGTAAAAGTTGGACAAGATCATTTTCTACACTGATGCATTTGAGATTAAGCAGTTCATCAATTTGGAATGACATCAAAACTTTGAAACGGTGAAAATAAGATGGTCAAAAATTAATATTAGACTGTTCATTAATTCTCACACACATTATGGGGACCCTAATAGTTGAAAAAAAAAAAAAACCCTTTGACATTACATCTAATATACATCACCTTAATCTATGCTGTTGGAAATGGTAAAAAAAATCTTTCTCAAACAATAGGAGAAAGCCATAACAGTGTACATCCCTATTTTCTCTATAATATATCAAATTGTATGAATACAGCACATGCAAAAGCATATATATTCTGATTAAGGCTTTCCAATCATCCCCACCCCTCATTCCCACTCAACTAGTGGAATGACATCAAAACATTATTTATACATAATATCACATTATTAGGGCGTTATGAGGGTCTGACCCTGTATACGGTACCTGATTCCATAGTAACCCACACCACTTGCCCCATGCAATGATCTAGATAGAGTGATAGTGTACAAACTGTAATTTTCAGGACATATCAAACTTTACGTAGCAGGTAGAAAAGCAAATAGACGACCAATAGGGCAGCCAAGTCAATTGGACACCCCCACCCCTCCCCTACCCTCCATCCCATTCAACAAGGATGAATACACATAAAATCCTATGCTTTCAAATATTTGATCCTAATGATAGCTCTAACCTACATATAGCTGCTTTTCCAGTTTCCCCCTTCAGCAATCCCCCCCCCCCCTTTTTGCCCAACATTATGGTTCCACATATGGGTGGAGCCTGTAAAAGTTGGACAAGATCATTTTCTACACTGATGTATTTGAGATTAAGCAGTTCATCAATTTGGAATGACATCAAAACTTTGAAATGGTGAAAATAAGATGGTCAAAAATTAATATTAGAATGTTCATTAAATTCTCACACACATTATGGGGACCCTAATAGTTGGAAAAAAAAAACCTTCTACTTTACATTTAATATACATCACCTTAATCTATGCTGTTGGAAATGGTAAAAAAAATCTTTCTCAAACAATAGGAGAAAGCCATAACAGTGTACATCCCTATTTTCTCTATGATATATCAAATTGTATGAATACAGCACATGCAACAGCATATATATTCTGATTAGGGCTTTCCAATCATCCCCACCCCTCATTCCCACTCAACTAGTGAAATGACATCAAAACATTATTTATACATAATATCACATTATTAGGGCGTTATGGAGGTCTGACCCTGTATACGGTACCTGATTCCATAGTAACCCACACCACTTGCCACATGCAATGATCTAGATAGAGTGATAGTGTACAAACTGTAATTTTCAGGACATATCAAACTTTACGTAGCAGGTAGAAAAGCAAATAGACGACCAATAGGGCAGCCAAGTCAATTGGACACCCCCCACCCCTCCCCGACCCTCCATCCCATTCAACAAGGATGAATACACATAAAATCCTATGCTTTCAAATATTTGATCCTAATGATAGCTCTAACCTACATATAGCTGCTTTCCCAGTTTCCCCCTTCAGCAATCCCCCCCCCCTTTTGCCCAACATTATGGTTCCACATATGGGTGGAGCCTGTAAAAGTTGGACAAGATCATTTTCTACACTGATGCATTTGAGATTAAGCAGTTCATCAATTTGGAATGACATCAAAACTTTGAAACGGTGAAAATAAGATGGTCAAAAATTAATATTAGACTGTTCATTAATTCTCACACACATTATGGGGACCCTAATAGTTGAAAAAAAAAAAAACCCTTTGACATTACATCTAATATACATCACCTTAATCTATGCTGTTGGAAATGGTAAAAAAAATCTTTCTCAAACAATAGGAGAAAGCCATAACAGTGTACATCCCTATTTTCTCTATAATATATCAAATTGTATGAATACAGCACATGCAAAAGCATATATATTCTGATTAAGGCTTTCCAATCATCCCCACCCCTCATTCCCACTCAACTAGTGGAATGACATCAAAACATTATTTATACATAATATCACATTATTAGGGCGTTATGAGGGTCTGACCCTGTATACGGTACCTGATTCCATAGTAACCCACACCACTTGCCCCATGCAATGATCTAGATAGAGTGATAGTGTACAAACTGTAATTTTCAGGACATATCAAACTTTACGTAGCAGGTAGAAAAGCAAATAGACGACCAATAGGGCAGCCAAGTCAATTGGACACCCCCACCCCTCCCCTACCCTCCATCCCATTCAACAAGGATGAATACACATAAAATCCTATGCTTTCAAATATTTGATCCTAATGATAGCTCTAACCTACATATAGCTGCTTTTCCAGTTTCCCCCTTCAGCAATCCCCCCCCCCCTTTTTGCCCAACATTATGGTTCCACATATGGGTGGAGCCTGTAAAAGTTGGACAAGATCATTTTCTACACTGATGTATTTGAGATTAAGCAGTTCATCAATTTGGAATGACATCAAAACTTTGAAATGGTGAAAATAAGATGGTCAAAAATTAATATTAGAATGTTCATTAAATTCTCACACACATTATGGGGACCCTAATAGTTGGAAAAAAAAAACCTTCTACTTTACATTTAATATACATCACCTTAATCTATGCTGTTGGAAATGGTAAAAAAAATCTTTCTCAAACAATAGGAGAAAGCCATAACAGTGTACATCCCTATTTTCTCTATGATATATCAAATTGTATGAATACAGCACATGCAACAGCATATATATTCTGATTAGGGCTTTCCAATCATCCCCACCCCTCATTCCCACTCAACTAGTGAAATGACATCAAAACATTATTTATACATAATATCACATTATTAGGGCGTTATGGAGGTCTGACCCTGTATACGGTACCTGATTCCATAGTAACCCACACCACTTGCCACATGCAATGATCTAGATAGAGTGATAGTGTACAAACTGTAATTTTCAGGACATATCAAACTTTACGTAGCAGGTAGAAAAGCAAATAGACGACCAATAGGGCAGCCAAGTCAATTGGACACCCCCCACCCCTCCCCGACCCTCCATCCCATTCAACAAGGATGAATACACATAAAATCCTATGCTTTCAAATATTTGATCCTAATGATAGCTCTAACCTACATATAGCTGCTTTCCCAGTTTCCCCCTTCAGCAATCCCCCCCCCCTTTTGCCCAACATTATGGTTCCACATATTGGGTGGAGCCTGTAAAAGTTGGACAAGATCATTTTCTACACTGATGCATTTGAGATTAAGCAGTTCATCAATTTGGAATGACATCAAAACTTTGAAACGGTGAAAATAAGATGGTCAAAAATTAATATTAGACTGTTCATTAATTCTCACACACATTGGGACCCTAATAGTTGAAAAAAAAAAAACCCTTTGACATTACATCTAATATACATCACCTTAATCTATGCTGTTGGAAATGGTAAAAAAAATCTTTCTCAAACAATAGGAGAAAGCCATAACAGTGTACATCCCTATTTTCTCTATAATATATCAAATTGTATGAATACAGCACATGCAACAGCATATATATTCTGATTAGGGCTTTCCAATCATCCCCACACCCTCATTCCCACTCAACTAGTGAAATGACATCAAAACATTATTTATACATAATATCACATTATTAGGGCGTTATGGAGGTCTGACCCTGTATACGGTACCTGATTCCATAGTAACCCACATCACTTGCCACATGCAATGATCTAGATAGAGTGATAGTGTACAAACTGTAATTTTCAGGACATATCAAACTTTACGTAGCAGGTAGAAAAGCAAATAGACGACCAATAGGGCAGCCAAGTCAATTGGACACCCCCACCCCTCCCCTACCCTCCATCCCATTCAACAAGGATGAATACACATAAAATCCTATGCTTTCAAATATTTGATCCTAATGATAGCTCTAACCTACATATAGCTGCTTTTCCAGTTTCCCCCTTCAGCAATCCCCCCCCCCCCCTTTTTGCCCAACATTATGGTTCCACATATGGGTGGAGCCTGTAAAGTTGGACAAGATCATTTTCTACACTGATGTATTTGAGATTAAGCAGTTCATCAATTTGGAATGACATCAAAACTTTGAAATGGTGAAAATAAGATGGTCAAAAATTAATATTAGAATGTTCATTAAATTCTCACACACATTATGGGGACCCTAATAGTTGGAAAAAAAAAAACCTTCTACTTTACATTTAATATACATCACCTTAATCTATGCTGTTGGAAATGGTAAAAAAAATCTTTCTCAAACAATAGGAGAAAGCCATAACAGTGTACATCCCTATTTTCTCTATGATATATCAAATTGTATGAATACAGCACATGCAACAGCATATATATTCTGATTAGGGGCTTTCCAATCATCCCCCGACCCCTCATTCCCACTCAACTAGTGAAATGACATCAAAACATTATTTATACATAATATCACATTATTAGGGCGTTATGGAGGTCTGACCCTGTATACGGTACCTGATTCCATAGTAACCCACACCACTTGCCACATGCAATGATCTAGATAGAGTGATAGTGTACAAACTGTAATTTTCAGGACATATCAAACTTTACGTAGCAGGTAGAAAAGCAAATAGACGACCAATAGGGCAGCCAAGTCCAATTGGACACCCCCCACCCCTCCCCGACCCTCCATCCCATTCAACAAGGATGAATACACATAAAATCCTATGCTTTCAAATATTTGATCCTAATGATAGCTCTAACCTACATATAGCTGCTTTCCCAGTTTCCCCCTTCAGCAATCCCCCCCCCCTTTTGCCCAACATTATGGTTCCACATATGGGTGGAGCCTGTAAAAGTTGGACAAGATCATTTTCTACACTGATGCATTTGAGATTAAGCAGTTCATCAATTTGGAATGACATCAAAACTTTGAAACGGTGAAAATAAGATGGTCAAAAATTAATATTAGACTGTTCATTAATTCTCACACACATTATGGGGACCCTAATAGTTGAAAAAAAAAAAAAACCCTTTGACATTACATCTAATATACATCACCTTAATCTATGCTGTTGGAAATGGTAAAAAAAATCTTTCTCAAACAATAGGAGAAAGCCATAACAGTGTACATCCCCTATTTTCTCTATAATATATCAAATTGTATGAATACAGCACATGCAACAGCATATATATTCTGATTAGGGCTTTCCAATCATCCCCACCCCTCATTCCCACTCAACTAGTGAAATGACATCAAAACATTATTTATACATAATATCACATTATTAGGGCGTTATGGAGGTCTGACCCTGTATACGGTACCTGATTCCATAGTAACCCACACCACTTGCCACATGCAATGATCTAGATAGAGTGATAGTGTACAAACTGTAATTTTCAGGACATATCAAACTTTACGTAGCAGGTAGAAAAGCAAATAGACGACCAATAGGGCAGCCAAGTCAATTGGACACCCCCCACCCCTCCCCGACCCTCCATCCCATTCAACAAGGATGAATACACATAAAATCCTATGCTTTCAAATATTTGATCCTAATGATAGCTCTAACCTACATATAGCTGCTTTCCCAGTTTCCCCCTTCAGCAATCCCCCCCCCCCCTTTTGCCCAACATTATGGTTCCACATATGGGTGGAGCCTGTAAAAGTTGGACAAGATCATTTTCTACACTGATGCATTTGAGATTAAGCAGTTCATCAATTTGGAATGACATCAAAACTTTGAAACAGTGAAAATAAGATGGTCAAAAATTAATATTAGGATTCTCACACACATTATGGGGACCCTAAATAGTTGAAAAAAAAAAAACCGTTGACATTACATTTAATATACATCACCTTAATCTATGCTGTTGGAAATGGTAAAAAAAATCTTTCTCAAACAATAGGAGAAAGCCATAACAGTGTACATCCCTATTTTCTCTATGATATATCAAATTGTATGAATACAGCACATGCAACAGCATATATATTCTGATTAGGGCTTTCCAATCATCCCCACCCCTCATTCCCACTCAACTAGTGAAATGACATCAAAACATTATTTATACATAATATCACATTATTAGGGCGTTATGGAGGTCTGACCCTGTATACGGTACCTGATTCCATAGTAACCCACACCACTTGCCACATGCAATGATCTAGATAGAGTGATAGTGTACAAACTGTAATTTTCAGGACATATCAAACTTTACGTAGCAGGTAGAAAAGCAAATAGACGACCAATAGGGCAGCCAAGTCAATTGGACACCCCCCACCCCTCCCCGACCCTCCATCCCATTCAACAAGGATGAATACACATAAAATCCTATGCTTTCAAATATTTGATCCTAATGATAGCTCTAACCTACATATAGCTGCTTTCCCAGTTTCCCCCTCCAGCAACCCCCCCCCCCTCCCCTTTTGCCCAACATTATGGTTCCACATATGGGTGGAGCCTGTAAAAGTTGGACAAGATCATTTTCTACACTGATGCATTTGAGATTAAGCAGTTCATCAATTTGGAATGACATCAAAACTTTGAAACGGTGAAAATAAGATGGTCAAAAATTAATATTAGACTGTTCAGTAATTCTCACACACATTGGGACCCTAAAAGTTGAAAAAAAAAACCTTTGACATTACATTTAATATACATCACCTTAATCTATGCTGTTGGAAATGGTAAAAAAAATCTTTCTCAAACAATAGGAGAAAGCCATAACAGTGTACATCCCTATTTTCTCTATAATATATCAAATTGTATGAATACAGCACATGCAAAAGCATATATATTCTGATTAAGGCTTTCCAATCATCCCCACCCCTCATTCCCACTCAACTAGTGGAATGACATCAAAACATTATTTATACATAATATCACATTATTAGGGCGTTATGAGGGTCTGACCCTGTATACGGTACCTGATTCCATAGTAACCCACACCACTTGCCCCATGCAATGATCTAGATAGAGTGATAGTGTACAAACTGTAATTTTCAGGACATATCAAACTTTACGTAGCAGGTAGAAAAGCAAATAGACGACCAATAGGGCAGCCAAGTCAATTGGACACCCCCACCCCTCCCCTACCCTCCATCCCATTCAACAAGGATGAATACACATAAAATCCTATGCTTTCAAATATTTGATCCTAATGATAGCTCTAACCTACATATAGCTGCTTTTCCAGTTTCCCCCTTCAGCAATCCCCCCCCCCCTTTTTGCCCAACATTATGGTTCCACATATGGGTGGAGCCTGTAAAAGTTGGACAAGATCATTTTCTACACTGATGTATTTGAGATTAAGCAGTTCATCAATTTGGAATGACATCAAAACTTTGAAATGGTGAAAATAAGATGGTCAAAAATTAATATTAGAATGTTCATTAAATTCTCACACACATTATGGGGACCCTAATAGTTGGAAAAAAAAAACCTTCTACTTTACATTTAATATACATCACCTTAATCTATGCTGTTGGAAATGGTAAAAAAAATCTTTCTCAAACAATAGGAGAAAGCCATAACAGTGTACATCCCTATTTTCTCTATGATATATCAAATTGTATGAATACAGCACATGCAACAGCATATATATTCTGATTAGGGCTTTCCAATCATCCCCACCCCTCATTCCCACTCAACTAGTGAAATGACATCAAAACATTATTTATACATAATATCACATTATTAGGGCGTTATGGAGGTCTGACCCTGTATACGGTACCTGATTCCATAGTAACCCACACCACTTGCCACATGCAATGATCTAGATAGAGTGATAGTGTACAAACTGTAATTTTCAGGACATATCAAACTTTACGTAGCAGGTAGAAAAGCAAATAGACGACCAATAGGGCAGCCAAGTCAATTGGACACCCCCCACCCCTCCCCGACCCTCCATCCCATTCAACAAGGATGAATACACATAAAATCCTATGCTTTCAAATATTTGATCCTAATGATAGCTCTAACCTACATATAGCTGCTTTCCCAGTTTCCCCCTTCAGCAATCCCCCCCCCCCCTTTTGCCCAACATTATGGTTCCACATATGGGTGGAGCCTGTAAAAGTTGGACAAGATCATTTTCTACACTGATGCATTTGAGATTAAGCAGTTCATCAATTTGGAATGACATCAAAACTTTGAAACGGTGAAAATAAGATGGTCAAAAATTAATATTAGACTGTTCATTAATTCTCACACACATTATGGGGACCCTAATAGTTGAAAAAAAAAAAAACCCTTTGACATTACATCTAATATACATCACCTTAATCTATGCTGTTGGAAATGGTAAAAAAAATCTTTCTCAAACAATAGGAGAAAGCCATAACAGTGTACATCCCTATTTTCTCTATAATATATCAAATTGTATGAATACAGCACATGCAAAAGCATATATATTCTGATTAAGGCTTTCCAATCATCCCCACCCCTCATTCCCACTCAACTAGTGGAATGACATCAAAACATTATTTATACATAATATCACATTATTAGGGCGTTATGAGGGTCTGACCCTGTATACGGTACCTGATTCCATAGTAACCCACACCACTTGCCCCATGCAATGATCTAGATAGAGTGATAGTGTACAAACTGTAATTTTCAGGACATATCAAACTTTACGTAGCAGGTAGAAAAGCAAATAGACGACCAATAGGGCAGCCAAGTCAATTGGACACCCCCACCCCTCCCCTACCCTCCATCCCATTCAACAAGGATGAATACACATAAAATCCTATGCTTTCAAATATTTGATCCTAATGATAGCTCTAACCTACATATAGCTGCTTTTCCAGTTTCCCCCTTCAGCAATCCCCCCCCCCCCTTTTTGCCCAACATTATGGTTCCACATATGGGTGGAGCCTGTAAAAGTTGGACAAGATCATTTTCTACACTGATGTATTTGAGATTAAGCAGTTCATCAATTTGGAATGACATCAAAACTTTGAAATGGTGAAAATAAGATGGTCAAAAATTAATATTAGAATGTTCATTAAATTCTCACACACATTATGGGGACCCTAATAGTTGGAAAAAAAAAACCTTCTACTTTACATTTAATATACATCACCTTAATCTATGCTGTTGGAAATGGTAAAAAAAATCTTTCTCAAACAATAGGAGAAAGCCATAACAGTGTACATCCCTATTTTCTCTATGATATATCAAATTGTATGAATACAGCACATGCAACAGCATATATATTCTGATTAGGGCTTTCCAATCATCCCCACCCCTCATTCCCACTCAACTAGTGAAATGACATCAAAACATTATTTATACATAATATCACATTATTAGGGCGTTATGGAGGTCTGACCCTGTATACGGTACCTGATTCCATAGTAACCCACACCACTTGCCACATGCAATGATCTAGATAGAGTGATAGTGTACAAACTGTAATTTTCAGGACATATCAAACTTTACGTAGCAGGTAGAAAAGCAAATAGACGACCAATAGGGCAGCCAAGTCAATTGGACACCCCCCACCCCTCCCCGACCCTCCATCCCATTCAACAAGGATGAATACACATAAAATCCTATGCTTTCAAATATTTGATCCTAATGATAGCTCTAACCTACATATAGCTGCTTTCCCAGTTTCCCCCTTCAGCAATCCCCCCCCCCCCTTTTGCCCAACATTATGGTTCCACATATGGGTGGAGCCTGTAAAAGTTGGACAAGATCATTTTCTACACTGATGCATTTGAGATTAAGCAGTTCATCAATTTGGAATGACATCAAAACTTTGAAACGGTGAAAATAAGATGGTCAAAAATTAATATTAGACTGTTCATTAATTCTCACACACATTGGGACCCTAATAGTTGAAAAAAAAAAACCCTTTGACATTACATCTAATATACATCACCTTAATCTATGCTGTTGGAAATGGTAAAAAAAATCTTTCTCAAACAATAGGAGAAAGCCATAACAGTGTACATCCCTATTTTCTCTATAATATATCAAATTGTATGAATACAGCACATGCAACAGCATATATATTCTGATTAGGGCTTTCCAATCATCCCCACCCCTCATTCCCACTCAACTAGTGAAATGACATCAAAACATTATTTATACATAATATCACATTATTAGGGCGTTATGGAGGTCTGACCCTGTATACGGTACCTGATTCCATAGTAACCCACATCACTTGCCACATGCAATGATCTAGATAGAGTGATAGTGTACAAACTGTAATTTTCAGGACATATCAAACTTTACGTAGCAGGTAGAAAAGCAAATAGACGACCAATAGGGCAGCCAAGTCAATTGGACACCCCCACCCCTCCCCTACCCTCCATCCCATTCAACAAGGATGAATACACATAAAATCCTATGCTTTCAAATATTTGATCCTAATGATAGCTCTAACCTACATATAGCTGCTTTTCCAGTTTCCCCCTTCAGCAATCCCCCCCCCCCTTTTTGCCCAACATTATGGTTCCACATATGGGTGGAGCCTGTAAAAGTTGGACAAGATCATTTTCTACACTGATGTATTTGAGATTAAGCAGTTCATCAATTTGGAATGACATCAAAACTTTGAAATGGTGAAAATAAGATGGTCAAAAATTAATATTAGAATGTTCATTAAATTCTCACACACATTATGGGGACCCTAATAGTTGGAAAAAAAAAACCTTCTACTTTACATTTAATATACATCACCTTAATCTATGCTGTTGGAAATGGTAAAAAAAATCTTTCTCAAACAATAGGAGAAAGCCATAACAGTGTACATCCCTATTTTCTCTATGATATATCAAATTGTATGAATACAGCACATGCAACAGCATATATATTCTGATTAGGGCTTTCCAATCATCCCCACCCCTCATTCCCACTCAACTAGTGAAATGACATCAAAACATTATTTATACATAATATCACATTATTAGGGCGTTATGGAGGTCTGACCCTGTATACGGTACCTGATTCCATAGTAACCCACACCACTTGCCACATGCAATGATCTAGATAGAGTGATAGTGTACAAACTGTAATTTTCAGGACATATCAAACTTTACGTAGCAGGTAGAAAAGCAAATAGACGACCAATAGGGCAGCCAAGTCAATTGGACACCCCCCACCCCTCCCCGACCCTCCATCCCATTCAACAAGGATGAATACACATAAAATCCTATGCTTTCAAATATTTGATCCTAATGATAGCTCTAACCTACATATAGCTGCTTTCCCAGTTTCCCCCTTCAGCAATCCCCCCCCCCCCTTTTGCCCAACATTATGGTTCCACATATGGGTGGAGCCTGTAAAAGTTGGACAAGATCATTTTCTACACTGATGCATTTGAGATTAAGCAGTTCATCAATTTGGAATGACATCAAAACTTTGAAACGGTGAAAATAAGATGGTCAAAAATTAATATTAGACTGTTCATTAATTCTCACACACATTATGGGGACCCTAATAGTTGAAAAAAAAAAAAACCCTTTGACATTACATCTAATATACATCACCTTAATCTATGCTGTTGGAAATGGTAAAAAAAATCTTTCTCAAACAATAGGAGAAAGCCATAACAGTGTACATCCCTATTTTCTCTATAATATATCAAATTGTATGAATACAGCACATGCAAAAGCATATATATTCTGATTAAGGCTTTCCAATCATCCCCACCCCTCATTCCCACTCAACTAGTGGAATGACATCAAAACATTATTTATACATAATATCACATTATTAGGGCGTTATGAGGGTCTGACCCTGTATACGGTACCTGATTCCATAGTAACCCACACCACTTGCCCCATGCAATGATCTAGATAGAGTGATAGTGTACAAACTGTAATTTTCAGGACATATCAAACTTTACGTAGCAGGTAGAAAAGCAAATAGACGACCAATAGGGCAGCCAAGTCAATTGGACACCCCCACCCCTCCCCTACCCTCCATCCCATTCAACAAGGATGAATACACATAAAATCCTATGCTTTCAAATATTTGATCCTAATGATAGCTCTAACCTACATATAGCTGCTTTTCCAGTTTCCCCCTTCAGCAATCCCCCCCCCCCCTTTTTGCCCAACATTATGGTTCCACATATGGGTGGAGCCTGTAAAAGTTGGACAAGATCATTTTCTACACTGATGTATTTGAGATTAAGCAGTTCATCAATTTGGAATGACATCAAAACTTTGAAATGGTGAAAATAAGATGGTCAAAAATTAATATTAGAATGTTCATTAAATTCTCACACACATTATGGGGACCCTAATAGTTGGAAAAAAAAAACCTTCTACTTTACATTTAATATACATCACCTTAATCTATGCTGTTGGAAATGGTAAAAAAAATCTTTCTCAAACAATAGGAGAAAGCCATAACAGTGTACATCCCTATTTTCTCTATGATATATCAAATTGTATGAATACAGCACATGCAACAGCATATATATTCTGATTAGGGCTTTCCAATCATCCCCACCCCTCATTCCCACTCAACTAGTGAAATGACATCAAAACATTATTTATACATAATATCACATTATTAGGGCGTTATGGAGGTCTGACCCTGTATACGGTACCTGATTCCATAGTAACCCACACCACTTGCCACATGCAATGATCTAGATAGAGTGATAGTGTACAAACTGTAATTTTCAGGACATATCAAACTTTACGTAGCAGGTAGAAAAGCAAATAGACGACCAATAGGGCAGCCAAGTCAATTGGACACCCCCCACCCCTCCCCGACCCTCCATCCCATTCAACAAGGATGAATACACATAAAATCCTATGCTTTCAAATATTTGATCCTAATGATAGCTCTAACCTACATATAGCTGCTTTCCCAGTTTCCCCCACCAGCAACCCCCCCCCCCCTCCCTTTTGCCCAACATTATGGTTCCACATATGGGTGGAGCCTGTAAAAGTTGGACAAGATCATTTTCTACACTGATGCATTTGAGATTAAGCAGTTCATCAATTTGGAATGACATCAAAACTTTGAAACGGTGAAAATAAGATGGTCAAAAATTAATATTAGACTGTTCAGTAATTCTCACACACATTATGGGGACCCTAATAGTTGAAAAAAAAAACCTTTGACATTACATCTAATATACATCACCTTAATCTATGCTGTTGGAAATGGTAAAAAAATCTTTCTTAAACAATAGGAGAAAGCCATAACAGTGTACATCCCTATTTTCTCTATAATATATCAAATTGTATGAATACAGCACATGCAACAGCATATATATTCTGATTAGGGCTTTCCAATCATCCCCACCCCTCATTCCCACTCAACTAGTGGAATGACATCAAAACATTATTTATACATAATATCACATTATTAGGGCGTTATGAGGGTCTGACCCTGTATACGGTACCTGATTCCATAGTAACCCACACCACTTGCCCCATGCAATGATCTAGATAGAGTGATAGTGTACAAACTGTAATTTTCAGGACATATCAAACTTTACGTAGCAGGTAGAAAAGCAAATAGACGACCAATAGGGCAGCCAAGTCAATTGGACACCCCCCACCCCTCCCCTACCCTCCATCCCATTCAACAAGGATGAATACACATAAAATCCTATGCTTTCAAATATTTGATCCTAATGATAGCTGTAACCTACATATAGCTGCTTTCCCAGTTTCCCCCTTCAGCAATCCCCCCCCCCCCTTTTGCCCAACATTATGGTTCCACATATGGGTGGAGCCTGTAAAAGTTGGACAAGATCATTTTCTACACTGATGCATTTGAGATTAAGCAGTTCATCAATTTGGAATGACATCAAAACTTTGAAACGGTGAAAATAAGATGGTCAAAAATTAATATTAGACTGTTCATTAATTCTCACACACAGGGACCCTAATAGTTAAAAAAAAAAAAAAAACCCTTTGACATTACATTTAATATACATCACCTTAATCTATGCTGTTGGAAATGGTAAAAAAAATCTTTCTCAAACAATAGGAGAAAGCCATAACAGTGTACATCCCTATTTTCTCTATAATATATCAAATTGTATGAATACAGCACATGCAACAGCATATATATTCTGATTAGGGCTTTCCAATCATCCCCACCCCTCATTCCGACACAACTAGTGGAATGACATCAAAACATTATTTATACATAATATCACATTATTAGGGCGTTATGAGGGTCTGACCCTGTATACGGTACCTGATTCCATAGTAACCCACACCACTTGCCCCATGCAATGATCTAGATAGAGTGATAGTGTACAAACTGTAATTTTTAGGACATATCAAACTTTACGTAGCAGGTAGAAAAGCAAATAGACGACCAATAGGGCAGCCAAGTCAATTGGACACCCCCACCCCTCCCCTACCCTCCCTCCCATTCAACAAGGATGAATACACATAAAATCCTATGCTTTCAAATATTTGATCCTAATGATAGCTCTAACCTACATATAGCTGCTTTTCCAGTTTCCCCCTTCAGCAATCCCCCCCCCCTTTTTGCCCAACATTATGGTTCCACATATGGGTGGAGCCTGTAAAAGTTGGACAAGATCATTTTCTACACTGATGTATTTGAGATTAAGCAGTTCATCAATTTGGAATGACATCAAAACTTTGAAACGGTGAAAATAAGATGGTCAAAAATTAATATTAGAATGTTCATTAAATTCTCACACACATTATGGGGACCCTAATAGTTGGAAAAAAAAAACCTTCTACTTTACATTTAATATACATCACCTTAATCTATGCTGTTGGAAATGGTAAAAAAAATCTTTCTCAAACAATAGGAGAAAGCCATAACAGTGTACATCCCTATTTTCTCTATGATATATCAAATTGTATGAATACAGCACATGCAACAGCATATATATTCTGATTAGGGCTTTCCAATCATCCCCACCCCTCATTCCCACTCAACTAGTGAAATGACATCAAAACATTATTTATACATAATATCACATTATTAGGGCGTTATGGAGGTCTGACCCTGTATACGGTACCTGATTCCATAGTAACCCACACCACTTGCCACATGCAATGATCTAGATAGAGTGATAGTGTACAAACTGTAATTTTCAGGACATATCAAACTTTACGTAGCAGGTAGAAAAGCAAATAGACGACCAATAGGGCAGCCAAGTCAATTGGACACCCCCCACCCCTCCCCGACCCTCCATCCCATTCAACAAGGATGAATACACATAAAATCCTATGCTTTCAAATATTTGATCCTAATGATAGCTCTAACCTACATATAGCTGCTTTCCCAGTTTCCCCCTTCAGCAATCCCCCCCCCCCTTTTGCCCAACATTATGGTTCCACATATGGGTGGAGCCTGTAAAAGTTGGACAAGATCATTTTCTACACTGATGCATTTGAGATTAAGCAGTTCATCAATTTGGAATGACATCAAAACTTTGAAACGGTGAAAATAAGATGGTCAAAAATTAATATTAGAATGTTCATTAAATTCTCACACACATTATGGGGACCCTAATAGTTGGAAAAAAAAAACCTTCTACTTTACATTTAATATACATCACCTTAATCTATGCTGTTGGAAATGGTAAAAAAAATCTTTCTCAAACAATAGGAGAAAGCCATAACAGTGTACATGCATCCCTATTTTCTCTATGATATATCAAATTGTATGAATACAGCACATGCAACAGCATATATATTCTGATTAGGGCTTTCCAATCATCCCCACCCCTCATTCCCACTCAACTAGTGAAATGACATCAAAACATTATTTATACATAATATCACATTATTAGGGCGTTATGGAGGTCTGACCCTGTATACGGTACCTGATTCCATAGTAACCCACACCACTTGCCACATGCAATGATCTAGATAGAGTGATAGTGTACAAACTGTAATTTTCAGGACATATCAAACTTTACGTAGCAGGTAGAAAAGCAAATAGACGACCAATAGGGCAGCCAAGTCAATTGGACACCCCCCACCCCTCCCCGACCCTCCATCCCATTCAACAAGGATGAATACACATAAAATCCTATGCTTTCAAATATTTGATCCTAATGATAGCTCTAACCTACATATAGCTGCTTTCCCAGTTTCCCCCTTCAGCAATCCCCCCCCCCCCCTTTTGCCCAACATTATGGTTCCACATATGGGTGGAGCCTGTAAAAGTTGGACAAGATCATTTTCTACACTGATGCATTTGAGATTAAGCAGTTCATCAATTTGGAATGACATCAAAACTTTGAAACGGTGAAAATAAGATGGTCAAAAATTAATATTAGACTGTTCATTAATTCTCACACACATTGGGACCCTAATAGTTGAAAAAAAAAAAACCCTTTGACATTACATCTAATATACATCACCTTAATCTATGCTGTTGGAAATGGTAAAAAAAATCTTTCTCAAACAATAGGAGAAAGCCATAACAGTGTACATCCCTATTTTCTCTATAATATATCAAATTGTATGAATACAGCACATGCAACAGCATATATATTCTGATTAGGGCTTTCCAATCATCCCCACCCCTCATTCCCACTCAACTAGTGAAATGACATCAAAACATTATTTATACATAATATCACATTATTAGGGCGTTATGGAGGTCTGACCCTGTATACGGTACCTGATTCCATAGTAACCCACATCACTTGCCACATGCAATGATCTAGATAGAGTGATAGTGTACAAACTGTAATTTTCAGGACATATCAAACTTTACGTAGCAGGTAGAAAAGCAAATAGACGACCAATAGGGCAGCAAATTCAATTGGACAACCCCCACCCCTCCCCTACCCTCCATCCCATTCAACAAGGATGAATACACATAAAATCCTATGCTTTCAAATATTTGATCCTATTGATAGCTCTAACCTACATATAGCTGCTTTCCCAGTTTCCCCCTCCAGCAATCCCCCCCCCCCTCCCTTTTGCCCAACATTATGGTTCCACATATGGGTGGAGCCTGTAAAAGTTGGACAAGATCATTTTCTACACTGATGCATTTGAGATTAAGCAGTTCATCAATTTGGAATGACATCAAAACTTTGAAACGGTGAAAATAAGATGGTCAAAAATTAATATTAGACTGTTCATTAATTCTCACACACATTATGGGGACCCTAAATAGTTGAAAAAAAAAAACCGTTGACATTACATTTAATATACATCACCTTAATCTATGCTGTTGGAAATGGTAAAAAAAATCTTTCTCAAACAATAGGAGAAAGCCATAACAGTGTACATCCCTATTTTCTCTATGATATATCAAATTGTATGAATACAGCACATGCAACAGCATATATATTCTGATTAGGGCTTTCCAATCATCCCCACCCCTCATTCCCACTCAACTAGTGAAATGACATCAAAACATTATTTATACATAATATCACATTATTAGGGCGTTATGGAGGTCTGACCCTGTATACGGTACCTGATTCCATAGTAACCCACACCACTTGCCACATGCAATGATCTAGATAGAGTGATAGTGTACAAACTGTAATTTTCAGGACATATCAAACTTTACGTAGCAGGTAGAAAAGCAAATAGACGACCAATAGGGCAGCCAAGTCAATTGGACACCCCCACCCCTCCCCGACCCTCCATCCCATTCAACAAGGATGAATACACATAAAATCCTATGCTTTCAAATATTTGATCCTAATGATAGCTCTAACCTACATATAGTTGCTTTCCCAGTTTCCCCCTCCAGCAACCCCCCCCCCCTCCCTTTTGCCCAACATTATGGTTCCACATATGGGTGGAGCCTGTAAAAGTTGGACAAGATCATTTTCTACACTGATGCATTTGAGATTAAGCAGTTCATCAATTTGGAATGACATCAAAACTTTGAAACGGTGAAAATAAGATGGTCAAAAATTAATATTAGACTGTTCAGTAATTCTCACACACATTGGGACCCTAAAAGTTGAAAAAAAAAACCTTTGACATTACATTTAATATACATCACCTTAATCTATGCTGTTGGAAATGGTAAAAAAAATCTTTCTCAAACAATAGGAGAAAGCCATAACAGTGTACATCCCTATTTTCTCTATAATATATCAAATTGTATGAATACAGCACATGCAAAAGCATATATATTCTGATTAAGGCTTTCCAATCATCCCCACCCCTCATTCCCACTCAACTAGTGGAATGACATCAAAACATTATTTATACATAATATCACATTATTAGGGCGTTATGAGGGTCTGACCCTGTATACGGTACCTGATTCCATAGTAACCCACACCACTTGCCCCATGCAATGATCTAGATAGAGTGATAGTGTACAAACTGTAATTTTCAGGACATATCAAACTTTACGTAGCAGGTAGAAAAGCAAATAGACGACCAATAGGGCAGCCAAGTCAATTGGACACCCCCACCCCTCCCCTACCCTCCATCCCATTCAACAAGGATGAATACACATAAAATCCTATGCTTTCAAATATTTGATCCTAATGATAGCTCTAACCTACATATAGCTGCTTTTCCAGTTTCCCCCTTCAGCAATCCCCCCCCCCCCTTTTTGCCCAACATTATGGTTCCACATATGGGTGGAGCCTGTAAAAGTTGGACAAGATCATTTTCTACACTGATGTATTTGAGATTAAGCAGTTCATCAATTTGGAATGACATCAAAACTTTGAAATGGTGAAAATAAGATGGTCAAAAATTAATATTAGAATGTTCATTAAATTCTCACACACATTATGGGGACCCTAATAGTTGGAAAAAAAAAACCTTCTACTTTACATTTAATATACATCACCTTAATCTATGCTGTTGGAAATGGTAAAAAAAATCTTTCTCAAACAATAGGAGAAAGCCATAACAGTGTACATCCCTATTTTCTCTATGATATATCAAATTGTATGAATACAGCACATGCAACAGCATATATATTCTGATTAGGGCTTTCCAATCATCCCCACCCCTCATTCCCACTCAACTAGTGAAATGACATCAAAACATTATTTATACATAATATCACATTATTAGGGCGTTATGGAGGTCTGACCCTGTATACGGTACCTGATTCCATAGTAACCCACACCACTTGCCACATGCAATGATCTAGATAGAGTGATAGTGTACAAACTGTAATTTTCAGGACATATCAAACTTTACGTAGCAGGTAGAAAAGCAAATAGACGACCAATAGGGCAGCCAAGTCAATTGGACACCCCCCACCCCTCCCCGACCCTCCATCCCATTCAACAAGGATGAATACACATAAAATCCTATGCTTTCAAATATTTGATCCTAATGATAGCTCTAACCTACATATAGCTGCTTTCCCAGTTTCCCCCTTCAGCAATCCCCCCCCCCCTTTTGCCCAACATTATGGTTCCACATATGGGTGGAGCCTGTAAAAGTTGGACAAGATCATTTTCTACACTGATGCATTTGAGATTAAGCAGTTCATCAATTTGGAATGACATCAAAACTTTGAAACGGTGAAAATAAGATGGTCAAAAATTAATATTAGACTGTTCATTAATTCTCACACACATTATGGGGACCCTAATAGTTGAAAAAAAAAAAAACCCTTTGACATTACATCTAATATACATCACCTTAATCTATGCTGTTGGAAATGGTAAAAAAAATCTTTCTCAAACAATAGGAGAAAGCCATAACAGTGTACATCCCTATTTTCTCTATAATATATCAAATTGTATGAATACAGCACATGCAAAAGCATATATATTCTGATTAAGGCTTTCCAATCATCCCCACCCCTCATTCCCACTCAACTAGTGGAATGACATCAAAACATTATTTATACATAATATCACATTATTAGGGCGTTATGAGGGTCTGACCCTGTATACGGTACCTGATTCCATAGTAACCCACACCACTTGCCCCATGCAATGATCTAGATAGAGTGATAGTGTACAAACTGTAATTTTCAGGACATATCAAACTTTACGTAGCAGGTAGAAAAGCAAATAGACGACCAATAGGGCAGCCAAGTCAATTGGACACCCCCACCCCTCCCCTACCCTCCATCCCATTCAACAAGGATGAATACACATAAAATCCTATGCTTTCAAATATTTGATCCTAATGATAGCTCTAACCTACATATAGCTGCTTTTCCAGTTTCCCCCTTCAGCAATCCCCCCCCCCCTTTTTGCCCAACATTATGGTTCCACATATGGGTGGAGCCTGTAAAAGTTGGACAAGATCATTTTCTACACTGATGTATTTGAGATTAAGCAGTTCATCAATTTGGAATGACATCAAAACTTTGAAATGGTGAAAATAAGATGGTCAAAAATTAATATTAGAATGTTCATTAAATTCTCACACACATTATGGGGACCCTAATAGTTGGAAAAAAAAAACCTTCTACTTTACATTTAATATACATCACCTTAATCTATGCTGTTGGAAATGGTAAAAAAAATCTTTCTCAAACAATAGGAGAAAGCCATAACAGTGTACATCCCTATTTTCTCTATGATATATCAAATTGTATGAATACAGCACATGCAACAGCATATATATTCTGATTAGGGCTTTCCAATCATCCCCACCCCTCATTCCCACTCAACTAGTGAAATGACATCAAAACATTATTTATACATAATATCACATTATTAGGGCGTTATGGAGGTCTGACCCTGTATACGGTACCTGATTCCATAGTAACCCACACCACTTGCCACATGCAATGATCTAGATAGAGTGATAGTGTACAAACTGTAATTTTCAGGACATATCAAACTTTACGTAGCAGGTAGAAAAGCAAATAGACGACCAATAGGGCAGCCAAGTCAATTGGACACCCCCCACCCCTCCCCGACCCTCCATCCCATTCAACAAGGATGAATACACATAAAATCCTATGCTTTCAAATATTTGATCCTAATGATAGCTCTAACCTACATATAGCTGCTTTCCCAGTTTCCCCCTTCAGCAATCCCCCCCCCCCTTTTGCCCAACATTATGGTTCCACATATGGGTGGAGCCTGTAAAAGTTGGACAAGATCATTTTCTACACTGATGCATTTGAGATTAAGCAGTTCATCAATTTGGAATGACATCAAAACTTTGAAACGGTGAAAATAAGATGGTCAAAAATTAATATTAGACTGTTCATTAATTCTCACACACATTGGGACCCTAATAGTTGAAAAAAAAAACCCTTTGACATTACATCTAATATACATCACCTTAATCTATGCTGTTGGAAATGGTAAAAAAAATCTTTCTCAAACAATAGGAGAAAGCCATAACAGTGTACATCCCTATTTTCTCTATAATATATCAAATTGTATGAATACAGCACATGCAACAGCATATATATTCTGATTAGGGCTTTCCAATCATCCCCACCCCTCATTCCCACTCAACTAGTGAAATGACATCAAAACATTATTTATACATAATATCACATTATTAGGGCGTTATGGAGGTCTGACCCTGTATACGGTACCTGATTCCATAGTAACCCACATCACTTGCCACATGCAATGATCTAGATAGAGTGATAGTGTACAAACTGTAATTTTCAGGACATATCAAACTTTACGTAGCAGGTAGAAAAGCAAATAGACGACCAATAGGGCAGCCAAGTCAATTGGACACCCCCACCCCTCCCCTACCCTCCATCCCATTCAACAAGGATGAATACACATAAAATCCTATGCTTTCAAATATTTGATCCTAATGATAGCTCTAACCTACATATAGCTGCTTTTCCAGTTTCCCCCTTCAGCAATCCCCCCCCCCCTTTTTGCCCAACATTATGGTTCCACATATGGGTGGAGCCTGTAAAAGTTGGACAAGATCATTTTCTACACTGATGTATTTGAGATTAAGCAGTTCATCAATTTGGAATGACATCAAAACTTTGAAATGGTGAAAATAAGATGGTCAAAAATTAATATTAGAATGTTCATTAAATTCTCACACACATTATGGGGACCCTAATAGTTGGAAAAAAAAAACCTTCTACTTTACATTTAATATACATCACCTTAATCTATGCTGTTGGAAATGGTAAAAAAAATCTTTCTCAAACAATAGGAGAAAGCCATAACAGTGTACATCCCTATTTTCTCTATGATATATCAAATTGTATGAATACAGCACATGCAACAGCATATATATTCTGATTAGGGCTTTCCAATCATCCCCACCCCTCATTCCCACTCAACTAGTGAAATGACATCAAAACATTATTTATACATAATATCACATTATTAGGGCGTTATGGAGGTCTGACCCTGTATACGGTACCTGATTCCATAGTAACCCACACCACTTGCCACATGCAATGATCTAGATAGAGTGATAGTGTACAAACTGTAATTTTCAGGACATATCAAACTTTACGTAGCAGGTAGAAAAGCAAATAGACGACCAATAGGGCAGCCAAGTCAATTGGACACCCCCCACCCCTCCCCGACCCTCCATCCCATTCAACAAGGATGAATACACATAAAATCCTATGCTTTCAAATATTTGATCCTAATGATAGCTCTAACCTACATATAGCTGCTTTCCCAGTTTCCCCCTTCAGCAATCCCCCCCCCCCCTTTTGCCCAACATTATGGTTCCACATATGGGTGGAGCCTGTAAAAGTTGGACAAGATCATTTTCTACACTGATGCATTTGAGATTAAGCAGTTCATCAATTTGGAATGACATCAAAACTTTGAAACGGTGAAAATAAGATGGTCAAAAATTAATATTAGACTGTTCATTAATTCTCACACACATTATGGGGACCCTAATAGTTGAAAAAAAAAAAAACCCTTTGACATTACATCTAATATACATCACCTTAATCTATGCTGTTGGAAATGGTAAAAAAAATCTTTCTCAAACAATAGGAGAAAGCCATAACAGTGTACATCCCTATTTTCTCTATAATATATCAAATTGTATGAATACAGCACATGCAAAAGCATATATATTCTGATTAAGGCTTTCCAATCATCCCCACCCCTCATTCCCACTCAACTAGTGGAATGACATCAAAACATTATTTATACATAATATCACATTATTAGGGCGTTATGAGGGTCTGACCCTGTATACGGTACCTGATTCCATAGTAACCCACACCACTTGCCCCATGCAATGATCTAGATAGAGTGATAGTGTACAAACTGTAATTTTCAGGACATATCAAACTTTACGTAGCAGGTAGAAAAGCAAATAGACGACCAATAGGGCAGCCAAGTCAATTGGACACCCCCACCCCTCCCCTACCCTCCATCCCATTCAACAAGGATGAATACACATAAAATCCTATGCTTTCAAATATTTGATCCTAATGATAGCTCTAACCTACATATAGCTGCTTTTCCAGTTTCCCCCTTCAGCAATCCCCCCCCCCCTTTTTGCCCAACATTATGGTTCCACATATGGGTGGAGCCTGTAAAAGTTGGACAAGATCATTTTCTACACTGATGTATTTGAGATTAAGCAGTTCATCAATTTGGAATGACATCAAAACTTTGAAATGGTGAAAATAAGATGGTCAAAAATTAATATTAGAATGTTCATTAAATTCTCACACACATTATGGGGACCCTAATAGTTGGAAAAAAAAAACCTTCTACTTTACATTTAATATACATCACCTTAATCTATGCTGTTGGAAATGGTAAAAAAAATCTTTCTCAAACAATAGGAGAAAGCCATAACAGTGTACATCCCTATTTTCTCTATGATATATCAAATTGTATGAATACAGCACATGCAACAGCATATATATTCTGATTAGGGCTTTCCAATCATCCCCACCCCTCATTCCCACTCAACTAGTGAAATGACATCAAAACATTATTTATACATAATATCACATTATTAGGGCGTTATGGAGGTCTGACCCTGTATACGGTACCTGATTCCATAGTAACCCACACCACTTGCCACATGCAATGATCTAGATAGAGTGATAGTGTACAAACTGTAATTTTCAGGACATATCAAACTTTACGTAGCAGGTAGAAAAGCAAATAGACGACCAATAGGGCAGCCAAGTCAATTGGACACCCCCCACCCCTCCCCGACCCTCCATCCCATTCAACAAGGATGAATACACATAAAATCCTATGCTTTCAAATATTTGATCCTAATGATAGCTCTAACCTACATATAGCTGCTTTCCCAGTTTCCCCCTTCAGCAATCCCCCCCCCTTTTGCCCAACATTATGGTTCCACATATGGGTGGAGCCTGTAAAAGTTGGACAAGATCATTTTCTACACTGATGCATTTGAGATTAAGCAGTTCATCAATTTGGAATGACATCAAAACTTTGAAACGGTGAAAATAAGATGGTCAAAAATTAATATTAGACTGTTCATTAATTCTCACACACATTATGGGGACCCTAATAGTTGAAAAAAAAAAAACCCTTTGACATTACATCTAATATACATCACCTTAATCTATGCTGTTGGAAATGGTAAAAAAAATCTTTCTCAAACAATAGGAGAAAGCCATAACAGTGTACATCCCTATTTTCTCTATAATATATCAAATTGTATGAATACAGCACATGCAACAGCATATATATTCTGATTAGGGCTTTCCAATCATCCCCACCCCTCATTCCCACTCAACTAGTGAAATGACATCAAAACATTATTTATACATAATATCACATTATTAGGGCGTTATGGAGGTCTGACCCTGTATACGGTACCTGATTCCATAGTAACCCACACCACTTGCCACATGCAATGATCTAGATAGAGTGATAGTGTACAAACTGTAATTTTCAGGACATATCAAACTTTACGTAGCAGGTAGAAAAGCAAATAGACGACCAATAGGGCAGCCAAGTCAATTGGACACCCCCCACCCCTCCCCGACCCTCCATCCCATTCAACAAGGATGAATACACATAAAATCCTATGCTTTCAAATATTTGATCCTAATGATAGCTCTAACCTACATATAGCTGCTTTCCCAGTTTCCCCCTTCAGCAATCCCCCCCCCCCCTTTTGCCCAACATTATGGTTCCACATATGGGTGGAGCCTGTAAAAGTTGGACAAGATCATTTTCTACACTGATGCATTTGAGATTAAGCAGTTCATCAATTTGGAATGACATCAAAACTTTGAAACGGTGAAAATAAGATGGTCAAAAATTAATATTAGACTGTTCATTAATTCTCACACACATTATGGGGACCCTAAATAGTTGAAAAAAAAAAAACCGTTGACATTACATTTAATATACATCACCTTAATCTATGCTGTTGGAAATGGTAAAAAAAATCTTTCTCAAACAATAGGAGAAAGCCATAACAGTGTACATCCCTATTTTCTCTATGATATATCAAATTGTATGAATACAGCACATGCAACAGCATATATATTCTGATTAGGGCTTTCCAATCATCCCCACCCCTCATTCCCACTCAACTAGTGAAATGACATCAAAACATTATTTATACATAATATCACATTATTAGGGCGTTATGGAGGTCTGACCCTGTATACGGTACCTGATTCCATAGTAACCCACACCACTTGCCACATGCAATGATCTAGATAGAGTGATAGTGTACAAACTGTAATTTTCAGGACATATCAAACTTTACGTAGCAGGTAGAAAAGCAAATAGACGACCAATAGGGCAGCCAAGTCAATTGGACACCCCCCACCCCTCCCCGACCCTCCATCCCATTCAACAAGGATGAATACACATAAAATCCTATGCTTTCAAATATTTGATCCTAATGATAGCTCTAACCTACATATAGCTGCTTTCCCAGTTTCCCCCTCCAGCAACCCCCCCCCCCTCCCTTTTGCCCAACATTATGGTTCCACATATGGGTGGAGCCTGTAAAAGTTGGACAAGATCATTTTCTACACTGATGCATTTGAGATTAAGCAGTTCATCAATTTGGAATGACATCAAAACTTTGAAACGGTGAAAATAAGATGGTCAAAAATTAATATTAGACTGTTCAGTAATTCTCACACACATTGGGACCCTAAAAGTTGAAAAAAAAAACCTTTGACATTACATTTAATATACATCACCTTAATCTATGCTGTTGGAAATGGTAAAAAAAATCTTTCTCAAACAATAGGAGAAAGCCATAACAGTGTACATCCCTATTTTCTCTATAATATATCAAATTGTATGAATACAGCACATGCAAAAGCATATATATTCTGATTAAGGCTTTCCAATCATCCCCACCCCTCATTCCCACTCAACTAGTGGAATGACATCAAAACATTATTTATACATAATATCACATTATTAGGGCGTTATGAGGGTCTGACCCTGTATACGGTACCTGATTCCATAGTAACCCACACCACTTGCCCCATGCAATGATCTAGATAGAGTGATAGTGTACAAACTGTAATTTTCAGGACATATCAAACTTTAGAGCAGGTAGAAAAGCAAATAGACGACCAATAGGGCAGCCAAGTCAATTGGACACCCCCACCCCTCCCCTACCCTCCATCCCATTCAACAAGGATGAATACACATAAAATCCTATGCTTTCAAATATTTGATCCTAATGATAGCTCTAACCTACATATAGCTGCTTTTCCAGTTTCCCCCTTCAGCAATCCCCCCCCCCCCTTTTTGCCCAACATTATGGTTCCACATATGGGTGGAGCCTGTAAAAGTTGGACAAGATCATTTTCTACACTGATGTATTTGAGATTAAGCAGTTCATCAATTTGGAATGACATCAAAACTTTGAAATGGTGAAAATAAGATGGTCAAAAATTAATATTAGAATGTTCATTAAATTCTCACACACATTATGGGGACCCTAATAGTTGGAAAAAAAAAACCTTCTACTTTACATTTAATATACATCACCTTAATCTATGCTGTTGGAAATGGTAAAAAAAATCTTTCTCAAACAATAGGAGAAAGCCATAACAGTGTACATCCCTATTTTCTCTATGATATATCAAATTGTATGAATACAGCACATGCAACAGCATATATATTCTGATTAGGGCTTTCCAATCATCCCCACCCCTCATTCCCACTCAACTAGTGAAATGACATCAAAACATTATTTATACATAATATCACATTATTAGGGCGTTATGGAGGTCTGACCCTGTATACGGTACCTGATTCCATAGTAACCCACACCACTTGCCACATGCAATGATCTAGATAGAGTGATAGTGTACAAACTGTAATTTTCAGGACATATCAAACTTTACGTAGCAGGTAGAAAAGCAAATAGACGACCAATAGGGCAGCCAAGTCAATTGGACACCCCCCACCCCTCCCCGACCCTCCATCCCATTCAACAAGGATGAATACACATAAAATCCTATGCTTTCAAATATTTGATCCTAATGATAGCTCTAACCTACATATAGCTGCTTTCCCAGTTTCCCCCTTCAGCAATCCCCCCCCCCCTTTTTGCCCAACATTATGGTTCCACATATGGGTGGAGCCTGTAAAAGTTGGACAAGATCATTTTCTACACTGATGTATTTGAGATTAAGCAGTTCATCAATTTGGAATGACATCAAAACTTTGAAATGGTGAAAATAAGATGGTCAAAAATTAATATTAGAATGTTCATTAAATTCTCACACACATTATGGGGACCCTAATAGTTGGAAAAAAAAAACCTTCTACTTTACATTTAATATACATCACCTTAATCTATGCTGTTGGAAATGGTAAAAAAAATCTTTCTCAAACAATAGGAGAAAGCCATAACAGTGTACATCCCTATTTTCTCTATGATATATCAAATTGTATGAATACAGCACATGCAACAGCATATATATTCTGATTAGGGCTTTCCAATCATCCCCACCCCTCATTCCCACTCAACTAGTGAAATGACATCAAAACATTATTTATACATAATATCACATTATTAGGGCGTTATGGAGGTCTGACCCTGTATACGGTACCTGATTCCATAGTAACCCACACCACTTGCCACATGCAATGATCTAGATAGAGTGATAGTGTACAAACTGTAATTTTCAGGACATATCAAACTTTACGTAGCAGGTAGAAAAGCAAATAGACGACCAATAGGGCAGCCAAGTCAATTGGACACCCCCCACCCCTCCCCGACCCTCCATCCCATTCAACAAGGATGAATACACATAAAATCCTATGCTTTCAAATATTTGATCCTAATGATAGCTCTAACCTACATATAGCTGCTTTCCCAGTTTCCCCCTTCAGCAATCCCCCCCCCCCTTTTGCCCAACATTATGGTTCCACATATGGGTGGAGCCTGTAAAAGTTGGACAAGATCATTTTCTACACTGATGCATTTGAGATTAAGCAGTTCATCAATTTGGAATGACATCAAAACTTTGAAACGGTGAAAATAAGATGGTCAAAAATTAATATTAGACTGTTCATTAATTCTCACACACATTATGGGGACCCTAATAGTTGAAAAAAAAAAAAACCCTTTGACATTACATCTAATATACATCACCTTAATCTATGCTGTTGGAAATGGTAAAAAAAATCTTTCTCAAACAATAGGAGAAAGCCATAACAGTGTACATCCCTATTTTCTCTATAATATATCAAATTGTATGAATACAGCACATGCAAAAGCATATATATTCTGATTAAGGCTTTCCAATCATCCCCACCCCTCATTCCCACTCAACTAGTGGAATGACATCAAAACATTATTTATACATAATATCACATTATTAGGGCGTTATGAGGGTCTGACCCTGTATACGGTACCTGATTCCATAGTAACCCACACCACTTGCCCCATGCAATGATCTAGATAGAGTGATAGTGTACAAACTGTAATTTTCAGGACATATCAAACTTTACGTAGCAGGTAGAAAAGCAAATAGACGACCAATAGGGCAGCCAAGTCAATTGGACACCCCCACCCCTCCCCTACCCTCCATCCCATTCAACAAGGATGAATACACATAAAATCCTATGCTTTCAAATATTTGATCCTAATGATAGCTCTAACCTACATATAGCTGCTTTTCCAGTTTCCCCCTTCAGCAATCCCCCCCCCCCCTTTTTGCCCAACATTATGGTTCCACATATGGGTGGAGCCTGTAAAAGTTGGACAAGATCATTTTCTACACTGATGTATTTGAGATTAAGCAGTTCATCAATTTGGAATGACATCAAAACTTTGAAATGGTGAAAATAAGATGGTCAAAAATTAATATTAGAATGTTCATTAAATTCTCACACACATTATGGGGACCCTAATAGTTGGAAAAAAAAAACCTTCTACTTTACATTTAATATACATCACCTTAATCTATGCTGTTGGAAATGGTAAAAAAAATCTTTCTCAAACAATAGGAGAAAGCCATAACAGTGTACATCCCTATTTTCTCTATGATATATCAAATTGTATGAATACAGCACATGCAACAGCATATATATTCTGATTAGGGCTTTCCAATCATCCCCACCCCTCATTCCCACTCAACTAGTGAAATGACATCAAAACATTATTTATACATAATATCACATTATTAGGGCGTTATGGAGGTCTGACCCTGTATACGGTACCTGATTCCATAGTAACCCACACCACTTGCCACATGCAATGATCTAGATAGAGTGATAGTGTACAAACTGTAATTTTCAGGACATATCAAACTTTACGTAGCAGGTAGAAAAGCAAATAGACGACCAATAGGGCAGCCAAGTCAATTGGACACCCCCCACCCCTCCCCGACCCTCCATCCCATTCAACAAGGATGAATACACATAAAATCCTATGCTTTCAAATATTTGATCCTAATGATAGCTCTAACCTACATATAGCTGCTTTCCCAGTTTCCCCCTTCAGCAATCCCCCCCCCCCCCCTTTTGCCCAACATTATGGTTCCACATATGGGTGGAGCCTGTAAAAGTTGGACAAGATCATTTTCTACACTGATGCATTTGAGATTAAGCAGTTCATCAATTTGGAATGACATCAAAACTTTGAAACGGTGAAAATAAGATGGTCAAAAATTAATATTAGACTGTTCATTAATTCTCACACACATTATGGGGACCCTAATAGTTGAAAAAAAAAAAAACCCTTTGACATTACATCTAATATACATCACCTTAATCTATGCTGTTGGAAATGGTAAAAAAAATCTTTCTCAAACAATAGGAGAAAGCCATAACAGTGTACATCCCTATTTTCTCTATAATATATCAAATTGTATGAATACAGCACATGCAACAGCATATATATTCTGATTAGGGCTTTCCAATCATCCCCACCCCTCATTCCCACTCAACTAGTGAAATGACATCAAAACATTATTTATACATAATATCACATTATTAGGGCGTTATGGAGGTCTGACCCTGTATACGGTACCTGATTCCATAGTAACCCACACCACTTGCCACATGCAATGATCTAGATAGAGTGATAGTGTACAAACTGTAATTTTCAGGACATATCAAACTTTACGTAGCAGGTAGAAAAGCAAATAGACGACCAATAGGGCAGCCAAGTCAATTGGACACCCCCCACCCCTCCCCGACCCTCCATCCCATTCAACAAGGATGAATACACATAAAATCCTATGCTTTCAAATATTTGATCCTAATGATAGCTCTAACCTACATATAGCTGCTTTCCCAGTTTCCCCCTTCAGCAATCCCCCCCCCTTTTGCCCAACATTATGGTTCCACATATGGGTGGAGCCTGTAAAAGTTGGACAAGATCATTTTCTACACTGATGCATTTGAGATTAAGCAGTTCATCAATTTGGAATGACATCAAAACTTTGAAACGGTGAAAATAAGATGGTCAAAAATTAATATTAGACTGTTCATTAATTCTCACACACATTGGGACCCTAATAGTTGAAAAAAAAAAAACCCTTTGACATTACATCTAATATACATCACCTTAATCTATGCTGTTGGAAATGGTAAAAAAAATCTTTCTCAAACAATAGGAGAAAGCCATAACAGTGTACATCCCTATTTTCTCTATAATATATCAAATTGTATGAATACAGCACATGCAACAGCATATATATTCTGATTAGGGCTTTCCAATCATCCCCACCCCTCATTCCCACTCAACTAGTGAAATGACATCAAAACATTATTTATACATAATATCACATTATTAGGGCGTTATGGAGGTCTGACCCTGTATACGGTACCTGATTCCATAGTAACCCACATCACTTGCCACATGCAATGATCTAGATAGAGTGATAGTGTACAAACTGTAATTTTCAGGACATATCAAACTTTACGTAGCAGGTAGAAAAGCAAATAGACGACCAATAGGGCAGCCAAGTCAATTGGACACCCCCACCCCTCCCCTACCCTCCATCCCATTCAACAAGGATGAATACACATAAAATCCTATGCTTTCAAATATTTGATCCTAATGATAGCTCTAACCTACATATAGCTGCTTTTCCAGTTTCCCCCTTCAGCAATCCCCCCCCCCCTTTTTGCCCAACATTATGGTTCCACATATGGGTGGAGCCTGTAAAAGTTGGACAAGATCATTTTCTACACTGATGTATTTGAGATTAAGCAGTTCATCAATTTGGAATGACATCAAAACTTTGAAATGGTGAAAATAAGATGGTCAAAAATTAATATTAGAATGTTCATTAAATTCTCACACACATTATGGGGACCCTAATAGTTGGAAAAAAAAAACCTTCTACTTTACATTTAATATACATCACCTTAATCTATGCTGTTGGAAATGGTAAAAAAAATCTTTCTCAAACAATAGGAGAAAGCCATAACAGTGTACATCCCTATTTTCTCTATGATATATCAAATTGTATGAATACAGCACATGCAACAGCATATATATTCTGATTAGGGCTTTCCAATCATCCCCACCCCTCATTCCCACTCAACTAGTGAAATGACATCAAAACATTATTTATACATAATATCACATTATTAGGGCGTTATGGAGGTCTGACCCTGTATACGGTACCTGATTCCATAGTAACCCACACCACTTGCCACATGCAATGATCTAGATAGAGTGATAGTGTACAAACTGTAATTTTCAGGACATATCAAACTTTACGTAGCAGGTAGAAAAGCAAATAGACGACCAATAGGGCAGCCAAGTCAATTGGACACCCCCCACCCCTCCCCGACCCTCCATCCCATTCAACAAGGATGAATACACATAAAATCCTATGCTTTCAAATATTTGATCCTAATGATAGCTCTAACCTACATATAGCTGCTTTCCCAGTTTCCCCCTTCAGCAATCCCCCCCCCCCCTTTTGCCCAACATTATGGTTCCACATATGGGTGGAGCCTGTAAAAGTTGGACAAGATCATTTTCTACACTGATGCATTTGAGATTAAGCAGTTCATCAATTTGGAATGACATCAAAACTTTGAAACGGTGAAAATAAGATGGTCAAAAATTAATATTAGACTGTTCATTAATTCTCACACACATTATGGGGACCCTAATAGTTGAAAAAAAAAAAAACCCTTTGACATTACATCTAATATACATCACCTTAATCTATGCTGTTGGAAATGGTAAAAAAAATCTTTCTCAAACAATAGGAGAAAGCCATAACAGTGTACATCCCTATTTTCTCTATAATATATCAAATTGTATGAATACAGCACATGCAACAGCATATATATTCTGATTAGGGCTTTCCAATCATCCCCACCCCTCATTCCCACTCAACTAGTGAAATGACATCAAAACATTATTTATACATAATATCACATTATTAGGGCGTTATGGAGGTCTGACCCTGTATACGGTACCTGATTCCATAGTAACCCACACCACTTGCCACATGCAATGATCTAGATAGAGTGATAGTGTACAAACTGTAATTTTCAGGACATATCAAACTTTACGTAGCAGGTAGAAAAGCAAATAGACGACCAATAGGGCAGCCAAGTCAATTGGACACCCCCCACCCCTCCCCGACCCTCCATCCCATTCAACAAGGATGAATACACATAAAATCCTATGCTTTCAAATATTTGATCCTAATGATAGCTCTAACCTACATATAGCTGCTTTCCCAGTTTCCCCCTTCAGCAATCCCCCCCCCCCCCCTTTTGGTCAACATTATGGTTCCACATATGGGTGGAGCCTGTAAAAGTTGGACAAGATCATTTTCTACACTGATGCATTTGAGATTAAGCAGTTCATCAATTTGGAATGACATCAAAACTTTGAAACGGTGAAAATAAGATGGTCAAAAATTAATATTAGACTGTTCATTAATTCTCACACACATTATGGGGACCCTAAATAGTTGAAAAAAAAAAACCGTTGACATTACATTTAATATACATCACCTTAATCTATGCTGTTGGAAATGGTAAAAAAAATCTTTCTCAAACAATAGGAGAAAGCCATAACAGTGTACATCCCTATTTTCTCTATGATATATCAAATTGTATGAATACAGCACATGCAACAGCATATATATTCTGATTAGGGCTTTCCAATCATCCCCACCCCTCATTCCCACTCAACTAGTGAAATGACATCAAAACATTATTTATACATAATATCACATTATTAGGGCGTTATGGAGGTCTGACCCTGTATACGGTACCTGATTCCATAGTAACCCACACCACTTGCCACATGCAATGATCTAGATAGAGTGATAGTGTACAAACTGTAATTTTCAGGACATATCAAACTTTACGTAGCAGGTAGAAAAGCAAATAGACGACCAATAGGGCAGCCAAGTCAATTGGACACACCCCACCCCTCCCCGACCCTCCATCCCATTCAACAAGGATGAATACACATAAAATCCTATGCTTTCAAATATTTGATCCTAATGATAGCTCTAACCTACATATAGCTGCTTTCCCAGTTTCCCCCTCCAGCAACCCCCCCCCCCCTCCCTTTTGCCCAACATTATGGTTCCACATATGGGTGGAGCCTGTAAAAGTTGGACAAGATCATTTTCTACACTGATGCATTTGAGATTAAGCAGTTCATCAATTTGGAATGACATCAAAACTTTGAAACGGTGAAAATAAGATGGTCAAAAATTAATATTAGACTGTTCAGTAATTCTCACACACATTGGGACCCTAAAAGTTGAAAAAAAAAACCTTTGACATTACATTTAATATACATCACCTTAATCTATGCTGTTGGAAATGGTAAAAAAAATCTTTCTCAAACAATAGGAGAAAGCCATAACAGTGTACATCCCTATTTTCTCTATAATATATCAAATTGTATGAATACAGCACATGCAAAAGCATATATATTCTGATTAAGGCTTTCCAATCATCCCCACCCCTCATTCCCACTCAACTAGTGGAATGACATCAAAACATTATTTATACATAATATCACATTATTAGGGCGTTATGAGGGTCTGACCCTGTATACGGTACCTGATTCCATAGTAACCCACACCACTTGCCCCATGCAATGATCTAGATAGAGTGATAGTGTACAAACTGTAATTTTCAGGACATATCAAACTTTACGTAGCAGGTAGAAAAGCAAATAGACGACCAATAGGGCAGCCAAGTCAATTGGACACCCCCACCCCTCCCCTACCCTCCATCCCATTCAACAAGGATGAATACACATAAAATCCTATGCTTTCAAATATTTGATCCTAATGATAGCTCTAACCTACATATAGCTGCTTTTCCAGTTTCCCCCTTCAGCAATCCCCCCCCCCCTTTTTGCCCAACATTATGGTTCCACATATGGGTGGAGCCTGTAAAAGTTGGACAAGATCATTTTCTACACTGATGTATTTGAGATTAAGCAGTTCATCAATTTGGAATGACATCAAAACTTTGAAACGGTGAAAATAAGATGGTCAAAAATTAATATTAGAATGTTCATTAAATTCTCACACACATTATGGGGACCCTAATAGTTGAAAAAAAAAAACCTTCTACTTTACATTTAATATACATCACCTTAATCTATGCTGTTGGAAATGGTAAAAAAAATCTTTCTCAAACAATAGGAGAAAGCCATAACAGTGTACATCCCTATTTTCTCTATGATATATCAAATTGTATGAATACAGCACATGCAACAGCATATATATTCTGATTAGGGCTTTCCAATCATCCCCACCCCTCATTCCCACTCAACTAGTGAAATGACATCAAAACATTATTTATACATAATATCACATTATTAGGGCGTTATGGAGGTCTGACCCTGTATACGGTACCTGATTCCATAGTAACCCACACCACTTGCCACATGCAATGATCTAGATAGAGTGATAGTGTACAAACTGTAATTTTCAGGACATATCAAACTTTACGTAGCAGGTAGAAAAGCAAATAGACGACCAATAGGGCAGCCAAGTCAATTGGACACCCCCCACCCCTCCCCGACCCTCCATCCCATTCAACAAGGATGAATACACATAAAATCCTATGCTTTCAAATATTTGATCCTAATGATAGCTCTAACCTACATATAGCTGCTTTCCCAGTTTCCCCCTTCAGCAATCCCCCCCCCCCCCCTTTTGCCCAACATTATGGTTCCACATATGGGTGGAGCCTGTAAAAGTTGGACAAGATCATTTTCTACACTGATGCATTTGAGATTAAGCAGTTCATCAATTTGGAATGACATCAAAACTTTGAAACGGTGAAAATAAGATGGTCAAAAATTAATATTAGACTGTTCATTAATTCTCACACACATTATGGGGACCCTAATAGTTGAAAAAAAAAAAAACCCTTTGACATTACATCTAATATACATCACCTTAATCTATGCTGTTGGAAATGGTAAAAAAAATCTTTCTCAAACAATAGGAGAAAGCCATAACAGTGTACATCCCTATTTTCTCTATAATATATCAAATTGTATGAATACAGCACATGCAACAGCATATATATTCTGATTAGGGCTTTCCAATCATCCCCACCCCTCATTCCCACTCAACTAGTGAAATGACATCAAAACATTATTTATACATAATATCACATTATTAGGGCGTTATGGAGGTCTGACCCTGTATACGGTACCTGATTCCATAGTAACCCACACCACTTGCCACATGCAATGATCTAGATAGAGTGATAGTGTACAAACTGTAATTTTCAGGACATATCAAACTTTACGTAGCAGGTAGAAAAGCAAATAGACGACCAATAGGGCAGCCAAGTCAATTGGACACCCCCCACCCCTCCCCTACCCTCCATCCCATTCAACAAGGATGAATACACATAAAATCCTATGCTTTCAAATATTTGATCCTAATGATAGCTCTAACCTACATATAGCTGCTTTTCCAGTTTCCCCCTTCAGCAATCCCCCCCCCCCCCCTTTTTGCCCAACATTATGGTTCCACATATGGGTGGAGCCTGTAAAAGTTGGACAAGATCATTTTCTACACTGATGTATTTGAGATTAAGCGGTTCATCAATTTGGAATGACATCAAAACTTTGAAACGGTGAAAATAAGATGGTCAAAAATTAATATTAGAATGTTCATTAAATTCTCACACACATTATGGGGACCCTAATAGTTGGAAAAAAAAAACCTTCTACTTTACATTTAATATACATCACCTTAATCTATGCTGTTGGAAATGGTAAAAAAAATCTTTCTCAAACAATAGGAGAAAGCCATAACAGTGTACATCCCTATTTTCTCTATGATATATCAAATTGTATGAATACAGCACATGCAACAGCATATATATTCTGATTAGGGCTTTCCAATCATCCCCACCCCTCATTCCCACTCAACTAGTGAAATGACATCAAAACATTATTTATACATAATATCACATTATTAGGGCGTTATGGAGGTCTGACCCTGTATACGGTACCTGATTCCATAGTAACCCACACCACTTGCCACATGCAATGATCTAGATAGAGTGATAGTGTACAAACTGTAATTTTCAGGACATATCAAACTTTACGTAGCAGGTAGAAAAGCAAATAGACGACCAATAGGGCAGCCAAGTCAATTGGACACACCCCACCCCTCCCCGACCCTCCATCCCATTCAACAAGGATGAATACACATAAAATCCTATGCTTTCAAATATTTGATCCTAATGATAGCTCTAACCTACATATAGCTGCTTTCCCAGTTTCCCCCTCCAGCAACCCCCCCCCCTCCCTTTTGCCCAACATTATGGTTCCACATATGGGTGGAGCCTGTAAAAGTTGGACAAGATCATTTTCTACACTGATGCATTTGAGATTAAGCAGTTCATCAATTTGGAATGACATCAAAACTTTGAAACGGTGAAAATAAGATGGTCAAAAATTAATATTAGACTGTTCATTAATTCTCACACACATTATGGGGACCCTAAAAGTTGAAAAAAAAAATCCGTTGACATTACATTTAATATACATCACCTTAATCTATGCTGTTGGAAATGGTAAAAAAAATCTTTCTCAAACAATAGGAGAAAGCCATAACAGTGTACATGCATCACTATTTTCTCTATAATATATCAAATTGTATGAATACAGCACATGCAACAGCATATATATTCTGATTAGGGCTTTCCAATCATCCCCACCCCTCATTCCCACTCAACTAGTGAAATGACATCAAAACATTATTTATACATAATATCACATTATTAGGGCGTTATGGAGGTCTGACCCTGTATACGGTACCTGATTCCATAGTAACCCACACCACTTGCCACATGCAATGATCTAGATAGAGTGATAGTGTACAAACTGTAATTTTCAGGACATATCAAACTTTACGTAGCAGGTAGAAAAGCAAATAGACGACCAATAGGGCAGCCAAGTCAATTGGACACCCCCACCCCTCCCCGACCCTCCATCCCATTCAACAAGGATGAATACACATAAAATCCTATGCTTTCAAATATTTGATCCTAATGATAGCTCTAACCTACATATAGCTGCTTTCCCAGTTTCCCCCTCCAGCAACCCCCCTCCCTTTTGCCCAACATTATGGTTCCACATATGGGTGGAGCCTGTAAAAGTTGGACAAGATCATTTTCTACACTGATGCATTTGAGATTAAGCAGTTCATCAATTTGGAATGACATCAAAACTTTGAAACGGTGAAAATAAGATGGTCAAAAATTAATATTAGACTGTTCATTAATTCTCACACACATTGGGACCCTAATAGTTGAAAAAAAAAAACCTTTGACATTACATTTAATATACATCACCTTAATCTATGCTGTTGGAAATGGTAAAAAAAATCTTTCTCAAACAATAGGAGAAAGCCATAACAGTGTACATCCCTATTTTCTCTATAATATATCAAATTGTATGAATACAGCACATGCAACAGCATATATATTCTGATTAGGGCTTTCCAATCATCCCCACCCCTCATTCCCACTCAACTAGTGAAATGACATCAAAACATTATTTATACATAATATCACATTATTAGGGCGTTATGGAGGTCTGACCCTGTATACGGTACCTGATTCCATAGTAACCCACACCACTTGCCACATGCAATGATCTAGATAGAGTGATAGTGTACAAACTGTAATTTTCAGGACATATCAAACTTTACGTAGCAGGTAGAAAAGCAAATAGGCGACCAATAGGGCAGCCAAGTCAATTGGACACCCCCACCCCTCCCCTACCCTCCATCCCATTCAACAAGGATGAATACACATAAAATCCTATGCTTTCAAATATTTGATCCTAATGATAGCTCTAACCTACATATAGCTGCTTTCCCAGTTTCCCCCTTCAGCAATCCCCCCCACCCCCTTTTGCCCAACATTATGGTTCCACATATGGGTGGAGCCTGTAAAAGTTGGACAAGATCATTTTCTACACTGATGTATTTGAGATTAAGCAGTTCATCAATTTGGAATGACATCAAAACTTTGAAACGGTGAAAATAAGATGGTCAAAAATTAATATTAGAATGTCATTAAATTCTCACACACATTATGGGGACCCTAATAGTTGGAAAAAAAACACTTCTACTTTACATTTAATATACATCACCTTAATCTATGCTGTTGGAAATGGTAAAAAAAATCTTTCTCAAACAATAGGAGAAAGCCATAACAGTGTACATGCATCCCTATTTTCTCTATGATATATCAAATTGTATGAATACAGCACATGCAACAGCATATATATTCTGATTAGGGCTTTCCATTCATCCCCACCCCTCATTCCCACTCAACTAGTGAAATGACATCAAAACATTATTTATACATAATATCACATTATTAGGGCGTTATGAGGGTCTGACCCTGTATACGGTACCTGATTCCAGAGTAACCCACACCACTTGCCACATGCAATGATCTAGATAGAGTGATAGTGTACAAACTGTAATTTTCAGGACATATCAAACTTTACGTAGCAGGTAGAAAAGCAAATAGGCGACCAATAGGGCAGCCAAGTCAATTGGACACCCGAACCCCTCCCCTACCCTCCATCCCATTCAACAAGGATGAATACACATAAAATCCTATGCTTTCAAATATTTGATCCTAATGATAGCTCTAACCTACATATAGCTGCTTTCCCAGTTTCCCCCTCCAGCAATCCCCCCCCCTCCCCCTTTTGCCCAACATTATGGTTCCACATATGGGTGGAGCCTGTAAAAGTTGGACAAGATCATTTTCTACACTGATGCATTTGAGATTAAGCAGTTCATCAATTTGGAATGACATCAAAACTTTGAAACGGTGAAAATAAGATGGTCAAAAATTAATATTAGACTGTTCATTAATTCTCACACACATTGGGACCCTAATAGTTGAAAAAAAAAACCCTTTGACATTACATTTAATATACATCACCTTAATCTATGCTGTTGGAAATGGTAAAAAAAATCTTTCTCAAACAATAGGAGAAAGCCATAACAGTGTACATCCCTATTTTCTCTATAATATATCAAATTGTATGAATACAGCACATGCAACAGCATATATATTCTGATTAGGGCTTTCCAATCATCCCCACCCCTCATTCCCACTCAACTAGTGAAATGACATCAAAACATTATTTATACATAATATCACATTATTAGGGCGTTATGGAGGTCTGACCCTGTATACGGTACCTGATTCCATAGTAACCCACACCACTTGCCACATGCAATGATCTAGATAGAGTGATAGTGTACAAACTGTAATTTTCAGGACATATCAAACTTTACGTAGCAGGTAGAAAAGCAAATAGGCGACCAATAGGGCAGCCAAGTCAATTGGACACCCCCACCCCTCCCCTACCCTCCATCCCATTCAACAAGGATGAATACACATAAAATCCTATGCTTTCAAATATTTGATCCTAATGATAGCTCTAACCTACATATAGCTGCTTTCCCAGTTTCCCCCTTCAGCAATCCCCCCCACCCCCTTTTGCCCAACATTATGGTTCCACATATGGGTGGAGCCTGTAAAAGTTGGACAAGATCATTTTCTACACTGATGTATTTGAGATTAAGCAGTTCATCAATTTGGAATGACATCAAAACTTTGAAACGGTGAAAATAAGATGGTCAAAAATTAATATTAGAATGTCATTAAATTCTCACACACATTATGGGGACCCTAATAGTTGGAAAAAAACACTTCTACTTTACATTTAATATACATCACCTTAATCTATGCTGTTGGAAATGGTAAAAAAAATCTTTCTCAAACAATAGGAGAAAGCCATAACAGTGTACATGCATCCCTATTTTCTCTATGATATATCAAATTGTATGAATACAGCACATGCAACAGCATATATATTCTGATTAGGGCTTTCCATTCATCCCCACCCCTCATTCCCACTCAACTAGTGAAATGACATCAAAACATTATTTATACATAATATCACATTATTAGGGCGTTATGAGGGTCTGACCCTGTATACGGTACCTGATTCCAGAGTAACCCACACCACTTGCCACATGCAATGATCTAGATAGAGTGATAGTGTACAAACTGTAATTTTCAGGACATATCAAACTTTACGTAGCAGGTAGAAAAGCAAATAGACGACCAATAGGGCAGCCAAGTCAATTGGACACCCGAACCCCTCCCCTACCCTCCATCCCATTCAACAAGGATGAATACACATAAAATCCTATGCTTTCAAATATTTGATCCTAATGATAGCTCTAACCTACATATAGCTGCTTTCCCAGTTTCCCCCTCCAGCAATCCCCCCCCTCCCTTTTGCCCAACATTATGGTTCCACATATGGGTGGAGCCTGTAAAAGTTGGACAAGATCATTTTCTACACTGATGCATTTGAGATTAAGCAGTTCATCAATTTGGAATGACATCAAAACTTTGAAACGGTGAAAATAAGATGGTCAAAAATTAATATTAGACTGTTCATTAATTCTTACACACATTGGGACCCTAATAGTTGAAAAAAAAAACCTTTGACATTACATTTAATATACATCACCTTAATCTATGCTGTTGGAAATGGTAAAAAAAATCTTTCTCAAACAATAGGAGAAAGCCATAACAGTGTACATGCATCCCTATTTTCTCTATGATATATCAAATTGTATGAATACAGCACATGCAACAGCATATATATTCTGATTAGGGCTTTCCATTCATCCCCACCCCTCATTCCCACTCAACTAGTGAAATGACATCAAAACATTATTTATACATAATATCACATTATTAGGGCGTTATGAGGGTCTGACCCTGTATACGGTACCTGATTCCATAGTAACCCACACCACTTGCCACATGCAATGATCTAGATAGAGTGATAGTGTACAAACTGTAATTTTCAGGACATATCAAACTTTACGTAGCAGGTAGAAAAGCAAATAGGCGACCAATAGGGCAGCCAAGTCAATTGGACACCCGAACCCCTCCCCTACCCTCCATCCCATTCAACAAGGATGAATACACATAAAATCCTATGCTTTCAAATATTTGATCCTAATGATAGCTCTAACCTACATATAGCTGCTTTCCCAGTTTCCCCCTCCAGCAATCCCCCCCCCCCTCCCTTTTGCCCAACATTATGGTTCCACATATGGGTGGAGCCTGTAAAAGTTGGACAAGATCATTTTCTACACTGATGCATTTGAGATTAAGCAGTTCATCAATTTGGAATGACATCAAAACTTTGAAACGGTGAAAATAAGATGGTCAAAAATTAATATTAGACTGTTCATTAATTCTCACACACATTGGAACCCTTGTAGTTGAAAAAAAAAAACTTTGACATTACATTTAATATACATCACCTTAATCTATGCTGTTGGAAATGGTAAAAAAAATCTTTCTCAAACAATAGGAGAAAGCCATAACAGTGTACATGCATCCCTATTTTCTCTATGATATATCAAATTGTATGAATACAGCACATGCAACAGCATATATATTCTGATTAGGGCTTTCCAATCATCCCCACCCCTCATTCCCACTCAACTAGTGAAATGACATCAAAACATTATTTATACATAATATCACATTATTAGGGCGTTATGGAGGTCTGACCCTGTATACGGTACCTGATTCCATAGTAACCCACACCACTTGCCACATGCAATGATCTAGATAGAGTGATAGTGTACAAACTGTAATTTTCAGGACATATCAAACTTTACGTAGCAGGTAGAAAAGCAAATAGACGACCAATAGGGCAGCCAAGTCAATTGGACACCCGAACCCCTCCCCGACCCTCCATCCCATTCAACAAGGATGAATACACATAAAATCCTATGCTTTCAAATATTTGATCCTAATGATAGCTCTAACCTACATATAGCTGCTTTCCCAGTTTCCCCCTCCAGCAACCCTCCCCCCCGCTCCCTTTTGCCCAACATTATGGTTCCACATATGGGTGGAGCCTGTAAAAGTTGGACAAGATCATTTTCTACACTGATGCATTTGAGATTAAGCAGTTCATCAATTTGGAATGACATCAAAACTTTGAAACGGTGAAAATAAGATGGTCAAAAATTAATATTAGACTGTTCATTAATTCTTACACACATTGGGACCCTAATAGTTGAAAAAAAAAACCTTTGACATTACATTTAATATACATCACCTTAATCTATGCTGTTGGAAATGGTAAAAAAAATCTTTCTCAAACAATAGGAGAAAGCCATAACAGTGTACATGCATCCCTATTTTCTCTATGATATATCAAATTGTATGAATACAGCACATGCAACAGCATATATATTCTGATTAGGGCTTTCCATTCATCCCCACCCCTCATTCCCACTCAACTAGTGAAATGACATCAAAACATTATTTATACATAATATCACATTATTAGGGCGTTATGAGGGTCTGACCCTGTATACGGTACCTGATTCCATAGTAACCCACACCACTTGCCACATGCAATGATCTAGATAGAGTGATAGTGTACAAACTGTAATTTTCAGGACATATCAAACTTTACGTAGCAGGTAGAAAAGCAAATAGGCGACCAATAGGGCAGCCAAGTCAATTGGACACCCGAACCCCTCCCCTACCCTCCATCCCATTCAACAAGGATGAATACACATAAAATCCTATGCTTTCAAATATTTGATCCTAATGATAGCTCTAACCTACATATAGCTGCTTTCCCAGTTTCCCCCTCCAGCAATCCCCCCCCCCCCTCCCTTTTGCCCAACATTATGGTTCCACATATGGGTGGAGCCTGTAAAAGTTGGACAAGATCATTTTCTACACTGATGCATTTGAGATTAAGCAGTTCATCAATTTGGAATGACATCAAAACTTTGAAACGGTGAAAATAAGATGGTCAAAAATTAATATTAGACTGTTCATTAATTCTCACACACATTGGAACCCTTGTAGTTGAAAAAAAAAAACTTTGACATTACATTTAATATACATCACCTTAATCTATGCTGTTGGAAATGGTAAAAAAAATCTTTCTCAAACAATAGGAGAAAGCCATAACAGTGTACATGCATCCCTATTTTCTCTATGATATATCAAATTGTATGAATACAGCACATGCAACAGCATATATATTCTGATTAGGGCTTTCCAATCATCCCCACCCCTCATTCCCACTCAACTAGTGAAATGACATCAAAACATTATTTATACATAATATCACATTATTAGGGCGTTATGGAGGTCTGACCCTGTATACGGTACCTGATTCCATAGTAACCCACACCACTTGCCACATGCAATGATCTAGATAGAGTGATAGTGTACAAACTGTAATTTTCAGGACATATCAAACTTTACGTAGCAGGTAGAAAAGCAAATAGACGACCAATAGGGCAGCCAAGTCAATTGGACACCCGAACCCCTCCCCGACCCTCCATCCCATTCAACAAGGATGAATACACATAAAATCCTATGCTTTCAAATATTTGATCCTAATGATAGCTCTAACCTACATATAGCTGCTTTCCCAGTTTCCCCCTCCAGCAACCCTCCCCCCCGCTCCCTTTTGCCCAACATTATGGTTCCACATATGGGTGGAGCCTGTAAAAGTTGGACAAGATCATTTTCTACACTGATGCATTTGAGATTAAGCAGTTCATCAATTTGGAATGACATCAAAACTTTGAAACGGTGAAAATAAGATGGTCAAAAATTAATATTAGACTGTTCATTAATTCTTACACACATTGGGACCCTAATAGTTGAAAAAAAAAAACCTTTGACATTACATTTAATATACATCACCTTAATCTATGCTGTTGGAAATGGTAAAAAAAATCTTTCTCAAACAATAGGAGAAAGCCATAACAGTGTACATGCATCCCTATTTTCTCTATGATATATCAAATTGTATGAATACATGCATGCAACAGCATATATATTCTGATTAGGGCTTTCCAATCATCCCCACCCCTCATTCCCACTCAACTAGTGAAATGACATCAAAACATTATTTATACATAATATCACATTATTAGGGCGTTATGAGGGTCTGACCCTGTATACGGTACCTGATTCCATAGTAACCCACACCACTTGCCACATGCAATGATCTAGATAGAGTGATAGTGTACAAACTGTAATTTTCAGGACATATCAAACTTTACGTAGCAGGTAGAAAAGCAAATAGGCGACCAATAGGGCAGCCAAGTCAATTGGACACCCGAACCCCTCCCCTACCCTCCATCCCATTCAACAAGGATGAATACACATAAAATCCTATGCTTTCAAATATTTGATCCTAATGATAGCTCTAACCTACATATAGCTGCTTTCCCAGTTTCCCCCTCCAGCAATCCCCCACCCCCTCCCTTTTGCCCAACATTATGGTTCCACATATGGGTGGAGCCTGTAAAAGTTGGACAAGATCATTTTCTACACTGATGCATTTGAGATTAAGCAGTTCATCAATTTGGAATGACATCAAAACTTTGAAACGGTGAAAATAAGATGGTCAAAAATTAATATTAGACTGTTCATTAAATTCTCACACACATTATGGGGACCCTAATAGTTGAAAAAAAAAAAAACCTTTGACATTACATTTAATATACATCACCTTAATCTATGCTGTTGGAAATGGTAAAAAAAATCTTTCTCAAACAATAGGAGAAAGCCATAACAGTGTACATCCCTATTTTCTCTATGATATATCAAATTGTATGAATACAGCACATGCAACAGCATATATATTCTGATTAGGGCTTTCCAATCATCCCCACCCCTCATTCCCACTCAACTAGTGAAATGACATCAAAACATTATTTATACATAATATCACATTATTAGGGCGTTATGGAGGTCTGACCCTGTATACGGTACCTGATTCCATAGTAACCCACACCACTTGCCACATGCAATGATCTAGATAGAGTGATAGTGTACAAACTGTAATTTTCAGGACATATCAAACTTTACGTAGCAGGTAGAAAAGCAAATAGACGACCAATAGGGCAGCCAAGTCAATTGGACACCCCCCACCCCTCCCCGACCTTCCATCCCATTCAACAAGGATGAATACACATAAAATCCTATGCTTTCAAATATTTGATCCTAATGATAGCTCTAACCTACATATAGCTGCTTTCCCAGTTTCCCCCTCCAGCAACCCTCCCCCCCCCCCCGCTCCCTTTTGCCCAACATTATGGTTCCACATATGGGTGGAGCCTGTAAAAGTTGGACAAGATCATTTTCTACACTGATGCATTTGAGATTAAGCAGTTCATCAATTTGGAATGACATCAAAACTTTGAAACGGTGAAAATAAGATGGTCAAAAATTAATATTAGACTGTTCATTAATTCTCACACACATTGGGACGATAATAGTTGAAAAAAAAAACCCTTTGACATTACATTTAATATACATCACCTTAATCTATGCTGTTGGAAATGGTAAAAAAAATCTTTCTCAAACAATAGGAGAAAGCCATAACAGTGTACATGCATCCCTATTTTCTCTATGATATATCAAATTGTATGAATACAGCACATGCAACAGCATATATATTCTGATTAGGGCTTTCCAATCATCCCCACCCCTCATTCCCACTCAACTAGTGAAATGACATCAAAACATTATTTATACATAATATCACATTATTAGGGCGTTATGGAGGTCTGACCCTGTATACGGTACCTGATTCCATAGTAACCCACACCACTTGCCACATGCAATGATCTAGATAGAGTGATAGTGTACAAACTGTAATTTTCAGGACATATCAAACTTTACGTAGCAGGTAGAAAAGCAAATAGACGACCAATAGGGCAGCCAAGTCAATTGGACACCCTCCACCCCTCCCCAACCCTCCATCCCATTCAACAAGGATGAATACACATAAAATCCTATGCTTTCAAATATTTGATCCTAATGATAGCTCTAACCTACATATAGCTGCTTTCCCAGTTTCCCCCTCCAGCAACCCCCCCCCCTCCCTTTTGCCCAACATTATGGTTCCACATATGGGTGGAGCCTGTAAAAGTTGGACAAGATCATTTTCTACACTGATGCATTTGAGATTAAGCAGTTCATCAATTTGGAATGACATCAAAACTTTGAAATGGTGAAAATAAGATGGTCAAAAATTAATATTAGACTGTTCATTAATTCTTACACACATTGGGACCCTAATAGTTGAAAAAAAAAACCTTTGACATTACATTTAATATACATCACCTTAATCTATGCTGTTGGAAATGGTAAAAAAAATCTTTCTCAAACAATAGGAGAAAGCCATAACAGTGTACATGCATCCCTATTTTCTCTATGATATATCAAATTGTATGAATACAGCACATGCAACAGCATATATATTCTGATTAGGGCTTTCCAATCATCCCCACCCCTCATTCCCACTCAACTAGTGAAATGACATCAAAACATTATTTATACATAATATCACATTATTAGGGCGTTATGGAGGTCTGACCCTGTATACGGTACCTGATTCCATAGTAACCCACACCACTTGCCACATGCAATGATCTAGATAGAGTGATAGTGTACAAACTGTAATTTTCAGGACATATCAAACTTTACGTAGCAGGTAGAAAAGCAAATAGACGACCAATAGGGCAGCCAAGTCAATTGGACACCCCCCACCCCTCCCCGACCCTCCATCCCATTCAACAAGGATGAATACACATAAAATCCTATGCTTTCAAATATTTGATCCTAATGATAGCTCTAACCTACATATAGCTGCTTTCCCAGTTTCCCCCTCCAGCAACCCTCCCCCCCGCTCCCTTTTGCCCAACATTATGGTTCCACATATGGGTGGAGCCTGTAAAAGTTGGACAAGATCATTTTCTACACTGATGCATTTGAGATTAAGCAGTTCATCAATTTGGAATGACATCAAAACTTTGAAACGGTGAAAATAAGATGGTCAAAAATTAATATTAGACTGTTCATTAATTCTTACACACATTATGGGGACCCTAATAGTTGAAAAAAAAAAACCTTTGACATTACATTTAATATACATCACCTTAATCTATGCTGTTGGAAATGGTAAAAAAAATCTTTCTCAAACAATAGGAGAAAGCCATAACAGTGTACATGCATCCCTATTTTCTCTATGATATATCAAATTGTATGAATACAGCACATGCAACAGCATATATATTCTGATTAGGGCTTTCCATTCATCCCCACCCCTCATTCCCACTCAACTAGTGAAATGACATCAAAACATTATTTATACATAATATCACATTATTAGGGCGTTATGAGGGTCTGACCCTGTATACGGTACCTGATTCCATAGTAACCCACACCACTTGCCACATGCAATGATCTAGATAGAGTGATAGTGTACAAACTGTAATTTTCAGGACATATCAAACTTTACGTAGCAGGTAGAAAAGCAAATAGGCGACCAATAGGGCAGCCAAGTCAATTGGACACCCGAACCCCTCCCCTACCCTCCATCCCATTCAACAAGGATGAATACACATAAAATCCTATGCTTTCAAATATTTGATCCTAATGATAGCTCTAACCTACATATAGCTGCTTTCCCAGTTTCCCCCTCCAGCAATCCCCCACCCCCTCCCTTTTGCCCAACATTATGGTTCCACATATGGGTGGAGCCTGTAAAAGTTGGACAAGATCATTTTCTACACTGATGCATTTGAGATTAAGCAGTTCATCAATTTGGAATGACATCAAAACTTTGAAACGGTGAAAATAAGATGGTCAAAAATTAATATTAGACTGTTCATTAAATTCTCACACACATTATGGGGACCCTAATAGTTGAAAAAAAAAAAACCTTTGACATTACATTTAATATACATCACCTTAATCTATGCTGTTGGAAATGGTAAAAAAAATCTTTCTCAAACAATAGGAGAAAGCCATAACAGTGTACATCCCTATTTTCTCTATGATATATCAAATTGTATGAATACAGCACATGCAACAGCATATATATTCTGATTAGGGCTTTCCAATCATCCCCACCCCTCATTCCCACTCAACTAGTGAAATGACATCAAAACATTATTTATACATAATATCACATTATTAGGGCGTTATGGAGGTCTGACCCTGTATACGGTACCTGATTCCATAGTAACCCACACCACTTGCCACATGCAATAGAGTGATAGTGTACAAACTGTAATTTTCAGGACATATCAAACTTTACGTAGCAGGTAGAAAAGCAAATAGACGACCAATAGGGCAGCCAAGTCAATTGGACACCCCCCACCCCTCCCCGACCCTCCATCCCATTCAACAAGGATGAATACACATAAAATCCTATGCTTTCAAATATTTGATCCTAATGATAGCTCTAACCTACATATAGCTGCTTTCCCAGTTTCCCCCTCCAGCAACCCTCCCCCCCCCCCCCCCGCTCCCTTTTGCCCAACATTATGGTTCCACATATGGGTGGAGCCTGTAAAAGTTGGACAAGATCATTTTCTACACTGATGCATTTGAGATTAAGCAGTTCATCAATTTGGAATGACATCAAAACTTTGAAACGGTGAAAATAAGATGGTCAAAAATTAATATTAGACTGTTCATTAATTCTCACACACATTGGGACGATAATAGTTGAAAAAAAAAACCCTTTGACATTACATTTAATATACATCACCTTAATCTATGCTGTTGGAAATGGTAAAAAAAATCTTTCTCAAACAATAGGAGAAAGCCATAACAGTGTACATCCCTATTTTCTCTATGATATATCAAATTGTATGAATACAGCACATGCAACAGCATATATATTCTGATTAGGGCTTTCCAATCATCCCCACCCCTCATTCCCACTCAACTAGTGAAATGACATCAAAACATTATTTATACATAATATCACATTATTAGGGCGTTATGGAGGTCTGACCCTGTATACGGTACCTGATTCCATAGTAACCCACACCACTTGCCACATGCAATGATCTAGATAGAGTGATAGTGTACAAACTGTAATTTTCAGGACATATCAAACTTTACGTAGCAGGTAGAAAAGCAAATAGACGACCAATAGGGCAGCCAAGTCAATTGGACACCCTCCACCCCTCCCCAACCCTCCATCCCATTCAACAAGGATGAATACACATAAAATCCTATGCTTTCAAATATTTGATCCTAATGATAGCTCTAACCTACATATAGCTGCTTTCCCAGTTTCCCCCTCCAGCAACCCCCCCCCCCTCCCTTTTGCCCAACATTATGGTTCCACATATGGGTGGAGCCTGTAAAAGTTGGACAAGATCATTTTCTACACTGATGCATTTGAGATTAAGCAGTTCATCAATTTGGAATGACATCAAAACTTTGAAATGGTGAAAATAAGATGGTCAAAAATTAATATTAGACTGTTCATTAATTCTTACACACATTGGGACCCTAATAGTTGAAAAAAAAAACCTTTGACATTACATTTAATATACATCACCTTAATCTATGCTGTTGGAAATGGTAAAAAAAATCTTTCTCAAACAATAGGAGAAAGCCATAACAGTGTACATGCATCCCTATTTTCTCTATGATATATCAAATTGTATGAATACAGCACATGCAACAGCATATATATTCTGATTAGGGCTTTCCATTCATCCCCACCCCTCATTCCCACTCAACTAGTGAAATGACATCAAAACATTATTTATACATAATATCACATTATTCGGGCGTTATGAGGGTCTGACCCTGTATACGGTACCTGATTCCATAGTAACCCACACCACTTGCCACATGCAATGATCTAGATAGAGTGATAGTGTACAAACTGTAATTTTCAGGACATATCAAACTTTACGTAGCAGGTAGAAAAGCAAATAGGCGACCAATAGGGCAGCCAAGTCAATTGGACACCCGAACCCCTCCCCTACCCTCCATCCCATTCAACAAGGATGAATACACATAAAATCCTATGCTTTCAAATATTTGATCCTAATGATAGCTCTAACCTACATATAGCTGCTTTCCCAGTTTCCCCCTCCAGCAACCCCCCCCCCCCCCCGCTCCCTTTTGCCCAACATTATGGTTCCACATATGGGTGGAGCCTGTAAAAGTTGGACAAGATCATTTTCTACACTGATGCATTTGAGATTAAGCAGTTCATCAATTTGGAATGACATCAAAACTTTGAAACGGTGAAAATAAGATGGTCAAAAATTAATATTAGACTGTTCATTAAATTCTCACACACATTATGGGGACCCTAATAGTTGAAAAAAAAAACCTTTGACATTACATTTAATATACATCACCTTAATCTATGCTGTTGGAAATGGTAAAAAAAATCTTTCTCAAACAATAGGAGAAAGCCATAACAGTGTACATCCCTATTTTCTCTATGATATATCAAATTGTATGAATACAGCACATGCAACAGCATATATATTCTGATTATATATTCTGATTAGGGCTTTCCAATCATCCCCACCCCTCATTCCCACTCAACTAGTGAAATGACATCAAAACATTATTTATACATAATATCACATTATTAGGGCGTTATGGAGGTCTGACCCTGTATACGGTACCTGATTCCATAGTAACCCACACCACTTGCCACATGCAATGATCTAGATAGAGTGATAGTGTACAAACTGTAATTTTCAGGACATATCAAACTTTACGTAGCAGGTAGAAAAGCAAATAGACGACCAATAGGGCAGCCAAGTCAATTGGACACCCCCACCCCTCCCCGACCCTCCATCCCATTCAACAAGGATGAATACACATAAAATCCTATGCTTTCAAATATTTGATCCTAATGATAGCTCTAACCTACATATAGCTGCTTTCCCAGTTTCCCCCTCCAGCAACCCCCCCCCCCTCCCTTTTGCCCAACATTATGGTTCCACATATGGGTGGAGCCTGTAAAAGTTGGACAAGATCATTTTCTACACTGATGCATTTGAGATTAAGCAGTTCATCAATTTGGAATGACATCAAAACTTTGAAACGGTGAAAATAAGATGGTCAAAAATTAATATTAGACTGTTCAGTAATTCTCACACACATTGGGACCCTAATAGTTGAAAAAAAAAACCTTTGACATTACATCTAATATACATCACCTTAATCTATGCTGTTGGAAATGGTAAAAAAAATCTTTCTCAAACAATAGGAGAAAGCCATAAAAGTGTACATCCCTATTTTCTCTACAATATATCAAATTGTATGAATACAGCACATGCAACAGCATATATATTCTGATTAGGGCTTTCCAATCATACCCACCCCTCATTCCCACTCAACTAGTGGAATGACATCAAAACATTATTTATACATAATATCACATTATTAGGGCGTTATGAGGGTCTGACCCTGTATACGGTACCTGATTCCATAGTAACCCACACCACTTGCCACATGCAATGATCTAGATAGAGTGATAGTGTACAAACTGTAATTTTCAGGACATATCAAACTTTACGTAGCAGGTAGAAAAGCAAATAGACGACCAATAGGGCAGCCAAGTCAATTGGACACCCCCACCCCTCCCCTACCCTCCATCCCATTCAACAAGGATGAATACACATAAAATCCTATGCTTTCAAATCTTTGATCCTAATGATAGCTCTAACCTACATATAGCTGCTTTCCCAGTTTCCCCCTTCAGCAATCCCCCCCCCCTTTTGCCCAACATTATGGTTCCACATATGGGTGGAGCCTGTAAAAGTTGGACAAGATCATTTTCTACACTGATGTATTTGAGATTAAGCAGTTCATCAATTTGGAATGACATCAAAACTTTGAAATGGTGAAAATAAGATGGTCAAAAATTAATATTAGACTGTTCATTAATTCTTACACACATTGGGACCCTAATAGTTGAAAAAAAAAACCTTTGACATTACATTTAATATACATCACCTTAATCTATGCTGTTGGAAATGGTAAAAAAAATCTTTCTCAAACAATAGGAGAAAGCCATAACAGTGTACATGCATCCCTATTTTCTCTATGATATATCAAATTGTATGAATACAGCACATGCAACAGCATATATATTCTGATTAGGGCTTTCCAATCATCCCCACCCCTCATTCCCACTCAACTAGTGAAATGACATCAAAACATTATTTATACATAATATCACATTATTAGGGCGTTATGGAGGTCTGACCCTGTATACGGTACCTGATTCCATAGTAACCCACACCACTTGCCACATGCAATGATCTAGATAGAGTGATAGTGTACAAACTGTAATTTTCAGGACATATCAAACTTTACGTAGCAGGTAGAAAAGCAAATAGACGACCAATAGGGCAGCCAAGTCAATTGGACACCCCCCACCCCTCCCCGACCCTCCATCCCATTCAACAAGGATGAATACACATAAAATCCTATGCTTTCAAATATTTGATCCTAATGATAGCTCTAACCTACATATAGCTGCTTTCCCAGTTTCCCCCTCCAGCAACCCTCCCCCCCGCTCCCTTTTGCCCAACATTATGGTTCCACATATGGGTGGAGCCTGTAAAAGTTGGACAAGATCATTTTCTACACTGATGCATTTGAGATTAAGCAGTTCATCAATTTGGAATGACATCAAAACTTTGAAACGGTGAAAATAAGATGGTCAAAAATTAATATTAGACTGTTCATTAATTCTTACACACATTATGGGGACCCTAATAGTTGAAAAAAAAAAACCTTTGACATTACATTTAATATACATCACCTTAATCTATGCTGTTGGAAATGGTAAAAAAAATCTTTCTCAAACAATAGGAGAAAGCCATAACAGTGTACATGCATCCCTATTTTCTCTATGATATATCAAATTGTATGAATACAGCACATGCAACAGCATATATATTCTGATTAGGGCTTTCCATTCATCCCCACCCCTCATTCCCACTCAACTAGTGAAATGACATCAAAACATTATTTATACATAATATCACATTATTAGGGCGTTATGAGGGTCTGACCCTGTATACGGTACCTGATTCCATAGTAACCCACACCACTTGCCACATGCAATGATCTAGATAGAGTGATAGTGTACAAACTGTAATTTTCAGGACATATCAAACTTTACGTAGCAGGTAGAAAAGCAAATAGGCGACCAATAGGGCAGCCAAGTCAATTGGACACCCGAACCCCTCCCCTACCCTCCATCCCATTCAACAAGGATGAATACACATAAAATCCTATGCTTTCAAATATTTGATCCTAATGATAGCTCTAACCTACATATAGCTGCTTTCCCAGTTTCCCCCTCCAGCAATCCCCCACCCCCTCCCTTTTGCCCAACATTATGGTTCCACATATGGGTGGAGCCTGTAAAAGTTGGACAAGATCATTTTCTACACTGATGCATTTGAGATTAAGCAGTTCATCAATTTGGAATGACATCAAAACTTTGAAACGGTGAAAATAAGATGGTCAAAAATTAATATTAGACTGTTCATTAAATTCTCACACACATTATGGGGACCCTAATAGTTGAAAAAAAAAAAACCTTTGACATTACATTTAATATACATCACCTTAATCTATGCTGTTGGAAATGGTAAAAAAAATCTTTCTCAAACAATAGGAGAAAGCCATAACAGTGTACATCCCTATTTTCTCTATGATATATCAAATTGTATGAATACAGCACATGCAACAGCATATATATTCTGATTAGGGCTTTCCAATCATCCCCACCCCTCATTCCCACTCAACTAGTGAAATGACATCAAAACATTATTTATACATAATATCACATTATTAGGGCGTTATGGAGGTCTGACCCTGTATACGGTACCTGATTCCATAGTAACCCACACCACTTGCCACATGCAATAGAGTGATAGTGTACAAACTGTAATTTTCAGGACATATCAAACTTTACGTAGCAGGTAGAAAAGCAAATAGACGACCAATAGGGCAGCCAAGTCAATTGGACACCCCCCACCCCTCCCCGACCCTCCATCCCATTCAACAAGGATGAATACACATAAAATCCTATGCTTTCAAATATTTGATCCTAATGATAGCTCTAACCTACATATAGCTGCTTTCCCAGTTTCCCCCTCCAGCAACCCTCCCCCCCCCCCCCCCCGCTCCCTTTTGCCCAACATTATGGTTCCACATATGGGTGGAGCCTGTAAAAGTTGGACAAGATCATTTTCTACACTGATGCATTTGAGATTAAGCAGTTCATCAATTTGGAATGACATCAAAACTTTGAAACGGTGAAAATAAGATGGTCAAAAATTAATATTAGACTGTTCATTAATTCTCACACACATTGGGACGATAATAGTTGAAAAAAAAAACCCTTTGACATTACATTTAATATACATCACCTTAATCTATGCTGTTGGAAATGGTAAAAAAAATCTTTCTCAAACAATAGGAGAAAGCCATAACAGTGTACATCCCTATTTTCTCTATGATATATCAAATTGTATGAATACAGCACATGCAACAGCATATATATTCTGATTAGGGCTTTCCAATCATCCCCACCCCTCATTCCCACTCAACTAGTGAAATGACATCAAAACATTATTTATACATAATATCACATTATTAGGGCGTTATGGAGGTCTGACCCTGTATACGGTACCTGATTCCATAGTAACCCACACCACTTGCCACATGCAATGATCTAGATAGAGTGATAGTGTACAAACTGTAATTTTCAGGACATATCAAACTTTACGTAGCAGGTAGAAAAGCAAATAGACGACCAATAGGGCAGCCAAGTCAATTGGACACCCTCCACCCCTCCCCAACCCTCCATCCCATTCAACAAGGATGAATACACATAAAATCCTATGCTTTCAAATATTTGATCCTAATGATAGCTCTAACCTACATATAGCTGCTTTCCCAGTTTCCCCCTCCAGCAACCCCCCCCCCTCCCTTTTGCCCAACATTATGGTTCCACATATGGGTGGAGCCTGTAAAAGTTGGACAAGATCATTTTCTACACTGATGCATTTGAGATTAAGCAGTTCATCAATTTGGAATGACATCAAAACTTTGAAATGGTGAAAATAAGATGGTCAAAAATTAATATTAGACTGTTCATTAATTCTTACACACATTGGGACCCTAATAGTTGAAAAAAAAAAACCTTTGACATTACATTTAATATACATCACCTTAATCTATGCTGTTGGAAATGGTAAAAAAAATCTTTCTCAAACAATAGGAGAAAGCCATAACAGTGTACATGCATCCCTATTTTCTCTATGATATATCAAATTGTATGAATACAGCACATGCAACAGCATATATATTCTGATTAGGGCTTTCCATTCATCCCCACCCCTCATTCCCACTCAACTAGTGAAATGACATCAAAACATTATTTATACATAATATCACATTATTCGGGCGTTATGAGGGTCTGACCCTGTATACGGTACCTGATTCCATAGTAACCCACACCACTTGCCACATGCAATGATCTAGATAGAGTGATAGTGTACAAACTGTAATTTTCAGGACATATCAAACTTTACGTAGCAGGTAGAAAAGCAAATAGGCGACCAATAGGGCAGCCAAGTCAATTGGACACCCGAACCCCTCCCCTACCCTCCATCCCATTCAACAAGGATGAATACACATAAAATCCTATGCTTTCAAATATTTGATCCTAATGATAGCTCTAACCTACATATAGCTGCTTTCCCAGTTTCCCCCTCCAGCAACCCCCCCCCCCCCCGCTCCCTTTTGCCCAACATTATGGTTCCACATATGGGTGGAGCCTGTAAAAGTTGGACAAGATCATTTTCTACACTGATGCATTTGAGATTAAGCAGTTCATCAATTTGGAATGACATCAAAACTTTGAAACGGTGAAAATAAGATGGTCAAAAATTAATATTAGACTGTTCATTAAATTCTCACACACATTATGGGGACCCTAATAGTTGAAAAAAAAAACCTTTGACATTACATTTAATATACATCACCTTAATCTATGCTGTTGGAAATGGTAAAAAAAATCTTTCTCAAACAATAGGAGAAAGCCATAACAGTGTACATCCCTATTTTCTCTATGATATATCAAATTGTATGAATACAGCACATGCAACAGCATATATATTCTGATTATATATTCTGATTAGGGCTTTCCAATCATCCCCACCCCTCATTCCCACTCAACTAGTGAAATGACATCAAAACATTATTTATACATAATATCACATTATTAGGGCGTTATGGAGGTCTGACCCTGTATACGGTACCTGATTCCATAGTAACCCACACCACTTGCCACATGCAATGATCTAGATAGAGTGATAGTGTACAAACTGTAATTTTCAGGACATATCAAACTTTACGTAGCAGGTAGAAAAGCAAATAGACGACCAATAGGGCAGCCAAGTCAATTGGACACCCCCACCCCTCCCCGACCCTCCATCCCATTCAACAAGGATGAATACACATAAAATCCTATGCTTTCAAATATTTGATCCTAATGATAGCTCTAACCTACATATAGCTGCTTTCCCAGTTTCCCCCTCCAGCAACCCCCCCCCCCTCCCTTTTGCCCAACATTATGGTTCCACATATGGGTGGAGCCTGTAAAAGTTGGACAAGATCATTTTCTACACTGATGCATTTGAGATTAAGCAGTTCATCAATTTGGAATGACATCAAAACTTTGAAACGGTGAAAATAAGATGGTCAAAAATTAATATTAGACTGTTCAGTAATTCTCACACACATTGGGACCCTAATAGTTGAAAAAAAAAACCTTTGACATTACATCTAATATACATCACCTTAATCTATGCTGTTGGAAATGGTAAAAAAAATCTTTCTCAAACAATAGGAGAAAGCCATAAAAGTGTACATCCCTATTTTCTCTACAATATATCAAATTGTATGAATACAGCACATGCAACAGCATATATATTCTGATTAGGGCTTTCCAATCATACCCACCCCTCATTCCCACTCAACTAGTGGAATGACATCAAAACATTATTTATACATAATATCACATTATTAGGGCGTTATGAGGGTCTGACCCTGTATACGGTACCTGATTCCATAGTAACCCACACCACTTGCCACATGCAATGATCTAGATAGAGTGATAGTGTACAAACTGTAATTTTCAGGACATATCAAACTTTACGTAGCAGGTAGAAAAGCAAATAGACGACCAATAGGGCAGCCAAGTCAATTGGACACCCCCACCCCTCCCCTACCCTCCATCCCATTCAACAAGGATGAATACACATAAAATCCTATGCTTTCAAATCTTTGATCCTAATGATAGCTCTAACCTACATATAGCTGCTTTCCCAGTTTCCCCCTTCAGCAATCCCCCCCCCCTTTTGCCCAACATTATGGTTCCACATATGGGTGGAGCCTGTAAAAGTTGGACAAGATCATTTTCTACACTGATGTATTTGAGATTAAGCAGTTCATCAATTTGGAATGACATCAAAACTTTGAAACGGTGAAAATAAGATGGTCAAAAATTAATATTAGAATGTTCATTAAATTCTCACACACATTATGGGGACCCTAATAGTTGGAAAAAAAAACCTTCTACTTTACATTTAATATACATCACCTTAATCTATGCTGTTGGAAATGGTAAAAAAATCTTTCTCAAATAACAGGAGAAAGCCATAACAGTGTACATCCCTATTTTCTCTATGATATATCAAATTGTATGAATACAGCACATGCAACAGCATATATATTCTGATTAGGGCTTTCCAATCATCCCCACCCCTCATTCCCACTCAACTAGTGAAATGACATCAAAACATTATTTATACATAATATCACATTATTAGGGCGTTATGGAGGTCTGACCCTGTATACGGTACCTGATTCCATAGTAACCCACACCACTTGCCACATGCAATGATCTAGATAGAGTGATAGTGTACAAACTGTAATTTTCAGGACATATCAAACTTTACGTAGCAGGTAGAAAAGCAAATAGACGACCAATAGGGCAGCCAAGTCAATTGGACACCCCCCACCCCTCCCCGACCCTCCATCCCATTCAACAAGGATGAATACACATAACATCCTATGCTTTCAAATATTTGATCCTAATGATAGCTCTAACCTACATATAGCTGCTTTCCCAGTTTCCCCCTCCAGCAACCCCCCCCCCCTCCCTTTTGCCCAACATTATGGTTCCACATATGGGTGGAGCCTGTAAAAGTTGGACAAGATCATTTTCTACACTGATGCATTTGAGATTAAGCAGTTCATCAATTTGGAATGACATCAAAACTTTGAAACGGTGAAAATAAGATGGTCAAAAATTAATATTAGACCGTTCATTAAATTCTCACACACATTATGGGGACCCTAATAGTTGGAAAAAAAAACTTCTACTTTACATTTAATATATATCACCTTAATCTATGCTGTTGGAAATGGTAAAAAAATCTTTCTCAAACAATAGGAGAAAGCCATAACAGTGTACATCCCTATTTTCTCTATAATATATCAAATTGTATGAATACAGCACATGCAACAGCATATATATTCTGATTAGGGCTTTCCAATCATACCCACCCCTCATTCCCACTCAACTAGTGGAATGACATCAAAACATTATTTATACATAATATCACATTATTAGGGCGTTATGGAGGTCTGACCCTGTATACGGTACCTGATTCCATAGTAACCCACACCACTTGCCACATGCAATGATCTAGATAGAGTGATAGTGTACAAACTGTAATTTTCAGGACATATCAAACTTTACGTAGCAGGTAGAAAAGCAAATAGACGACCAATAGGGCAGCCAAGTCAATTGGACACCCCCCACCCCTCCCCGACCCTCCATCCCATTCAACAAGGATGAATACACATAAAATCCTATGCTTTCAAATATTTGATCCTAATGATAGCTCTAACCTACATATAGCTGCTTTCCCAGTTTCCCCCTTCAGAAATCCCCCCCCCCCTTTTGCCCAACATTATGGTTCCACATATGGGTGGAGCCTGTAAAAGTTGGACAAGATCATTTTCTACACTGATGTATTTGAGATTAAGCAGTTCATCAATTTGGAATGACATCAAAACTTTGAAACGGTGAAAATAAGATGGTCAAAAATTAATATTAGAATGTTCATTAAATTCTCACACACATTATGGGGACCCTAATAGTTGGAAAAAAAAACCTTCTACTTTACATTTAATATACATCACCTTAATCTATGCTGTTGGAAATGGTAAAAAAATCTTTCTCAAACAATAGGAGAAAGCCATAACGTGTACATCCCTATTTTCTCTATGATATATCAAATTGTATGAATACAGCACATGCAACAGCATATATATTCTGATTAGGGCTTTCCAATCATCCCCACCCCTCATTCCCACTCAACTAGTGGAATGACATCAAAACATTATATATACATAATATCACATTATTAGGGCGTTATGGAGGTCTGACCCTGTATACGGTACCTGATTCCATAGTAACCCACACCACTTGCCACATGCAATGATCTAGATAGAGTGATAGACAAACTGTAATTATCAGGACATATCAAACTTTACGTAGCAGGTAGAAAAGCAAATAGACGACCAATAGGGCAGCCAAGTCAATTGGACACCCCCCACCCCTCCCCGACCCTCCATCCCATTCAACAAGGATGAATACACATAAAATCCTATGCTTTCAAATATTTGATCCTAATGATAGCTCTAACCTACATATAGCTGCTTTCCCAGTTTCCCCCTCCAGCAACCCCCCCCCCCTCCCTTTTGCCCAACATTATGGTTCCACATATGGGTGGAACCTGTAAAAGTTGGACAAGATCATTTTCTACACTGATGCATTTGAGATTAAGCTGTTCATCAATTTGGAATGACATCAAAACTTTGAAACGGTGAAAATAAGATGGTCAAAAATTAATATTAGACCGTTCATTAAATTCTCACACACATTATGGGGACCCTAATAGTTGGAAAAAAAAACTTCTACTTTACATTTAATATATATCACCTTAATCTATGCTGTTGGAAATGGTAAAAAAATCTTTCTCAAACAATAGGAGAAAGCCATAACAGTGTACATCCCTATTTTCTCTATGATATATCAAATTGTATGAATACAGCCCATGCAACAGCATATATATTCTGATTAGGGCTTTCCAATCATCCCCACCCCTCATTCCCACTCAACTAGTGGAATGACATCAAAACATTATATATACATAATATCACATTATTAGGGCGTTATGGAGGTCTGACCCTGTATACGGTACCTGATTCCATAGTAACCCACACCACTTGCCCCATGCAATGATCTAGATAGAGTGATAGTGTACAAACTGTAATTTTCAGGACATATCAAACTTTACGTAGCAGGTAGAAAAGCAAATAGACGACCAATAGGGCAGCCAAGTCAATTGGACACCCGAACCCCTCCCCGACCCTCCATCCCATTCAACAAGGATGAATACACATAAAATCCTATGCTTTCAAATATTTGATCCTAATGATAGCTCTAACCTACATATAGCTGCTTTCCCAGTTTCCCCCTTCAGAAATCCCCGCCCCCCCCTTTTGCCCAACATTATGGTTCCACATATGGGTGGAGCCTGTAAAAGTTGGACAAGATCATTTTCTACACTGATGTATTTGAGATTAAGCAGTTCATCAATTTGGAATGACATCAAAACTTTGAAACGGTGAAAATAAGATGGTCAAAAATTAATATTAGAATGTTCATTAAATTCTCACACACATTATGGGGACCCTAATAGTTGGAAAAAAAAACCTTCTACTTTACATTTAATATACATCACCTTAATCTATGCTGTTGGAAATGGTAAAAAAATCTTTCTCAAACAGTAGGAGAAAGCCATAACAGTGTACATCCCTATTTTCTCTATGATATATCAAATTGTATGAATACAGCCCATGCAACAGCATATATATTCTGATTAGGGCTTTCCAATCATCCCCACCCCTCATTCCCACTCAACTAGTGGAATGACATCAAAACATTATTTATACATAATATCACATTATTAGGGCGTTATGGAGGTCTGACCCTGTATACGGTACCTGATTCCATAGTAACCCGCACCACTTGCCACATGCAATGATCTAGATAGAGTGATAGTGTACAAACTGTCATTTTCAGGACATATCAAACTTTACGTAGCAGGTAGAAAAGCAAATAGACGACCAATAGGGCAGCCAAGTCAATTGGACACCCCCCACCCCTCCCCGACCCTCCATCCCATTCAACAAGGATGAATACACATAAAATCCTATGCTTTCAAATATTTGATCCTAATGATAGCTCTAACCTACATATAGCTGCTTTCCCAGTTTCCCCCTTCAGCAATCCCCGCCCCCCCCCCCCCCCCTTTTGCCCAACATTATGGTTCCACATATGGGTGGAGCCTGTAAAAGTTGGACAAGATCATTTTCTACACTGATGTATTTGAGATTAAGCAGTTCATCAATTTGAATGACATCAAAACTTTGAAACGGTGAAAATAAGATGGTCAAAAATTAATATTAGACTGTTCATTAAATTCTCACACACATTATGGGGACCCTAATAGTTGAAAAAAAAAACCTTCGACATTACATTTAATATACATCACCTTAATCTATGCTGTTGGAAATGGTAAAAAAAAATCTTTCTCAAACAATAGGAGAAAGCCATAACAGTGTACATCCCTATTTTCTCTATAATATATCAAATTGTATGAATGTAGCACATGCAACAGCATATATTCTGATTAGGGCTTTCCAATCATCCCCACCCCTGATTCCCACTCAACTAGTGGAATGACATCAAAACATTATTTATACATAATATCACAATATTAGGGCGTTATGGAGGTCTGACCCTGTATTCGGTACCTGATTCCATAGTAACCCACACCACTTGCCACACGCAATGAGCTAGATAGAGTGATAGTGTACAAACTGTCATTTTCAGGACATATCAAACTTTACGTAGCAGGGAGAAAAGCAAATAGACGACCAATAGGGCAACCAAGTCAATTGGACCCCCCTCACCCCTCCCCGACCCTCCATCCCATTCAACAAGGATGAATACACATAACATCCTATGCTTTCAAATATTTGATCCTAATGATAGCTCTAACCTACATATAGCTGCTTTCCCAGTTTCCTCCTCCAGCAACCCCCCCCTTTTGCCCTACATGATGGTTCCACATGTGGGTGGAGCCTGTAAAAGTTGGACAAGGAAATTTTATACACTGATGTATTTGAGATTAAGCAGTTCACCAATTTGGAATGACATCAAAACTTTGAAATGGTGAAAATAAGATGGTCAAAAATTAATATTAGACTGTTCATTAAATTCTCACACACATTATGGGGACCCTAATAGTTGGAAAAAAAAACCTTCGACATTACATTTAATATACATCACCTTAATCTATGCTGTTGGAAATGGTAAAATAAATCTTTCTCAAACAATAGGAAAAAGCCATAACAGTGTACATCCCTATTTTCTCTATAATATATCAAATTGTATGAATGTAGCACATGCAACAGCATATATTCTGATTAGGGCTTTCCAATCATCCCCACCCCTCATTTCAGCTCAATTAGTGGAATGACATCAAAACATTATTTATACATAATATCACAATATTAGGACGTTATGGAGGTCTGACCCTGTATACGGTACCTGATTCCATAGTAACCCGCACCACTTGCCACATGCAATGAGCTAGATAGTGTGATAGTGTTCAAACTGTAATTTTCAAGACATATCAAACTTTACGTAGCAAGGAGAAAAGCAAATAGACAACCAAGAGGGCAGCCAAGTCAATTTGACCCCCCCACCCCTCCCCGACCCTCCATCCCATTCAACAAGGATGAATACACATAAAATCCTATGCTTTCAAATATTTGATCCTAATGATAGCTCTAACCTACATATAGCTGCTTTCCCAGTTTCCCCCTCCAGCAACCCCCCCCCCACAACTTCTGCCCCACATGATGGTTCCACATATGGGTGGACCCTGTAAATGTTGGACAAGGTAATTTTCTACACGGATGTATTTGAGATTAAGCAGTTCACCAATTTGGAATGACATCAAAACTTTGAAACGGTGAAAATAAGATGGTCAAAAATTAATATTACTATGTTCATTAAATTCTCACACACATTGGGACCCTAATAGTTGAAAAAAAACCTTCTGCATTACATTTAATATACATCACCTTAATCTATGCTGTTGGAAATGGTAAAAAAAATTCTTTCTCGAACAATAGGAGAAAGCCATAACAGTGTACATCCCTATTTTCTCTATGATATATCAAATTGTATGAATACAGCACATGCAACAGCATATATATTCTGATTAGGGCTTTCCAATCATCCCCACCCCTCATTCCCACTCAACTAGTGAAATGACATCAAAACATTATTTATACATAATATCACATTATTAGGGCGTTATGGAGGTCTGACCCTGTATACGGTACCTGATTCCATAGTAACCCACACCACTTGCCACATGCAATGATCTAGATAGAGTGATAGTGTACAAACTGTAATTATCAGGACATATCAAACTTTACGTAGCAGGTAGAAAAGCAAATAGACGACCAATAGGGCAGCCAAGTCAATTGGACACCCCCCACCCCTCCCCGACCCTCCATCCCATTCAACAAGGATGAATACACATAAAATCCTATGCTTTCAAATATTTGATCCTAATGATAGCTCTAACCTACATATAGCTGCTTTCCCAGTTTCCCCCTCCAGCAACCCCCCCCCTCCCTTTTGCCCAACATTATGGTTCCACATATGGGTGGAGCCTGTAAAAGTTGGACAAGATCATTTTCTACACTGATGCATTTGAGATTAAGCAGTTCATCAATTTGGAATGACATCAAAACTTTGAAACGGTGAAAATAAGATGGTCAAAAATTAATATTAGACTGTTCATTAAATTCTCACACACATTATGGGGACCCTAATAGTTGAAAAAAAAAACCTTCGACATTACATTTAATATACATCACCTTAATCTATGCTGTTGGAAATGGTAAAAAAAAATCTTTCTCAAACAATAGGAGAAAGCCATAACAGTGTACATCCCTATTTTCTCTATAATATATCAAATTGTATGAATGTAGCACATGCAACAGCATATATTCTGATTAGGGCTTTCCAATCATCCCCACCCCTGATTCCCACTCAACTAGTGGAATGACATCAAAACATTATTTATACATAATATCACAATATTAGGGCGTTATGGAGGTCTGACCCTGTATTCGGTACCTGATTCCATAGTAACCCACACCACTTGCCACACGTAATGAGCTAGATAGAGTGATAGTGTACAAACTGTCATTTTCAGGACATATCAAACTTTACGTAGCAGGGAGAAAAGCAAATAGACGACCAATAGGGCAACCAAGTCAATTGGACCCCCCTCACCCCTCCCCGACCCTCCATCCCATTCAACAAGGATGAATACACATAACATCCTATGCTTTCAAATATTTGATCCTAATGATAGCTCTAACCTACATATAGCTGCTTTCCCAGTTTCCTCCTCCAGCAACCCCCCCCCCCCTTTTGCCCTACATGATGGTTCCACATGTGGGTGGAGCCTGTAAAAGTTGGACAAGGAAATTTTATACACTGATGTATTTGAGATTAAGCAGTTCACCAATTTGGAATGACATCAAAACTTTGAAATGGTGAAAATAAGATGGTCAAAAATTAATATTAGACTGTTCATTAAATTCTCACACACATTATGGGGACCCTAATAGTTGGAAAAAAAACCCTTCGACATTACATTTAATATACATCACCTTAATCTATGCTGTTGGAAATGGTAAAATAAATCTTTCTCAAACAATAGGAAAAAGCCATAACAGTGTACATCCCTATTTTCTCTATAATATATCAAATTGTATGAATGTAGCACATGCAACAGCATATATTCTGATTAGGGCTTTCCAATCATCCCCACCCCTCATTTCAGCTCAATTAGTGGAATGACATCAAAACATTATTTATACATAATATCACAATATTAGGACGTTATGGAGGTCTGACCCTGTATACGGTACCTGATTCCATAGTAACCCGCACCACTTGCCACATGCAATGATCTAGATAGAGTGATAGTGTACAAACTGTAATTATCAGGACATATCAAACTTTACGTAGCAGGTAGAAAAGCAAATAGACGACCAATAGGGCAGCCAAGTCAATTGGACACCCCCCACCCCTCCCCGACCCTCCATCCCATTCAACAAGGATGAATACACATAAAATCCTATGCTTTCAAATATTTGATCCTAATGATAGCTCTAACCTACATATAGCTGCTTTCCCAGTTTCCCCCTCCAGCAACCCCCCCCCTCCCTTTTGCCCAACATTATGGTTCCACATATGGGTGGAGCCTGTAAAAGTTGGACAAGATCATTTTCTACACTGATGCATTTGAGATTAAGCAGTTCATCAATTTGGAATGACATCAAAACTTTGAAACGGTGAAAATAAGATGGTCAAAAATTAATATTAGACTGTTCATTAAATTCTCACACACATTATGGGGACCCTAATAGTTGAAAAAAAAAACCTTCGACATTACATTTAATATACATCACCTTAATCTATGCTGTTGGAAATGGTAAAAAAAAATCTTTCTCAAACAATAGGAGAAAGCCATAACAGTGTACATCCCTATTTTCTCTATAATATATCAAATTGTATGAATGTAGCACATGCAACAGCATATATTCTGATTAGGGCTTTCCAATCATCCCCACCCCTGATTCCCACTCAACTAGTGGAATGACATCAAAACATTATTTATACATAATATCACAATATTAGGGCGTTATGGAGGTCTGACCCTGTATTCGGTACCTGATTCCATAGTAACCCACACCACTTGCCACACGCAATGAGCTAGATAGAGTGATAGTGTACAAACTGTCATTTTCAGGACATATCAAACTTTACGTAGCAGGGAGAAAAGCAAATAGACGACCAATAGGGCAACCAAGTCAATTGGACCCCCCTCACCCCTCCCCGACCCTCCATCCCATTCAACAAGGATGAATACACATAACATCCTATGCTTTCAAATATTTGATCCTAATGATAGCTCTAACCTACATATAGCTGCTTTCCCAGTTTCCTCCTCCAGCAACCCCCCCCCCCTTTTGCCCTACATGATGGTTCCACATGTGGGTGGAGCCTGTAAAAGTTGGACAAGGAAATTTTATACACTGATGTATTTGAGATTAAGCAGTTCACCAATTTGGAATGACATCAAAACTTTGAAATGGTGAAAATAAGATGGTCAAAAATTAATATTAGACTGTTCATTAAATTCTCACACACATTATGGGGACCCTAATAGTTGGAAAAAAAACCCTTCGACATTACATTTAATATACATCACCTTAATCTATGCTGTTGGAAATGGTAAAATAAATCTTTCTCAAACAATAGGAAAAAGCCATAACAGTGTACATCCCTATTTTCTCTATAATATATCAAATTGTATGAATGTAGCACATGCAACAGCATATATTCTGATTAGGGCTTTCCAATCATCCCCACCCCTCATTTCAGCTCAATTAGTGGAATGACATCAAAACATTATTTATACATAATATCACAATATTAGGACGTTATGGAGGTCTGACCCTGTATACGGTACCTGATTCCATAGTAACCCGCACCACTTGCCACATGCAATGAGCTAGATAGTGTGATAGTGTTCAAACTGTAATTTTCAAGACATATCAAACTTTACGTAGCAAGGAGAAAAGCAAATAGACAACCAAGAGGGCAGCCAAGTCAATTGGACCCCCCCACCCCTCCCCGACCCTCCATCCCATTCAACAAGGATGAATACACATAAAATCCTATGCTTTCAAATATTTGATCCTAATGATAGCTCTAACCTACATATAGCTGCTTTCCCAGTTTCCCCCTCCAGCAACCCCCCCCCTCCCTTTTGCCCAACATTATGGTTCCACATATGGGTGGAGCCTGTAAAAGTTGGACAAGGTAATTTTCTACACGGATGTATTTGAGATTAAGCAGTTCACCAATTTGGAATGACATCAAAACTTTGAAACGGTGAAAATAAGATGGTCAAAAATTAATATTACTATGTTCATTAAATTCTCACACACATTGGGACCCTAATAGTTGAAAAAAAACCTTCTGCATTACATTTAATATACATCACCTTAATCTATGCTGTTGGAAATGGTAAAAAAAATTCTTTCTCGAACAATAGGAGAAAGCCATAACAGTGTACATCCCTATTTTCTCTATAATATATCAGATTGTATGACTTGTGTACACTGTCGTGCTGGAGATGGTTGGGAAAGTGACATAGGAGCCCTATTTAGACCATTTTATGTAGCAAATGCTACATTTCTGTAGTTTGATATGTCTTTGAAACTACAGATTGTACACTGTTTTGAAGTTCATTGCATGGGGCAGGTGGAATGGGCCCATGGGGAATCAGGTACTTCATACTTCGAGTACTTTATTCAGGGTTTGACATTTCATAATGGCCTAATATTTCAATGTTAATGTCTATTTAATGCTTTGATGTCATTCCACTTGTTGATTGGAAATGGGGGATAAGGTGACCACCCAATTAAGCTATATGCTGTTGCATATGCTAGATCTATAAAGTTTGGCATGCCTTGGAAAGTACACTACCTTTTAACCTTTTCCCCTATTCTTTGTCAAATATTTTATCATATTCTCACATAGATATTGTTTTTCTGCTCTCTTACAGACAAGGGCTGGCTGTCTGGCACAGTACTATCATATAAATGCTCAAGTTGGTATATCAAGGCTGCTTGGTTCCATATTATATAATGTTGTGTTGGGACCTCCGGATATGAAATAAACATGTTCTTGGATTTTGTCAGCTGGGTTGGTTTCAAGCAATCAATTCTTGCATAGTGGATATGTCAGCACTATAGCAACAGATCATACTGATTGGTGAAGTTCAGCTCTATGCACAATATTCATTTCAGAGAATCTTTGTTTCTTGTGTTCAGTTCTTTGATTATCATACATTTTGGAGACCATTGAGCACATTGTATTATATCACCATGCATTGATCTTGATATTATGTTGATGTTTATTAAACTGAGATGGTATGTGTTTGAGGAGTTTTAGTACTAAAGAAAATATTATGATGCAAGAGAAAGGCATAATTAGAAAATTTACAAAACATTTGTGAACATCATACTTTGTCAATGTGACAGGAAGATTAGCTATGATGAAATATAATATATACCATACCATATATTATACCAGTGAAAATTATACTTTTTTAAAGATAAAGTGATGTACTGTTGATATTTGTCTTGAAACAGTTCCACATGTATGGACAAATCTGTTGCAATGTAGATACATAGGGTGCATCATATGCCAAGAATTGAATAAAATTCTACTGTATATATCTACAAGCTGACACCTATTAATGCATTTTCATTATGTAACCCTCTACTTCCTCTACAATATCTGTAATATCCTCTCTATGTTTCCACACAGTTGTATAAAAGCTCTTCTTTTTTTCTGGTTTTTTTTGTGCTACTATTTTACAGGGCACGAAGGGTGTTGTTTTGGCTGTGTTTTTTCCAAGGAGGAAGGTGGATTACCCCCCTCCCCCCGGTTCCCCACCTTCACCTTATGCTGAAATTATCCCCCTATTTTGAATCAAATTTAGTCAAGTGGTGATGCCAACCAACATGGAGTGTTTGAACAGCAGCTTGGTTTTGAACTGTTATTTAGGTAAACAGTTCAATTAAATGTTTCCTGTGTGGGAGAGGACAAAGGTGCCCACTTAAGGCTTGGAAAAGTTGGCCAGTATTGTTATCCTATATTTACCATTGCATTCTTTCAAAATTGCATGGAATTAAAATTTGAGGGATGTATCAGGAAATAAGTTCCATATGCAACAAACCAATATATGGCATCCTTCCATGACAATTGTGAAATGCCAGATGTCTTTTTCAATCATTATGCCTCCTCCTCCTCCACTCCCCCCCCCCCCCCTTCCTCCACCCCAGAAATTACTTCCAATAACACTATGGAATATAATTACATTGGTAATGATTAAAATTATGTGGCTTGAAGTGTTTTTTTTTTCATTTTTCGATATCAACCTTTCTGCAAAATCTATAATGTGTCCCTAATGATCATTATTTGAAGTAACACACTATTTTCCCCATCATACCCCCTTCGGCATCCCAGGAATGGATAATAAGCACATTTCGATCATGAACAGTTAGAAGTAGTGCTTCTCAAATGATATCCAGCTGATACCAGTTTCAAACAAGTCTGTGGCCAACTCACTTGTCATGTGTGAAGTAATTTTTTCCCTCATCACCCCCCCTTCCCCTTCCCCATGATATACTGACAATGGTACAGAAGCATGCTACATTGATTATGATTGAAATAACAAACTTCCAGTGAGGTCCCCATAAACCAATTCAGTGTGTGTTAAGTCAGTAGTGAGTCCCCACAAGTAATGTGGAATGTCTTGTATAGTAACACTATAACAAAAGTAAATAAAAACATAAATAATACCTAACTTAATTTTGGATGGAAAGGTCATTACAAATTCAAAGTTTGAAGCCTCTGTGATCATTGTAACTAACGGTCCCCATAATGATAGCCAAAAGGTTGAGTCCCCGTAAACCACCTTACGCCTGTATGTGTGCGTGTGTGTGTGTGTACATAATATATATGTCAGATATATTGTTTAAGTAACTTGTTGCTTAAAACAACACCCAAGTCAAAACGTGTTGCTGTATATGCATAGTTGCCTACACACTTTAGTCAACTGAGTACAGGAAATCCAATAACGTATCATATCATGACCCTATCCTGACTGCTTTTCTTTTTCTTTTACTTAATATATTACTTGGATCTAGCAATATCAATAAAAATGATGAAAAATAAAAAGAATTAACTTGGAGGGTTTTGAAAGTGAAGTAAAAAAGAAATGATAATACTAAGTTATGGCACATGAAGATGCTGTATTTGACTTAATTCCGTTTAAATGGTTAAATTACTTTAATCTCATAGACTTTCAATTTAGTGATACTCATTCATATGCAAATATTATTAGACTCGTACGATTTGGAGTAGCCCAATATGAAATGCATCATATACCTGATACAAACTGAAACCATGGCTCATTATGGATAATCAAAAAAAAAAAAACAATTGTACGAATTCAACGGATTTTTGTCAAGGCATATACACGTTGTTCATGACATATGGTTTGTTATGTTTTGTTTCTTTTTTCCGTCTTGTCTTGGTTTGGTTTTGTCTTCAGTAAAATATTCCGCATTAATATGGTAGACTAAAAGAGCGTACAGAAAAGGGCGCAACCATCTTTATATATGGGGAAAGACCCCAGAGTACATTATATAAACATATAACTTGTTTGTAAAGTACAACCCCAAAAGCCGAATATAGTTCAATAACGCATCTCTATTTGAATGTCCCCTCCTAAGACACCTCCTCTCAACAACATAACATATTACTCCCCCTCCCCATTTCCACAGTACACAACTGGTAGTTACGCCCTTGGTATAGAACGTATGAACCCTGCAGACGCTCCATTTTTCACATTGTGCAATGGCATATATGTTAATTCTTTGTTCATTTTCTCATTACAGTACCATTAAAGGATTTGACCATACATGACTGTTTCGTTAGTGATCATGAATTATGTAAGAAGACAAACATATCTGAAGGGGAATCCGCTTTGGTATGTAACGCAAACAATACCAAACCACCGGTAGAAATATCATGGCGTTCACTAAAAGAAGGGGACATGCAAACAGATTATGACTTAAAAGATTACACTTCCAAGTTTATTGACAGGATGCCGTTGTACTCCACAATATCTACTCTTAAATATGACACAAAGCTATTTTCGTTGGAATATTTTACCTGCATAGCGACTGGTATCGCTGTTCGAGATGTAGCCAGTGCATCGACTATTGTAAAAGGCATTAAGCAGTACGACGATCATACTAGCAGAGTGACTTACGTGTTAGAAGGCAAATCATTACCATTGTCATGTCCACGTCCAAATTATCCCTTTGGACTATTAAGTGCTACATTTTCAAATCGATCTTCAACCATAATAATGGAGCGGGGGTTACACATGCAACCACGATGCCCGAGCCCGTGGAATTGTAAATTCTCTGGAAATGACTTAGTGTCGATAGTTGTGCCTACCTATAACATTTCACTCGAATGCGTATCTAGCTCAGGTGTCATGGCTACCACGGATGTGATACATGTATCTACTGTAGGTGAGTAGTATGTTTCTTACGGTTAGTGCTTTACTAACAACGAACATAATAATTAAACATTTCGGAGACGTGCATCCAAATGTATGCTGATTTCGCCGACCTTGAAATGATTTCCTTTTTCACACACAAAGACAATTTTTTTTGTGTGTTGTGTATTACCAATCGTGACTTAAACATGTTTATTCAACTACCAAATTGCAAATGCACTCTTATCAAAAGTTGTTCTTTAGTATAATCATGTATTTGAAATAGTCTGACGAAACCACCACTTAATGTGATTACAAATGGACGATAAGTTCATTGGTATATTTACTACTTTTTTACTTGTAAAGGGAGAATATAATTTACGTTCTCTGTCAATTGCATGAGTCGTTTTGAACATGTCACGCTATGTTCAGTTTGAGTTACAAAGTTGGATATAAAATTGATAATTGAGCGTGCAACCCCTTTGAACATTTAAAAAAATAAAAGTACACCTTTTTATGAAGGTAGTTAGATTAATTGCCTTGTTACATATGGAACAATGTTCAACAATGTAAATAATTGTTCTTTTAATTGCTGCTTCACAGGCTTATATATTTTCGTTTGCTCTTAATATTACTTTTTCTGCTCTTTTCACTTCAGATAACTCATTGAAATCTGTTGTTAGCATTGATGGGTGCGGAAGTGTGGTTAAAATGTGCGAACGTACAACAAGTCTAATTGGCAATATTTCTTGTTCACTACTGAACACTAAACCAGACATCCAATTAACTTTTGCACAGAGTGAAAGCCCAAGGGTTACCATCAGCAGAGAGTGGCGCTACACAGATGAGAATCATTCCACAAATACTTTTGACAATTATGTAATATCTGAGTATCATATAAGTCAATGTGATGAAGTCATAGAACTTAGTTGTTCGCCAGCTTCTGTAGAGATTGCCAAGTTCCAGAATACAGCTGTTATTCATCTGAAACCAGGTAAACGTATAATAAAATGTTTCTAAATCACCATTGCCAACTTGCTCCGTGACAGTACGGGATCTTAATTTAAGAAAAAACCTTCATAAATAAGATGTTCATGAAGTATTATAAGCACGCAATTTTTCTCAGTCTTAAAGTAAATAAAAATGTCCAATTCAATTAATTACAGCAGCATTCATTGTGTTTGTTTACATGAAGGTGAGTTGTTTTCTTGGTGTGTGCTTTAAGAGTAACATAAACATATGCTTTAAAGACAATAGAAGCGTTCCTTATTATGTATTCTTTCTCACGGTTTCAGACGCAAGTGAATGTCAAGTGCCCAAGAACGGATCTTCAAAGACTGTTACAGCTGTTGTAATAGTTATCATTGTGTGTGTGCTCATGATTTCCGTTTTGGCTGCAACATTCTTCATCAAGCGAAGAGGTATATATATGAAAAATTTATATATGTCAATATCATTGACCCCCTTTTGAAATATCGCATGTTATAAAAGCATGGACGCCAATGAAGTGAACGGTAACTTTATTACCGAATTTATTTTTTCCGTCCTTGAGAGCTTGCCGGAGAGCACAACTGAATAACTGTGATTGTATATACTAAATTTGCTTTTCATGTTTGTGGCACAACTCGTTGTTTATACTAGATTAAACATCCAGTTCAAAAAATGTATAATTTGTGTTTTCTTCAAAGGCCGTTCGAAAAGAGAATCTGGCAGTAGTGGAATGAACATGTCCCAGATAGAATCACAAGACCAATCAACCAATACGGAACACGAAAAAGAACCACTGTTACAGGGGCTGGTACGATTGTCTTTCGGAATTTGTAACTTGATGCTAGATAAGTCAGGGTCATATTGCATCTAAGATTGTATGTAAATTATTATGATCACGTACGTATTTTCAAACACATCTAACTTTGTATTTCGAAATTCCATGTAATGTATTTTCAAACACTTATTGGAACAACAATTCCTACAGTAAATACATTGGCTTTCATTGAGCAGTACGACCTCAGTTTCATTCATACTCTATTTACAGCTAGAATTCGACAACCTTTTCAAGCCATTTTACGAAAAAATAGTTGCTGGCAAGGTAAAAGCTCATTGTTTATTTCGTTTTCTTTTTCTTTTTCTTTATTCCTTATTTATTTATTTATTTTGCCATTAAAGCAACTTTGTATAATTTATGATCTATCTTTCAATATTAGGAAGTGAACCTTCCATTGTCATATGGGTGATGGAAAATCGTCAGAACTCATGTATATCGAAGCACTTTCTTTAGCACTTGGCTTTTTCGGTAAACTGTAGAAACTACTTGTAAGCAATGTATTGGTGAGCTTTGCTTATATACTTGATAAGTTCTGATATAGTGTTGTTCAGAGTTATAATTAGGTATACATTTCACAATTTCCTCATTTATATCAACTAATTATAAAGTTCAGTACTTCAGGTAGCATATCTCTTCGTGTTTTTCAAGTTTTTAAATGAAAGTATACACCATTGAAAATGTTTTCCTGATCATTAGTCTTTTAAGGATATAGAAAGTAAGCATTTGTTTACATAATATTCATATTCAAATATTCCTGTCTTCATTTTCTTTTCGTTGTTATATTTATCTTAACTTTGGCTCTCTAGGCAACAGACGGAGAGTTTCAACGTCTGTTGATAGAATCCAAAGATTTTTACAAGGTTAGTTTCCAACTAATGCTATTGTGACACTTAAACTAATATGTTAGCATTAAATTGACAATTACATTAATAAAAATGGCTTTCATTGATGTTATTGTCTAATATTATTAACTATCATTTCCGAATAGGTTGCCGATGTCAGAGAGTTTCTTGGGAAAAGTATATCTAATTTGAATCCTTCCAAAGAGGTAGGTTAAAAATTTTAAAATGAGTTAAAATTCTAGTTCCTGTTATCCATAGTTTCACTATTACATAATATATTGTCCATCACTTAAAACTTGTCATCAAGGTACTACATACCTGTATTGCTATACATTGACTATACTTCCATTGCTCATTAAATATCATGTCAAGGCGGATAGAGTGAGACAAAGATATTAACAAAGAATTCCAGTAATTTCATGGACGATCGTACGCGACTGACGACTTTGAGAAGGTAATGAAATCTTGACAACGTTGATTTCAGACTGATTTGTCTTTATCATTGAAAAACTGTTGAAGTGCGCACCATGAGACCAAATCATAACATTCATTACCATTTCTGGTTTTAACATTAGATTAACCAGAAGGATATATTTTGAGGGAGAAACAAACAATACTTAGCAAATGTAACTTCAAATATTATCTTCTTTCTATCAGGAGTTACTTGCTATTGCTAACTTCTTCTCGACAAGTCAATGGGTAAGAAATCATATCATTTGGGGAATTCAGTTCGACTGCCGTCTTCATTCGTGCTGTACATCCCCTTTAACTTTAGCAATTGTTATTTCAATTTACATTGTTCAACTATTTATGGTCAAGTTTTGACAATTATATATCATTTTGTTCCACTTCTATTGTAGTTTTCATCATTTATGATTTCTTCAGATTTCCTCTAAGGGGTTCGTTACAGTGCTGCAGACCGTGCTGGCAATGAAACAGGTGCTTATGACTATAACTTTCCGTATAGTTCATTTATGTTGCCCTCTTTGAAAGGTTGAACAATACAATAATGGTGCATGCTTGTTCTGTTTTTTCAAAAACCCAAAACAAAAAAAATAAACATACGTCCGTCGTTGCAATAAGTTATCTGGTTTTACGTATAATTTAATTGCTGCATATTTGTTTTCTGTTTGACCATGGCACTGGAAGGTAGGTCAAACGGCGAATCCTACGTTTAGTTGATATAAAATGGAATTACTCAACTAACAGGTCACCTGTTCTGTGTATTGCTAACTTAATATGATTCCTTTAGTAAACCAGGCTGTTAAGCATTCGACAATTCGAGTATTCATTTCATTATAACTGAAAGTAATATTTTCTTCTATTTGAATAATGTAACAGATACCATCTAAAGTTTGTCTGGATATCGTAATGGAATTGTTTAACAAAAAGAAGGTAAGATTCTACACGAACATTACTCTAGCACACTATAGTATCCACCGTTTTTTTTTTTAACGTTTTCTGAAGGAAGATCCCATTTATGTCAATCGCCAGCTTGTGGTCCAAAACACTGGGAGATGTAGCCTTCATGACTTCTTATGTTCTATAGAAATTGAAAAACAGTTGGCAGGATGTATATTATTTTAATATGCTTCTCAAAGAAATCAGTTTATTAACATTATGTTAACATTTTAACATTATGTTAACATATTAACATTATGTTAAGCCTCAGAAATCGAGCAAGAAAAACCTGGAATTGTATTACTGATATTATTAAAAATAAATTATCCTGTAGAACATTTAGAAAAGGTTATAAATAATTGCATCATATTAATTAAAATATCATATAACTGATTTATTGTCGAAACGTTTAATTTGGTTTTTAATTTTTTCTTCTCTTTTCTTTCTTCAGGGAGTCTTCTACATTGTTAAGCTATTGTATGCTTTATAGAAGACTTCCTTTCACATTGTATATTTGCACGTAAAAAAACAAAATAAATCAAATCAAATATGCACCGTTTTTATATATTTCTACATCCGCTTTTAATATAGCGAATAGATCACCTTATGCTCCACAATCACAACTGAATCTACATTGCGTTATGCAGCTCATCTTGAACTACTTATCATCAAAGTGAAGGCTTAAAACAATGAATTTTGCCAGAGTCAATCTTACTCCATAATGAAAAGAATTCCATGGACAATTACGCAATTAATTTACGAAGTTATACACATATGGCTAAGCTTGCCATTTTTCGTAGGTCTGTTTAACATTTCAGTCATATTTTTGTTAGTGATTACATCTTTATGGTAATACAGCATCTTATGTACATGCTCTTTAGTTCGACATTGCTAAACCAATCATCGAGTAAACTATATTATTTCTAAAATGAATTGGTAATCCAAATATTTCGTATTGACACAGAGAAAGGAGCTAGATTCCTTTTCGAAAGGTGAAAATTTCAAATTATTTGTATGATAGGGCAATACCTCTTTTCTTTCCAGATTGATTCAAATGGTTTCATAGATATAACCAAGATTCCAATGGATCAGAAAAAGGTACGATCGAAATCATGGTCAGCATGGAAAACGAAAACGTAAACTTCGTTAAACTTCCTGTAAAATTAGAGGTTTTGTATTTTGCTAGAGATGAAGATTAGAATTGGAAGGGAACACACCGTTAACGTTTTATTCGTATTTTAACAGATAAAAGCTGAAGAAGTGCTTAAAAGATTGAGACTTGCGACTACTGAAAACAAGGTAAGTGTAAACTCCCAAGTGTAATTACAGGTCCGCATTGCGTATATCCTGAAGTTCTAGCATTCCATTGTTACTTACATTCATTTACATATCAGCAAATAGCGATTGATGAAAGAAGATTATGTGATAGAAGTTTTAATCGGCGAACCCAATTAACGTGTAACGAATCTTTATGTAAAAATTGACAATTTATTGTCCCAAACAATTACACATGCACACCGCACCTTTGTTATTCATATTGATAATCAATCAATCATATCATATTTATCAAGTGACGTGTCAGACGAATGAGTTTTACGTAACGATAACTGCCAATCAAAACCTACAGAAAGAAGAAAAATTAGCTATTAATAAATAATACAAATATTCATGACGCGCATTGAAGCTTTCGATAACATGGGAGCTAGCTAGCTAGCCTAACGCAGGCAAACCATGGGTGTGTTACTTGCAGTGTGTACGTATTATTAGTGTATTACTAACGTTTATTAAACGAATCATTCATGGCATATGCAAGGCTCATAATTACAATAAATACAAGATTAGGCTTACGCTATATTCATACGACATTAGGCCTTCGATAAAATGTACGATATATAATTTCGCTAACGTGTTGTTCAAATTGAACAATCAGTCCCCATGTGGGTATTTTCTGTCACTTCAAGTCCGTTCTAGTCATCGCCCACTTTGAGATTGGATTTCCGAAAACTGCACGATGATTTCACACGTATTGCGCAGTACTGAGGCAACCTGATGTGACAATGATGCATGAAATGCAAATGTATTAGACATAACGTTTATTCTTTTTGCTAGCTTTTGTAAGATTCGAGAATGTTTTTCACGCAAAATATGTTTGGTACATGTTTGGAGTAGCGTAAGGATCACAATCAATGGTATGCAGGCGTCATTTTTGGATGATACTTAAAGGCAGTATGCTCCTTTAAGCCGATTCACTTACCTACCTGAGTCGTAAAATGTTGGAAGGGGTAATATGAAAAGTGAGTAAAACCTACCCTATCTATATTCACAGGTTCCACCAGCACTCAAAGCGGAAATATTAACGAAATACTATGTTCTTAACTTGGTAAGTTCCTCTGCCAATCCCATCTCATCCATCGTGAGCACGACGAAATACTTCAAATTTTCCATTTCTGTTTATAGTAAGGACAAACGAAGTCCTTTGCGAAGTCACCATATTGACCTGGAGTCATCGTATGTGAACGCTGTAACATTATCCTTTATCATTCTGTCAGTTCATTGAAATTAATTTGAATAAAATGTAAGACTTCTTAGAAGTATATTTAGCTGTTTCGTTGCATAAGACAATTTTTATTTAAAGAGAACTGAAGTAAAATTGGGTTCTTCTTTCTGTCTTTCTATTTCTACAGTTAACAAGGAAAGACATTGACAAAAGTATTCATATGGGCTTCTCTAAACCGAAAGATAAAGTAATATGTGTTAAATGTTATTTTTGATGGACTAAAACTACAAGTTCATGTGATTTAAAATTAATTTACTGTCTAAGCATGAACAAATATAGTATGTTATACTGGGTTATACAAGCCGAAATAAGCACATACTGAAAATCGAAGAAGGTATTTTGAGCGTTAAAGAAGTTCACGCAATTACAGCCGGAAAAATCTTAACTTTTACAAAAACTGCATATACATCACAGAAACGATTGTCATCACTCACCACACAAATAATTCCTAGCAGTGATGATGTTATGTTACAAAACTATACGCCTTGCCATCATTTCAAATAATGTAAAATGATCACTGTTCTTCCTTTCTAACGATATATATTTAAATGTTTAACTATGATTTGTTAACAGGTCGTTCCCTAGTAACTCCAAACCTCTGTATTGCATCAGTTGGTTGCACTTTTATTCTACTTCGTACATAGGCCATTCTTATTTGAGACATTTTTCTTCCTCTCTAGATTCCTTTTTTATACATTCTACTAGTTATAGAGGAATTATACAGTGAGGTAAGAAGAATTGTGTTTATAAGCAGAAGGAATGTATGTAAGGACGAGCTACATATATCGACAGCTGTATGAGAATTTATACCGGTATGAGGTTGATCCGTCAAATAGCAATAGCCTCAGTGACAATACGAGAGAACGTGATAATTTTTGCTGTATCGTAGAGAGTATTTTTGCCAATTTATTGAATATGTAAGGTCACTCTCACGTTTTTTTCACTTCAATTCCTTGTGTAATGTTAATAATTACAATGCGTTAATACAGTGGAAAGTGTCAGTATAGTTTAACATTTTATCACATCTATTTCTGTGTTACTTTACAGCCTGAAAACAGAGAGAAGTTGATTGCACTTTTTAAGGCTATAGTGGCAAAATTAAAGGTATCAATACATCATATTCTCATTTACTGCGAAACTGACCTGTATTTGTAGGTTAAATATATCTCATACTGGCTGTTTGTCGACAAAACTAGCACTCAAAATCGCCGTATTTGTATAGTTGTATGAATCAAACCTCATTACTACTAGTAGATGATATATTTTAATTTCTTCACATACCTCTCATTGTGTCTCTGTGACAAAGTCTGTCGCACGTCTGTAATGTACACGCCATAGGGAGATTTTGCGTGATAAGTATGATCATACTTCGTATTTCTTTTTGTATTATGCATATTCGCAATGGCTGAAACTCCATGAGCACTTTATCGTTTCGTTCTTGAACAGAGGGAATGAAATGTAAAATTTTCTTATTAGTTAAATGAATTTAAGATATTAATGGATACAGTATCTGACATTCATTCGTGTTTACGAACAAATGGTAACGCCCTAAACTTACATAAGGAAAGGCAGATCGTTATGTACGACAATATGTACGATAAAATGTGTTAAAACATCAAACATGAAATATTTACGAGCAGATGTTTAGAAATGACTTTTATTGCACATTTCAGGTTTATAATTACGTTTAAGTATAAACGATGTATTGTGGTGGTTATGGTTGACTGAAACAATTTCTTGTCAGCTTCCGTTTATTGGTTTTTTTTTCTTTCTTGTAATGTGCTGTGTAAGTCTGATCTGGAGTACAGTGGAGAAGAGCTTTCTGAGCCCAAAGATTTGGAAGAGGTACTTTGTTTATTTTATTTATATATTTATCATCCACAAGGATAAAACACATTCCAATGATGCAATGTCGTTCGGATCAATGTACAATGTTGTTTGATATGTATGCTTCCTGTTATGAATTATGTTAACTTGTTATACAGTAACATATATCTGATTTTTTTAAGGTTTGCAGTACGTCTCTTTGTAACGCTTTAAAAAAAAAGTTGCAAGTAAAAATACATTTGTCTAATTTTAGATGGACTTCAGAAAAGCAATTTCTTCAGCCATCATTTTCATTGTTGACGGTCGGATGGTAAGAGTCTTGTTATTCAATCAAAATAATATCTCTAGGCAAGATGTTGATTAGTTGCACGCTGTTGGTGAGGTCGTATCGATGTATTAACACTGAGACAGTTTTCGTACTGAACAATAACCGATATCTTCATTGCAGCTTGATGTAGATACCTTGATGGATATTTTACGAAAAAGATCCTTAAAGGGAAAGGTGAGATACAAATCATTCTTCATGAACTCATTTAATATTGATAAGCATCTTTCAGTATTAAAATAATACAAAATAAAAATTCCCATTCGAATACATTTTAAAGTTCCCTTGTCATATTCAATTCATTTTCATATATTCTCATTCATATTCAATCGAATGTACTCTATGAGACCTAGGTTACCTCTTACCAAAACATCAATGTTTTGAGAGTTTGCTAAATAGATCATACTTTTCTATTTATTCCCTGTACCATCTGTGTTTTTGTTAACGTTGTTCATAGGTCACTGGAATGCTACTAACTACTGTACTCTTTGATCTCCTAGAAAAGGAGAAGGTAAAGTATGTTTTTCTTGTTACCTTATTATCTCATCTCCCTACATGTAATATATAGCCAGATGAGATATTGTTCTTCATCCCACATCAAAACTGTGGGGAAGAGTGTGTGGGTGGGCGCGTAGGTGCGTGTGTGCGTGCGTGCGCGCGCGAGCAAAAACAGTGTGCAAATTAACCTTGGTGGGTAGGTGTCTGACCATGTAAACTCGAGTCTGCGTGATGTATTGAATCGTTGTCCAAAGCTTAGAGGTTAAAGGTCAATAAACTAAAAAATGTTTTTAGCCAATGTTTTGCTTGTCAACATGTAGGGAAAAGCCCTTAAACCACACGATACGAAGAGAATGATGAGACAAATTTTGAAACAGGACATATTTAGGTGTTTTGGATCGGATTCAAATATCAATTGAGGTCAAATTGGCTTAAATTGTGCGCATAAGCGTGTCGCGAACTCCTCCTACACCGTAATTCCGTTCAAGTTCATTCTGTTCGAACAAATGGAATACTTTTTAGCAAAATTGGGATACCAAGAGTAAAGTCAAGAAGGAGATGATATCTGCAACTCCATAGATTGCCCTCTTGTATTCTCATTAAAAGCTGTGTTTGTCATCATTTTATATTTCAGTTGAAAAATTCATAACTTTTGCCACATATATTGTTTACTTTGCAGATATTGCTAAACCGGTGCATATCAGAGTTAAAAACGTGTCTAGTGGCAAATCAGGTACGTTAAACCACCAAACACTCCCTTTAAAGTACACAAAAACAAATACCTCTACATTGTAAAAATGTTATCAGTTTGGTAATATATGAGTTAAGATTTCGTTCAATGAACAACAGTTTAAGGATTGTCATTCCGTTATACGTCCCATATTATATGCGTCGAGTGTGAATCATGCTTTGCCTCTATATGTCGCACTTCATGTTAATCAGTTTAATATAAATAAAAATTAATGTTAGCACCATATTAACGTGGTAGTTACATTAAATATAGTCCATGATAAACTATGAGACTATTGTGGTTATGGTTGATTCTTCTTTTTTCATTTAGCCTGACATGCCTGTTGTGAACCCATATTTGTTACAAGAGTAATTGATTAAACAAGAATATCAATAGCGAAACACTGGTTAACCATAAACCAATTCTTATTGTTTTCTTCTTTCACCCTCAGATCTCTGCATCTGATTTTGTTCAATTTCTATCAGCTCTCGTCAACGATGAAAAGGTAAAATATTATTCCTTATCACATGTGCTTGCTACTATCATTTAATATGATGAAACTATTTAATATTCGGTATTCTGACATTACAAGTTATTTACTATCAAACTATAAGTGAAAACGTTTCACAATTTCTTTATTACACTTCTCATGTTTGTATTCTTGACTTTATAACTGAGACGCCGGATTACAGGGATCAAAAAGTTATAAGTCACTTGAAGTAAATTGTCTTCCAGGTTCATTCTCTCTTTGTAATTTCATATTTTATTCTGTTTGTTTTGGTCTTTGGAGAAGATGAATTTGAATGGAACAAACTTTATTAAGTACACGCTAAACGTTAGCAAGAAAGCATTTTGTTATTTCTTCTGTATTCACTGTAAGATTATGTAATCGAATACGACTAAGAAGTACTTTCAACGTGATTTATGAAACAATGCAATTTTATTAAAACAAAATTAATACAAACAATTTCAACCTTCTCATTCTTTCTCCTTTCCCCTTATTTTTACAAGTGAAGGGAGGGGGGATCAACCTTTGCCAATGCCGTTTATTTAGCTGCAATATCGACACATTGTATCTTTCTAGATAACAAAGGAACAATATGCAACTTTAATGTCAAGTCTGGTAAACGATAAACAGGTGATTTGGTTACTTCTAGTACTTCCGTATAACTCTTTTAAAACATTATTTTGTTGGAAATTACATTGCAGTAAGCAAAAGTACTAACATGTACATTGCAGTCTTGTGATTGATAAAATTGTACAGGCTAAAAGTATGCGTTACATGAGGGGCCATTCATGCAATGTTTTATGAGGAAGAATATAAGTTGTAACAAAATATACACATTCCGAACTTCTTGGGCAGGCACATATGAACAATAAATGACAATTAATTTGGCGAAATTAATAAGTTGTACATTAGGATGTCAATGTTTTGTACATTTTCTTTCGCAGGTGGATAAAGAAACCATCTTTAAGTTAACAATGTCCTTGCTAAAAGAAGACGTGGTAAGATACATCTTGCCATGTCTTAAACTGATCATGTCAATGAATAAATCGTATTATAACGCTACAAGTCATAGTAACAATAATATATTTTCTTCCAATGGATATTGACCGTGGTTATAGTCGCATGCTTAACAGAAAAGGCTGAAAGTTTTCTGCAACTTTAAGATAGAGGCATATCCTGACAGATTTTTGTATAGCGTAAACAAACCAAAGATGCAAGGAAAGCTAATATTGCAACAAATATTTGATATATGAACTACAAAGCAAGCATAAAGCATAAAAGCAAGCACAAATTAGTCAACATCTAGATGGTGTCCTGAAATGGAAACGTAAAAAGCAATTCAGTCCGACAAAAGGGTGATGTCATTCACGACAATACACTAACTTTTGTTTTGTTTTTATTGTTTTCCCTGCACGGACTCAATTCAAAATTGAAAACACCAATAAAGAACAGATATCAATAATATATAAACAATGTAAAGTTTAGTTTCCTGAACCTTTAAGCTATACGAAATTCATTGAAATATCACTATGTTGTACATTGTAGTTGACAGTTGGGAAAAAAGAAGCCTTCTTGACATTCACAATGTCTCTGCTAAAAGAAGGTTTGGTAAGATATATCTACATATTGAAATTGATCAGGTCAACAAACGAAAAGTATCAGGTCATGGTAAACAATAATATATTTTCTTCAAAGGGATATTGACCGTGGTTATAGTCGCGTGCTTCACAGTTTTGCCGAAAGCTTTCTGAAACATTAGTTTAACAGATTCTCCCGACATGTTTCTAATAACGAATCCTAAATCAAATATGTAAGGAATGCATATATTGAAAAAAAAGGTGATTATATGAACTTAACAGCAAGCAAAAGAAACAGATTATTCCACAAATAGATTGCATGACGAGATTTTAAAATCAATTTAGTCCATTGCGACACAAGGTGTGATGTCATACAGGGATATTAAACTAAACTGTTTTTCTTCTTTGCATTGTTTTCCCTGCACAGAATCAATTCACAGTTGAAAACAATGTTTTCTTTTCTAACCCAAAAAATAATAATGATCAATGAAAAATGAAGACATTGTGAAGCTCAGTTTCCTGAACCGTTAAACTACGAAAATCATAAATTGTGCATTTGATTGTCAAGATGTTGTACATTGTATTTGGCAGGTGGATAAAGAATCCTTCTTGGCATTCACAATGTCCCTGCTAAAAGAAGACTTGGTAAGATATATGTTGTCATGTCTTATACTGATCAGGTCGATGAACGAAAGATATCATAAAGCTACAAGTCATTGTAAACAATAATATATTTTCTTTTAAGGGATATTGACCGGTGTTATAGTTTCATACTTAACAACGAAGCCGAAAGTGTTCTGCATCTTTAAGGTAAAAGCTTCTGCTGACAGATTTCAAATCGCGACAAAAATCAAAGATGCAAGGAAGGTTATTATTGAAACAACAGGGTCATAATATAACCTTAACAAAATGCAAAAGAAATATATAAGATTACATCTCGATTGTATCCAGAGATGGACATTTAAAATCAATGCAGTACATTGTGACAGAAAGTGTGATGTCATACACGGAAAATACACTTAAACTGTTTGATGTTTCTTCTTTTGTACATCGTTTTCCTTGCACGGACTCAATTCACGGTTGAAACTATTGCTTTCCTGTCTACAAAAATAATAAAGATCAATTAACTATAAACACTGCGGAGTTTAGTTTGCTTAACCGATAAACTAAGAAAGTCATAAATGATATATTGAAATGTTAATATGTCTCAACATTGTATTTGGCAGGTGGATAAAGAATCCTTCTTTACGTTCATGATGTCTCTGCAGAAAGAAGACTTGGTAAGATATTTATCGTTGTGTCTTAAACTGATCAGGTCAATCAACGAAACGTATCATAAAGATATAGGTCATGATAACAATAATATATTTTCTACAAAGTTTGGTATCGCCAACAAATTCAAACATGTTACGAAGGTTAATATTGAACTAATAGGGTCATAATATGACCTACAAAACAAGCAAAATAATCAGATTATTCCACATCTAGATTGTGTAACGAAATGGTAAGTTTTAGAACAATTCAGTCCATTGTGACACAAGGTGTTATGTCATACACGGAGAGTACACTAAACTGTTTTCGTGTTTTATTGTTATCATTATTTTCCTTGCAAATACTCAATTCACAGTTGTAAACATTGGCTTGTTTTTTATTGTAAAAAATAATGATCAATAAAATATACATCAATCATATATAAACAATGTTCAGTTCAGTTTCCTTGACCGTTAAACTACGAAAATCATAAATTGTGCATTTGATTGTCAAGATGTTGTACATTGTATTTGACAGGTGGATAAAGAATCCTTCTTGACGTTCACAATGTCCCTGCTAAAAGAAGACTTGGTAAGATATATATCGTCATGTCTTATACTGATCAGGTCGATGAACGACAGATATCATAGAGCTACAAGTCATTGTAAACAAAAATGTATTTTCTTCAAAGGGATATTGACCGTGGCTATAGTTTCATAATTAACAACGAAGCCGAAAGTGTTCTGCATCTTTAAGGTAAAAGCTTCGCTTGACAGATTTCAAATCGCGACAAAAGTCAAAGATGCAAGGAAGGTTATTATTGAAACAACAGGGTCATAATATAACCTTAACAAAATGCAAAAGAAATATATTAGTTTACATCTCGATTGTCTCCAGAGATGGACATTTTAAAATCAATGCAGTACATTGTGACAGAAGGTGTGATGTCATACACGGAAAATACACTTAAACTGTTTGATGTTTCTCCTTTTGTACATCGTTTTCCTTGCACGGACTCAATTCACGGTTGAAACTATTGCTTTCCTGTCTACAAAAATAATAAAGATCAATTAACTATAAACACTGCGGAGTTTAGTTTGCTTAACCGATAAACTAAGAAAGTCATAAATGATATGTTGAAATGTTAATATGTTTCAACATTGTATTTGGCAGGTGGATAAAGAATCCTTCTTTACGTTCATGATGTCTCTGCAGAAAGAAGACTTGGTAAGATATTAATCGTTGTGTCTTAAACTGATCAGGTCAATTAACGAAACGTATCATAAAGATATAGGTCATGATAACAATAATATATTTTCTACAAAGTTTGGTATCGCCAACAAATTCAAACATGTTACGAAGGTTAATATTGAACTAATAGGGTCATAATATGACCTACAAAACAAACAAAATAATCAGATTATTCCACATCTAGATTGTGTAACGAAATGGTAAGTTTTAAAACAATTCAGTCCATTGTGACACAAGGTGTTATGTCATACACGGAAAGTACACTCAACTGTTTTCGTGTTTTATTGTTATTATTATTTTCCTTGCAAGTACTCAATTCACAGCTGAAAACATTGGCTTGTTTGTTGTTGTAAAAAATAATGATCAATAAAATATAATATTTGTAAAATTCAGTTTCCTTAACCGTTAAACTACGAAAATCATCAATTGTGCATTGAAATGTCGATATGTTGAACATTGTATTTGGCAGGTGGATAAAGAATCCTTCTTGGCGTTCACAATGTCCCTGCTAAAAGAAGACTTGGTAAGATATATCTCGTCATGTCGGAAAGTGATCAAGTCAGTGAACGAAATGTACCATAAAGCTATAAGTCATGGTAAACAATCATCTATTTTCTTCAAAGAGATATTGACCGTGGGTATAATCGTTTGCTTAACAACATTGGTGAAAGTTATCAAATATGTGTTTTTCTTTACAGAAAATATGTTATTGGTGATAGGATTTTTCCTATCGTTTGTATCAAAGGGGTACCACATTATTCCCCTTTGTCGAAAGTTTACTGCAGGGTTTTGGTACTGCCCGACTGTTGCTGTTGTCGGAAATTCGATATAAGTATTTTGTATCCAAATACTATTGAGAACACAGTCAACCTTTTGATTGTTTAAGTCAGATAGCAAATCGACATTTCCAGATAGATAAATGTCGACATTCCAGGCAAGGCGCCGACATTCATGCACTCATACACTCATACTTGAATTGGTGGTGATTACCTTTGCTGATCCTTTCACTTTCTTTGTACTTGATGAGTAACAATACTTGCAATATGGGTTTCCTTTACGATTGTTTGACTGGAGCTTGCGATAAACCAACGATAGAAGTAAGCACGGAATTATGTCAGCTCCACGGTGCACAATGTAACTTTTACTCTTATTTCGCCCTTTAGATCGACGAATCGACAGCGTTGCCGATCATACAATCTATAATTGACAAATTTAAGGTAAGGTGGAACTATGATTACACAAAAAATATATTCATTATGACATTTGTTTTAACCCTAAATCATTGCCAATATACTATCATGTATACATGTGGTAGATAACTGTTTCAGCGATTTGTGATATAAAGCAAACGTTATATTGCATCTTTTCGTGTTATTGACCGTCAGATAACCAAGAAAGATATGGCTAATATTACAGATGTCGTAGACGTAAGTACTCACACTTTTTGCATTTTCGTCATTTATAATTAGGCAGCTAAGAATGCTAGGTCTCTATTGCTAAATAACATATAATTAGCTTTTAAGCGTAATATAGAACAGTCTTCCTTATTAGGGTTGCCCGCCAAATTCAGCTGAAGAGAAAGAGAATCAATATAAATGAATGTAAGTAATTATAACATGACGAAACATAATAAATAACTTTGTTTTGTGTTGCTCTCTTACAGAAGAAACTTTATAAGAAAATGAAGGTGAGTAAGTTAAATTTTGTAAAACATGGTTTAATATTGCACTTAAGAATATTACTTAGGTGATTCAAAAGTCACATTGGTTCTTTATATTGTAAGAAAAAGCTAAATGTTATTATAATTGTATTGTAACTATAATAATTGATCTAAATAATTTCTTTTTTCTCCAGTTTCATTCCGATAAAGGTGACAAGTAGATCTTAAAATTAAGTAAGTCTACTTGCCTATTTTGTTCAGTACATTATAAAGCATCGATATATTACAATCATAACAATGACCTTCAGCCTGTAATCATCCATTCTAACAGCAACAAGTCATATACATGTTAAAGTAGTATCTTAATAATGATGTATTGCTATGCAATGCAAGCACCGACAATGACGGACGTACAAAATTTCAATAGACAAAGTTGAAAAAATTAATTAGTAGTAAACATTGATTTAAAAAGTTAATCGAGGGAAACAGGCATACAATGGAAATGTGTGATGGCCAGAATACACTTGCTATGCAAATACAAATGGATCATAAAACTTGACCATACTCCCAACTCTGGTGGACATCATATATTGCCTAAATGTTTAACGTAAACTTAATATTTTTGAAATAAATATAAAATCATTTTTCTTTATCATAAATATAGCAAATGAACCCAAATTTGCTTGCGAAGAAGGGAATTCTACACTGGTACAACTTTAGATCCTACAGATCGATGCATTGGATATAGTAGCGGATGATGCCCTCAGGATCTGCATCGCAACGATTTATCATTTCCTCCGAGTAACTATTTTTAGTATTAAGATTCTGCAAATACGAAGATGATTATTGCGTGCAGAATTGTGTAATTTGTTCTGTATTCACCCTACAATATGATCGTCATGATAAGCATATATTAATAAGCATCATAAAAAGGTACTACTGAATATTATACTTTAATAGTTGTACAGTAACTTTAATTCTTTTATCATCTCCGTTTTTCAGAGAATCAGATCTTTACGTTTTTAAATATTATAGTATGTCATGAAATATTTCATTTTGAAAAATAAGGTACTAAACGATTATAGATGATATAACGAACTTCGATGAATTCCAAAGTGACTATTATTTCCGTGGAAATCCAGAGCTAAACCGTCCTCCCTGGATTTTGAATGACAGTATGGTGGGAACAAAAACAGCGATCAGCACATTATCTATTATCTGAGTTGCCAGTTGGAGGCGACAAGGTCATTTCTTAACTTCTCCTTTATGTATTGTGTTAATGTATGCTAATTTAATTTTGATCATCAATTGAAAAATATTGGTTGCAATACACACTGCTGGCTCTTTGTGAATAACCTTCAATCATTCGTTATCGATTGTTATATGTCGCCATACTCACTTTAAGCAAACTTTATGAACGAAGAATTATTACTAGATTAAATGTACTTTGTTCATGAGTTATTTAAGCTCTACCTGTTGTTAACCATTGTATGCAAAAGCATAAACAGCATAATAAAAGTTGCACAAGTGTAATAATTTAATGAAATACGATCTGCTGTTGAGTATGTGATAAATTGAAACGAACTAGATGTATCCATGATATTTACAACCCAACTGTGTTTACCGCAACGATAATTTATATACGATATTTAAGTAGTTTTCAGTTTATAGTTTGAAATCAAAGTTCAAGTGTTAATAATCTCCTAATCTGCATGTATTCTATCAATTATTCTATTTTAGTATTCGATGTTCCTATCGTTTGTAATACAACAAATAAGAAGTTGTTTGTGTAAGTCGTGATCAAACTATTATAGGTGAGCAACGTTCATGAACATGCTCTACTGTCTAGACGGTTTTAAAGTTTCATATACTTAGTTAGACTTGTAATATAACAACTTAATTTATGCAAATCAATTTATTTGTTAACATTTGATGCAGTTAGACAAATCTCATCCAATGGAAAATAGTGCAGACACTTTTTTTTATAGCGCTGTCGCGTTGTCATGCAGCTGTATGATAATAAAGTGCATTCATTTTGTACACATTCATGTTTCCAACTGTTTTTTCTAAATTAAATTGAACCTTTGTGAAATAAGCAAACTTATAATATTAATGGTTTTATAAAGCAGATTCTGCTGTTGAAAACAAATGTGCTTGGTATTTGAGCAACTCGTGTAGATACATGCAATCGTCACGCGACATGTCTGTAATCGTCATAGTGTAAACTGTAACCGCACATACCCTTTACCTTTTATTTTTAAAATATTCACACACAGTAACGACGCTCAATGAAAAATTTGGCTTATACAAACCCATACTCTAAGGACCATTCCATTTCGAACAGAAGTTATATACGTTCAAAGTCCATCTGTAGTAAAGAAGAATCGAATGAATATACCACTATGACTTAAATAAACAGGCCATTAATGATGGTAAGCTATAATCCAAAATGATGTGTTTGTTTTTGTTGCACTAAATGCATACATATATATTTGTAAATGCTTTAAGCGAAGCACACAATGACACTTTTACAAATTGGAAATACTACCTGTGTTTTTATTAATCGCAAAAACAGAGATACAATAATTCCACTCTGAAGAGTCATCCATTTTGTTTTTTTATTGAGCAGGAAACAAATAACAATAATCTTCCGGTAAAAATTTCAAATCAAATAAATAGAAAAATAATATGTTTATATGCAAATTACGATTGTTTCTGATAAAAAGATAATTCAAACTCTATCGAATACAACAGTTATACAACAGATGTAAGAAAAATCGAATATTACATAAGACGTTACTTTCTATAACGCTTGACAGAAAAGTTCTGTGCAGGCGTTGAAAACTATCTTAGTATAGTAATCACCTCACGTCACCACAACTCACCCCATTGTATGCAGCATAGGTAAAATGCTGTGGAGATCTCATGATTAAGTTGTGTAATGCAACACAAGAAAAAGCAAAACTAATGTATACATGGCAAATCGGAGTAAAGAACCACGCCTGTTTTCTAAGAGAAATCATGAAAAAAATTCACTGGCGAGAGCAAGCATATCCTCGTAATATGTGATAATTATTGCCACTTGTCCTCACCACTCACCCATTCCACAGCCAATCGTTAGCCATACCCTTGCAATAGGCTGGTTTCGATACTGGTAAAAAACAGTCTGGAGTAAAAGCTTGCTGTGTTAGTGACGGACGTTTTTGTACTTTTGTTTAACCTATGAAGAATAAGCAATTCAAACATTCAAGCAGCATACGTGATAATGTAACCAGAATGCTCGGGTTGAAAGAAAGTTACAAAATATTAAGTTTGCTAAGTATCATGATATTATAACTACATGTTCGCAGTTGAAAAAAAAATGTAACTTAGGTGTACACCCTTCCTACACGAATGGTTAAGGGATAGCATCTACTTAAACGTTTAAATCGTAAAAAGACTTGTTAGTTGACTCTCTCCAAAGTACCCCGGGAACAATTTACTTCTTAATCCAAAGTAATGAGTTGAAAATATTATCATTAAACAAAAACGATTAATAAAAACAAAAGAGGAGAAAATGATAATTCACGATCATCATCGATGATAAGTTATCATTTACTAACCATATTTCAAAGGTCTTTGTTAATTTATATTATGCAGTGTCTCTTTTGCCTCTTAAAAGCATCCACCTTACCGCATATAATCTATGCGGTTCCATTTTGGTATACATATTAAAGACAAGAAGAGAAAAGGTTCCTAAGATATTGTGCAAAATATATTTTGCTTAGATTATGATATTTTTGAAATACGTTAATGTTGCCGCCAGAAACGACTTTTTTTAGACTTACCGAAATACACTTGCCTGTAAAGATCTCCCTCTACATCGTGAATTGACTTCCCTGTGCAATGAGACTTCACATTTTAGAATGACACATTTAAAAAATTCCTTTATTTATAGAGATGCACTTTTAATTCAAAATTGAATTTTAAATCCTTTATTATAATCCTTTCAAGTATTTCAAAATTAATAACTTTATTTTTTCTTTCAATCTGTCTTTGTTCTAATCACTTTAATTAAATGTTGTTCAATTGTACATATAATTGATCCTTTATATAAATTTAATATACTTATACTGGAATAAAGGAAGAGAAATCGAAATTGACCAGCCCTTGTCAACGTATGTACATTTCTTGAACCCACAAACCATAAAACAAAAGCTAATAGCCGATTTTTCGCTACATAATTAATGATATTTGCTTAGAAATTGGGAAAGAGTAAACAGTCGTCAAGTATGTTGTTTGTTACACGTTAATTACAATTATCATATACATTCACGCAAGCTAACAATGGCAAACGATAACATGTCTACTAAGCTAGTAGAAATTTAAACAATAGACGAATAGAACCTTTGGTCTAGGTAGATACATTATTAACCATACTGTAGGCGTATCAGATCACCTGAGCTATTGCTTGTGGAAGAATGGACCAGAGGTTAACTATCAGCGATTTTTAATTCAATCACCATTATCTACACCTCTCCCATCTTATAAGAAAATCATCCATAAATTATGCATTTAATCATAAGAGTGAGGATGATAACATGAATCCGAAACACGCCCATATGTATATGGTATGTAATCCATGAGTTGGAACATAATATACAAATCATCCATCCAGACACTTAAAATGCAATCTTACATTCTGAAATACGAGGTAGGTTTCTGCAGCTGGGTTATTTACACTATTGTGTTTATAACACTAAAGTGATATATACATTGTGTAATACTAGACTCCGTAATATTGTTATCATTTCTATACATATATATTACATCTATATTTAAATGATAAAATATTACGGAGTGAACCCTCTTGATTTGTGAAGATTCATGAAAGTGATATAGTTTCATTGATTTTAGTTTGGTGGAGTGATTATAGTTATTTTATTTTCATAATTACAAAGTAACTGTACTTCTTTAATCATCTCCATTTTACAGAATCAAATGTTTACGTTTTAAAATATTTGAATACAAGAAGAGTAAGTTTATGTTGTGAAATGTTTCATTTTGAAATAATAAAAACTCATTATGACATCATTTAAAGAAGATACTATGAACTTCAATCAATTTTAAGAATAATATATATAATTTACTAGGGTGAGAGGAAGTCCAGGACATTCCTCTATGCATGGCAGTATAATGGGACAGCGATCGGCACATCATCTTCTATATGTGTTGCCAGTTGGAGGCTAGTATTTCATTTCTCAATTTCTCCTATATGTATTGTTTGCTAATGTTATTTGGTTTATAAATTGATAAATATTGTTTTCAAACACACTGTTGGACCTTTTAAGTTTAATCAGTGTGAATTACCTTCAATCCCTCGTTATCAATTGTTATCTGTCGCCATACTCACTCAATACAAAGTTCATGAAAGCAGATGTAATACTAGACTAAACGTACTTTGTACATCAGTTATCATGTGTTCGTTCTTGATGTTGTTAATCATTGTATGCAATGGCAAATAAGCAGCATTGTATGATGTATGATGTATTCTATGATAATATGGTTTGGTTCATCAATTAACACATATGGTTTGCAAAACACACTTTGAAGTCTTAGTCAATGGCAATTGCTATGAAACACTCGTTATCAGGAGTTATCTGTCGTCCGTATAAGACTTGTATTAAATATTAAGTTACAGTGATCGTTTTTGAATATCTTGCTATATTTTATTTTGAAAAAAAATCATTGATCATTGATGATAAAATGAACTTCCATCAATTTCGAAATGAATATAGTTTCAAGTGGAGCATGCTCTCTCTATCACATCGTTTTTGTACCATCCCATCAATTGTAAGCTTTTACAGTTTATCTTTTGAATTCAAAGTTCAAGTGTTAATAATTTGCTCATATGCATGCGGTCTATCAATAATTCTGTTCTTTGCCTTGACGTTCCTATTATTTGTAATAGAACAATAGAAATTAGTTTATGTGTGCTATAATAAGGCTTCTGATTAGGCTTATATAGTTAGGCGTCTGATATTACCTCTCAATGAATGAATATCAAATTGTTTGGGACAAATGAACAGTAAGTTTTAGGGACCACGCCCACCTTCCCACCCCCACATAGCAATATCGTTCAATGGAAAATAAAATAGTAGAGCAGTACTACTTATGGTGTTATGTATTTACAATTGTCATCTGAATTAAATTAAAATGCAGTGAAAGAAACAATTTACACAAGATATTTCACAGATCATTCCATTTCGAACAGGTCACATTAGCGCATGGTAAACGACCGCTCTATTATTGTCAAACCCTTCGATAAAGGTAGAGGCATTGCTATATTGAATCACTCAGACTATCAGGCCGAAATTGATAGGCAATTAGCTAGTCACCACTACGAAAAGTTAAAAAGTGATATGACGTTTCAAACTAAAAGTTTAGTCCAGGAAACACTAATTGATATGTTCTCTGCAAAAGAGATCGATAAAAGCACCTTCGAGTACTTGTCACTATATAGCCACAAGATCCTCACACCGGTCATATATGTGCTACCAAAAATTCATAAAGCACCCCCGGCTAACTCAAAATTTGCCGGTAGACCGATAATAAGTGGAAACGGATCACCGACCGAAAAAAATATCGGAATTTGTGGACTATTTCTTGCTTCCTATTGTAATAAAACAAAGCACTTATGTGAAAGACACAAATCACATTCTGCAAATTTTGGAAGCCACCCCGTTACCAAGAACGGTAGTACTCGCTACACTCGATGTCGTCGCCATGTATACCAATACTCCCCAAGAGGAGGCATTAGATATATGTCAAGAAGTCTATGAAAAGACTGAACAAAGCGAATATGGAATAAATAAAATATCTTCCATATCCATGCGCAAACTAATTGAACTCATCTTAACAAGAAACTGTTTCGAGTTCAATAACCAATTCTATCTACAAAAGATCGGTTGCGCCATGGGTAGCCGGAAATCTGCGATATCGTCATGCATAGACTTGAAAACCAGATTTTACCGACAGATAATAAAATCTTAAAATGGCTCCGCTATAGAGATGACATTCTATTGCTCTACGACGGTACATATCAGGAACTTGAACACCTAGTGAAAAGGTTGAATGAAATTCACCGCTTCTTAAAGTTTACGGTAGAAATATCAAACACCGAGGTAACATACCTAGATTTGAAAATCTTCAAAGGTACAAGGTTCGACACCAATGGGTTATTAGACACTAAAGTCCACACCAAACCCACGGAACCTTCCAATACCTCGACAGAAACTCTGCACACCCACTTGCCACTTTTAAAGGCTTCATTAAAGGGGAAATATTACGATACGCACGTCTCTGTAACAACGAGACTGACTTCTTAGAGAAAAAGAATGCGTTCACAGAGAAACTGTTACTCCGTAACTATAAGAAAGAGGAAATTGCCACAGCCGCTCAAGGCATAAAATTTGAAAACCGTAGGCAATACCTCACTACCAATCCTAAACAAAAGGAACCACCGCTGGTGTTCAAACTTACCTATACACCCCACATCAAAACCACGCATTTGAAAAAAGCACTTTTGAAACATTGGCACTTAATTTCGCAACACGCGGAATTATCCAAACTGTTTCCAAAAGAACCGATTCTTGCTTATAAAAGGGCCCAAAATCTCAAAGATTTACTTGTTAACTCAAGGTTTCGTACTAACGAAGAATCAGCTGACTCTCAAGGTTCACACGAAGCTCTTTTAGATGCTCTTATAGATGCACTATGAGTCCATAAAAACTCGTGCACAGAAAATAGATGCATTTTGAGAACGAGACGCTCATGCCGAATATAAAATATTCAAAGGCTTACTACTGATGAAGCTCCTCCTATAAAAGTTGAGAGCAGAAACCGGTCTAGTTGGTCATAAGAACCTCCGCTAGTCTTTCTTACTATTAAAAGTACACTCAATTCACCTAATAGGTGCAATTACGTTTCACCATGAGGAGCGTGCTATAAGTTCATGTTCTTCGGGCCCTCCCTTAAAAATACTTCAGGTTCTTGGCCACTACGTTGCGTTAGATAGTGTAAAACCGCCTACACCCTCATTTCAAAGCTTTATTACCAAAAATGGTCGTGTCACCAGGACCGATTACTTCATATCTATGTTGTCAAGTCTCTTAAAATTTAGATCTTCCAACCTCACATCTTTAAACCGCACATAAAGTGGCGAATGTTTACATGGACATGAGATATTTTGCGTCTTTATACCATCACAGGGTCGGAGGTGACGATAAGACTCCGTGAGTGGTGACTAAATTGGCCAAGTGGTTAAAGGATAGCGTCGAACAGCGATTTTTTTTGTATATTTAACCGTAACTCTGTTTAACTTCATAACGTGATAGATGCTTGCAATTGTATGGACTATGATTTTTTTGTGATATTTGACATCATAAAGCCAATGGTCATAAATTGAACCATGTTTTTCTCAGCTTTTGCTTTAGCCAAAGAGATTAATTGTTTATACATTTTTTTCCGTAAAATATCAAGGACCATGTTTCATTGGATCTCATATGGTCTAAGCACAAAGCGTACGGCCAATCTAAGTTATCCACTTCAAACTGGTGGACACGGGGCTATGTGCCTCCATAAGCAATGGTTTCATAGCGGTCAAAAGTCATCTGCAGAGATGTCTGTTTGAGTTATGCCACTACGTGGATTTTTTATTTATATGTTCCCGTTGTTAGTACTGATGTAATAAAAACCCACCACGTAGGCTGCCAGTTAATGTACAAAGTCCGAGGACATATGAGCATATTTTTTATATATTTACTTTCGGTTTACCAATAAACCAATGTGTTATTGTGAGCTTCGGTGTTGATGCACTGTTAATTATCGACAGCTACCCATGACGAGTGTAACATATAGGGTAAAGCAGAAGCTGATAAAAGGCTATTTTCAAGTTGTTTCAAATACGTAGGTTTATGAACCGTTACTGTGGTATTCTATAGACACTGAGTTTATTGAGGACACTTTTGCCGCCTTACCGGTTGAAAGACGTTGTAGAAGCTGCATATGTTGTCGTGCACGTGTCTTCCTTTACCTTGTCTGTTCTATGTCTTCAAAGATTTACACACCTTAGCCTCACAAAGGCAAGAATAGTTGCTTATCTTAATATCTCCATATTGATAGCTTTTGCCACCACGAACCACCCGCAAGTCGGAAAACGGTATTAATATCCAATATACCACGATGACAGTTCTTTTTATTGGTTTGCCGCTCCTCGTCATTCGCTTAGTTGTGTTTGCGTCCACGGGTAAGTGTCACATTACATCTGCTTCGAAAGACTGGAAATAAAAGTTTGGTATATATTATAGTAACTTAGTCTTGTATTCGGAATTAATTAAATGCAAAAGACACATTTAGCTGCATAGTTTATGTAGTGATAGGAAAGTGTACTAACGTAAACAGTTCAATGATATGTGAAAACATTAGAGTTTTGATGGAATTTAATAATCAATTTAGCTTTCAAGAAGTTAGGATAAAACTATTAAATCATACAAATGTCTCGTTAGTAAACAATATGACACTTCGATGGTCGCTAAAACGGTAGTTTCCGGTCCTATACTGATGACTTGTTATTCAAACTAACGTCCTTACGTTCATCAACATTTTCTCTGATAGAATGCTTACAAGATATTCTGCATTCTGATATATAAATTCGTAAGTTGCATAGCAAAACGATATCAATCTTAGTCTTATTCATAAACCCTCTTTTTTTAATGATTTATATAGTGACGGGAGAGGAGACTGTCCTTTGCAAGCAAAATTACTACGTTGATCGTTATAGCAGAGCCATTATCTCGTGCGAGTATGACGCTTCCTTTTACACCGTCCGCTGGTACTTTGATGATAGTGAACGCTCATTTTTGCTTATTGATGGTGGAACCAAAAGCGGTAATGGCTACGAGTCAGGAGATTATGATATCACCCAGAACGGAGATATGATAATCAACCGTGCAGACGCCAATCACGACGGCAAATATAAAATCATAGTCCTAGATAAAGGCGGTCTAGGAACAAGCAAAACCATGATGGTGTTTGTAACAGGTGAGCAATATCTAAGTATATTCCCCCTTTTTGTCTTGCGTATTAAGTGACAAGAATACTGACTTCAACACTATTAGTTGACAATAGAAATGATTTTTCTTATCAGTTCAAGCAATACAGTGTTTAATCCAAACATGGCTACGATTAATTTGGATATACAATGCTCAATGTACCTTTATGTTCACCTTAAAGAAATAAACCAGAAAACGAACATAAATCAAATGGCCGTGTCAAGCCGGTGACGTCTCATTATGTTTGTCCACGCCATACATAAATTTAGTAAACATGACGCCTAATATGAACATACAGTGATACTTGATCGTATGAAGTCAAACGTTCTCGTCTGACAAAACAATACGATTTGACATACAATTGTATGAAAACTACACATGGGAATCTTAAGATGAAAAAAGGACTTATTGTTAATAATCACAAAATATCTAAATTTAGTGACAAAACATGGTTGGCTCTTGGTGAGGAACTGCCATTGCAAGACTATCCAGCTAAGTTTGCATGGAAAACAGTAATACCATGTCTGATTCACTAATTAGGCTGGTTGATACAATACCTTTATTGCAGTCGAAGAGGACAAAGCAGTTCGCACAAATATGTGGAGGATACCATGGTAAAAGTTAGCTGATCTGACACCGATAACAAAAATTAAAATAATTATATAATACTTCAATAATATGACATGTCACTTCATGGCATAGAAGGTTGTGTCGTGTCGATTGTCACCATCACGTGTCGAGTCATTCCATGTTATATCGTGTCTTGTCGTGTCGTTCGCGATATGTCATGATATTTCACATCATGATATCTCACGTAATGTTATGTTAAATGTAAATTCTTCTCTGTCTCTCATTTTTGTTGACTATTAGTGCCTTTAAATACATTGACTATAATGGACTGCGACTCGTCACAATCAGAACTTTGCATTAAGGACGAAGTGCAAACGACGTTCCTGGTGTGCGATGCAAAGGATGTTTGGCCTGCGGTTAAACTACAATGGCTAGAGATCAGTCAACACGGGTCAACACCGATTCCAGCCAATACGACAACAACATTTAATCAATCCTCTTTGCTGTTCCGTTCCACATCAACACTAGAATACTTTCCAGAATTGTTCGCCTATCAATATTTTACTTGTGTAGCTACAGGAACTGCTGCATACAAGGTATCGAATAATTCCATCATTATAGAAGGCAGAATCCCTTCCCATAATATGCCTCCTGGAGATGTTCATGTATTGCAAGGATCCGATCTTGAACTGCCTTGTCCTCTTGAAGATCTACCGTTTGGACAACTACAAGTAATGTTTCGTAACGGAACGAATAAGTTGATAAAGATCATCAATTCATATTGTTTAAATGTCAGTACCTGTACAGAAAGTGAGAGCACCGTCACCACAATTGCGGATGTCAATTACGAAAACGAAGGCTCATATCAATGTATCTCAAGTAACGGCGTTATGGCAACGAAACTTGTGACTGATGTCACCGTCATAAGTAAGTATCTTCAACGGTGATCCGAAAATCAATCTCCATTGCTGACCATGTATTATCATAAGGAAATCACATTTAAAGTTGTTGGTTTGAACGGGATTAGAACCACTGACCTCATGTTTATAAGCCATGTTTCTAAAAAAATGAAATGAACACTGTTAATTTAGAAAGTTTGAAATATGCAACTGTTTGTTAATTTATACTAAAACTTTATATAATTGGACAGTTAGTAACATGTTTTCATGTACAGTTTGTTTCAGTGGGGACCAATTTACACTGTGTGGAATTCAAACGCGATTCGGCTTTCCCACGTTGTGTAGTTGCTGAGGGTCCTAAATTAACTGCCCTGCATAAATTTAAAAAAAAAAAGGTTTGGTTCAATACCTTAGTGTTTAATCCTCAATATCTTCAGTTTCTCTAGGGACGTCTTCTACTGTCTTTGGAGGATGCGTCGATGCGAAAGGGTGTTCACAGCCTTTATTTACTTCGGGCAGTGTGAATTGTTCAGTGTCCGGGATGAGACCACCTGTAAAGTTATCGATGGAAGTAGACGATGAATCAAAAGATTTACTTACATTAAACTTCAAGGACGAGATCTTCTTACAAGATGATTCGACAGGTACAAGTACTACCACTATAACGTTTGAATATGAAGTACCAGAATGCACAGAAAGTGTGAAGCTGAAGTGTGTGCCGGAACCTGATGAATATATGCGACTAATCCAAGAATCAACTTTACAACTGAAAGCAGGTAATAGTGCTACAATGAACTTATTCCCCTAAGAAAATCTAAAAAGCAGATAAACGAAATGTTGAATCGTACCATCGACAGCGTTAACTCTCCTAATGTACATTATCTTTTTCTTACCGTATTGACGGTTCTTTCTTGTTCAATAAAGTATTGAATACATTTTACTGTTAACTATTGGAATTATCATGATACATTCTTACTGTAAAAATCGTCTTCGTAATTTTCGTGATGATTTTGTATTTTTTTCTTCTAGCAGAAGTCGACACATGTTCAACCAATGGGAGCGGAAGTGTGGTTGTTGTAGTGATTATCGTCATTATCGTTATTATAGTTATTGGTGTAGTCGTAGGAGTGATCATTTACAAAAAGAAAGGTAAGTTCTTAAAATGAACCGAGAAGTAACAGCTATATGCAATTCAATCTAAATCTAATGTACATGCCGTTATAATATATGTATGTTTACTTTCATTGCTTTGTAAGGTCTCTCTATTTTCTCCAGCAGATAGCAAAACTGAAAATGAAAATAAGCAAATGGAGACTCCAGAAGAACTCGAACCATTAAATAAAAATGACAAGGACGAGGTGTGTATGCAGTCTATGTGTCTAACGTGATTAGTGTTTGAATCCTTATTAAATTTCATCCGACATTTATAAGCACCGATGATAAAATAAGATTATAAAGTCATTTTTACTCAATATTTTTACATATCTCCTTTACTCAATAACAATTAATATTGGGATTATTTACTCCTTTTACACAAATAACTAGAGCAACATTAAGACGTATTTTATTTGTTTTATTATCAACAGTTAGAAGCTTTGAACTTCCTAAATCGATAACGTTATATGAAGATAACCTTCAATGCAAAATAATGCTGCTTGGTAGTTGCTAATCATCCTGGTAAATTTACATGTCACCCAGGTTTATTAATTTCAATTAAATGCAAAATAAAAAAAATTCAAGTCATCAAAAAGTCACAATAACTTGTCTTTATTTTTTATTAAGGCACAACATATCAACGAAAAGCACCAGGTAAATGTTAACATGTTCGCAGAGCTCACATTTGTAATGTCATTCACATTTGTTATACCATTCACATTTCACAGCATTACTCATCTGGTTGAAACCAAAAAAATATAACATGTACACATATTTCTATTCTGTTGCAGGGAAAGGAAAAGCAAGCTCCCAAAAAGGCCGACGTATGAACGTGTTACTTACTTTTATACTTGTTGTTATAATACTATGAATAAATACTATATGTATGTAATAAACCTTCTCAATGTCGAATTTCAAAGATAAGTGTGATATTTGCAGTGCAAATACCCTAACGCTAAACTCGTACTCTCTTATCCACAAACTTGCCTTTGATCTAAGAGTATATTATCATTGTAAACATCTGGCTGTTCATTTCCGCATTATTTTACTTTATTCACAGAAAAAATTTCAGGATTTAATGCGCGAATACTTAATTAAACATGAAGACAGCGAGGCAAGTATATAATAAATTACAAGTTATTCAATATTTAGTGAAACAAAATTGTCCAGCATAAGTATTTCAAAGTAACTTGGAGTAATTTGTTTTTAATATTAGTTTTGTATGAAAGTTGCGATCGGGGAACACAAATGTAATAAAGTGTTGATATAATCTCGGTGGTATTGTAATCTTACTGCAAATATACTGCTGTTATGCCAACAACAATGCTCCATTCTCCTGTATCTCATTTTATTCGAAATGTTGCTGTATTGCGACTGTAGTACAGTTAAGCAGCATTTATATTGATAACATTTACTTGTTTACTTCAGATCGTTTCTTTCTTTGAAGGTAGTTTTTTATCCACATCAAGGAATGATGTACAACATGGTATATTGTACATCATATTAACTTATGACCCCCCCCCCCTAAAAAAGGAGACCCCTTGAAAAGGAGACCCCCTAAAAAGGAGGTTTTGGTAAGGCACATGGACGTATGCTTTTGCAAATACCTGGCCAATCCGTTAGGTGCTGTTTGTATAAATATGTCAGATTCTTGGTCATATTATCGTTTTCATCTATTATGTTGTCCTTTTCTATTACAGACAGACGATAAAGATCTTCAGACTCTATTAACAGATTTTCATTCTAAGCAAAAGGTGCGTGCAATTACCATGATACAAGAGAAGTTTAACAAAGGAGATGTTGCATTGACGTTTGTATTCAAAGTGATCTAAATAGTATCTATCAATTACATAAAAGGTGCCTAAATATAAACATATAAACAGATAGATGGGGAGGTATGACCAGAGGTAAATAGTATTGGTTACACTTGTCTTAATTGCATTACAATGGTTTACATAAACTACATCAAGTATGTTACAGTACGTTATATTATACCATCTGTGAATCATGTGTGTTTCTCCTGGTTCCTGATAAGTGTTCAAATAGTTTGCTTTCTTTCTAAAGACTTCACGCAAATTAATGAGGGAATTATTCTATAGGGGTGTTTATTTCCCATTAAATTGAATTACTCAACACTTACTGGTTTAATAGATTAGATAATTGTTACAGATTCATTTTCATATTAATTATAAAACAATACAACTGCAACACTTTGAACGATTTTTCATGCATTCAGGTTGATCCTGTGCCGTTATTGAAATTGTTTCTTGAGACGGAATCCATCAATAACAAGGTAAATATGGACATAGTTGATTCTGAATAATGTGGTTTCGTTTCTTAAATTTGATTATTTAAAGAAAGGATGCTTTATCTAAGAGGTTCACGAAGAATTGGATTTCTCATTCTGATAACACATACAGGAATCACGTTCAGTCAATTTGTACTAGTAACTAGGTTAGTCAATATTGGGGAATAAACGCATTTGGACGACAAGATTGTTATGATTACCTTATACAATTTCATGTTCTACGTTAGGTTGATCTAGATTCTGATATCATGAAAACAATGTTTTACTTAGCTTGTAAGAATATGTTCAATTACTTAAACTGGAAGCTTTAGCATTCTTGCTGAATGATAGTTATGTCATCTAATTTGCAATAAAAATGAACAATTTTTTAATCTTCTTTTTAATTTAGACAACTCTCTACGTTGTAAAGCAGTTTGCTACTTGTAAAAGAAGCGACTGGGTAAGCATTTTATTTGCATCTCGTTTTTCGGCAACTTGCGAGTAGTTTATGCCTTTAAGACTTTCAATTGAGAACTTTTAAAAAACACATGCAATGTTAACGATGCCTTAGTTATTCATTTCTTTATCCAGCTTTCATCCGCCAAGGTGTTAGAATTGTTGGACTTTGCATTAAAGAATCAAGAGGTACTCTTATTAACTTTTCGTGTTTTGTATCAAGCTAATTAAGCCATTATTCTGCAATAACTGTTAGTTCATCTGGCATTACATAGAAATAGTCCTATGAACTTATTTGGTTATTACTACCCCAAGCGTGTAAATGAATATTGTTTAAATGACTGAATATTATTACAAATATAATTTATTCACGTGTGTAACAAATTCCACAGCTTTCCTTCACACGCCGTATCAAGATGGTACAAGAAATGTTTGCGCTCCAAACGGTAAGGGAAATTTCATTGTTACGAGGTTACCTATGTCCGACACACGCCCCGATCAACTTTTAATCCATGACAGATTCGGACATCGCCAGTTGCTTAATAATTAAATAAGCTATACCAGATTTATATAATATATATATATATATATATATATATATATATATATATATATATATATATATATATATACATATACATATATATATATATATATATATATATATATATATATATATATATATACATATATATATATATATAGATATAAATATATATATATATATATATATATATATATATATATATATATATATATAATACACAAATATCCCTAACGAAGAGGGCATTTCGGCCTGCACAAAAGCATTCAAACCGAAACGTGGCAAAACCCCCACGAAGAAAGAATTGGCCGAATTAATGCAACTTATCTCGACCAACAATAATCTGGTATTTGGCAACAAACACTACCTCCAAATTCATGGCACCGCAATGGGTACCAAAATGGCACCGTCTTTGGCCAACATCTTTATGGGAAACCTCGAGAAAGAATTTTTATCTCGACAAAACTTGAAACCACATACGTGGTTACGTTACATTGACGATATCTTTATGATATGGACCCATGGTGAGGCAAATCTAAAACTATTCATTGATGGCATAAACTCGTTTCATCACACTATCAAATTCACTGCTGATTTTTCTGGACTTGGCGTTCACTTTCTGGACACCACCGTGACCCTACAAAATGGTTCACTCAAAACAGACTTGTTCAATAAACCCACGAACAAGCACAACTACCTTTTACCAAGCAGTTGCCATCCACGTCACTGTACCAAAAATATTCCGTACAGTCAAGCGTTGCGCATTCGACGCATTTGCTCCTCTGAAGTCGATTTTGATTCACGCACTAAAGAACTGTCACAACACCTCCTAAACAGACAGTATTTTCGGGGTACTATTGAAAATGCCATCAAAAAGGCTAAAAGCATACCCCGTACCGAAACATTGACGTACAAAACTCGTCAAACCAGTTCCAAAAGGGTACCATTGGTCACTGAATTCCACCCTGGTCTCCTACCACTGGCTAATATCATTTCAGAAGAATGTTCACCTACTTCAAGGCACCGAACGCCTGAAATCAGTATTCCCAGAATTACCTGTCATCGCTTTTAAAAGACCCAGCAACCTACGGGATATCTTAGTTCGGGCATCCTTTCGGGATGACACCCCATTAGGGGAAAGCAAAACAGAAACTACAGGATCATCGCCCTGTACACAAAATTGCAAAAGTGCTTACTTGTCGATTCGACCGGGGCCTTTCAGAGCAACCAAACCAAACGCACTTTCCAAATTCGGCACAAAATTAACTGCCTATCCAAAAATGTCATTTACCTCATCTACTGCAATATTTGTAACTTACAATACATTGGAGAGTCAAAAAACACTCTTAGAATGAGAATGACACAACATAGATCGGCGATCAAAACAAAAAAGATCTACCAACCTGTTGCAAATCACTTCAATCTCCAAAATCATTCAATTGAGAATTTGCGTGTTGTTGCCATTGACCAGAACGAATCTTGGACAGATAAATCTAGGAAAGCGAAAGAAAATTTCTGGGAACTAAACCTAAAGACCACGGCACCATTCGGTTTGAACATCAGAAACGATTTGCCGTCCCAGATAAACCAAAACAATTCCTTTACAATTACGACGGAATCGGATTAAAATAATCCGACGCGGATTAAAATAATCCGAATTTCTAAAACTTCTGCTCAATTCAGCAGAAATCAGTAAGTCGCTTTGCCCTGACAACCATGCCGACATCTCCTCTATAAAACAGTTTCAATTCCTGCTACTCCCTGTCACTTTCGGTGATCATGCACTGAAGAAGAGCTAGTTTTGCTCGAAAGCTCTGCAAAAACCAAACATTGGCTGATTTACTTCCAATCACTTATCTAACTCAATTATTGTATCTCACTCGTGATCCAGCCTTTCTCTAAATGCAGCATAGTTGTTTAACAGTTTTCCGTTATTCCTATATAAATTCAGATATATATATACATATATATATATATATATATATATATATATAAACATGTATACATATATATATATATATATATATATATATAAACATATATACATATATATATATATATATATGTGTGTGTGTGTGTGTGTGTGTGTGTGTGTGACAAACGCCTACAGTGGAATTACGATCTTCCTTACCGGTTTCGAACCTCTGGACATACAATCAGCGTCTATAGCCTAGTGGTTAGGGTGTCCGCGTACAGAGCGGAAGGCCCGCGGTTCGAATCCCGGTGGAGGCTGAAAGTTTTTTCACTGTTCTTGATTTTCCAACTCATTACGATTTTCATTTATATATATTCATTTGCCTTTGTCGTTTATCGCCATTGCATTAACATAAATTCTGTTCAAAGTATCTCTTTCGAGATCCCGGCTTTAGGAATCACAAATGATTTCGAGTTGGTCAGCATCATGTTTGATCTCTAGAGTAAGGCAAAATATGTCACCAAAAACAGAACTAGTATTGTTCGATGCAGGTGACAAACGCCTACAGTGGAATTACGATCTTCCTTACCGGTTTCGAACCTCTGGACATACAATCAGCGTCCATAGCCTAGTGGTTAGGGTGTCCGCGTACAGAGCGGAAGGCCCGTGGTTCGAATCCCGGTGGAGGCTGAAAGTTTTTTCACTGTTCTTGATTTTCCAATTCATTACGATTTTCATTTATATATATATTTATATATATATATATATATATATATATACATATAGTGTTTCATATGAAATTTCTTTTGCTCTTGTAAACAGGTGAACATGAATGAATACGCCTTAGAAACAATGAATAATTTTGAAGATCACAAGGTAAGCCACTGTTCAAATTCATAAATACAGAAGTTATTGAAGTAAATTGCACGTTAGCACTTTTTGTCAGTATCATACGTCATGGAGATTGAACACCAAATTTACATCAATGTTGACCTCATCACCTAGCAGTAGTTGATACATAATGTTCAGATAAAAGCATGCAGGGCAATTAGTATTAGTTTTGATTCCCTAATGATAGAAGATAATAAAATGATTTCACTTTCTCGCAGCTTTGCTCAGAAAGTTGAGAACAAAAATATTTCAGATAAGTACTTTTTTGTTGGCAGTGTACAAGAGTACAAGAAAATAAAACAAGTATTATGCTTTAGAGACTATTGCATGAATAAAGAAACATATGCCCCCTGCCGACTTGTTCAATTTTGTTTATGTATCTGTCATATCGTGGTTTCTTAAGGGATAAATAAAGTATTGACTTTCCAGTGGCAATGCAGTATTTAACATACTATTTCCTGCACTGTACTATACGATTAATCCACTACTTTTCCTTACTTTAAACACTTTAGCTAGTTCTAAAATAACTGTAAGCAGCTTTTTATACTTTTCAGAGCTAACCAAACCTACCGATTAATTTCACATAAAAACCGATCATGGCAATTGATGAAAGTGAGACAATATCGTGGATAGTTTGTTCAATGAACCATTTATTATCAAGTAGGAAAACCTTCATCATCAGATACTTTTTGATGTTTCAGTATTTATTTCAAACACATATGCTGATCAAATACGTTCCTTTTTACAACTGATTTGACAGTTCAAATGAATAAAGTATACTTCTCGGGAAACGTTATGTCCAGTCTATGGTATTCAAATTATAAAAAATCAAAAATCAAAACTCCAAACACACTCGAAACTTTATCTTTTCACATCACATGTTGAACCACAAAAAGGAACGAGAAAGATTAATCGTTATAAAAACCTTACTTTACTTTTACAATATGTTTCTAACTTTCAAAAACTAATACTGTCAGGTATAACACCATTATGCTTTAAGTAGGATAATATGGTAATTTTTTATGAAACGCGCGGGATTGCTCGAGGTAATTTTTTATTTTATTTAACCAATTTGCTTACGAAACAGTCAATTCTTCGGAAACTATCATTTTGGTTGATGTTAATATTAGTCCCACCATACGTTCTAATATTGAACAAAAAAAGTGACGACTTTCTGTTATACTTTCTTGTTTATTTAGGGAGACTTCACAGACATTCTCAATAAACTGAGCAAAAACGAAGCAACAGCTACTGTAAGTTTTATCAATTCCTATATACTATCTAACAAGCAGTCGTGGTGAATCCAATGAGAGGTATGGTTGTCATGGAAAATAACTGTCCTCCGTTCAGTTCTAATGAGGAAAATTACTTGGACGACATACTTTTACTGTATCCTCTTTGTTTAGGGAGAGTCAACAGAAAATCCTAATGAACCGGACACGAATGAACCCATCTCTTATCTCTCATTACGTTTCCTGTGTATCATAAGCTTTCCCAATTCAATCCATCAAGAACCTAAGGCTCATGCGAATTAGTTTACAAATCGAAAATTCGAACTCAGTCAACGTTTCTAATAAAATATATCTCTTCTCTTTCATGTTGGAGGACGATGTCATCAAATCCGTGTTCAAATACCTTGCTGAATATCTGACCAAACAAGATAATGATGTATGTGAAACGATTTAAGACACCATTTCGGGAAGCTTGACGTAGAATAGACCATTTTAATCCCATTAAATATGAGTAAACCTGTGAACACCAATATTCTCTTCTGGTTTCAACTCAGTTGGGAAACGATCTTTTGTACACAGATCGGTTGTTCTCTAGCCACCTAACATTTTTGTCGCGGTTTCCTTTTGCTCAATAAGATGGTACCAATATGTTATCAAGTTGCAATCAAGTACAAAAACTTAAAACGTTTAAAACATATTTGAATTGAATGCCAACCATAATCAGCTCTGGAAACTTTTAAATCTCTATTAAAAATACCTCTATTTTTTTCTTCAAATATTTAGCCGAATAAAGTAGATAACAGGGAGTATTTTCTGACGTCGATCTCTGCGCTCGATGTAAGTGTCTGCTACTTTCATGTAACATTGCTTTCTTTATTGCTTAAGAACAGACTCCTATTTTCTCCACTCGACGTTAGTAAATGAAGAGAAGTGAATCTTAGATGAGCATAAACTTAAAACAAGACATATTTTCTTCCAGTAAAAGTAATATGCTATCAGAGCTACCTTTTAAGAAAAGAGTTGTCATTTTTTTCAGGATGATGCGATGGTGATGCGATACCTTCTACTACTATATGCCGAAATCGGGACGGTCAGTATGACGTCTAATTAGGGCTGCAACTACTTCCCACTATGAAGTATCTCTTTTTTTAGGAAATACGAGCCATGCTTAAAACATATTGAATAGGTTTTCCAGTACATTTAGCTATATAACGTTTCAAGACGTTTCAATGTCAGTTTATGTCAATAGTTCAGCTGAGGTAATAGTATAATAGTAAACTGAGTGAGACAATTAACTGTCTCTTTGTATTAACCTTTGAGATATTACCATGTTGCTGTATATTACAAAAACCAAGAAAAGCAGATGGACGTTAACTTAATCATGTAAAATATTTTCAGAATTCTTCAATTTCTTTCAGGATGATGTTGGAAAAACCATAGACATATTGCAAGATACTATAGATACGGTAAGGGGAAAGATTCTTAGGTCGGATAGCAGGGATATTTAAATATCCATTATACATAATATATTTTTAAAGTGGTCGATCTTGTTATTACGACGAGAGAGTTACATCGAAATATACATTTTTTAAAGCCATTTTATTTTCTAAAAGCATGTACTCTCTTGTCTTACAACAAGACACGTTCTTCAACCAATACATTTGTATTAAAAACATCTTTCATACGTTCGTTACTACCAATAAGTTTCTCAGCAGACGTTTGCCTACAGCTGTAACAACAAATTCAACATCTTGCCTCTTTGTAAAACTGTTGCGGAGCAAGAATATTAGCAAATTGATATTTTTAAGGAAATTAATTATGAAATGTTACTCCAATGGTTTACTTTTAAACATTTTCTCTACGCTTCCTTTTAGGAATCCGTTCATGAATATTACGGTAGAATCAAAAAGGAGAAGTGGGTGAGTCTTAAAGCGAAGATTTCGTTCAATTGTGTAACATTGTGAATGGTATATGAGAACACACCACCTCTTACTAGTCTTGTTTTTTTTGTTAATTACGCAATAAAGGGAATCACGATAATTGCACTGTTCTGGTGGTTCATCGCGTATTATTGCCCATTTTTCATTTTAAGAGAGAATATTTTAGGAAAAAGACCTGTTTTTGGGTAAGATTACAAGCGCTAAGGATTACCGCCTGGTCCGGTTGTTTAAGGTAAAAATTGGTTGACGGTATTGGTTCAAGGTTGTAGGAAAATTGGTTCACGGTATCATCCTTATAGTTCTATTCAAATGTAGTCATTTTGCCATTCACTTTCCTAATTGCAGAACTGGAAAGTATTGTAATTGATGAGGTCATTAATATCGTGGAATACCCTCTTGTTATTGTTTCTTTGATTCTACCATCTATTTTAAATACGGGCAATTAAAACGAGATGAATATCACATTTTAAGTTTTACGTTTCTCTATCACATTCCAATCTAATTTTTTAGTTGTCAAAGAAGACATTGATCGAGTTTCTTAGAGGTATCAAAGGAAAGGTGAGTATTTCTTTTCATATCCGACTAATGTAGTTAGCGACAAAGTTAAATGATTTGATATAAGAAGGGTAATTTTAAGAACAGAATTAATTCGTTGCTTTCTCTTCGATTTACAGAACACCGTAGAAAAGTTTGTTATACAACTGTCAAGTCTCGTAATAGATGGAAAGGTAGATCCTCTTTTGTGTTTTAATTAATTTATGTTTGATTTCATATTCATAGCAAGCATACCAACCACTTGTAAAGGAGAGTTTGTATTGATATAATAAGACTGAAAAGTGCAAAGCAAATATAAACCTCGTCTACTTTCCTCTCAACAGCTTTAAAGTTGAGGCCCCGGATAAATAATTCGATATTACATTTCCATAACACCAGAAGGAAACGCACAATCGTTCTTTCTTTTTGTTGATTTTCATTGTCAAAGGTACATGTGACAATGATCGATTAACGACGTGGGGAAGATAACTGTCCTTTTATTCAATATTACTATGTAACATAACATTTCTTTCATCTCTCCTACGGCCAAACGTGATCTTACGTACCTTCAGAGAAACCTTTGCTAAAATATACAATATTGGCTGACAAGAGAACCCATGATAACTATTTTTCTTACATTAAAATTAAACTAGGCAAAGTCAAAATAATAGATATTCTGATTGAGAGCTTAACAAATAAGAAGTTAAACTTGTAGTAAATAGTTTCTCTCTGATTCTTTAACAGTTACAATCAGACACATTTGTGGATGCACTGAAATCTTCTCTTGATGGAGGTTTAGTAAGTTCTTAAACTGAAATTCATTTAGTTCCATCATTTATTTTAATACATTGTTCCTTTGAATTCAAAACGAATAGAGAAACGAGTCCTTTCAAATACCTTGCCGACATATTTTGAGATGCATCCAGGGAGTCACGATTCAAAGTGAAGATTAATGCATTTTAGCTTAGAATGAGCATAATATATTCTACGTCTGAGTTCATGCACCTATTCTGAATTGAGTACATCAACACGTATAATGAAAGTAATTAATGTTACTGCACTTTCAATAGATACCCTTGCATTATTTTTTATACTAAGTATTAGTATAAGTATAATATTTCACAATAATCACACACATAATATTAACGATAACTATGTTTACCGAGTTGATAAATCGGTTTAATCTGGAGGTTGCGGGTTCGATACCCGGCAGGTCATAGTAAGGTGGGTTTTTCATCCAAGAGCAATGTGAATAACTTTCTAAGTTGAAAATATTCCAAATTTGAGTTAAAAATGTTGAAGCCACCCGAAAGTGGAAGTTGTAATCCAAAAGCCCTTGTGGGTTTCTCCCACATTTGAGGTCACTTAAGCTGACTGTTATTATTAATGAAGCAATTTATCACAATGGTGACATACCGATGATTGGTTTATCCGAAAATTGAACCAACGTCGTATTATTTAATCACAACATCACAACTTTTTAGACGTATTTGATTCGGCGGTGGCAATTCTGAACGCAACACCGAGAATTGGAATCGAACACCACTGTTACCAGTCGCGATTACTGTGTTTATTTGCACATGCAAACGCTTTCCACTGAAACATATACGTGGTCTTCATCAGTGATATGAGTTCAAACTTTGTCTGCTATTGATTTGTCTAAATACAGTGGCATATTGATAAATGATACACTTGCGAAGTTAAAATGGACACTCTGTTTCTGTTTTAGTTCATTCAGAGAAAGTAGTACCATGCATATTGTATGAAGGAATATGACTTCTTCAGTGCATGAAGATTTAGTTACTGAGTTATAACGTTGTACCTGACACTAACCAAAATACTTCATTACATTTAGGTATCTGAAGATTGTCTCAAGTCTCAGATAAGTGGCTGGATTACAACGGTATGTTATTCATGATAACCGGCATTGCAATGTGTTACCCCCGAGAACATTATTTCTTTCTGTATGAAACTCAGCTATCTATTGAAAGGTATATATTTAAAATAGCCTGCATTTCTTGATCGAGGAGGAAAAATCAGTTCACGAAATGTCAACTGAAAGTTTCAACGACTAATATTATGTGTTTGTGGTTAAAGATGATAACATTGCTCAACAAACCTTCCGATCATATTTTGCATCTATAGATCAAGCCACATTACCATAACATTATTTGTCCTGTAAATTTGGTTGAAGAACTGTTCAGTTTAAATGCATCTGGAAGTGGCCGAGTGTGATGTTACCATGGCAATTGAGTTAAGGGCGTTTTGTTTTACTCTTTAATGTGCATATGATTTATTTAAAAAACAAAGGGTATTTGATGAAATGCAGAGACTATTGAAAACCCAAAAATCCAAATGTGTCACATTTCAAAGATGAGTCAACACCAATTTGGCAAAGCAATCTTTAAATTTTTGAAGAACGTGTACCATTGTGTTATATAAGACCACAAACTATATTGTTCTACATTCTGGTAAAAAGAAGTAAAAAGTTGTCATGTTATTGACTATTTTTTATCTTTTTTTCGTCTTTTTGACACATTAAATAGTGGCAGTCCCAATCCTGCAGGCAATATTTCATATACATATTCTGACATGCTGTCAGTAAATGTGATCAGAATCATCAGAAAGTGATGAACAGCATAGTTAACAGTTTCGCGTTTTAGAATACATTAAAGCGTATTTAACTATGTTTAATTTATCAAAATGATCATCCACGCCATAGAAAGTTTCTAGTGATATCAATATTTTAAAATAACAACATAAAAGTAAACGATATTTTCTTTACATGCGAATTTAGTTGCCGGAGGAGGTGCGAATGGAGGTTATAAATGAAGCTTTAGAGAAAGAATTAGTAAGTCAGTCTTTTCCAGGTTTGAATTAGGAATTCATATCTAACTCGTTTCATATATAACTTTGGTTTCGTAAGTAAAGGGCAAGACCAAGTACCTGTTAGCCCCCTTATCAGTGTTACGATCAAGCTGTAGGCAACAGGACAGTGGATGTCTACGTCGGCTGATGAACCCAGCTCTCAGCAGGTCAAAGGTGGCGTGGACAATTGTAGGTGTATTATACAGCAATATGAGGCAAGTCAGCGTCTACTGCGTGTAACAAGATGTTTCTTCGGCCGTCTTAGCTCTGCTGTGCCGTCGGGGTTTTGGGCATCTTGCCAAGTGGGGGGTTGCAGTGCGCTGGGCAACCCCGTCATTCTTCAGTACAGCCTACCTTTTATGAGATGAGTTCTACAATCGAGTTTTCGCACAATACTACTGCGTACGAGGTAACCGACACGCCACCTCATATGGCGATGGTGGGAATTCAGCCAACTCAACATCAGACAGTTGAAAACAATTCAACAACGGCATCTGAGATCTATCTTGAAAATCAAGTGGGATAACTTTGTCACTAATGATGAAGTGTTGGATCTGGCCACATCTGAGGACAGCGAAGCTGTCCTTACTCGCAACCGTTTTCGATGGTTAGGCCACGTCGCTCGCATGTCAGACGACCGCCCTGTCAAAGAACTTCTTCATGGAGAACTTGGTAGGGGTAACCACTGATTCGATATTAAGACACATTGAAGGTTTTATTGAAAAGAAGGTGATGTCCTTCACACATGGAGCGAAGTGGTCAATGGCAGATCAAGCTGGTGTCGGACAACCTTTGGCACTGCTGTCAAGATGGATCAGTGCAGTAGAGAGGAGAACATCAAGAAGAGGCAGAGACGCCACCAGTTAAACCTAAGCTAATTTTTGTTGTAATTGTGTTTTTTGTTTATTGTAAGCTGTTCATATCTTCATTCTTTGGTATGTTGCCCGTTTCGGGACATTGGCGTATATATAAATATATACATATATATCACATATCAATGAGCTAAACATGAACAAGCATATGCTATCCATCTTATTATTGTTGAATCTTAGTAGTATTAGCTAGTTATTAACATTACCAATAATTATGGATATATTTATCAACTGAAATCATTCACTCATTTCCATTATCTATTTTACAATATTTCTCATAAAACTGTTATGTTTACAGGTTGATGCGAAAACTTTCATCCAAGCAATTGTTGAGAAGGTACATTATATCAAGAATTATAGAAAAGCATCTACATTAATATAAGCTGAAGTTCAAACGCTAGTAAGTTTGGAAGGGGGTAAATAAGAGTTATCACTGACATCAGTTGGTTATTGAACAACATTCCTTTTGCTTTCCATTTAGGTCACATGAAATGTAACTTCTGTTGAACTGTTATTGATATTTTCTTTTAAATTTGTACTCTTCGCTCTATTAAGTTTGATTTCATAATCAATAAGACTATACTGCATGTATCTGACAACAAAATAAATAATTACCATCTTGTCTTCTTCACCTTTAATAGCGCAGTAACGTAGATGGGGTGAAGCTGTTGCTTTACATATTAAAGACGAAAAGGGTGAGTTTTCATGTACTTTTTAAGGCGTATCCTTATGGGAAGTCTCATTTAATCAAAAAAGAGAAACTGAATTGACACATGATATTGTAAAATATGATCATATTACTTGTTCCCTTTTTCAACATCAGGAATCAAGCATCACGACGTCGGGTATTTTGGGTGGTGTCATCAAGCATTACCAGGTAGGTTTCCTTTTCGTTATAAAACTGACAATACGCTGTAAATCATTCAGATTGTGTAAAATTAATATGCGATGTTTTATCTTTTCCTCAAGATCAAACCTGGTGAAATGATTTCAATTTTAGACAAATTAGAGGTAAGTTTGTCAATCTAATGGACATGTAATATCATTTGTTCAATGCAATATTATATCCTTCTTATGGATACGGGTGGTGTTTAAATGACATAATTTTTAAATCAAAATGGTTGTTCTATAAACATTTAATATAATAAATATCATTTCCAAGTTCATTCCAAGCTCTCGCTATAGCTCACACTATGTTAATTGTATTTATTTAAATATTCGTTACAGAAAAGTCATTTCCGTGTTATATTAATGCATTTATATCAAAGTTGAATTTAACATCCGTTTTGTTGTTAGACACCAGAGGATGAGCAAAAAAGTTTTTTTGCTAATGAAGAGGTAAGTAATCGATTTATTTAAGCGGTATGTAATCTTTCGTTAATTAATAAGTTATCGTCAAGAAGGCGCCCATAGCATATTTTTATCGGAGGTGGTAGTTTGTGTTGCACAACAACATATTACGTTTTCTTTTTGTGCTTGGAATACAATATTTTGGCCAAAGCAAACCAATTACACAAAACATAAAAGTATATTTTGAAAACCAAGACCTAGAGTACATTTAAAATCATGATGATCAAGTTTATAGCAGAAGTTTGAATAGCGTTAACCCTCGAACGCGACGGTGACGACGATGACGGCGATGACTGTAGAGGCGCTCGGGCAAGGTCGTGACGATGGTGATGTTGGGCTTCTATCCATTCATTTATCTGATCATATATTGAGTTTTCTACTCAGTAAGTAAGCACAAATATGCATAATGTTTTATTCATACGGTATGGCATTGGTGTAATGAATGGATGCAAGTGGTGAGGAGAGGAGAAAATGAACAAAAATACTCTACTAAGATGTGCTTACGACAAACAAGGGAACGGCAAAGAAGAGAAGAGAAAAAACAAAAAGAGAAACGAAAATAAAATAGAACAGTAATCTAGTAAATACCAATCTTCTGCCATTACTAGACAGACTTACCGTTCATCTCTGACGCATCACTGTAACAATACAGGAAAATTTTAAAGGCAAAGTTGCGGATGTTATTGAACTGGTACGACATTAGATATACTTTCTTACATCATAAAATAATCCATGAATATACTCCAAACCTTTGACCAGGAATATCAAGCACAAATTTGCCAATGCAAGTAACTTGTACAGAACGTATCATTTGTTCTTAGAAAAGGACTATGAATCTGGTATTTATAGTCAATTATTCTCTGAAAAGAGATTAAACTAGTGCATAGCAAATATTTAAACCATTACCCATTATCAATATGTTTAATTGAATCTTCTATTAATAGAACCTACGAAACGTTATTATTCCCTGTTTGCCCTTGTTCGTTTTGACAACTCGTTTTATTTTCAGGTTCATGAAAGCTTGTTTGATGAGGAATATAACGAAAAGGTATGTTAATCATGTTTAACTTTATAAATATGAATGCAAAATTATATTAAAATAATGAAGCAAACCATGGGCGCACAATATTTAAACATTTGTTACACTATCAGTATAATTAACAATTAAAGTATCTGGAAAAGTTTTTTATAGTTTTATTTTAATTTTCTTTTGCTATATTCTACTTCTGTTGCTATCGTATAACTATAGAGTAAATATATTAATCTTGTATTGTCTAATATTTTGCAGCTGGATAAGGACGTTTGGATGAAGCTTGTACGTCTGATTCCAATAGAGAACAAGGTGAAGCGTTACTTTATATTCCATTTAAAGTTGTTACAATACTTATTAACTTTCTTTAAATTAAATATTCACAAACTGATGTTGATGAGTTTGAACCTAGGACAACCCAGGACAACTCATTTTACTTCGACTTATATTTTATGTATCTACTTTCCAGAAATTCATGCGAAAAGCGACTAACGTGGTCCTTGAGGGCATCGTAAATTGCAAGGTAAGCTACTGTCGCCTAATCCATTTAAAGTTTGATTAGGAATGTAGAAAATTAAATAAATTGTTTGTGGTATATCTTGCTTATATAAATGGTTACTTTAATAAGATAGTTTCCTTTCCATTTCTTCCAAAAGCTTTCACCTACTGAACTGGATAATATTTTGGATAACATACAAGTATGTATTTTTTTATTTTGCTATTTGCCGTTGCTTTCTTCTTTATAACAAAAAAGCATCTTCAATTCAGATATGTCAATTCAAAGCCCAAAATTTCATATATATGTTTCTTCTTGTAAGCAATATTTTGCGACACTTTTAAATAAGATGTTAGTATTTTTATTCTACCATAGTATCCAAACGATGAGCGCCTTGCAGTCCTGAAAAATGCCAAGGTTTGTTTAACAGTTTGCGACTTTGTTTCACTGGTTTTACTGTCCATGTTCCTTCTTGTAAAAACTAATCAGTAATTTAATTATATGTATCTCTAATAACAGTCTTAAATATTCAATTAAATGGTACTACAAGAGTACATTATGTGTTTCTATATAGGCATGAAATTCGCGTAGAGTATAAATATTTAAGACTTTTGCATGAAATATGTTGGTCATATAATTTACTAAACTAACTCTAGCGAAGTTGGACCAGATATTAATATAATGTGATTGTCACAATATATCGTATATCCTTTTTTCTTTTTTTCTTTCTTGTTTCTTTTAGGTGGCAGAACTTTTCTTAAAACAAAAGTTAGATGATAAGGTAACAAATTTAATTGGTAATTGTTAACACAAATCTTTATGAGTGAATTCCTGATATTAAATAGTTCTCTCGAAACTTGCACAGATGATTTGTGAGGGTTTATATGCAGTTTTGGAAACTGAAAATGTATGTTTTAAATGACGGTGTATTTGTCAGATATATATAAAGCTGAACATTTACAGTTTTCCTCCAAACTAAAGCTTCGAAAGTTATTCCTAGATGATTTCTCGGTATTGTTTTTCGTTACGAAATAACACTCAATTCCATGCATTTCATCTTTCAGGGGGATAAGGCAGAAAGTTGGCTAAAGTTCCTTTGTCTAACTCCTAACGAAAATCCGGTATGCATTTTCTGCTTGATAAATAAAATTAAATAACAAAAATATTTTACTTTATTTTAAAGCTTGTGTTCTGTGATAAAATGATAACATTCACCCCTCCACGTCAGTCTTTTTTGACCTAGTCTGCAGACTTTCAAAACTTAGCATATCCAAAATGATTCGAGTGTTTTACTGAAATTGTCCCACTTTAATTCATGCACTTAAAAGCACTTACATTTACTAACTTTATCAATCATCATCTTTTCTGGTCCCGAACACGCAACACGCAACCATGATCACAGTAATATCATTTGGAGTAATGAAAACTTCGTAGGAAAAAATCTTTGTCCCGTCTGTTGTTACAACTAGGTCGACCAGTTAAATTTGGGAAAAATAAATTATTAGAAAAATATGTAACATAATACACAGACTGAAAGCGACTTAAAATGAAAGTCAATGAATGGAAGAAATCATCAGTACATACTGTTGACAATTCTTGACATGACCTATTGATATTTTTATCTTCATACGTGATCTCTTTTGGGGAATAGCTGAATCATATTTAGAAATAAGCAGTACACGACTCACTATAAACATTGCACTTTTGTATGTTAATAACCATTGCTACCCTCTAATTTGTTTGATATATTTTATTTCAGGAAGCAACGAAGGAAATTCGAGACAAGTTTCTCGATGTCATCAAAAAGTTTAAGGTAATACGCCAAACTCTAAATATTAAGATAATGAAGTATCGTCGCACGATTGTTTTTAGTTCGTACGAATACAATTATTCCTTTTCTCATTCTTAATCATATGAGCAACATTAGAAAGTAAACGAATATGTTCATTTTGACTAATATAATTCTAACTTTCGGATTTATTTTTGCAGGTTAAACTCGCTGATATTTTGGTCACCCTTAACAACTTACAGGTATTTGTTGTAAATTGCCATTTTATAACCCTAAATCACTTTGAATTCTATTTACAAAGAAGTGGAAGAAGATAACATATCAAGTTCACTCGTAATCAGGATCTTTCTTTAAAAGGGTAGTCCAGGAGCAGTGTCTAGTAACAAATTCTAAGCATCTTGGTCAATTTTCAAGAAAATCCTCCATATCTTTATGGAATTATCAACAATGGAAACTATCAAAGATTGTGCCTCGAGTACATGTTAAGCAAACAAGTGTGATATCGTAGTTGCACATTGTCAACCAAATATGTTCCTACTTTTTCTTTTACTTTACATTGTTTCGACCTTAGATTAATGGGGTTCCAACATTTGAAGTAGGATATTGGATGCAATGATTAAATAAGCATTAAAAAAATTCGTTAGGCGTGCTTCTATAGCATCCACCTGTTTGTTAAATTTACTTTTGTTAAAATATGCTTCAATTTCAAATGATGTTATCTTGAAACCCGTACCTTGGCATTTCTTCAATCTGAACTACCATTTACATGAACTTTATCACGCCAAATTCATCTAATAATAAATGCGATTATACCTTTGACAATAAACAAAGATATTTTACTCCCACAAGAAAATACTACATATAAGAAGAAGTTAATCATAACGGGATTTACATGATACAGCTTAGTAAAACATCAAAGAAAGATGCATACAAAATGAGTCACTTGTTGCTAATCTTCATTATTCAACCACAAAACAAGGGTAACAAGAAATCCAAATCTTTATAGGCACTAGAATATGCAGTTTATCTTTTTCATCTTGAACGGTGTATGGATTAACTGCAAAACAGATCCCTACAAATGTAATTTAGTCAAAAGTCAGAAATTGCATAATGTGCATGAGATATTGAAGATACGTTATTGGTTGATATCAAATAACTTCAAGTTCCGTTCAAAAAAGTAACATAGTATCAGCTTACTCTCATCGTTTTCGTTCTTTTCTTATTTTTTACCCTTTTTTAAACTTCAGATTCCTTTGGTGGAAAAAAATAATATTCTCACTAGCAAGGAGGTTCGTATTATATATATTTGTATAAGCATTCAATCTCTTAAATGGTTCAGTATTCAAAACAGTTCTGGCAAATGCCTGTTAGCAGGAGTTCAGTAGTGCATTGACCACCTATACAAATAGGTACGGGCTTTAACAAAAAAGCGACACAAACGAGACGCCATCTCAACTTATGCTACGAATAAAAAAATCTCTTTCCAACATTTTCATATCACGTGAACATTTATTTGCTTTTTTATATGTATACCATTTCTGAATGTATGCATCAAGTAACTTTTCTGTTGAAAAACGACTATTCAAATGATAACTACTGCATATAAAGTAACGTTACTCACCCTCTTTTATGCATTTAAGGTTGTTTTGAAGTTGCTAGGCAATGAAGACAAAGATATACAGAAGGTTGGTTTAAGAAAATAAGCAATAAATCTGATGTTCGTTCAAAACACGAGAAAAAATCAGTTTGTTAATAGATAATTACATAATAATAATTAGAAAAATTAATTAAGAGCTACGGAGAAGTGGAATATATACATTTTTTTAATATTAATTTTTACCAATGCAGAGATTAACGTAAATGATAAATGCCACAAACGTCATTCTTCTGCTACGATACTTTCCTTAATATGGTAATACTATACCTTTTATTCGCTTTTAGATGACGTCTTAGTTGTTAGAAAATAAGAAAGGATGTAAATGTAACAACCTTTGACTTTTCATCTATGCATAAGAAGAAACGTTACGGCAGCAATAATATCTATTTGAAAACAAAGTTACATAAATTTGACTAGGATAAGTATCATGTATGCGTTAATCAATTATTCATTCCCGTTGGTGAGTTTACTAGAGTTATGTTACATTTATGATACATTTTCGTTACGATAAATTTGGTGGTAACATTGCGTTAACATTTCTGTTATAATTATGTTATTCCAATAATATAGAAATTAAATCATTTACAAGTAATTGTCTTTCGATAGCTTAGGTTAAAAACACAAAATAACACCTTTATGACAACGTTGTTTTACTTTGCATAATTTCCACCTATTTCCAATCGCCTTATATTTTTTTCAATGTTTAGTGCAACGTTCAGGATTGGAAAGAGCTTTTTAATGAACTGGCGAAACAAATGGAGGTGATAACTCTTTCTTTTAAATGAACTCCACGAACGAAGAAACGTCACAGTCGACAATTCCAATTTCCGTCATAGGCATCTACTCAATTATTTCCTTTACATCATTAATTAATTATTAGCAATTTTATTTTCATATGGAAAGTAAAAAAATTAATGATAACATAACGATAGAGCTCTATGCTCTTGGTCGAAAACAACATGTTCGTCGTGTATAATCTATCTCTTACGTGTGCATTTCAGGTGTTGGACTCAGGAGCTGAAGCTTTCTTCTCTGAAGTTATCAAAAAATTTAAGGTAAAGCTCGTGATCATTTTTTCAACAAAAACAGGATCAAAGGCATTCAAACTTTTCAAGAAGTCCTCTCGAAATGTTGCAAAATTCATAGCAACAATGATTTTTATTTGTTTGGGTATAACACTTTTATATTTCAGGTAGAAAAATAGTAAACGATTTAATAGGAGAAAAGGGAACAGTAAAGAATGGGCGAGAGAATTTCTATCTTGAGGCTAAACAGGGAACTAGGAAAAGATTCATCATTAGTGAAGCAGCGAATGCCTAGGGATGAAGTGTGTGGGGGAAGGGGGGGGGTTATGTTTATGACTTTCATGGCATGTGAAAAATATTGCATAAAGTTGTCAAGACTAACGAGGTCAAAGCATTTATTTAAGATATCATGAGTTGAGAACAGGATCATTGATATGATATTATTCAATTTGATCTTTGCTTACACGGTCTTTCTCAAAGGTCTTGTTACGTTTCCTCGACACTGCATGATGCATATTAAAATTCCTTTTCTTCATGTTTAGCTCACCTCTAATGATTTGGAGACTATGTTGGAGAAGCTACAAGTGAGTAAATCATTGTTTATTATTGAAATTGCAAGGATGATTATGTCCATGTGTTTTAATTCCATTTTCATACAAGAAGGTAGTATCGCTTTAAACCTTTTAATGTTGCCCTATTTCAGGTACCAGAGGAAGAGAAGGTGGCAATCATTACCAATAAAAAGGTTTGTTTATAATAATGTGATCATTGCGATAATTTAATTACGTCATTTTTGTATATACGAGTAAAGCGGTAATGACCTAAAGGTTTTTCATCTGCCGGTACTCATAGCTGGTACAGCATTCTAATACGTTATTTGTGTTTTCAGATAAAGAAAAGTTTTAAGAAACCGAAAGCTGAAAAAGGCAATGATCCCAAAGCATCCGAGGGCGGCAAAGAAAACGAAACAACTTCTGTGGAAGGAAATGGAAAAGGCGAATGTGACGATAACCGTGAAGAAAATTTAGATGATATCGGGAGAGAGGAACAAAATCGTCATGCCGTGGAAGAAGATCACACCAGTGGAGACGATGATACTTTGAACGACACCCAGATCGAGGATGACAAAGGCAATGCAAAAACTCAGAAATGAAAGCAAAAAAATAATACAACTTTTGACTTTAATATTCCGTTTACGACAAACTTTGGTTCTCTTATTGACAAGAAACTTGAAAGGTGTTTTTTAGATGTTTTTTATCCTCCATTCTGTTTTTCTTTCATAATATAAGCAAGTTTAATAAATAGTTTCGTTCCTCGTAATGCAAAGTGGAAGGAGGATTTGCGTCGACATTGTACCGGTCTTTTGTAAACGCCTTTGTTGGTTGACTCTCGTTGATTAAATCTTTGGTCTTTGTATTGGGAAATGTCAAAAACGTTGGTAATATTTTTGTCAATATGGACACCTTTCAAAACAAACAATTCAGAATTTGCTGCTAAAGAGAACTTATCATATGTATATACCCTAATTGTAGTTCAGGATTTATAATAAATCGATTTAATATCATGTTTAATAACCTCAAAGAAGAGTTCAAGGCCTAAGCATCACTGCAGAATGCTCGAAGTTTTTAATACCCAATGGTAATGCTCGTCCAAACCCCCACCCAATGTTTATTTATTGCTTTAATGATTAAATAAACAATTAAATGTTTGCATTTTACGTTCTTGTTATGATATGGTCACACAGATTGAACTACCCGGTAGAAAAAGCTGCGAGGTGTGAAAAGTTCATTCATTTCATTTAGTTTTCAGACTGCATGTCATATTCCACTGATCAGTACGTTAGAGGTAAATTTCTTGTTGATCACGGATAAACTCTGTGTTTCAAACCACAGGCTCCAAGTTCCTGCTTCGGTAGGGCTTTTATACACAATATCAGTGATTGCTTGCGTCCAATTTAAATCATCTCGGTGAAGCGTATGACATAAGCACCAATTCGGATAAAATTCTCTAAAAGAAAATTCCACCGTCTTGTCGGTTGCTATTTTTCATGTTTAGTGGAAAGAATTTGCTGATAAGTGCTTTGAACAGATATTTTCTGGACAAGCATTGGCTGGCAACTTTCTGCCACATATATGTATCAAGTTAAGTGTCAAATTCTTTATGAAGGAACCTTCTTTTGAATGCCATTAACAATAAAATCATACAGCTTTAAACGCATTATATGTTTCTATGTGTATTTAACTTTCAAAGAGTTTACTATGTTCTTTATTTGTATGAAAATTCGTTTTCAGTGTTAAAGTCTACTTAAAGGTATCTTTTGAACATATTATACAATGTGAGTATGGATATCCGGCAAAGTATTTTTGTTGTATTGATTTATTTTTCAAGAAGTATATAGACAGTCGAACTGTCGGCAAAACTATGATTATTTTGATGGTACATACACGTGTTTCGTTTGTATGTATGTATTTGTATGTATTGTACATCCTCCTGCAAGCAGGAACTCGCGAAGAAGCCTCATTGGCTTATCAAAGCCGGAAGCAGACCGAAGTCAGACCCTTACATTCATATTTAACGTCCATGATTATGAATTGTCAACAACTCTGTAACTGGATGACATACATTAATCTTGGAGTGACTCGAGCCGGAACCTAATGATTGGAAGGTACCGCACTAACCACTGAGCTAACACTCCACAACATCGTAATACCGTAACATCAAAGTACAAAAAATCCAATCTGGAAATAAATTGATCGAGCACTTCAATGTTAAATAACGTTCACTTAGTCCGTGCATTTGGGAAAGGTATGCGATAATATAGTTAAAATACTAAACACATGGCAAGATTATTGATTTAAAGGGAGCGACAACAAAGATTATATGAAGCAAACAAAACAGTGAAATGGAAATAATGGAAGATTCCTTTACTTAGTCGATTCCTTCTATTTGGAAACTGAGAACTTTTCCTTTCTGAATATCGAGTTAATATTTGATATGTGATATATACATTCAAGATATTACCTCTCCGTGATATATATTTTCAAGCTTTGCACAATTCTGCTATTTTCACTTCAACTGACCTGTCGTTTTTGAAGAAGAAAACGAGATGACTCCTTTAATCAAAAGTTCCCATCGATATGGCAATTGTGAGATTCATTTTTTTATATGGTGTTTACAAGATTATCACACAATCTAAGATGATCAACAAAACTATTTACTTGATCCGTTCACTTTCACTATTTTGCCAAGACTTGGTTTTTCCAGATTGAAGTATCTCGGTCGCGAAGTTTCACTCTGACAACTCAAACAATCGTTGTCATCCACTACAAGTTATTAAGTTCTCAACATTACACTGACTGATTGATGAACATCTGCTGGATGCAACATGACCAAAGCAGCCATCGGGCAAAAAGGCAACACTGGGAAAATGTGGTTACATTCCATTTAGGCCGGAATGCAAAGTAAAATATTGAAAACGAATTTATATATATCAACTACTAAAAAAACTTAATTTAAACTGCAAAATAGTTAAAAATCCCAAAATTGTAATGACTTAAACCTTAAATCATGCTCAGCAGAAAATATGACATTCTGGAACTAAAAATTACATAATAAAAACAAACAATATTTAAAATAATGCCAATGTAGATTAGTAGGGTGACGGTGAGGGTGATTGTGAGGATGATTGTGAGGGTGATTGTGATTGCGAGGGTGAGGGTGTGGGTGTGGGTGAGGGTGAAGGTGAGGGTGAGGGTGGGTTAAAGGGTGATTGGGATTGTGACAATTACGGTGAGGGAAAGGGTGATTGGGATTGGGATTGTGATTGTGAGGGTGAGGGTGAGGAAGGGGATGTATGGGGAAGTATATAAAATATACAAACTGTGACAATTATTTGATACTAGTGGAACACTGGTAGCTGTTACTCATCTGTGGAGTTGTATGATGATCTCTCAACGCGTGAAACACTGAGTAACAACTTATACAGTGTTCCACTAGTCTCAACTAATTATCACCTATACTTCGCCCTGTCCACCGGACAAAGAGCACTCTGCGCCAAGATAGACACGCCAATCAAACACACACACACACACACACATATATATATATATATATATATATATATATATATATATATATGTATATCTATATCTATAAATATATATATATATATCTATATATATATATATATGTTGATACTAGTTGAGACTAGTGGAACACTAGTATATATATATATATATATATATATATATATATATATATATATATATATTATTAGAGAAAACCAGAGAAATAAGATATGACTCATAATTGACAAATAAGGAGTAAGTTTTAGAAAATATATTGGAATTTTCGGTCCCCCTGGGACCTTCGTCAGCAATACTTGGCAGTCGAATGAGAAGTACAAAATGTGACACAATGAAAGTATGACGCTAGATAAGTGTAAGTTGCAATGATGGAATTAAAACCAAATAAACCATGACTATACAGGAAGCGGATTAAGGAGCAAAGAACGGATTACATATGCTTGTAGAACTGGTAGTTGTTAAGGGGTCCCAAGTCTTTGTTGAGGCCGGTGATGTGAGACTTAATACGAAAGATCCAATCGATTTCTTTACGTTTACGTTCAGTAGTTGATTTGAAGTTCGAGGCAATTAAAATACATTTTAGGTTTTTTAGAGAATGACCATGAAGATTGAAATGTTCGGACACTGGGAATCCTGCAAAATTATCACGAATAGATTTTTTGTGATTATTAACACGTAAGCGGAATCGGGAGCCTGTTTCACCTACATAATTGCCCTCTTTGCAAAGTACACAATAGAAAATGTAAATATCATTAATAGAATCACAAGAGAGGGAAGGGGGTCTAAGACTAAAGTCAACATTGGGAATCTTGACCACGGTGCCTGGGGTAATATGGGGGCATATTTGGCATCTAGGTTTACCGCAAGGAAAATTGCCTGCGGAGGTGGAAACTGAGCGGGGGAGTCTGGAGGAAGTGAGAAGAAATTTAAGGTTGGGGGGTTGACGAAATGCTAGCATGGGGGGTACCTTAAACGATTCTCCTACAGACTGATCGTCTTGAAATACAGCAAATTCCTGTTTGATGGAGCGAATGAAAGACTTGGGGACTTAAGAATTGTTTTAAAAGGAAACTGCGTAAACTTGAACAACTAACCACACAGGACCCGCTACTTCACCATCTGCAAAGCACTGGCCATCCATACATCACCAGTAAGTTTCCTAAGCCATTATCTCATCGGGCTGAAAAAGTTACCACGGATAACGTCTTAAATCTATCGGACTGTGTTCTTACCAAAGACGAACAAGAGGTTTTACAAAATGGTCTATCTTTCTGTCCCTCCCGCAAACTAGATCCAATTGGTCTATGCTTTGACTTGGATAATTTTGTTCGCCGTATGAGACTTAGAGAGTTTTTCGAAGATAACACTTCCGACCCGATTCCAGACATCAACAGCAAGGACACGCAGCCAACACTACATGTTCCCAACACAAAATCCAGTTGGACACCACCAGAAGGACGCAACAGATTTGTAGACTCATTTGCCTGCAAAGCCAAAACTTACCTCGACAAATTTATTTTAGAGATTGCCAAACGTCCACTCTCCTCTAACGTCAACCGTACTCAGTCCATGGCTATTAAGAAACTTCGGAACAACCCGGATGTCGTTATACGACAAGCGGATAAAGGAGGTGCCACCACTATTATTAACACTACCGACTACATTTTTGAAGCAAAGAAGCAACTTAGTAACTCTGATTTTTACAAGATATTACCGGAAGACCCTTCCAGACTCTTCCAACCCAAAATTGACGAATTATGTCAATCGGTACCACAACACGTAGCAACCAAGATAGCAGAACTTACACCTAAGCATCCGTCGTTGGGTACGTTCTATACTTTACCTAAAGTCCACAAACTACCTAAATTAATAACAGAGGCTCAACAAGCACTACCCGGAGTGACCCCTTCTGACCCTGAGAATATCCGCCGTTCTGACATTTGTAAGCTAGCCAGGAAACTCAAGGTATTCCCTCCTTGCCGACCTATTATTTCAGGAATTGGTACGCTAACTGAGCATCTTTCAGGATACATGGACTCCGTACTCAACCCTCTATTAACCCATATTCCTTCTTATGTACAGGACACTACGCATTTTTTTAAAATTCTTAACACTATTCAGGCGTTACCAATTAATTCCTTACTCGTTACTATGGATGTATCCTCTTTGTACACTAATATCCCTCATGATGAGGGAATTATCGCTTGTCAAAATTTTCTTCGTGAGCATGCCACCAACCCCACTTTAGGTGATGATCTTGGTCCCATTTTACGTTTCATATTAAGTAATAATTATTTCTCTTTTAACGGGAAATATTATCTACAAATCAATGGTACCGCTATGGGCACTAAGATGGCACCTTGTTACGCCAACATATTTATGCACGAATTAGAACAGGAAATGCTATCCACTTCTCCTCTTAAGCCATCACATTATTATAGATATATTGACGATATATTTTTTGTCTGGCCACATGGTGAAGAATCTCTTAAGTCTTTCTTTGATCATGTTAATTCTTTTCATGACAGCATTAAATTTTCTGTCGAAGTTTCCAAACATCAAATTTCATTCCTAGATGTTCTGGTCAAGTTGGATGGCAATTCCTTAACCACTTCGGTCTATTATAAGCCCACTGATATTCATATGTATTTACACTTTAATAGTTTTCACCCACATAATCTCAAGAGTTCTATTGTTTACAGCCAATGCCTTAGACTTAAACGCATTTGCTCCAACCCATGTGATTTTAAACACCAGGTATCCATATTAACTGGTTATTTCTTGAACGTCGAATACCCCCTTCACTTAATTAGACAGGGTATTTCCAGGGCCGACAAGTTGAGCCGTGAGGACTTATTGAAATACAAGTCTAAAAGTCGCATTCCGTTCGTTACCAGTTACAACCCCCTCATCAAATCTTTCATTCGCTCCATCAAACAGGAATTTGCTGTATTTCAAGACGATCAGTCTGTAGGAGAATCGTTTAAGGTACCCCCCATGCTAGCATTTCGTCAACCCCCCAACCTTAAATTTCTTCTCACTTCCTCCAGACTCCCTCGCTCAGTTTCCACCTCCGCAGGCAATTTTCCTTGCGGTAAACCTAGATGCCAAATATGCCCCCATATTACCCCAGGCACCGTGGTCAAGATTCCCAATGTTGACTTTAGTCTTAGACCCCCTTCCCTCTCTTGTGATTCTATTAATGTTATTTACATTTTTTATTGTGTACTTTGCAAAGAGGGCAATTATGTAGGTGAAACAGGCTCCCGATTCCGCTTACGTGTTAATAATCACAAAAAATCTATTCGTGATAATTTTGCAGGATTCCCAGTGTCCGAACATTTCAATCTTCATGGTCATTCTCTAAAAAACCTAAAATGTATTTTAATTGCCTCGAACTTCAAATCAACTACTGAACGTAAACGTAAAGAAATCGATTGGATCTTTCGTATTAAGTCTCACATCACCGGCCTCAACAAAGACTTGGGACCCCTTAACAACTACCAGTTCTACAAGCATATGTAATCCGTTCTTTGCTCCTTAATCCGCTTCCTGTATAGTCATGGTTTATTTGGTTTTAATTCCATCATTGCAACTTACACTTATCTAGCGTCATACTTTCATTGTGTCACATTTTGTACTTCTCATTCGACTGCCAAGTATTGCTGACGAAGGTCCCAGGGGGACCGAAAATTCCAATATATTTTCTAAAACTTACTCCTTATTTGTCAATTATGAGTCATATCTTATTTCTCTGGTTTTCTCTAATAATATTTTCCTTTGGAGTAAACGTGGATTTTCGTTATATTATATATATATATATATATATATATGTATATATATATATATATATATATAGATATAGATATATATATATATAATATATATACATATATATATATATATACATATATATATATATATATATATATGGGGGGTCAATGCTATATGATCAGCCGATAACTTCAACTGTTTTCTGGCAGGTGACACTTAAAGTTAACGCCTAGCTCAGCCTGAATTTAGCACAACCCTAATGTAAGGAGCAGCCTAAAAGTAAGGGGCTAACTGGCTGTTACGCTAGGCTTGTCCTTCAACAGGACCGTGTACTACTCTCGTCACTTTTACACGTTTAGTGCGGACGTTTGTAAAATATCGTAGCATAGAACCCTATTCAATAACTAGTAAGGACTACTAATAGTTTTCATGAGGACTATGCAGCATACAGGAAAATATTAAAAAAGAATGCCAAAGCTTTCCCGATGAGCCCATGGAACTGAGAAAAAAAGCAAAGTGGATGTCCTGTTTAAGTACAATGACAAGAAGGTAAAAGATACGACATGGTTTGCAAGCTTCAGGTAGTTATGGGCTGGGGAGGTAGAGTGAGTGACAAACACTTAGGATAAACTAATAACGATAAACTGATTGCAGAGGACTTTATTTTCGACGACAGGGGTTTTACTGTGTAGGATTCCATAAGTCTGTATAATTACACACTGAAAATACCTGTCTTCACCAAAGGAATGCAGCAGTTAGCTCCACTGTATGTAGAGACTGCCCGCTCGATCTTTGACCTTTTATTCATTACAATTGTTGTATAGTATTAGCCTAAAGTAAGAAACATCTCTGAATAGCAAAGTAGACACAGAGGTGTCACCTACAAAAGGATAGAACCATGGATAAACATTGTTGAATTATGACACCACACTCATGTGTTCAGTTCAGTAAAAAACATTGATACTGTATGTCAACGCCCAGCATCATACAACATATATTGCTCTTAGGGGGAGTTTTCAGTCTCAAGGTATCTAACCTTTCTTCCGTCTCGCTTTCACAATTAGGGACTGGCTTGGGTAATTGATTGTTCTGTCAACCAACCTTTATAAAGTGATTCCTGGCAATCTTTTCTTGTCAATATGGAATACCTAAGGCTGTAATAGCTTTAACAAAGTGTCTTCAAACCAAGTGAAGGTTATGGAAATTCATTAAAAACTTGTGGTTTACCATCCATGCCGAATTCATGAATTGACAATAATTTCAATAAAGGTAAACAGGATTTGTGGAAGTCCTGTTGTGTCGAAGTGTTCCTCTTGGGACGCATCTAAATACCCTCCTTTGTGCCTTGAATGTATGTGTCAAAGATGTCGTCATACACTTTCATCAGTTCCGGGTATGGTCATTTGTTGCAATCTTCCCTGTAAAGTTCACCAAGTGGTTGTGAAAGCCCAAGTTGGAAAGATTTCGGAACAAACTCCACAGCACATTTTGATTTAACATAGAGTATTGCACATCCGGTGCCTGATTCTTCAGAGAGTCGTATAGTGTTTGTGTTTGTGTTTTTGTTTTTTAATTTCATCTATAGTTGACATTGGAATGTCTGTAAATTTTGTTCAGATACGAGACAGAAACACATTTCTCTTGATGCAAATATTCTCTTTCGAGGTGGAATGTTGATTTATTGTCTTGACCTTCCTTAAATTATGCCTTTCCTCCAGATGCTTCCGACCACACACATGGTAAGGAAGTACTTGATACTCTTTCAGAAGTTTAATGTGGGATTAAATGGCAAATAGAGTAGCAGCAATGTGGCTGCAGGTTTCATCCAAACCTGCCATGTACGTGGAGTTTGCTATCCATTATGTATCATATACACATATAGCTAGGCTTAGTGGCTATTTAACCTTGTATGTTTTTAAGTCTAACTAGTCCTTGAACAGACCTAGGCTAATAGCGATCAAAAATCTTTGGTATCTGCCACAGCTGCTCATCCTTTACCCATCCTGCAACACAATGTCGGCGTTTTTAAGAGGCGGTTGTATACATCATGGTAGGCTAGATCAGGTACTTTGTTAACGTTACAGTTTTAAAGGAATTTGAACAGGTTACGTGGTAGATTATATGGACCTTGCACACCAACGAACATAAAACAAATGGAACTGGCGGTTATTATAGTGTATATATGGGTACAGCACAGATGAATTGCCGTTCAATATGTCGTCGTAAACAAAAATAGTCACGTGCCATTACGTCACTGCACATAATTTATATGCACGTATACCTACTCTCGTTTCGATTTTGTGTGCTGCATAGCGCTCGTTATCGTTGTTCACGCGCTTTCGAATACGTGCCAGAGCAGTTTATGGCTCTTATACGGGTTTATAAACGGTGCCCTCTGTTACTTCTATTTTTTATGAAACAAACTTGATTAGGGAAGACAACGTTTGTTTCGTGGATGTCGTTTGATTCTCGGGGTAACAGTTTCGATAAATTGTTGGTTAATAAGGTTGTTTAAATTACATTTGATAATCAATTTGTATAAATTACAGTTTGTTTCCTTGCTGGAATTTCATTCAAAGGAAAATGACTGTGACATTTACAAATGATAAGATTAACACAGGAAAAACGGAGGAGAAAACAATTTTCTAAATATGCTTGATTCGACCTATTGCTTACTTTATTATAATGTTATTTCAATTTTTTGTTGTTCCGGCATGTCATATATTGTGTTGAAAATAGTTTAAGGTTCCGAGTCATAAATGTTGGTAGCTTTTTCATTTAAATAAGAATGTTTTCTTTCTTATTTAAAGTAGTTGCCATAGGAAATTTATTTTCAATAATCTACTTGCTTTTCAAACCTTATTTAATTTGTGAGAATATAAACTAATTTTCGCAGTGTTAGTTATTTTTATTTTGGCCCCGTTAGCTGCCCATAGAGTACAGTCCTCAATCTATCACAGGATCATTATCCACCTATCTACTAACCTAGTGGCACTGACTTCATATGTGTAAACACTTGTTGGATATATTATATTAAAGTAGGTAAATTGAACACAGAAGAGAAGATATGAAATAAAATGTTGTTGGAATAGACTCTGTATTGAATATGAATATACTGTAACCTGTATCTTAGTTCATTGCATTCAAGACCTATAAAAAAGGAATATCTACAATACCATATATGTACATAGTATTCACCTTGCCTGAGTTCAAGGAGTAGCTGTTAAGGCTAGCTTGGGAATGTAGCCTCGGGCAGTTCTAAACAGTGGTGTTTGTAGAATGCAGGTGTGCTGAATATGTTGCAATGTGGATTATGTGTCACAATTTAAGAGGTGTTCACACAATTACCTAGATTAGCCAACATTTTTTACGTTTATTTGGTATATCACTTCACGTATAAATACAACAAATTCAACATAAAATAAATTGTAATGACAGAAATTATATATACATGAGGCGAAGGAATTACACAGAAACCCGGTATGTGCTTGAAGATGTGCACTCCCGTATGCAATACACAACAATATCGAAAAACTGAACAACTACGAAGTGTAGCAGAAAAGAGACAGCTAGGTTTAAATCACAAAGTAGAATATGAAAAAAAAAAACACCCAACCACCCATTAAACCACTCCCTACCCAGGCCATGATAATTTAACAGCAAGTTGATATAAAGAGACATGTAACAATTACATCCTACGAGATCAATCAAAGTACAGCATGAATTTTGTAGGGCCTTTGGCCTATAGCGCCTATTGTATATATCTAACTTGTTATATGTGTAAATAACTGTGAGTCGTTATAAAGTTTCTGTTATCGAGGTCTTCATTATCGAGGATAGTTCAATAGACATTGAACTTTACATATACAGCAGTAATGCAGTTTAGTTTCGGTTTATTCTTTGTGTTTACTTTACATCTGTACTTTACACTCATTCATATTAGAGAATACCATTGAACAACTAGACGCTGAAACGTCTCGGTATTTGCAACAAATAGGAGTATAAAATACACAATAGACAGATTCATGTTGTCACATCTTGGTATGTAGGTGAGTAGTAGGTAAGTAAACTTTATTCGAAAACGAAGTCAAAGGATCATTGCAAAATCAATAATAATTTCTATGATATAAAATCATTGTTCACTACTGAATAACACCGAGTTTTTCACTGACTTCGTGATGCATTGGGAAATATACAGGCACTGTAATTGTATGTACAATATGCATAGAGCAAGGCGTGCTCACACAGGTGATCAATTAAACTATTGATATTCAATAGCAAGTGGAAGTGTGTAAACAATATACTTATTTACTAGGTCAGTAACGTGGGCAGTAGACTAAGCAATAAAATATTTTTTATGACTCATACCATAATCTTACAGTCTTACTTAGTGGGTTGTATATCAAAATGACCATGCAACACCGGATTCGTTCATTTGCATATATTGCAACGAATATTTATCATCTAATTAGTGTAAATCGCTATTGTCTAACAAAATTTTAGACACTTTACGCTTTCTTACAAAACGTGTTCAACGCTGGTTCTATGCTGCACCCGGCACGTCTGGTATAACCGTTATGTGGACATCATAACTCTTGTCGCTGACAGGTGTGTAACCTTCTGGGTTTCTATAAAAAAAAAATTGAAGCTGTGGAGGGAGGTCCAGGACTTAAACAAAAGGAGGTGGTATGGTCCTGGGGTCGTTGAAGCCGGATCCACTGCCATGGGGTGGTTAGGGTTCTTCGAAAACCCAATCACTATGTTTAAGAAGACTGTCTTTTGTAGCATTTTATCGCACTCACCACTGGCACCGTTGGTAGCGGATTTAAATTGATCAAGTGCCATTAGCATATTGTGAAAACCTGTATTAAATATAAAAAAGCAATACTATATACGATTCATGAAGGTACTTCTATGAGAGCAAATGTCTTAATCATAAACCAAATGTTATACTTTCGAGTTTTGAACTTGTTTTTATCCCATACATTTGGAGACTCTTTATAAAACGTTTTAGACTGTAACCAGAAACATGTAACATCTTGTAAAATTTCCTGTAATGTTTCTTTATCTCTATATTTTGAACTCAGATCTTCGGACTCCCTATGCCAACAAGTAATGACATAACATCAGACAAGTGTCAATCCCGCTTCTATAATGAAAGGTTACTTTTGTGCTTTCCCGTTTCTTGTGATCAGGTTACTGCTCTTTGGGTATTTAGGTAAGTTTTCAATATCTTGTTGAGATAACATTACCGAGTTGCGAAACACATCTAGATGTCACTTATAAGAAATACACTGTGTAGTTCAATGGATCATGCTAATCTCTTTTATTTCTGAGTTTTGACAGTGGAAGGATGGAGGATATGTATGGTCTACTCATTGATCTGGAGCATGCTTAGTATGCTATTACATCTCCCAAAAGTGCTAACATCGTACAGATGTGACCATCTGAGAACAGAAGAACGCCTTTTCAATTACAAACCTAGTATTGATTTATTGTATGATACTGTTAAAAGGTTATTGGTTTATATTTTTATACGTTTAATGAGCTGCTGTGTATTTTACAAATTTAATATAGTACAGAGAACACGTATTCCTCTAATATTGCAACCATGACAAGGGTAATTTTATTCTATAGACCTGCATTATTTAATAATCTACACAGGAATGAGCGACGATAACGTTGCTTGCAAGGAAAACTACTATATACATCGCTATAGCAGTGCGAACATTTCCTGTGACCATGACACCTCCTTTTATACTGTCCGGTGGTACTTTAATGACAATGAAGTCTCATTTCTGCTGATTGATGGTGGAAGCAAAGGCGGAAGTGGCTACGAATCAGGAGAATATGATATCACTGAAGAAGGTGTTATGATTATCAAACGTGCAGAAGCCAAGCACGAGGGCAGCTATAAAATCGTTGTATTAGGTAAAGGTGGTCTAGGAGGAAGTCAAACAATGATGGTGTATGTAACAGGTAAGATATAGTCATAGTCTTGTACATCGTATTTACCAGGTACGTGAGCAACAGCAGCAACATACTGATTGCCGTCCTGGCAGATAGGTTTGCGCCTATCCTTTGAGAAAATTAGATAATATGGAGGGTGCTAAGATACAAAATTGTGGTGCATTATGCAACTTTTGAAACAATGAAGATTGTTTAATGTTTCAATTATACTGTACGCGATAATTAATTATTTACTGTACTGCACTGATATTGAAGCCCGTTTGATTATATTCTTGGGATGACCCTGACCCATTCCCGAGCTAACCTTCTTTTGCCTGTGTTTATATGACCGAATTATAAAAGGAGATACATGCGATTGAATTTTAAGCCAATACTTGCTTCCTAAGAGAGGTTTTTCCAACACCTATTACTTACCTACTTTTGACCAAAACTCAATTTCAATTTACCCAGGATTATTTGTACCTAATTACAGGCAGGTTGTTATTTAAAGATAAAAATCGAGTACTAGACTAGGATTAGCGCAATACAAATCAAAGTGCAATACATAGCACTTGATTCAAGGTTTTCACTGATATCATAAATTACTATACCCATTGTTGAACATGCTTTTGTTTAAGAAATATCTGACCAGCTGGCTAGAGAGAATTTTATCGATTTAGCGCTCCGTGAACTAGACATACATACCCACTATATTGTAAAGCTTAAATTAAATTATCAAAATGCCCTTTTATTTACATCAATTGACTACAGCGGTCCTCAATTCACACAAATTCCAATAGTTAGAGATTTTACGAGAACAACTTAATATTTATAGTCTTTAGTTAATATGTTTTCATTATGTGTACAGATTGGAAGAATAATGAGGGAACTATGGTTGAATTAAGACGAAGAATATGGGATAAATGTATATTGTATATGCCTCCCTTTGTATTTATTTCACCCAGTGCCTGTCGAAACCCTGTCTATTCTGGATTGTACTACGTCAACATCTGAACTTTGCAAAGACAAAGATAAGATTACAAGTTCCCTAATATGCGAAGCAAGAGACTATTGGCCATCAGTTAAACTACAATGGATGCAGATCAGTGAAAATGGGTCAACCGTTGTACCAACTAATACTTCGATGACTTTCGATACCACCTCGTTGCTGTATAGTTCTTCATCTGTATTGGAGTACATCCCGGAATTATTTTCCTACCAGTACTTTACATGTGTCGCTATTGGAAATGCCGCATACAAGGTCTCAAATAAATCTATGACAATGAAGGGCAACCTCCCTTTCCACGAAATACCACGTAAGGATGTTTATGTCATGAAAGGAGTAGATCTAACTTTATACTGTCCTCACGACAACTTACCTTTTGGACAGCTACAAGTACAGCGCCGCGATGGAACCGAAAAGGTTATTAGGGTTTTTAATTCACATTGTCCAAATGACGGTTCTTGTGCAGAAACTGAGAGCAGAGTGACAACGATAGAGAATGTGAATAATGACGATGACGGTTTATATCAATGCATATCCAGTAATGGTGTCATGGCGACCAAAAATGAAACGGATGTGACCACAGTCAGTAAGTTTCTACAAAACACGAATATTTCATATTACTCATATACATGTTTTTTTCTGAGATAGAAATGAAAGTTGTTGGTTTCACTTTTTCTTTTAATATTTTTAGCTTTGCTTATTTTGACACCCCACACGTTTTTTTTTTGTTACCCGATTAACTACATTTCAAGTCTTTTTTATTTAACATGTAAAAATATCCATAAACTAACGCGAAATGGACATCACATCTTTTCCTCTACAACTATTTTACAAGTTCCTTCCATTGAAAGATTGTAACGTGCTTCGTGCTTCCATGGTTTAAACAATGAAGAAATTTTTAAATTACTACATTGCTTCTCGTTACCTTTCAAGCAAGACCATTTTTAGTCTTCCCAGAAAACCCTGAACCCATCTTCGGAGCATGTGGAAGTACGGCAAAGTGTACACAGCCGTTATCCACCTCGGGAAGTGGGTACTGCTCTATTTCCGGAGTGAAACCTCCGGTAAAGCTATCGATGAAAGCAGACGATTTATCAAAAGATTTACTTACAATACATACCATTGACGAGAGTATTGTACATGATGATTTGACTGGTACAAGTACTTCTACGATAACATTTAACTACGAAGTACCAGAGTGTACAGAAAGTGTGACACTTAGATGTGTGCCAGAACCCGTTGAATATAATCGACCGATTGAAGAAGCAACTTTACAGCTGGAATCGGGTAATATTATTATTATTTTTCATTTTTCTCTGTGGCCCAGTTTATTGTAAATTGCTGGTAAAGTAGATCGCTTATTGCTGAACGGTCAGTTGGCCTCGAATATGGCCCGATTCCTGATGTCAAAATGTTGAATTAAGCCCTAGTTAAAAATTTAAACTCAGTTTGACCACCACTTATGACGGACATCATGGGAAATACTTAAGTGTGTGATATAGGTACATGAATCAACCCATTAAAACAAATATCAAATCAGAGAAACACATTTAATGATATTTAATTTGGCCTCATGCTGCTTGGTTCTTAAATTGTTCAGCAATCACTTTTCATCTCTGTTTACTTTCAAATAAATCTTCATAAACTTACGGTTGCGGTATACCATTCCCTTAAAATCTGACTTAAGGGTATATTATGGTTTGGTCAGTTTCATCATTGCAATATTCAGTTATATATATTTTTCTTTTCTGTTTTTCTTTCCAGAAACAAGTAATTGCCCAGAAAAAGGAGGCAGTCCAGCCCTCATTATAATGTTGATCATATTTCTTGTTGTCGTTATCTCAGTCGTCGTCGCCGTATACATGTATAAGAGACGTACGGGCGTAAATTTAATAGCAGAGGTCATATCAACAGGTAATTATCCATAGGTGACATCTGACAAAGCCACTCACACCGTTGTACGGTCATATGTGCGTAGCTATGTATATACAATTCGGGACATAATACATTATTTTGGTTCTAACACATCCTCTTTGAAGACAAATAAATGTTCGTGTTCACAACATGATTGTGAGTTTTCTTTCTGTTTTTCCTTTTTTGTTTTGGTTTGTTTTTATTCTTCTTCGCATTGATTCAAAACACAAAACCTGTTTAATTAACCAACAGCACGAGAAAAATGCAATAATGGAAGAGAAGAGTTGGGAGAAATTGCCGAAGAAGAAGCAGAGCCTCTTAAATCAAGCAACCAGGTACAGTCTAATTTTTATATACTCGCAACAGGGTTTAATCAATTGGACTGCAATGTAACAGCTGTTTTACAGCTACCTCTCCAATGCGTATATTAACACCTAGATTTTGTCTGACGGTCCTATTTTACAAACGTTATGCATATGTTCTTTATTTCTGAAGTTTTACTTGAAAGAAGTAGATTATAAACTATGGATTTTAACTTTGTCACTGGATCTTATTTCTTGCATTCACATCCATTTATTTATGTTGAATTTCGTCTAAGAGAATGTGCATGATGTCATGGTCGGCATTCCATAGTATCCGATATCATATATATCGAGATGCAGTTCTACTAATTTCTTAACAACTTTTTGTTCTCATTGTTGTATTTGCAGGCAATAGTTGAAACACCCAAGCTGATTTTCCTGAAATTGATCTCCCAGATTTGCGAGAAATTAGAGCAAGGAATGGTACTTGCTTTGATGCTTTTACTTTCACAGTAACTGTTCATTTTCAGCGGTCTTGATAATTTACATACTAAGAGCGTCGACAAAACGTAAAGTTTTTTGTTTGATTTTACAGTAACTTTAATATTACTGAAGAGTAATCCAAACTGCTCATACAAACTGGCAAGAAACGTCATTTTTTAATGGCCACTCTCTTTTTGTCTACATATCCCATTTGCTTCATTACAGTAATATTTTATCTTCAAGGGAACAAATTAATTTTTATTGGCGTGCCGTTTCCTATTCTTCAGACAATAGAACCGGACCTTCATAAGCTACTGACAGAATTTTACTCAACGCACGAGGTTTGAAGTCTATTTATATTTCTAACGCAGTTTCCTTTTCATATTTTACTGAACGCACAGAAGTTTCCTTAAAATAAAAAAATAAAATTGTAATTCATTAATTGAAACGTCTCTGCTAATCATAAGGTTTATATCAAAGGTTTCTTTTTCCAGTATACAAACTATTCATGAAACAGAGCTACTAAAATATACGTAAAGCACATAATTAAATAATGGGGTGTGGTCCACCCGAAAGTCCTCGACGGCCCCCACACCTCATTGTTTGGGCCACCCCTGTCTCCTTCAATAAATTAGAAGTGCTCTCTTCGTTACAGTGGATTATATTTCCTTTCCTTCCTTTATTTAAGGTGCCATTTTTTTTATTTTTGTAAGTGTGTGTAGTGTAAAGGCCCTTTTCTTTTATTATTGAAGTGACCTTTTGTTAAAGATATCCTTGTTTGATATATTATGAATCGATATGGAATTCACAATCATTCGTATTGTTGCAAAGTTTGATGTTAATGTAGCCTTTACCCCCTTAAATCAAATTTATATGTCCCGATACCCCTCGGAGTGTCTGCCGCACCACCCCTTCCTCTACCGGTCCGTTTCAACTCCCTCTAATTGCCCTCTTTTTTGTTTAGCATACTTCACCACTAAGCATACTGACATCTCATGACAGAGATATGAAAGTCTGCAAACACTGAGTGTTAACTGTATGTCGAAGTTTACAGGAAATATACTTAGATCTTTTAAACGACATATTTGTTTTATAGACAGAAATTTGATGTGTTTACTACGCTCTGGCATCACATTGAATTTATTATCATATTAATGTAATATGCAATTTATTGCTCAATCAACCAGGTCGATCCCTTTCCATATCTTGACGAATTTGTCCAGACAGAGCAGCTTGGAAATGAGGTAAGGTAGAAATTAACACAAGGAATATCTTTTGAATAGAGTCTTTGTAATCAGTTCATATTTTACAACTCATCGTCAATTTGTGAAGCTGTACATATAATCTCAGTTTCAAAAGTCGCCAACGGATCCCAGCGACTTTGTTACAAAACCATTTACACAATACTTAACAGAATATAGTTTAGCGTTAACATTCCTGTTAAGAATATATAATATCAACTCGTTATCTTGTTTTGCAGATTGCAATGAAGGTGGCAATACACTTTGCAGAATGCAAACGGAACGACTGGGTAAGAAATGTACATGTTCTTCCAATGGCAGAAGGTAGTTCCTTTTTTCGTTTTATGTGCAGGAAATACTTCAATATATTTTGCTTTACGAATTTTAAATAATTGTCTCTGTCTATGTCATTTTTTGCAGATATCGTCATCAAAGGTGGTGAAGTTACTAAACACTGTCCTTGAAAAACAACAGGTATTGTTTTATTCGTATATTAAACACAGAATGATATGAATTTTGTTGATGAACATCTTACTCAAGAGTGCACTCAAATATATAACATTCTAGTCTACAACCCTAATATACATAATCCGTCGAGAAACCAAAAGTAGGAGGATCAGGGAACTCAAATCTTCCAATTATTTGATATAAAACTTGACTTCTAGGACAGATATTTTTGGTTGAAATATACAAGTAAATATAAAATAGACTTATTTCGTTATCTTTAAATACAAATGCTTGACTTTACACATACTCTATTTGGTAGAGAGTGCTGTGAAGAAACCGAGGACACGACGACAAACTCAAAGAGTGTGAAACGTTACGCACATTTAACTGTGCCCCCAAAATTGAAAAGTAACTAAACATACGCATTTGATAAATAATGCACAACATTCCATAGTATTAATTTAGCTTAAAGTATGACAAATTGTTAATAATAATAATGGCATTTGTATTTTGACCCTTATAGCTATCATTGGTGGCACGCATGGGATTTTTCGGGAATATTTATGCAAAGAAACAGGTTAGTTGAGCTTTCTCAACCTTTCTTATCATTAAAAAAAGACGTTAAGAAAAATTTGCTACTGATCTACTCATGTTAATGAATGATACATTGTGCACTTTGTTATCAAACAAATCAACACAGTTGTCGATTCTTTTGGAGTCTTTATATTTGTTCAAACGCTTCTTCATTGGTCTGAGTAGTCTGATTAAAGATTGTATGGTTTTCGTTTAATAACGATACACTTTATTGCTACTGATGCAAATTTGATACAATAAAAACTTGATTGTGCTATAAAATATACTAACTACAACTATTTTGTTCATGATAACTATACTGTTCCAGATCAATACAGACGAATACATTCTAGTAACGATTTCTCTATTTACGGACAAGAAGGTGCGTAATATCCTTTAAAAGGTTTATAATAGAATACAAATATGATACCTCTACTCTGTTAATTCATGAAGGGGACCAACTAACAATCATATGTCTACTTTTAAATGGTATACAAGTAGAGTACTCATTGATTAGAAAGACAAATTATTTTACTGTAGCTTTATTTTATTTGTTTTTTGTTCTTTTTGTTTTGTTCTTTATTGTAAATCAAGATAACATGATTCTGTAAATACGACCAATGTAACTCAATGCTAGGATCATATTGGTCGTTTAATTTGTATTATTGTATTATTTTATTGTAAGTTAAGTGCCTGAGAAATCGGTAACTAGCAGTATGTGCTTCCACGAGCAATCTTTCACAAAAAGTTAAGCAAATGTTTAAATGAATTACTTAATAGTCATTTCGATTACAAAAACACATCTACCTATAGTGGTGGTAAAAATAGTTACCGATATTTTGAGAGTTTACTTGTTACCATCTTGTTTCTATCAGGATGACTTCGAGAATGCTCTCGCAGATTTATCATCAAAGACCAGCAAACTGGATGTAGGTATTCATCATTACTATATTCATTTTGGGAGAGAGAGATCAGTGCACTAAGCTAAACTATTTAAATATCTTTAAATACGTGAACACGAGTTTGAAGCCCCATCATACATTAAATATTGACAGTCTAAACGATACTTTTTGTGTAGTTAGAAATCACACAATCAGAATGATATCATTTCTGTTCCCCAAAATTTAGAAATCGAACGAATAAAAAATTCAAATCAAACATTAATCGGACGCTTGCTTTCATCATCGTAATTGTGTGATTATTTACTGTACGGTAGTACCAAAAACGATTTTAGAGATAGGGATCAGTTAGTGTCTATAATGGAATCCATTATGGAGCTTTTAAGTGGGTCGATCATAGTTTTAGAATAGTACTAACGTCAAAGCAAGGGTAACAAAATGCTTTTTGTTTGTTCTTTGCTTTTGTTTGGTAAAGCTTAAAGGCCATAAAGTACATATGAAACATATTTGAAACAGATGCAGGTCACTTGAAAGTAAATGTTCATTTCCATTTTCAGCGCGAATTGCTGGAGAAACTCTTGCAGTGCCTTGAGAAGTTTCTTAACCGTGACTACGAAGTATTAAAGCCGAAGGTGAATTTCTTTTCATATTCAATGAACAATATTTCAGACGATGTTAAATACCAATAGATGGTAATACGTAAAGAGAGGGTGGTGTAATACGTTTAATATAAAAGAGTTACATATCTCATTGGAGTCTTTCTACCATTTTCATGGGTAGGCGTGTATCTGATAAAACCTCATCATACATCATACCTTGAACTATCAGCAAGCTTATTGCACTTTCTTTTAATCTTTCAGTTAAACCAAGATGATCAACAAGTTGAAGTTATAATTTCATCTGAACCTGATTCGGTTTGTCTAGTTCTCTTACTCTCATATTTAACATGTTTCTCCAATGGAGAATGTACCACTATTGTAGTAATCGGTATTGGACGGGAAGCCTCGTGCCTTTTTAGTTACGCCTGTCTGTCCAATCAGTATCATACATGTAGCTGAGGTTATTACCAAGTACAGTATGTGAAGGCTGTAGAAAGATGATAAATTCAAAACTGATGTACGTTGATAGTGTACATACCTGCTTTTAGTGTGATTGCAGTAGTAGTGTAATATCCCTGTGGTCTTGTTTGCTACTGCCATGTTTCAACACAATATCAGAAAGATACATTCTTAATTTGGTAAACAATACAGATGCAAGTAATATTACCATATAAAACCGTTATATCAATTGCTGATAATATTCACCGGGGAGCAGTTATAAGCATAACGTTCTTGTATCTCAAAAATTTAAAGTACTAGAAAATTTCTCAAACAGTACTCGGATGAAAAAGGTAAATATGTCACCGGCTTCAATTTGTATAGGAAAGCTTGTGCCTGTAGTTGACTATTTAAATAAAGAATATCTGTTTGTCATTGTAGTAACTGGCTTTTCAATCGGTTTCGGCAGGTTGAATTTAGCACTGCTAAAATAGCACGAATGCTAGAAATATTGGCCGTTTGGACTAGCTGTTCAGCAGGCCTTCTACACATTATGTCTTGAAAACTGTATGAACAATAAAAATATAACTGCTCAATTATAAATATTTTCTATAAAAATAAATAAGCGATAACATATATTCAAATGTAAACTTATTTAAGTTATAGAAATATAATGCTATCTTCCTTCTCTGTTTGCTTGCGAATTAGAATGCCGATGAAGACAATCGAATAATGCTATTGAAGTCGATTTCAAGTTGTGAGGTAAAATAACGAGTTTCTTATCGGTCTAAGTGGTTTCTTTTTCTAAAAGAGACCAGACGAAATTCCATAGTTTGTTGCTACAGGTGAGAAAGTGAACGTGAGCAAGGTAGTTGCAAATGCACTTTGATTATTGAAGTATGTCGATATTTATGGTGACAAAAATCACAGCTGATGTACGGTTATTATCTCTGTCTTGTAAACTTTTTCGACATCATCTTAATTTATAGAACGCAAACGGCATATTTCTCAAACTTCTCTTTCTGGGGATTCAAAGTGAAAGGGTAAGTGTGTATCATATCTTAGATTTAGGCCAATACTTTTAAGTTAAATAATTCTTTGTTGTAAACTCAAACGTGAATGTGGCGTGGAATATGGACTATGATGTATTTAACTTAAATTAGAAAGCAGAGAAACTATAAATTAAACATGTTTGTAAGAAAGAATAACATTTTATATCGGATAGCAATCCAATCAAAAACTGTATATGCTTCCCAAACTTTTTTTTAGTTTTTTTTTTATATAACATTGGTTTTCTACTTTGCTAAATGGTTCATCAGTACTACGATGATATGGATAATTAGTACATTTGTTATGCATGATTTTTCACAAATAAAAATGGTGTTTCAGAGCAAAAGTTAATAACAATATGTTAAAACAGTTATATTAATCATGTGGTTACTTTCCTACGTTATCTCTAATAGATTGACCACAATATCTTCATTACGATAATGAAAGACTGTAACGATGAGGTACGTTTTCCTGATTATTTTACCTTGATTATGCCATTCAATAAGATCAGTCTCCATCGATCAGTTCAATTATTCTCTATGCTTGTTAAACTTAAAATTATGCTTGAATAAAATGATTGTCATTTATATTATATCTGATTTAGTTGCATAAATACCAAGTACATCTCTATTTTTCTCAATGTTCTCATAAATATCAGTTGCATCGCCAATACCATAACATTATAACATCTGGAGAGAATTGGGTAAGTATTTTACAAGTATCTTTTTATATTATTTACACGGTTAACGTATGTATATTTCATAATAAAAGCTGGTTCAATAACGATATTGGATATTTTATTATAATTATGTCATTGAGGATTATATTTTAACAACATATGATTCTCCTTGCTTTGGTTTACCTTACAAGACATCACCAATGTTAATTAATCCTCTTGTTTGCTCATGTGATGACTTGTTTTCAATCCTATTTTACATTGAAATACCGTTTTAAGTAACTTTTATATTATATTCATTTGCTTCAAAAAGCAAGAAAGTTTTATTTCGTTAGGATTACTGCAAGTATATATTACAGTTAAGTGAAAAGTGTCTGTACTACCCAAGTCGTTTTAAGCCAAATTGTGGAAAGCGCTCCTTTGAATCAATGTCCTCTGTATCAGGTGGGTGGTATATGGAGTCTCCGTTAACTCATTTTTACTAGTAGTGCATTCCATATAAAATGTTATCCACTGTTTAAATTTCAGATTTCTACAAAAACGGTCATTAGCCTACTGGTAGCTAGCCGAAGAAGCAACTTGGTGAGCTAATTTGTTAATATTCTAGTGTTTGTAGTTTTTAATTTAATAACCTCCCGTGTGCTGCCGGACTTAAGATAATTTGGTTTAAATATTATATCTTTCTCTTTCAAAGCACTTAAAGGGTTCTGTGAAAGTGATTATTAGTATTAAGGATACTTCCTGAGTAATAAAAGGCTTTTGGAAGAGCAAAATGTAAGACTCGGAAGCAACAAACTTCGGTCGGCGTCACCTTTACTCTAGCCTATCAAACTCAAGGCGTGAAGGCTACAACTCTGATACAGAGGAAGGTAAATTAGTTAGGGACAAACTCCATTATTGATCGGTTACACACGACTTTCCTTAAAAAGATACAGTCCCTTCAAGATGATATCAACAAGGCGATTGAAGTGCTTAAAATGTCTCTTACTGAAATCAGTGAACAAAAACGTCATTTTGAGAAAGAAAATCAATACCCTCGAAAGGAGAGTTAGCATTCTTGAAAGTGATAAAGATCACCATGCCGCTCTATTAAGCATAGAAGGGCGGTTCTCAAAAATGTATAACTTACGCATAGTTGGAATAAAGGCTACGGAAATAAAGGATTGTATCAATATTACAAGAAGGATTTTCAAAGAAATTTGGATACCATCCTGCAAGATAGAAAGATCCAACCGAGATGGCAAAATAATTAACAGAAGGGACAGACATGCACCTCTTGGTCAATTGTCTTTTTTCCAAGACAAAACAACCAAACTGTCTAAAGACAAGACCTAGCCTCTAAGGGTTACTACTTCGTGGATGGCTTAACCCCAGTTTATTTGAGAGAAAAGAAGAAATGGGGTCTAAAGGTGCAAGAATTATATAGAAATGGAATTCGGCTGAGATTTACTTGTGGTTTGTGGAGATGAAGTGATGGAACGCCTTACCAATTTAATGAATCCCTATTCTCTAAGTGGTATGTTACTGCGATTTCATTTCGTTTCTTATCTATGATGAGAATTTTATATCTAACAGAATATAGCTTCATCATGGAACGTTTACGACTTTCCAATTTTTGGATCACAGAAAAGGTTATCTCTGGACCTGCTCACCACTTCTGTGGAAACCGGACTAGATCTCTTCTTGATTGACTGTTTTTGTTTCTTTTTATGGTATCTTTTCTTTTGTGTGTGTGTTTTGGTAACCTTACCCATCTCGATTGCTCTGGGTTGGCTGCTAACCAACCATTCTTATTTATTAATGATATTTCAATACCATGTTTATGTAGTCGATATCTCGGTTTTTGCTTTTTGCTGTAATGATGGCTGACCTTAAAAATCTGTTATAGTAATATTAGGGGCATAAGAAAAAAGTAAAACGTAGGCAGCATTTTAGCTATTATCACCACCATACTTTTGATATAATCTTAGTTCAGAAACGCATATCACTCCAGATGTTGAAATATCTGGATGAATGAATGGGATTGGTCAATTGTATTCTCCCATGACACGGATCTTAGCAGAGCGGTTGCTATACTTGTGAACCCGAAACTTCATTTTACTATTCATAAGGTTCAATGTGATCAACATTGTAGCTGATCCTGTTGTCAATTTACGAATTTATTTAGTATAAAACTCGCATTCACCCAAGGCAACAGTTAATAAAAGCCCGGGGCTTGTGCGATGCGGAAGCAGGAAAACGATATCCTTTTGTTAATTTATACGCTTGAGCGAAAACTCGTAATTGATAACTCTGCTGACATTCGCCATAAGTTGAATACATTACAAGCATAAAATAGATGGAATTATCATTAGATCTAGGGCACGTTGGGTTGCGTCTGGTGAAAAAAGTCTAAGTACGTTTAAAACTTAAAAAGAAGAAACAGGGTCACCAATAATTTCAATAAACTCAAGAATGGCGATACCCATATCTCTAAGAAGACGAAATTTTGACTGAAACTTGCAATTTTAATAGCAATCTCACTTCTTCAAGCTTTTATGTTAGTAACGATATTTTGCCCAGTCTCTCTCCATAAATGTCTGTAAATATTTATTTTGATTCATGCGAGGGACATCTTGCAATTGTGGAATGTCACCGTCTCTGTTCGCTATGCCAAATGGGATTCACCTGACTTTGTTTCAACTGACTTTTACAACAACAAATAAAAGGTCCAGTATTACGCAATTGGTTGTGAACTCTCTTAACAATGCTTATCATAATCACTGTATAAGGAGCAAAGTATAGGATAGTGATAACCCTCATTTGTAAGCTTGACAAAGACCAATGTGTCTAACCGATGACAGACCAATCTCTTTACTAAATACCTAATATAAGATTGGTGCAAAAGTATTAGCTAGCAGATTGTAGGGTATTATTAAGCATTGTGTCGGGAATAATAAAGATGGTTTATGGCAAATAGAGTTGTTGGTGGGAATATAAGGTATAGTTCAGATCTTATTAACCTTACAAATGACAATCAGACACTTGTTATTCATAGATTTAAAAAAAAACACGACTGTGTGGTTTGGAGTTTTATTGATAGGTTGTTGGCCTATTTCAGCTTTGGTCAAAGTTTTCGTCGCTGGGTCTCTACCCTTGACAGTAATGGTGCTGCTTGTGTATGTTGCAATGGTCATTATACCGGGTTCTTTAATATAGAAAGAGGTGTTGGGCAATGTTGCCCGCTGAGTCGGTATCTGTTATAACCTGTGCTGATATTATCCCTAAATCTATCACTCATAGAAATAACATTACTGGCATTAGTATTTATGGTCGTGAATTGAACGTTCTACAGTATGCCGAAAATACTGTTTATGGTAACAAAGACTCGACTCTTGAAACACTCAACATCCTAAACCTTTACTAGCTGTCCTTTGAACTTAAGTTTTTTTTTAGAAAACCCAGGTCTTTCCGCTAGGTCCCTTTATTAGTACATCGCCCGATTATCTCGCTGACCAGAGCCTGATCTAAATTATGGCAATATTAAGTTTCTTTGTATAAGTTTCACTGATAATAGCGACGACCTGTTCCGGCTGAACTACCAGCAAAAACTATTTACACTTTAAAATCAACTTCGGTTGTAGAGATACCGGTGCTGCTGCCGAGTGGATAAAGGCGGTGGCATTGGAAACAATGAGGCTTAGCAATCGGGAGGTTCCGGGCTCGATACCCGGTCGGATCATAGTAAGTTGGGTTGTTCATCCAAGAGCAATCTTTTCCCATCTGAAATGATTATAACTGGAATATCATGTTGAGAATTCACCGACTTCCTACCAATAGGCGTCTATATTAAATGAAAAAACAATAGCTTTGCCGACATATTCTGTTAAATGGATACAAAATTCCATTGAGCACCTGTTTTGGGACTGCCATGTAAACTCCAGTTTTCTATTAGATACCGAGTCACCACTTTTTCAGAGACTATTTGTTTGACAAAGAGGGATATTTTCTTTCGTTATAGTTAATTGTTAGATGACCTTATAAACTTTCACATTTTGCATTGTAAATACTATGTATATAATTGCAAGTTGAATGAGATAATGCCAAAATGTTCCTTTTACAAAATGAAATTCATTCTGAAAGGAGAAATTACATTAACTCTAAGCCCGACACACGAAAAGTGATATAATTCAGTTTAATGTACTAAATGTACTAAACTGTTTTGCTCATATCCCAATTCTGTTTTAAAATTGATCTGTTACTGTTAAATGTTTCGTTGTGTTTACTAGTTGTTGTATGTTCCTACACTGTTTCCCTTTATTGAAGATTGAATTGGTTAAGTTTGAAGTATAATAAGATTTTTAACATTGGTCATTATCATTACTTAATTCGGAAAGATTGTTTGCATTATATAAATAATTCCTATGTAACATTTTGATTAATTAGCTATGTCATATCAATGTTGTTATCAGAACTGTAAATAAAATTATGTACCATACATATAGTACTCGTGAATAGATGAGATGTAAAGTTGTTAATCTAATTAATCACAAATTTAGTTGCTAGTGCAACTTTTAAAACTTTCTCTGAAACTTGGTACAAATGGTGAGATGCTCGTTGTCATATCGGAATGAATATTTTTATATGTTTTTTTTCAGGATACCGATACTTTCTTTGCTCTTCAACTGACGACACTGTTACTTAACGAGATGGTAAGCATACTAAGTATAGGAGAGCTGAAAACTTACTTCTGCGTTCACTTTGTCATAAATTAGTGGTATAAATTTCATTGCTAATATTTAACGTCGATCCACAATTTATTACGCAATGGAAGTACACATAAACTCCAAAGTCATGCAGTTAATGCACCTGGTAATTCCATTCCGCTTAATTTGTGGGATTTAAATAACTTTTGTATTGGATTGAACGGTTATAGTAAGTCACTACCTTGATTCAGACACAAGTACAAGGAACAAAGATCTCCATGACGGATGTCAAATTACATACAAATGTTTCCACAAGAGGACTTGCCAATGGACACTACAAACGTAAAGTCGTTTTAATCACTACCATTCACAATAGCTTCATTACTAATCCTAGAGTTTGATTTCATTCATATTGAAACAATAAAACACGGATAGGGTCTCAAATAAACTATTGTAAGGCTTCATGATCCTTGGGTCTCTAAACTAAACTAAACTAAACTAATTCCACCATTTATTCTTTCGCTCAACAGCTGACCACCGGTGAATATTTGGAGAAACTTAAAACATCTCTGGAAGAGAACTTGGTAAAACAAAATAATATGTTCACACACTTCTTGAAAGAACTACTAAGATACATTTGTGTATCTCATGTTATATATAAACACTTTACTAACTTATCATTATATTTCCTTCTTTCTTTGTAAATCGTCGTTGCAATCGGTAAAGAATGATGAACAAACTTACTCTGTCTTGCTCAATCTTATTTTGGTTATATGTGGGATTCTTATACTTTGTATTAAGTGATAACGACATCATTTTTATATGTAAAACATTCCTTTCTTTGTAGATATCCAAAGAATGTCTGGTAGCACAGCTTGATGATTGTATTCAGAGTGATAAGGTAAGTTGAGTTGCCTTTGGCCACTAGAAGGTAACATGTTTGGTCGAATATTTACACATACAACGAGAAAGTACATTTCCAGGTAGGTAAATTGCATCACTTTTCATGCAAAATACTTTCAATTTTGCAATATTTCCTTGCAGCTAACAAAACAATCTCTGTTGGAAACGTATAGAAAATCCCTTGAAGAAGATTGGGTGAGTTTATACAATTACTGTCCCTCTTAAATGTAAAGACCTAAATTGAAAAAAATTTGAAATTAAATTTAAAAAAGACGATAATTGAAAACTTGAGAGTATATTTGTTTCAGAATAGTTTCACCATGGTACATCTATTATTTTCCAAAATCATGATTGCTAATACTTTCTTCCGATTTATGCGTTAGCTGTTCTTCTGTTTAGCAGATGATTAAATATTTCAATTTCCCACGGTAAGAATAAAACATAATGGAACTGCAGTATGTTTGCAAAGTTGATTGAGTCATGGATTTTTCATTCATTCCATCAGATAACATTCGAGACTTTACAACAAAAGATCGGCGATAAGGTATCATACCATTCTCATATCAGTGACACTTTGAAAAAGGTTTAAATGCTTTGGGTTGAAGAACATACTGTTTACTTTTGTGTTGTCGGAGAAATATATTCTATTGCACGAGGTTCAATGACGGATTTTACTGGAACATGACACAATGAATTAACATTAATGGTTCATAAATACTCATTTTGGAAGTAACAGAAGAAATGGTTTAAAATATCAGCAATGAAAATGTACAATATTTATAGATTTGCATAATACGGACCTCACATGAAACTCTTTTTCTCTCCAGCAGTCAATATTTTTCTTTGATTCAGGTGATATAATCTAAATGAGATTTACAATCTATCAAAATGTATGTCTCCTGTCTTTTCTTCAGTGGGAAAAGGAAGAATGGGTGAAATTGCTACTGCCTATTGCAATAAGACATCAGGTAACGTATTAAGTTGCAATTATGTATACAGAATTATGTCTACTCTAATTCAGTGATACTAGTTTGTCTTTTGTCTTAAACTTCAACTTAATAGTTATATCCAGTATAATTGTAGAAGATAAATAAATATTGCACATACATTTGCTATGGGGGTGAAAACCATTAAAATGGAAGTTTTTTTTCTAGTGCATGAAATGGGTTAAAGTAATATATAGATGTTAGAAGCTATAAGCCTTCAATCCTTGCAGGATTTTTTTCGGAAACTAGCTGAGACAACCACAATAAAAGATGTATTTTAAATATACAAAAAGTATAGAAACTTAAATCGTTATTTCGAAACGTTAGTCGATTGAACTATTACGCATATCTTAATATTGTAACATTTCGATAATCTACTACGTACTATTCATAATAATGCATATCATTAGTAATGTTCGTGTTTATTCTTTCACGTAGCATGAAAATGCAAAACCGCTCGAGATGCTTACGGACGTCATCAAAATATATCAGGTGAGCAGGAAACACGCCATGTAAAACAAACGCAAGCATAATGACAGTTCAATACTATATTGTAGTTTAAAGTTAAGGAAGAGTTGTACATTTGTAGAACCATATAAACGAGCAAAATAAAACGAAACAGTTGATGAAAGTCATAGTAGTGTATATTCATCGGTAAGGCTAAAGGACATCTGGCTACAAGGGTCAAGGAGCACTTATCTGACAAATCTGCAATCTATGAGCATATCACTCAATGTATAGACTGCCGAACAGCTAACATCACCAACTTTAGTGTCATAGACAGCGGCTATACAGACTTTGAAGTTAACATTAAGGAGGCACTGTACATCAAGAAACTCAAACCCGTTTTAAACAATCAACTATTTCAACATGGATCGTCATATATACTCAACTTATTTTAGAACCTCCTATATCTTTGAAAATGGATAGTCAACATTAATACTACAACTTTCGTATGAACTATACATAAGTGACTATATTGTAGTTTGTTTTACACGTTTCCTCGTTATTTTATGTAAGTACCATTGTGTTTCTTTCCATTTCTATAGATAACGACGGATGACATGAAGACTATTTTGGATTCTGCAGGAGTAAGTTTACAAATCATTACATTAGAAGAGGCCCAACCTATTTGAAAGAGATACTCCATCAGCATTTGAGAAAATTTACAATCAAGTTAGGGAGGATATATTATCATTTGATAAGGAATAGTTAAGACGGTTGCATAGTCATTGTAGATAGACGACATATCAACACTACATCAATGAAAATAATCATTTGTTTTAATGATGAAGAGAAGAATAAAAACAGTTATTTAATTAATATTGAATGTTCGTTTATTATTGAAGGCTGAAGGAATATGAGTGAAACACATTAGCGTACTTGTACAGTGTACTTGTCGTTTTACTGTTAAAGGGGTTGTGATACCTCGAATTAAAGTGAATTTGTGACGTAACAACCAGGTTTCTACTGTCCAAACTTTATTATAACTATATTATAACTATGTTATTAACTTTTTCTTAACTAATGAAATATCAAAAACAGAACAATCATTCCCAGCTTTTCGGAAGCTTTTCTTAATCATATATTTACAATAATATGTCTCTTTATTTTACTTGACATCATTTAAAAACAGAAGTTTGACCTAACGACAATGAAATTATCAATTTAAATCCGACACTTTAGAATTTCCAATATATATCTTTGCTGTCTTTGGCTAATTTTGAAAGACATGTTGAACAAATAATGTTAACTATAATATAACAAAAGCATTAGCTCTTTAAATCTGATATTCATAGTGATTATGCTTTACAAATATCACAGGTATATAGAAGTAGTTATACTAACAAATTTAACATTTATTTAACTTTAAATATTAGAGATAATATGTAGAATGCAATATAGAACATCGTCTCAAAAATTTAGGCTACTGTCGGTTAAAAGCATTCCCTTCAATTTTAGACATTAAAGAGCAATTTGTTTGTTATAATATATTTACAAATGTTTAGATTCCAGGTGAGGTCCAGAAAAAGTTGCTGGCAAATGAAAAGGTTGGTATTTTACAGTGAAATTTATGAAGTTTATATATATACAAATGTCTATGGTATATATCCTATAAATGGTCAATAAGTTTACATTTCTTGATTTAGATGTACTTGCAAATTTGTGTGATACATTATTCATATAGTTCCTCATGTGTTCCTCACCAAAATCAAACAAAATACTTTCTGTCCTCAATAGAACTACATATTGTGTTCCACTCGTTTGTTTACGGTTTCGAACTCATATTTCTTCGTTCCATAGATATCAAAGAGATTAGGTAAAAGCAAGAAGTCAAAGAAGGACAAGAAGGAGAAGAAATAATTTCAAGATGAAAATGCTGGTAAGTTATTATATTATCAATTGTTCTGCAAGTTCAAGTCAATCGTATAAAAAGGGGCTGGAATCCATGCACGACTGTCCGGCTCAAATAGTGTCAATCAACATCTGCAAGACAAGAATCTTCCAAAATCGCCAAAACAATGTGCAGAATGTGTTCAAAATCTTTAGACATTATTGCAGAATTAATATATCAATCAGATTTGGGGTCGTAATATAGTCAACGTTAAGGCCATGTTTAAGAAATATTGCTCCACAAATTTAACGTAACACCATCGATAGGCTAGCTACAGTTAGCGAATATCAAGAAGTTACAACTTTCCTACGTTTTTATTATATTTATATCTGCTTCCCCAGGTCACTTGGTTACCGGATCTATGATAGCATCGTGTTGTATAGCGTAGATTAAACTTTCACTACTTTCCAGAATCACGATGGAAGCAACCTGTTACGCAACCATGTAACTCTCTTTGCATGCTGTAAACATATCATGATATCACGGAGGGTCCCACATGTGTTTATCGAATCCTTGTAGTCCATCGTCACTCTCGTTTTATCATTTTGTAATATATCAACAAGCTCTCTCCTATTATCCTAGTTACCGAATCAAGAAGGGTTCGACACTTACAAGAAGGTTTTACGAATTCGTCTTTTTACGGTTAAATTCATATTTGCACTAAATATTTACATGGAACCTAATAATCACAATGATATCTTCATAACGGATTTATCAGTCAATATCACGAAAAATAGACTTGGGTCTATAACAAGCTATTAATTATATTAACAAACAAAGTTTACAAGAATTGCCTACGACATCTGTTATAATACGAACTTCATATGATATGTACACCACATGACATCATGGCAATTTACAAAAGGGGTTCCTTGTTGCACCTTTGTATGTCGACTGAAACGTTATGGGGTTCTTTCTACTACTTTTATGAAGTTAAATTTCATCGTATTAAATGATCATTAAAGCACTGTTCAGGCGTCGTTCTAAGAAAACAATTGAGTACCATTAATTATGACGATATAAAATACTAACTTTAAAGGTACTGAAAGATTAATAACACTTGAATTTCCTGGTTTTCCATATAATGTGTTCTCGTAAGGTATAGCTAAATCTGGTAGTAGGCTGACTGTGTATCTTCCTCCTTTGAATAGATTAATTCCATTGTGTTCTGTGCGAGAGAAGGTAATAGTTTCATCTTAAAGTTGTAGCTTTGCAGCTTTTTTTCAGTAAAACCACTTACAGGTAGAGCAGCCGTGTTCAAACAAAATATCATTTATGTTAATATATATATATATTTTTTAATTCAATTTAATATAAACTAAAGCCATAATCAATATGATGCACACAAAAGGAAAGTCAGATTCGATAATTGTCTATTAGACGAATACTGTAAAGAATTGGCGTTTGTTTTGAAAGAGATTATAATGAAAGTAGCTGTAAATGTATTTACCTTTGTCTCTCTTTCTCTGTTACTAGTAATAATTTGTCTAATTCTGCTAATAGATGGTCTATTTTCGACGTGTCTGCTCAGGCACAACTTCATCACGCTGAACCTGAAATTTGAATATGTCATCATTATTATGTATTGTCTTAAACGCACTTTTGTGATGCAATTTATGATCATAGCTGATGCTGAAAATTATCGTTGAAATTCTACGAATGCTAAGACCACTCTATATATTGAAACATGCAATGAAATAAGCATTAATTGTGATAAGTGATTGATTTTTTCATTATATTTGTGTTATACTTAATTTAGTGTAGTTATTAAGCATTATCAGTTATTCAGTTTGCAACAGTTTGTCTAACATTAAAATGATATCCATTGTATATAAAGTATTAAATTGAGACTTACAGTAATACTAATTTGTCCAATTAATTACGTGTGAATACAAAATTTGGTTCATAAATATTTCAAACTGTTCTTTTTATTGACCTCACATATTGATTCGTACATTCCCTTGAAACCAGAAAGAAGAGCATTAACTCTGTAATCAACTATCAGTATAATAGAATGTTAATACGATGCTATCTATCGCAAATCCATTACAAAAAAAAATCTAGTATAATATTATATAATCACAAAAGTTTAGGTCGTCTCAGAGCACGCGGTGTTTGACATAGTTTTACTAATTCATGCAGTAAGTGGATAATGCTCACTTTTCCTCAGGCCAGTCCAAGATATGCTTGAAGGCTTCTATTTGTTCACGCATATCCGCTTCGTCAAGCTTTACGAGAGCACGAAGTGAGTCCAACCCTGGGTGGGAGGGGAAATAATATGAAGAAGAATTTTACTTGAACAATCTTTCTAATAAGGGAAGTGTGTTGGACGATATTTTAGTCAGTTAAGCTATTATCTATAAGGCAAATTTTTCAGTGTATTGTTATTAGCATGGAGACATTAACGATAACGTACATTACAGAGAATTCGTCGCGGAGGATATAACATTAGATTATTGCAACTTTGAACGATCATATATTTTTGGGTCTAATTATAGCGACAGGAATCATACAAAAAACTTGTCGTTTATCAGAAAAACCGTAAAATCATAAACCAATTTCGTTGGCAATATTTTCAACAGGGTAAATGATCTTGTATTGTGAAGGTTGACCTGTAACACAAATAACTAGTGCCATTTAATTGAACACCCACACAAAATTGTCTCACGAAACGCCGTCAAACCCCCCACCCCCTCCCCCCACCCCCCCCCCCCCCAACCACAACCCCCCACCCTCCCCTCCCCATTCTTCATGTCACCCTCAATTCTTGCTGAAAACACATTTAAGACTTTACCGCCAAAGAATATTTCCCATAGAATAATTCCGATGAACCAAACGTCGCTGCCTTCGTTGTACTCTGCATTTAGAGGTGTTACGTACTCCTTTTCAAATATCCACTGTGTGTCGTCTTCCTAAACATAAGAAGTAAATGTATTTCAAAGTTGAAGTCTGTATTTATTTCTCGTCTTCAAGCTATTATTAACTTTACGTTTACCTAGATATCTGCAAAATCAAAAAGCAATACTGTACATGCAGAATGCCTAACATATTTCATTCACCCTCTAAAAGTTATTTAGAATACATTTGCTGCTTCTGTCGTTTCTCTTTTTTATTTTCATCATACCGCTTGGACGTGAAATAAAAATATTATGAATGCATCACAACTAAGGATAAGATAATATATATTTATATATATATTACATTTAAATCATGATACAATTAAACGACATACATCTTGAAGTAATGTTTCCACAAACATTTCTGCGTCGTTAGTCGGGCAAAAGTCATGCAGTTTACAGACACCAGCTTTAGTAACATGAACTCGTTTGGCACTTAAACCAGGATGGGAAAGCTGAAAAATAAATTACAATTTGATTTCAACAATAATGGTCTACAATGTTCCCCGCGCCAATTCAGGAATGGTATAGTGATAGCTTGCTCACGTTGACGTATAAAGTAGGAACATTTTCCTTCTCTGAAAACATAGTTGACCATAACAAACTGCTGTTTCTTACGTTTTGAAATAAATATCAGCTTGTTGGAGAGACAGTCGAGACGGCAGTTCATATCATTTTATATTATAATGTATGACCTAATGGTAATTTACTTCTTACAATATTTTTGCAAAGCCTGCGACGTTTTTCGTCGGTTTGATGACTGGAAAACGTAAAGAAACGTAACTTTGGTTTTCAGAAGTGTTTTTTTGCAACCTCCTACTACACAATTCGTTGGCATTTTGATATTACCAGTGAGACAGAGTGTCGTAACGGAGTATATAGTGTTAGGGCTGAAATGAAAAACTTGATCGAAAGTTTTCTTCAACCGACTCCTCACAATGACGTCACGGGGTGACCTGCGGTCACGTGAGAGCTTACGAATTTATGCGAAAATAGCAAATTTCTTGTCCAAAAGTGCTAGGTTTGATCAAGTTGAACAGAGTCCAATAACAAAATAATACAATGTGTCATACATCAATGATAAGGTAAAAGTGTAAAGACTCAATGTGACATAAACTTGAACGGATTAGAGGATTTCGAAAAACTACCAGCTATGTATTTTAATGCAGTGTCTATCCAATATGTGTATTAAATTCGAAAATGAATAACTCTAACTTGATTGGCAACCAGAAATTCCATTCCTTTGAGAATGTCATGCGCATAAAACAAACTTTGATTTTCTTCATTGTCAAGGGTGTGTTCGGAAATAAGACGAAAGTCGAGAGTTGACATTTGCGTGTCATCTTGGAGAATATGTAAGATGCCTATATGGTAAGTAAGAGAAGAGTAGGGCAGCTGAGTTGATAGCGTGAACACATGGTGATAACATACAGTCATTAAAGTATAAAACACATCCAAAATAACAATGTAGGGCAAATACATAGAGTGAGCTAATACGTTAAAAGAATGGCACAGTATATATTTAGTAATCAAACGAAAACATTCTTAGAGCGGATATAGTTTATTTTTTACGTGAGTTTGGAATGTTTCGATCCATTATCATAAGATGTATCGGTTACATATAGTAATTATTAATTAAACCTAGCTACCAAAAGGTATGACTTACCCCCATCTTTGCAATATCCAAGCGTGGTCAAAATATTCTCATGCTCTGGTAACGCGAGTTTAGCGTGACTACAATTCTGCCATAACTGTTTCGCATCGTCCGCGGCATCAGCTTTTGGAGAAAAAAAAACTACAATTACATCTTATTTCATGATACTAACGATCGAATGTAAAATTAAGTTAATTTTTTGGACGGTATGGTTTTGAATTGTCCATATCCGACAAGTTGATCTTTAGCAAGTTAAAAAAGTAAGGAGAAATGGTAGATAAGGAAAATGTATTATGAATTTGAAATTCAGGAGGAGAACATATGACTAGCTCCAGTATGTGTCTGGACGAAGCTAGGGTTTAATTATCAAAGCAACGCATGTAACCTGCTGGATTATATTCAAGGAAACTTGATGGGAAATAATCAAATAAACATTAGTGTATACATTTATCGACCTGCATGAAAATGTCACACATGAAGTCCTAGACCAAACAGAAATCAATATTGTTAATTTCTCTCCTCACACTCCTTTTCCCCCCTTTCTTACAAAAATGCAATGTTTTTTTAACGGAATAATAAATAACATAATTTCTCAAGACCCCTGAATCGATAATCCTCCTAAAACATTCTGTTACCGAGAAGCAAATCATTATCTAATTAATTCAAGTTCTTTATCACGATATAATTTATACTCTTCCATATCAAATTTATGATTTATTAAAATGTAAAGCAATGGTTTGGACTTACTTGCAATGTATGATATCATGATTTCTTGAAGTTTATTACCACTGCTCGACAACGTCCCGCGCCATCTCTGAATCGTTGTTGCTTGAATCTCGATACGGAAGGATATGCTTTCTCTTGGAAATACTTTATTCAGACCTTCATCAGGCTTATCGATATCATCGTATTCTAAAAGCAAATAATTCATAACAGGTTTTTTTTTTTCTCTGTCACCAACTTTAATAATTCTTCTGAAATGTATATATTGAATTTTAGCCTATGATGATGGTATTAAGCACCAGAATATCGTATAAACTCGCCAAGATAACTTACCCAGGTGACATGTTGATATAATGAAAAATCGGAAAGAAATGTAAGGGATGTTTATCTCCGCAACTTTGGACGTAAATACAGGGAAGTTAAATTAGGGTTTTTTTCCTATTACTGCATCCATTTTCATAAATGAGGACACAAACATAGATTTACTGATAAATAACCGTGAATCAAAACACATTTTCATGAAAAGCAGTGGAAATAAAATAATAGAAATCACCGTAAAAATTAATAGGTGTGTTGTTTTTTGTGCATTCATGTTATCGCTGCTCTCGTTATCCAAGGAAATACTGTTGAAAGACCGTTCTCCCTCGCCCCCCACCCCACCCCACGCTTGACCCATCGCTACAATTCTGTCCTGTATACATTTCCCTTTGAATGAATATGTCATGATCTTGTCCCGTCTCTATCTCTCCAATCATTTTTCCTTGCCTCTGTCCTAGTATCATGTATGCACGTCATTCCATTGTATCATCGTTTCTAAGTCCGTTGCCCTGTTTCGTCATGTTAGCAGTCAATCTTTCTGCGTATATGTACCTTTAACATTAGTTATATAGTGGTAGTCTTCTTTCCACCAGAAAAAGGAAACAAATGCAGTCGTATTACATAATTGACTGCAATTACCTGCAAATGAACCATAGAAACTATTCGTATCGTCATAGATTCCATCTGCAAGCTGAATATCATTTTTAGCGAAGCTTCTCCGGTTCTCACTGAAATGAGGAAAACAATTACATCAACGTTTTCAATTAAAATTCAAAACAAAAGTATCTAACAAAAAACTTACATACCATTAATGTTTCCACCAGGCTCTCTCAGAATCTCTCTACAATTTCAGTTAACATCACCAAAGCTCAGGTTGATGGTTTTCTTTTTATTCCATTAGATATCACTGATATCAGAAAAACAATTGTGCTTTCTCTGTAGCAGAAAAGCATCAAGGAATAGGTGCATTTACACCTTAAGATGTTAGTTTCATGGATTCTCCTTACTTACCGCTGACGATTATCTTCCTTGGGTTTATCACGAATTCTCTCCTCTCCTCTGGAAACTATAAATAGAAAACTAGAAACAATTAGTAGCCTACACGGTAAAACATGATGAGTTTGATAAATGATAAATCGTTAGTTTGTTACTTTGTGCGATTGCGCTGAGATGATTACATGCAAATAAGTTGTTAGGTATTTAATGCTATGAGTTTGCTACTTTCTTTGTTTTGTTTCTTCATTTTGTATGTTAGTATGTCAAGTATCTTGAATAGACACATTTTTAACAGAAGTAAAAAATCATATAGTTAACCTACCCCGACATTTGTTGTAAAGACAGACAATCGTAATACAAGCAATGACAACACACACGAGACCGGATAATGCTATTGGAACAATGTCTGTGCCAGGAGCAACATCGGTTACGGTTTGCTTCAATTGTTCAACTGAAATTGAAAGAATGAAACACTATAAATGCCACTCGAAGGCTTTCTTGTATTATTAGTTGTTGCAAAGTTGATGAATGAGGCATACTTACAGTAGCTTGGTGAATTCACACATTCCAAATGTTTAATTCTTCAAACTTGCTAACGATAACAAACGAATTTATCTTAGTGTTACTTTCTTTTGTTTGGATTTTTGAAGCAAGCGAGTAATGTTACATGACTGTGTTGATGCCTTATCAGAACTGTCTATTTCTGATTTCAAAGTGTAAGGACAAAACATGCAAGTGGTTAAATCTGCGAGTTGATAATAATAATTCTGAGCTCAATTATCGAGGTTTGTTAATATTCAAGCCATCCAATAGCAATAACAAGAACGGTTTAATGTAATCCAATTTAACATATACTTCAGGGGACGGATCGTTGATTCCATTTAGAAAAGGGGGTATGGACCTAACCGCGTTAAGGCCGATTGCCCATGCAGTTGAACTGGAAGCATTCTCCCTCGGACTGATGTCTAAATGCAGAGTAGGGTTAATCATTAATTTCAAATCTTTGGGTGATAATGAAGTCAAAACTAATGTTACATAATAGTTCTTCATTATATTACCGGCTATGTGAACGACTTTAGAGAGATTCCCCAGAGAACAGCTGACAGCAACGTATCTTTGCAAAGATACTGTAAGAACAGAACTAGGAACTAGAAGCTCAGTTTCGTTTGTTTTCAGATGGAACTGTATGGATTCCACGCCCTCCGTTGTCTCCATCCCATCTACTTTCCATACAAAGCTACTATTAGGCATATTATAGTCGATGTAGCACTGAAACATATAAAGGGATGGAGCGTCTAGATGTTCCGTCAAAGGGCACTCTTCCCCCTCACAAAGCATGTAGAGCACAGAATCTGCCAATTAAAAACCAAAATATATATCTCTTTTAAGTTTATGACAACTAAAACAGTATATATATATATATATATATATATATATATATATATATATATATATATATATATATATATATATATATATATATATATATATATATATATATATATATATTAGTCAATGTGTACGAAATGTTAAACTGACGTCTCAATATCAAGGTTATAATTATTCTAACCGTATCATCGTTTTTATACACACACTGGTCAGAACCACGTTTTGTTCGTCATTGGGAATACGTAGTTATTACATACGTTGTGTAGGATAAATCGAACTTTAATTGCTTATACGTTGTTCCTTCTATGCCGTGTATATAATCAGTGAATACACGGTTCATAAGTCCCATGAAAAGTTGAAACTGAAAGTAATACTTTGCGATGGCTTCAGAATAGATTTTGTCCCCTCGGGAACAAAAGGTTATAAAGACTTGACAGATTTGATTGACCTTAAGCTTTGAGCTTATTAAGCTCTTCAAAAAAAAACCTTCATCGGTTTATATTTACACGGCAAAATGAAACACGTTACCATAAACTGCTGTCTGTTAACTAACATAACAAAGAACTATTTATACTCTGTGGTAATTAATTGCACGAGCTATACTAACCATAGGCCTACAATATAATTCTACTAATTCGTAACTACACTTTCTTGAATACGATCTTATACCGATTTATTTTATTGGCCGTCGTATCTACTTATTGAAGTCACGGGATCAGTATTTTACATTTGATATCTGACAGACTTGTAGTCAGTCCGTACTGGTATTTGTACTGATATTCTAGCATGGTCACCGGTAGTTTTACTCGGAGGTTCAATATTAGTATAGGAATTAATGTTAAATAACATACTACGCGTATGCTGATCGTGCTCATCGAGCATTTTACGAGTACTCGAACTCATATCAAGGGGAAGGCTGTTTGTACTCGTATTCATTACAGTTGTACTATTAAAACTCTGCTATCTGACAAGAAAACCAGTTAGGGAATTATTTCAAATTAGCCTCGTAATATTGGAATCCTACTATCCCAGTTATACGCCAAAGAGGACGAGTACATGATACGTTTCTGCCAATTTCACTCACCTCTGACATGTAGTATGTACATGACAGTAACGTTTCCACGAACGAGACATGTGTAGTTTCCTACGTTCGAATAGGTCATTTGATGTATATGTAAGCACGATGTTGAGTCATCCCTCATTTCTCCATTAACATTTTCTATTCCAATATCACTCGGTTGAAAAAATTCTGTGAAAATCACTTTGGTATCAAACAACCAAATAGGCTTCCATGCTGAATTGCTAGGACTAGTACAACTGATAGAAAGAGAATTTCCACGTACTACTGTCTTCTCCTCCACGAGAAAACCTGTGCCTTCAGAAATGAAAAAAAAAAGATGAATCATTTAGCAATTTTTAGAACGTAATTTAGGAACTCTACAAAACAAGCCTTAGGCAAATTTGTAAGTGTATCTTTGATTTTATCGACTATTTTATCAATTTGTTTTTTAATCTTTCTTCCAGATCTTCAAAGAGGGATAATGGGACATTTTCCGCATGATACTGCATTGTAAAGTATTTTAACAGCGTAAAGATTGTGAGAAAAGGGGGATGTCAATTTGCGGTTGACACAGAGATGTGAAGTGCCTAACTACAACTTAGTTCGGTTTGCTGTTAAATCCGAATAGCAGTTGTCATAGGCTGTATAAGATTTAGTAAAAGATGATAATAGGCTTAAGCATGATGATATATGTCCATCTGTTTAAAGTGGATAGACACTATTTTCCTTTATTTATCAATTCGGACTCGATATGAATCACAAATACACTTATTAGGGTGTATCCTTGAGAAAAGAAAGAGAAACGTAAATTCACAACCTATAAATACCTGTTTATAATTGTCCATATGTTTCTTGACGAGTAAGTATAAATTAAAATATATCGTTGTTACACAGTACAGTAAAGGTTGTCACATACTCACCTTCCGCACATGCAGATATCCAGAAGAAGAATATTAAATTGACAGACAAGACCATCGTGAATCTGGTGAATGAGGAAATATGAAGAATGGCAGCACTTTTCAGAAATGAGTCGACCAATTATTCAATTTGTAGATCAGACTGTATCATTATGACAATTTACTTTGTGTCTTGTTTTCCTAGAATTGACTTAGATATAAATCCTTGTCTGCAACGGATTCTTCACTGATGTGTATTGTATAGTTACTTCACTACATACTTGCAAGAAATAACTATTAGCATATATATCTTGTTTATAACACTACATCTGTAACCCTAATAAAATGTTTAACACTATAAACATCTCGTTTCTTTAACATTCGTTAATTTCAATATAAGACATTAAAAGTAGAACATTATGCAGATAATATTTTACTAGGAAAAATGCAAAATATTAAACTTTAACTTGTTTCCCCGAGCTTTATTGAAAGTATAATGTGTTATCACTACAATATGAATTCGTATAATAACTCATAATATACAACCTGCACAGCACAATATGATCGGCGTTATTTACGTTAATACATTAAAGCATAAACATACCGTGTCCAGATATAAGAAACAAAGAAAGAGGTTTAACATCTTGATGGCCTACACTTTTTAACTGTGGCAAACATTAACTTAACATTAGAGTGTATGTATTTTTGAAATAACGTTGCCTAACTAAACTATAATTTGCGAAGAAGTCCTGTATTCAGGTATAACAACCCAGTAAACAACACATATAAAATGGCTACAAACTGTTGAACGTTTACTTACATGCCTTAGAGATGATTCAGGAGTGAAAAGTATAATGCTTCTTTGTCTTTAACGCCTTTGTCCTTCTCAGTTTGATACTCGCATTGAAATAAAATGTCTTGTTTGACATAAGATATATAGTAAGTCGTAATTTTGTTAACAATATATGAATAGGTAAATGATGATACTGGTTGCAACTAATTGGAAAATAAAAGAGATAGTTTGCCTCTAAACATATACTTTGGCAGAAAGATGGCAAGACAGTACAATGGAGTAACTTATTTCTCTAAGTGAACGTGTTCCTAACATATATTCAGAAATTAAACGTACTTTACTAAAGTAAACATCAAATTTACATAAACTACAAAATATATGCCCTACTTGTATGTCGCATATTTTTAACCTTGTGTTATGTGTTTTAATGTTGGATACATTTTAGAACACTTTGAATATGCCTTAATACCAAATCCTTACCTTACCCTTCCAGTTTGGTCACGTGTAACATTAAATATATGTTACTTCACTGCAAAGTATAATGAACATGTCCTTCCTCTCTGTCATTTACTACTCAGTGTAAGCTCTCTGCACAATAAAGTCGAACTATTTATTTGAACTATTTTAAAGAGGGTACGTTACTTTCATTTTAAAATATGTACGTTGCACAATGACATAAGCTTAGTTATTTTTTTGAAGTAATGTGCCACTTTAAATCTCAAAGAGACCGTTGTAAAATTCTGTTATTCTCTTGTGGTCACGTTCCTTAGTCTACTTCACAAGTATTATACTTGACGACGACCTTGTATTGTGAATATAATCCATGCAATGATTAATGGCTATGTATTAGATTAATATAATAATATTTATGGACTATCTGCACTATTTAACTTAAGTTTCAGTACTCTAGTACTAAATGCTTAGTCAAGTTAAGGAAAAATTTCTGCTTTATTATTCTGTCAACATTTCTCAATTTCTAAATTAATTTAGCCTACTTTTCAAAACATAAATTACACGGAAGAATTGCACCAACTTTAACTGAGAAAGACTCTTCATACATTATATAAGTTAACACTCAAGACTATTAATTTACAATATTAACATACAACACAGCACCACGCCAAACTGCATACAAACTTATCATGTCCTTCTCTCTGTCATTTACTACTCAAGTGTAAGCTCTCTGCACAATAAAGTCGAAATATTTATTTGAACTATTTTAAAGAGGGTACGTTACTTTCATTTTAAATTATGTGCGTTGCACAATGACATAAGCTTACTTATTTTCTTGAAGTAATGTGCCACTTTAAATCTCATAGAGAGCGATGTAAAAATTCTGTTATTCTCTCGTGGTCACGTTCCCTAGCCTACTTCACAAGGAATATACTTGACGACGATCTTGTATTGTGAATATAATCCATGCAATGATTAATGGCTATACATTAGATAGAGTAATATTTATGGACTATCTGCACTATTAAACTTTTCTCAATTTCAAAATTAATTTAGCCTACTTTTTAAAACATAAATTACACGGTAGAATTGCACTAACTTTAACTGAGAAAGACTCTTAGTTTTAAGTGAATGAAATGTTGCCCTATTCCAAGATGAGTCTGTTATTTATATGTGAGAAACTTGGTATTCGCTAGTTTCAAAACCACCAGTATGTTTCCTAACACTTGACCTTTGATATCCTACAACAATTTACCCTTTAATACGTTTTAAAGTTTCCACACTATGTCAACAACCTTACTTATATTGCTGTAATAGTATAAAGGTTACGTGCATTCGTTGTACACACCTTTTAATACATCGACTAGAAGACCACCAATACATACAAAGCACAGAGAAACTTAGTCGAGTACGACTTGTGGGTACCATTCAGTCTTTCAAATAAACTTATCTTTATATATTAGTGCCAAATTTCTCAAAAGACTCAGTGCTTAATGTGCCAAGATACATTTAATACCCTTTCTTTAAGAGTTAACATAAGGAAATCTAAGTTACATGTATAGTTCTTGGTTTCTAATAAGAGAACAACTTTGATTTGTGTGATTTGGTGTTTGTGCTGCACTGTATATGTTATGAAGAAAGAATTATTTCTATTCTTTTTTTGAGGGGAGGGGCTTGGAAGGGTGTGGTCTCCCCCTCATATTTTAATTATAAAGCATTTGTTAAGCCATGACACAATAACATGTCTCTGCAGAGGTTCCCATCGTATTAGGGGGTGGGATTGTCTCTCCCTCATAAATTAAGCATTTGTTACACCACTACATGATAATATTGATTTGCACATATTCCGATCGTATTGGGGGATGGGCGTTGTCTCTCCCTCATATATGAAATTTTAAGCGTGTTACGCAACCAAAGGTTACTGTGTATTTTGGTGAGGCCTTTGGGGCCAATTTTCAAAGCGAGCGTATTCAGTCAAACAGGAAGCGGTTCACTTGAAAATCAGAAAGTTTTGAGGTTACTGAATAATATGAATTGTCTTTGATCCCTGCCTTCGTTATTCCTTTAATGAGCTTCACAATTTAAAGTGTTCGACAAATACAATGAAGTAATATTATGTGAGTCTATATACCCAGTAAGAAACTACCTGAAGTAGTTTGAATATGATATGGTGGAGTAGATAAAGGCGGTGACAGAAGAGTTTGCACTTTTCTTGCAGCTGATGAACATGTAATTGTTCCATATCAATGATGGATACGTCATTGACGTTGCTAATTATCAAGGTTCTAGTAATTACCACTTATTCATTTGGTGAGTATATAATTGAATGAACGTCCTACAAGGAAGAGACACCTTGGGTTAACCTTTTTGAAGAAAAAAAATGCAAACTTGACATTTCCCCACCAAATGATTATAAGATTATATTCATAAATGTAAATGTGTAGCGATTCACGGAAACCACTGCTGTGCAGTCTGAAACTATACATGAATTACTGACTCTTGATAAACATGGAAAAATAGTTATACACTAATGTTTGAAATAATGTTTCATCGTTATCTAGACGATAGTCAAGGACATGTGTTATGATAAATCAAACGATTCGGTAATCATGTTAATTTCGGATAGAGATTTTTTTCCACAAATATTCAACAACAAAACAGTACCGGTATGTCTGTAGTAAGTAAGCCTTCCTTCAACTGAATCAAGTGAAACGCAGCTACATGGCTCTAGAGCGGTTTTCTTATAATGATTTTTTAATACATTGTCTTTAGCTGTTGATTGCGACTTCCGTCTTAAATGCACTTCAACACTACTACATTGAACGCTACACTAGGGAAACAGTCTCATGCGATTACACTGTAAAAATGGTACTTTAAATAACGCCACAATCGCCTTTCTAGGTATTGATGAGAAAGGATATGAATCGGGGGAGTTCCACATCAAGGTTATAGATCTATGGGTATTAAATATGTAGAAGCGAAACATGAATGTATACTTACAGAATTTCGGTGCTGCACTATGGAGGTCTTTCATCAATAGGTGAAATGAAAGTGTCTGTGATTGGTAAGTCTCTCTTATGGTTGAAACTTTAACCAGTCAATATTGGGACAATCAACTGGGGTGTGTTTGTAATGAATAACAGCATTGGGAGATTGCTGCATAACCCTTTGTGAACCACTATACTGAACATGAAATGCGTCCGCAATGAACACAACCGTAGTCAAGATTACTTAGGGAAGTTAAGAATAGTCAAATATTTCAAATTAACTGCAATTAAGAAACTGCTCAAATACAAACTATGATAAACTAAAGACAGATGAATTTGTCATTGTTATACATCTCCCAGGGCTTAAACCGGGTAGTGTGTATTCTTCGATTATGTCGGTGAGATATACTCAGTTTGTTTAGCGGCTTAAGTAAAACTACTTTCTTGAAATACTGACCCAAATATTGTAAAACAGAATTATAAAAGTTGTCTGAAATGTTTTTGTTATAAATGCTCTGCTGCTTTTTGTTAATTTGTCATGGAAATATTAGTATGCCGGTTTAAGAACGTACCATTTGATATTACAGATCACCTAGACGACTTGACTAGAACAGGAGGGAGCAAATGGGAGCTTTCTTGAAGTGATACGTTTAGCGGGAAATGCGCTGCCGCAAGTATAATTGGCATGAATGGCCATTTAACAAAAAGGTTCAATATCCATTGATTTCTATGATGATAACCTATGTACAACACGCTGAAATTCTGTCATCTAACACATCTATTGATACATCAAGATAAAGTCATACCACTTTTTTTCGTTGCAATACTTTATATGCGTATTATCTAGACGTGCAGTAAAGACCGGCCTCGTTGGCTTTTATGGCTTAAATTGTTGTTATGAGTAACTCCCCTAACGGGCAGCTAAGAAAACTTATGTTCCATTTTGGTGATATCCTAATTTAAAAATCGAGGTAAAATGTTATTACTGTAAACACTGATACCACTGTCGTCATTGTGTCATTTTTAGAGGTTCTTTATTGTAGACACGGCGTATGCAAATCCATGTACATTTAGTTATTTACATTGTAGTAGGTACAGCAAAGGTGGTTCGATGGTGTTCGATGGTGGTCTCGGTGCGCGAAGAAATATTGAACATGTAATATATACAAAATGGACTAAGATTATTCTTAGCTGTTTAAGGAATTAGTTAAAGACAGTAATATATGATACAGAAGTCAAAAATGTTTGCTGGTTTTGTAATTTCTATATTTGTGTTCACAGAATAAAGAAATCAAGAAGAGATGTCTACATTAAGCTGTAAAAATTGGTTTAGTAGGTGTCATTTCATAAATATTTATTTCCATCCGAAACCATCACGAAGTCGAAATGAATGATGAAAAATTTCCTGTTTATGGACGAGCCTTCGTAGAGATACGTTTGATTTCATGTACTTCATTTACTTTTTATTCTTTAATGTACTTCCTAATATCAGTTTCTTTACAAAAGTTTGGCGTGGGGGATCTACAAGTCTTAAACATATCAAAATGTCTCATCTCTTAAACTTTTATTTTAAATAAATCCTATGGTTATTCATTTGCAAATATTTATCTTGAAGCTGCTGTGCTTTTTTTTTTCAAAGACTACCAATGAAGACAAGAAAAATAAGATTTTTTTTTAAATTATATCGCAATGACATTCATTCTCAAATTAATTAAAATTAGAAATAACAGATATATGCGTGGTCATATTTATTTCTGCAAACAATACTTTTCTTCTCCCACAGATCCTAGACATTAACCATCGTGAAAAATCTTTGTTGCAATAAGAACATTGTAACCTTCTCATATTAAATGAAGAATTGTCTGTTCCGAAAATTTGTAAAAAACATACCAAGTCAGGTGGTTGACTATTTTATATTCAATATGTACATTTATTAATTTGCTAGTGGTTTAGTCTACTTGAACGCATATTTTGCAGGTTAATTAGGGATATCATGATAGCATCGACACATTTAAGAGTTATTTGCATTATTTCGTTTTTCTCTCTGTTGTTCGTTTGTTGTTTACTACTTTTGCTGGTGGATTTATTGAGAACACATTGACATCATTTGTACTACATAAACTACATTATTGCATCAAGAAGTCATAACTCGAAAATTAGTTTCAATATCTCACATTGTATAAAATCTGACGGTATTAATCTATATTTAAATATTTTGTTAATATTTTGTCAAAATGGCGAGAGGATTTAAAAATAAAACCAATTATTAATAAGATGTTCATTGGCACTAGCTCATGACCTGGAGGATACTTTTTTAATGACTTTCATATAATAAAACGTATTTCCTAGAAAATTAAACTGTCCTTACTAAGTCAAACCTGAACTAAATTAGCTAAGACTTTTCCTTAGCCAACCACTTAATTCGTACGACATCGACCTTTAAGTCAAACTTTAAACAGTAAATCAATTCATTGTCAACGTTTGAACACAGATAACAGTTTATAAAAATGTCGTGCGAAGAATGTTCCTTTTCAAATATGTCATTAAGAAAACGTCCGGCTGTATTACATCGTGAAGAGAACGCCGAAGAAAGCATTGTATGTTCCCTTCTTAAGAAAAGAAAGTAGGCATCAGACGAATCGAGAGCGTCAGTCAGGTTTTACCGATAAAGGAATATCAATGCTTCAAAATACGGTCTCTCTCAATTGGTGTATCCCCATTCTACTCTGACAGTCGTTTACTAACATAATATTAAGTTTGAACCAAAGTAGGAAAACATTGACATACTAATTTGTATTGTTATATGTACGATTATGATAAATATGCAATTTTACAAATGAAATTTTATTGCAGTTAAAAATACATGTAGGCTGAAAGGACTTGATTTATTTTGTCATATTTTACTGTAAATGGTCTAACCCCATTTCGAAGGTGTCCTGTCACAATGTTAATCCGAAAACAATGAGGATTTTGTGTAAATAAGTATAAACAATAGTTTGTGAAACTAAATTAATGGTGAACAGAACGAGACGTTAAGCTATTACTTACAATTTGATTTAACACATAGTGCTTCAATTAATCAATTACAAGCAGTTAATTACATTTATAGAGTACCAAGATCATATAAAAAATTCTTAGGCGCTAAAAAGCTAAAACCATATAGACAATTACGGTTGATATTCTGCTTTCTTTAATACCGACTGTTCTTCATTATTCTAACACATTGACTGACTTGGGTCATCAGGATTTCTGGAAGCCTATAAGTTACCAATATTAATCGATTCAAGTTCGTAAAACGCCTCCGGACCTACTTCTTCATTTGTAACTCTCAACGTATTCACTGAGTGGTAGTTGGAGCTGAACCTCTTGGGGTTAAATGAATACTATAAAGACAGAAAGATGATCAAGAACTGAAAAAAATATCGTCAAACACAAATAGGCACAGACTGTTATATGATCATGTTAATGCATGTCCTTAACGATTACTTTATCCGTTACCTTTGATAAAACCATAACCACTATGGCTCTATGTCCTATTTAAACATAACTTGACGTAAACAAAGAAAGATATGATAGATTTGGGGGAATAAAATCAAATTTATTGTACCGTGTTCAAAAAGATTATGACGCAATACTGCTTCTCTCTAATAATCTTGAGAAATATAAACCGCATATTTTTTTGTAATTAAAGAACGTTATGTCACTTCAGGGTAACCATGAGGTATATCTTGGTATTGTATTTATTACAGGGTGTAGCATCGTAAAACTGGGGAAGACCAAAACATGCCATCATATTATGCAAAAGAGTAAAATGTTTCTAAAATACTAAGTTAAAATTCAAAGATGTGTGGCATGATTGATGATGTACATGGGTGGAACAAGTTGCCAGCAACTTAAGTTGAGATCATTTCAAAACAAACTCTTTATGTTTTCGAAAAAACTCAAAACTACATACATAAAGTAGATGATTTACTTCTTTGGAAATAGGCATTCCCTCCCCCTCCCCCCCCCCTTTCTTTAGCTGTTCCTTTCTTCTCGTTTTTCCTCTAGGATTTCATTTCTCTTCTTGGTGGCGGTATGCAATTAAGTCCAACCCGAATATACTTTGTTTGTTTACACTATCAGTACTGCTTACAAAATAAGGACACAAGCAGTAATAAATCCTCATTGTAGTTTTTGCAACAGAGTACTTCCAAATACTAGAAAACTACCGAAAAAACCTACCACTGTAGAAGTTCTGTTCTTTTTCTCAATGATATCTCTGACAGCGTCGACGGATGGTCGATCTTCAAACCGCTTCCTAAGACACATCTCCAAAAGTGTACACCTACAGTAGAATCCAAAATGTATATTTTTGAATTTTTTCTCACAATAAACTCAATGTTATAATCATTGCAAACCAGGGCGTTTGTTTGTGTTTCATTGAAATTCAGTATCATTGAAAATCTCGCAGGACTTCTTTATATAAGCTATTGGTTCATTTGTGTACTAAAATTTACACGACATTGTCTCTGGGTAAGCGAGATTCATTCATAATTCATATAATTTGAGAAAGCATTTGAGAAGCGAATTATTACTTACTTTTCTTTTGAGAAATCACAAACCTCACAAGTTCGAATAATTTCCTTTTGCATCTGTTTGTCATCTAGTGAGATAATTCTATGTAAGGATTCGGTCTCTGCATATGTGGAGTAATATTTGAAGGTAGCATATGTATTAAATTCCAAAGAGAGAGATATCAGTAAAAAATCATCTAAATGGAAACTGTACAAAAACTCAATTGAAGTTTACTGTTATAATAATTTTATGAAATTTGGCGTGTTCCTTACAAAAATACAAAACTCTCCAGATGGGTAACTTGCTACATTCGTATTAAGTTGCTCGTAGAAGTGCAGTTTGTTTATTCTCTTGTTATTCGTGTTGCACTGTCGTTTCTAGCCATGATCTTTTTTTCTAAACAGTGACAGTCAATATTATTCCAATTTTCACATTCCATGTTCATGTTGGTTTGTTTGACTTGGAGAGGATTTAAGTTTGTTCCAACCCTCAATAGAAGTGAGTCCTTCTATCTACATAGCAAGAATTTGGTACCACGCAGTGAGTGGTGTTTACAGGGAAACCAAGATAGTACCAGTAAGCATGAATGTCATAATTGTATCAACAGTATTGCACAATGAAGTTTAAGGTATACGACATATAAATAAATGTATATCTTTCACTTATCATATCAATATACACATGCTACATGTTTAAATGTATTTCATTCTTACAATAATGTATTCAATATGTATATTTTGGATGAAGGATAATAAGTATATTTACCGCCAAAGAATACTTCCCATAGCACTATACCAATTGCCCAAATGTCACTAGCTGGTCGGTAGTCCCCAAACAATATGCTCTCTGGCGCCAAAGTCCATTTCGAGTCCATGCCCTGTGTAGTAACAACGAATTGGTTAAACTTCACAGATACATATCATTGCTGTGTATGTTGAATCTCATAAATTACAACAACAACAACAATCAGAATGAAACCATTTTTATAAGTACCTCCCGAACATAAAAATGTAGGAATTTTCTCGCGTCTTTTGTCGAGCAGAAGCCGTACAGTTTACAACGTCCACTGCTATCAACCAGTATCCGTTTGGCTTGTAAGCCAGGGTGGGAGCACTGTTAACACGGAAGAAAAACAAAATTACATTTTGATAAGTGTTAATTGACTGATAAACATGGGTAATAATCCCCAACTGCTTACGGTTTTAATTCGATCAACAATTTACAAACTAGCGATAAAATTGAAGATGACTTGATTACTTGTATAACAAGACATTGTAACTAGGTTTCGAACGTTAAGATGATCACACAAGAGTCTAAGCAAACACAAACACGATCGTCCAAAGCCCATTTGCTAAGTTTTGCCATTGATGAGAAGTTATTTTCCCCCTCTTCTTTGCTTGATGTCATATATGCCAACAACACATCAAAGTGCCTTGTGTTCTCCGATTTAGCCAGGATGTCTTCAGAATCCCTTCATGTGCAATTTGCCCATGTGCAAGTTTACATATTTAGATCAAATTATTTAATATATCAATGTTGCTGATTTACTCGACTTGTCTAGAATAACAGTCAATGTTCTCATATTTTATCCAAGATATACACTTTTTCAATATGCTTACGCCCATCGTTGCAAGGTGCGACATTGCTCTGATGATATCCGCAGCATAATCTGGACCGTTGTTTTCATTTCCTATTGCAGAGTATATACTGGTGTTGCTGTAGTTATTAATGAGGCAGGCATCTAATGTTGTCAGCGCAAAATGGTCTTGTATCAAGTAAACTACACCTGCACCAAAAACAAAGTTAAGAAATTATGTTTATCTAGTTTAGTGAATGAAATATTGTCTAATGGTACATTGTCAAACGGCGAGAAAATCATTGTCATCAAATGTGAATCATAACAGTTGTCCGGGTCGTCGTCGTCGTCATCAGCTCTTTCGTCATCGTCACCATCAACACCACAATATCATCACCACAATAATTATTATCGTAAAATTGAAACCTGAAAGTTCTATGCAAAAATGTTAACAGTTCTAAATTCCTTGACGATCATCACTTAAAGCTTGTTAAATACGCGTAACATAATGGTTTAGACAATAATATAGATGCATGCAGAAAATCTATATACTGACTTTGTCGTTGACAAAAAAAAAGGCAATACGTAGTCATTTCTAACCTTCGTGTTTGCAGTACCCAATCGTCTTTAATATGTTCTCATGTTCAGGAAAGGAAATGTGCATGTGGAGGCAGCTCTGCCATAGCTGCTTGACCTCTTTGGAAGCGTTTGCTAGGTAATACGAAATAAAACAAAGCAAGGTAGTAATGTTAGTTAATCAAATTGTCTGAAAGGTAAATGTTGATGAAATATACATGTTCTATCGACTGAGTGAAAACCAGGGGTACAGTAGGTACTTTAGGTGCTCGAACTCAGAACTGAGTTTGAAATCAAGTACACATTCCCTGACATTTTGAAACTGAGATTGTCTTTGGTTCGGTCTTGTCTCGAACTTGTCCTGTACTAAATTCGGACGCACGACAGAGTAAGGCGAGTCTCTATAAAAGGTATTTATGCCTCACTAGAAAGAACAGTACTTCCATTAAACGAAACCCCTTTTAATTTCCTGTCGTTGTGATCTATCCTAGTTTATAAATCATGGCCCTCTGCAAACACCTGAAAAAATAGAAGAATCCCATCAGAAACTTACCTTCAACATAAGAAATAACAACGTCTCTTGATTTTGTGCGGCCTAAGCTAAGAATTCCTTCCCATCTCAAAATAACAGTTGACCTGCTCAACTTATTTAGGAGTTTGATACCTTCTCTAGGTATCACCATGGAATTTTCTACTTCATAAGCGTTTTCCACGTCATCATATTCTAAGTAGACCAAAAGCGAAAGACGAATTCATTGTGGCATGTACACCATAAAAAGAATATTCGCACTTTACATGAAAAAGTTATATATTAAAACCTATCTGATATGAACGTGCTTTTTCTCATTTATATTTAATAAATTCAATCAAAAAATGACATTTAAATTTTGCCAAAGCAGTTTACCATACAGTGAATTATGCTAGGGTTTAATAAACCTTATGAAAGTTAATTAATTACTTATTGCAGTATCTGCTGCTGAAATGATAAGATAGACATAGTTTAACGCTAAGAGTCACAAACTTCTAATTTTGACCCGATTTGTCCACTGTTGTGTCGATTTTTGAGGATAGTTGTACCACATATCCAATTTATGATTGCACTTTTCACTATATAGGGTAATGCGTTATGCATTTTAACCATCTTAATTCTCCTTTCTTGATTCCTAATAAGAGTAATGCTGCTGCACACCAATGGACCTCGCTACCCTCGCCCAAAATTAACAACTGTGCTGTCATATCGCCCATGTGTAGTTCCGCTAAACTTGACAAGAAGCAGTCTTCTGACAGCGGATCGAGATTGATAAGCAGACGTATGTACAATTTCGTTCATAGTTATTAAAGGAGAGATCTCTGGAAACATAGTAACGAAGTTTCAAGTGAAAATAATAGTTTTAAGCACCTTATCTGGTGTTCCTTAATGCACTTTTTCGTTTGTTTAAACTGTACATTCTTTACCAAGGAGTATGTATGGACCTATGTAGTATCCATTAACTTCTCAACAATTTGTAGGTGAAACAATTGTATCAGCCTAACCGCAAAACCTGATAACGTACACTTTAACAAACATTTGTACTTATACCCTACGGTACCACATATTTGTCCTCCTCCCCCCCCCCCCATATTGTAAAGAAGTTATCCTTTCCCACATTTCTGTGGAAATCACGCTAACCGATATTTTTTATTTCAAAGTTCGATGGAAATTCGGCGTAATATAATTTTTTGTATAGCACTTAAGGTCTTATCGTAGAGTGAAATTGGTATTCAATTTTAGAGTTCTTTATCATCTATATTCTCCTTTCAGATCTCGCAGCAGCCGTCTCAAGCTAATAATTCCGGGCGCCGGTAGTTTATATATCGAACTGCTTAGGTGGGCACTCATCATCTTCCCGAGGTTGAATCTAGTAAATCTCTTTTAATGAAGATTTTGGTGTTGATTAACTGCTTAATTATTTACCTGGTAAAGATCCATAGATACTGGAAAAATCGTCTTCCATTACATCAGTGAGATGAACAGTCGGCAAAGGGTTTCTTAATAAAAAAAATAATATTCAGTTACTGCTATACTTCCATGCAATGGTTATATGTTTATGTCAAACGTTCAACATGAAAGGATAAGCGTAAGCAAAATATTTATTTTTGGAAAGTAGAAAAAACTCCGTGCTGCATACAAACACAAAATATAAGGAATGCTCTTTATTTCTTAGGCTTACCTCAGCCGTGTGTCCTTTTTCATGCATCGTAATTGCCAGTAATCTATTTTGAAAGATATATTGATATGTTAATTACACAAACCCAGTACTTTTTAATGTCAGTGATATATATTAATATATGTATATAATGTAAATACATAATACATAATATAATGTATATATTAATGTGTCACAGCTTTTGTCAACAAATAATTTGTTTTTGGAACCTGCAGTATATGATTTACAAGATTTTAACATAATATAGCTTACGAGTATTTGCCATTTCATCCTTTAGTTGTTCTTATGTAATTATAAATATTTTGAATTTATCAAAGTGTCAAAAACATGTTCCCCTTTCCTTTGTAGGACATAACTGACCGTAAACGTTAACATAACATCAGTTATATGCTGGTTAATATTCTTGACCTTTTCTTTCATTCCTGCTGCTACTCACTCTCTCGTCAAAATCAAGTTAAAAGGTCATATTGTGTTTCATTGCTAAAATACCAGCAATTTATATTAAACTATGGCGGTATTTTACTTGTCTTTCACTCAAATATATTTGCATCTAGTTTTTTTCCCATGTTAGCATTACATCACTTACTTCTCCTATAAACGAGCAATGCAATCGGTACGATGAGAACAGCCAAGACAAATAACGAGAAGTAACGGGCAGAGTTCGATATTCTTCTTACTGCAAATTCAAAGAGATACGAAGTGATGTGTTTGATGTATAGTGATATGAATATCTCTTGAAAATAAATCATTTTATAAAGCCTTAAGCCATTTCTGAATATATCAAACACCTGTATGTTACCTCAGAAGTCCATCTTTTCACAAGCGCATACTTTGTACTATAGGGAAGAAGCTTCTCATAGGATTGTTCCTTAATTCGCGCATAGTATTTTATACACATGTGTTGAACTATAATGTTCTCGAATTATTTTACAGTACAATAAATTTCAGAAAGATGTGCGATGAGGTATGATCTTTGTTTTGTTTTGTTTTCACTATCAAATATTACTTTCTACTTGACATGTTTACAGATTGCAGTCTCCATAAGTGCACGCGCTTCACTTTATCTTTTAATATTTTTTCTCTGTTACCATTAAATCATGTTCCTCCACCCCCATTTTCAACTTTATTTAACATTGATTCTATACTCCTCTCTGTTTGGTTTATCTTCTAAACAAACCTTGCCTGTGGATTGTTTCTGTATACTTTCCTTTGCGTTTGCATACATCGTTTGCATTCTTGGAAATCCAAGTCTTCAATTTTTTTAAACACTGATTACGATTCACCTACATTTTATCATTTTAGTGCAATTAATTAGTTGATAACTGCCATCTAATATCTGACCTCTTGTTTTACTTTTATTTTTAAATCATACATTTGTTTGTGTAACTGCGGAAAGGGAAAATAATAAGGAAAAGTTAAACCAAACTGAATGACTGTTGTAAGAATTTTACTTGATCTACAAGCGTGAAATGTATTTAGAATGAGACTACAGGTGAAACATGAATACAACGCAAGTAAAAATTAATTATGGGTTCTTACCAGTGACCATAACAGTATTGGAAATCTCTCCCATGAAACATGACACATTTCTGTATTCACTTTCTATCTTGATATTCAAAACAGATGAATTAGCTTCTTTGCGAGTTTCTGTGTGAGCTTCGGTAGTTGATAATATTTCTGTGATTTCAATGTTGTTGATTTTCCATTTGTAGTCATACTCGGGAGGTACTTGATCAGTGTAGCACACAAAGTTATAATCTAACGACTCCATCACTTCTACTGAATTCGAACAAAGTTTTCCTTGACACGTTATGTAGACTGATGGATCTATATATAGAAAACATTGACACAGTAACATGCCTTTCTAAAAAATAAAACATTCGCCACGCTGTTGGTTTGGACGTATAAGTGAATTAACATACAACCGTATTATTTCGAACAGTGACTACGCCCAGATACTGCCATACCAAAGATAATATTCATTCATTTATTATTTTATCACTTGTCTTGTAGAGAACAAAGTGAAAGTATAACAAGTACAAGTGATACATAAAATAGAAAAGAGGTAATACAGGCACAATACTCCCTGATTGAAAAAAAAACAAGAGAAAAAAACCGACACTAATAATAGACACCGACTTCCCGATGCCCACCTGCCCCCCCCCCCCCCTCCCTCACACACACATACGCAGAACCGGTATAATTGATGAAAAATAATGTAGTGGGGTTTCTGTTATGCCTTCTGAAATGAAGGTGCTGAAGGCATGGCTGTATTAGGTGGCATAGAAAATGTGATATGCCTGAATGCTCTCTTTTAAAGAATAAATAGGTCCTTGAGATTTGTTTTGATGTACAAGACCAGACACTGACACAATACGAAAAATGAGAAGTTTATAAAACTTAAATCAATATAGTCCTTGGAAAAATAAATAGAAAACATACAATAAGACCCCAAAATCCCCCTACATATATAAGACAACTTTAAGAACCCATGCAGAAAAACACCCTCTCCTTCAGAGAATCTTTGATTCGCATCGGGCACTCCCATAAAGATGCAGACTCATTCCTAAATCAGTTGTGGAAGATTTCAATCTATTAATATTTATAAGAACAACCTTCCATTTAGTGCAATTCTTATAGACCTATATTGTAGCCTAAACTTCCATCAGAATACACCATTTGACTTAAAGAGTGTTAACACTACCGCCGTCCCCCTCGCCCCCTCCCCCTCCCCACCCCAAAAAACTTGAGCAACTTGGCCTCCCATCAAGATTCAGGCCACTACCTTAATCAGTCGAGAAAATTTTTATGTCTATTATTATTTATTTGCACAATCTAGCAAGCTTCATATATTGACTAAAATGCAATAAAATTATCCATCAGACTGCATCAAATGACGTCTAAAATATTAATTGTGGAGGAACCCTCAGACCCCCCCCCCCTTCATCAGAAGCGGTTGCAGTGACACCAGGGCAACCCTCTCCTTTATTCGCTTATATTCATTCCATAAACGTTTAGTCCCTATCTCATAAAGTCGCGGGAATTTGCTCCTTCCCCATCCAAATTTGAAATCCTGTGCACATTAGACGTTCGAGAGTCTTAGAGAGGGGAAGTAAACTAGAAATAGGAAAAACGTAGTTAATCACCATTTAAAACAAAATAATTACAATTTTAACAGTATTCAAAATGTTCAACAAAAGACCAGAGATAACCGTTATTAAAAATATCAGTCTGATGTTTGCAATATGAGAATAACATACTTAAAAATATTTTGTTTGAGGTTGTCAAAAGAGTAACAGCAAGGGCTATGGTGAATTCGGTTTCAGACACAGGACGGAGAAAAATAGAAACATGGTTGGAATTTCCAAGATAAGTAATAGGCATGCTTGTAGCAGATATAAGTATTACTAGAACAGTCATTACATAACGGGGTGTCCTTTTCATGTAAAAATCTCTTCTCATTCTGTAAAAGACTAACCTTTCAAATGCAGGTAGTATGTAGATTTAATATCTTTTCCCAATGCACATGTGTAGTTTCCAACATTTTTCGATGAGAACCTACTGATATGAAGGTTGGCAGACATGCCATTCACGACTGATCCATTAATATTAGTAACTCCAAGGTCCGGTGGATTGATATTATTCGCAAACATCACCCTCTCATTAAACAGCCAGATGGGATTTATTTCAGGATTAGCAGTCTCGCATGAACAATTCAGTTCAAGGGAATTACCACGTACTATATTCATATTATATGTACTATGGTTGCCTGCAGAAGGAAAATGATATTTATGTTATTATTTCTGTTTCCTATTGTTTGGTGTTTATAGAGATACAAAGAATGAAAGAGGCAAGATAGGAAATACTTCGCAGTTACACCTTATTCGGGGACGCGTCACAGTAACTAATGAATTCCATGATACTTGTGCTGTAATTTTTTCTTTTCATTGGAAAAGATGTTATAACTTTAACAAACTTACTTTTTTAATGACATTCAAAAGGAAGTAATAGTTGCCAGGTAGCAAACATTTGCACTGTATCACATTTTAACGGGTAAACCAACAAGACGAGTAAAGTTACACTGCATAGCATCTAATGGAGTACTGGGTTATTTTCAATCAACCATGCATGTATCAAAATAGGGAACAAATGTTAAGTTGGGTTTATAGTAAATCTTCACTTTAAGATAAGCATTGCCTCGTATGTCACCGGAGTATCCCTAAATGCACGGTATAATATATTTATTATTATTAGTAGTAGTACTATTATTATTATTTTTTTAAGAAACACCCTATACCTCATCTGGTTAACCATATAAAGATTAACGAGTATATCTAACCCTTATTGGCAGTGAACTTACCAACAGACAGAGCGATGAGTATCTGAAAAACTGCAAGGCTGATAATGGTATCCATGGTGTTCTACGATAAACAAAAATTGTACAGTGTGACTGACTATACATGGAGGAATATATTACACAGAAATAAGCGTCAGTGCATTGGAGAAATCAGTAGAGCCGGTTATTTTGCGATAATGATAATAATTATGTATCGTAGTGAAAGAAGGAATTACTTGCAGTAATTCTGTGTAAGGTATCTAACAAGTTGGAAGAGACTTGTGGCGAGAATTAACGTGAAATAGCAAAAACAAGGTCCGGTAATGTAGGAAGCAATGCCATTCTTCTCAAAACTCATAGATTTAATCAATCTAAAATGTGCCTATAATCTACAGTCTCAAATAATTGCAATAACTCATCATTGTAAGAACAGGGCGTTGGCCTCTGTAACGTTATGTTATGACCCAAACAGATATGTGTTATATTTAATTTAAGGAGATATTACTCCCTTAATCTGATAGATAATAGTAATTCTAGTCTCATACATGTAATACATTGCTCTGTTTCCGTCTGCAAACCTAATTTCTTAATTTATAGTGCGAATTCGACTGAAGTTGAAACAAATTATATTTTCGTGTGTACCATACTATTCCATTAACAATCAAGTGTGCGTGGTGATTGTACTTCAGTAGAGGCATATACCACACACAACTTTATATGCAATTATCTTACCTTTCACCGTATTGCGACCCTTTGCTTTATTCTTCCATAAATTAATCGCAGGACTATATCCTTCCTTCTATATTTCCCATGACAAAGTTGTTCTTCACTGTGAGGATTTCTTCATCAGCAAAAATTTTGTTACGAGAATATCTTATCAAAATGTTAAGCAAATTGTATACTGTAGTCATTTATGTGTAGTGTTATATACGATAGTAACTGTACCCGTAGACAGCTATTATGTTGTGGTTGTCTTGTAAATACCAAATGGAGAGTGAAAGGAAAAGTAAATTTCTATTTAATATGTGAAAAAATCACAAGAACAAGAAGTATCTTCGCATCGTTGAAAGTGTCGTTAATCTAAGGATATTCATCCTTAAAGTTTACTATCATTATAACCGTTGTCTCTGATTTATATTGCTCTATAGTTTATTACTGTGACAATATCGCTATTATAAACTAATGAATACAAAGGGGTTGATGTCTATGTTTATGATTGCAAAATAGCCGCCTCACAAGAAGTACGTCCTTTGGTAACTAGGAAGTAAGTTACCTAACTTTGCTTTCAAAGTAGAATATTAACAGTGCTAACATAGAAAACCGGTAAGTCAATAATTTAGATTATTTTAGATTCAACATTTGCAAAACTGTATTCAATCACAGAAAAGTAGTTCTTTAATAAGAAAAGAAATATGAAAACATTGAAACACGTGTAACTGGATGATGTCATTATTATCTTGAAGATTTACTCCAATCTTTCAGTCTTCATTATCAAGAAACCTTAAACTTTGATATCTCCCAAGCGAAATAAGATTTTTTTTTACTATTTGGGTAACCTGCTCGTAAAATATATTGCTATTGGAAAAAACCCAAGATGATAATTTGTTTTGTGTCACGCTATCTTTTTTCTTTCCAACATTTAGCGGAGTGAACATCTTTCCATAGGAGAATATCACCAAGCCTATATTGTAATGTTTATGTGTCCAGTTAGCAGTATAAGTAGCACAGAGGATCATTCAACTGAAGTAAAAGTGTTGTCGGGTGTTTAAATAGGAAATCCTCAATCAAGGGTTAGAAAGTATCCCGTTGCAATTTATAGATCGTCTCTTACAGGACAAGAAGAATTACGTGTTTGATCGTTAAAAATAGGTTTTGGTGCATGTGTAAACCACTAGGCAGAGACAACCTGGCAGAAATCAGTGCCGAGGACAAAGGTGGTCGTTACACCCACTCCCCTTCACTCCAATAACGCATTGATGGGGCCCTCGTTTCATCCTTCTTCTAAATTATTCTGCCAATATGTAGTCCACTTTTGAGTACAACCTGGCTTACACGGCTACAGACAAAGCTTTACAATTTACTCTCTGGCATGCGGTAATAGAATATTGAAACAAAGCTTGTATGCAAGTATATTAATTTCTGACTTGATTAGTAGTATATTATGTAGGCTAGACGGCACCCAATGTACCATATTGCCTGAAAGCAATGCTTGATTGCCCAACCGATTATCAACCGGGCCGATGTAAGTGCTTGCTACACATATCCCATGTAGATATAATAACAATTTCAGTTAATTTCTAGTTTCAACGCGAGAACTTTAAAAAAACATCACAAACAACAGGTAATTACAGTGCGCATTATGAAATATATACCATAATAATGAAAAAGGAACAGGGGTTATACAACAAAAGGGTGTAAACTTGTACTAATTAGTATAACTTTGTAACTAGTAAAGACATAAAACAGTTATACTTTCGTAAACGGAATTAGATATCAATATCAATTTGATAGATAGATAGATAGATAGATAGATAGATAGATAGATAGATAGATAGATAGATAGATAGATAGATAGATAGATAGATAGATAGATAGATAGATAGATAGATAGATAGATAGATAGATAGATAGATAGATAGATAGATAGATAGATAGATAGATAGATAGATAGATAGATAGATAGATAGATAGATAGATAGATAGATAGATAGATAGATAGATAGATAGATAGATAGATAGATAGATAGATAGATAGATAGATAGATAGATAGATAGATAGATAGATAGATAGATAGATAGATAGATAGATAGATAGATAGATAGATAGATAGATAGATAGATAGATAGATAGATAGATAGATAGATAGATAGATAGATAGATAGATAGATAGATAGATAGATAGATAGATAGATAGATAGATAGATAGATAGATAGATAGATAGATAGATAGATAGATAGATAGATAGATAGATAGATAGATAGATAGATAGATAGATAGATAGATAGATAGATAGATAGATAGATAGATAGATAGATAGATAGATAGATAGATAGATAGATAGATAGATAGATAGATAGATAGATAGATAGATAGATAGATAGATAGATAGATAGATAGATAGATAGATAGATAGATAGATAGATAGATAGATAGATAGATAGATAGATAGATAGATAGATAGATAGATAGATAGATAGATAGATAGATAGATAGATAGATAGATAGATAGATAGATAGATAGATAGATAGATAGATAGATAGATAGATAGATAGATAGATAGATAGATAGATAGATAGATAGATAGATAGATAGATAGATAGATAGATAGATAGATAGATAGATAGATAGATAGATAGATAGATAGATAGATAGATAGATAGATAGATAGATAGATAGATAGATATTGATGCTATCATACAATTACATCTTAGTGCAGACGTGAATTTAACAAACAGTGAAAAGAACGATTATATCAATAAAATACAGGGGTTCCATGTGTTTACTCTGAGAAACTTCATATCTGGTCTAAATATACAGCAAAATGTACCCTTTGACGTTTGAGGGATGATACTTTGTCTATGAGATTCCCTTTACATGCAGGGAAGTCCGTTTCAACTACCCTGCATGACAACCGTGGTTCACCAGACAAAGTGAAATTAAGCTCAAAGGAAATTTGCTTGTTCTCTTTTTTATTTCGTTGCTCTTCTCTCTAGCTCTCTTTCTCTTTTTCTCAGTCCTTTTACAAGTTGTACTTTTTAAGAAAAGTCACTTATGAAAGAACCTGGGCACGAAAACCAAACTATCGAACGACTAATTCGCTCTCAACCCCAGTCCCCTTGCATCGAGACTGTGACTGTGTGATCATCGTCAGGTTTGCATCACCATTCCCCTCGATAGGGAACAGATACTACACATGATCTTAGCCAAAAGGCCGAGAAGTTGTGTTCTGCCTTACACTAATTTCTCACTCAACCTTTCTTTCTGAAGAACAGTTTTACAACTCACAACACTTTTTAGAAACACACTATTCTTTGACTCAATACAATACTTGATAATTTTACATAACAAAACAGAATGATTGGGTAAACAATAGGATGGCATTTGGAAAGCATTTACCCATTACATAACTTAGCAGGTGCAAAATTTCTAGACTGCTTTACTCTCTATACCAACTGTTGTTTCGCGCTTTTAATCTACATCCACAATACTCGAGAGTATGACAGATTCCCGTCACCATCTTGTGTTTTTATATCAACTCTTCTAGACACCCTTAATAGAATGGTGGGTGTACTCATATTCTTATCCGTAAGCTAATCATCGTAGTGTTCATTGTTGTAATACACATCATTCTGAAAATGAAAGTGAAATCCATTATTCTTCGCATTCAATGAACAGCTGATCATCCATTATATTGATAACATAAACGTTTAAGAGCCGTAAGAGCCTTACAAACTTTCAACCCAGACGCTTTATTCTAGTAACACGATTTAAATACTGTGAGGTTGTTAAAACAAATGTCTAAACCATAAACGATACCTAATACATTCCTTATAGGAGTTTCGACTGACTCAACGTCCGATTCAATTAAATATGAAGGGAACCTAATAAACAGCTCCGACATCTATGGAAATAACCCACTCATTCCTAACTTAGAAGTTTAGACCATACGAAACACGGTTGTGAAGACACCGATCAATATATGAATGAGACCAGGCATCCATTATACCTTGTTTGCTGCAGCTGTGATTCTTTCAAATATTTCTTTGATACTGCTAATTGTGGTGCGATCTTTACATTTTGTAGCTAGGCACGATTTCATCAAAGAACATCTGAAAGAAAGGCATTTATGAAATTACTCGTAGTAAATCAAACTGTGTCTACTCTAAATTTAAATATTCAGCAAATATTCATGCCAAATTGTAGTCTTAATGAGTTAGCCTATACTTTACAAAAATAAAGAAACGTTAGGTGCTAGTGATGTTCTTTAGCTATTCCGGTTTTCAAAGTATTCATCTTTAAACTATTTAAATAGTTAAAATGTGCTGTATCTCTGGAAGAATCATTTAACATAGATGATGTCGTCGGGTCCTCGATGCGAGTGTAAATGTTAATATATTACCCATTGTTTCATAGCTTCTAACAACTCTACCAAAAATGTGTGTTTTTAAATTCATACCAACAACGGAGCATCATTGGATGTCGTAAGTACCATTTGTCCTTGAAAACTGTGTAATAAATTATACACATGTCCTTTGAGCCAAAGAAACTCTAAGTAGTTGACCATTGATTTGTTAGGTTGTATCTGAGGAACTGGCCTAATGATTTTTTTCTTTACTTTAAACTATACCTCAGCAATTTGAAGGGTTACGTTTCAAAAGTTAAAGTTGGAATATAGGAATACATCCTGGACTGATAGCAGTGGCTTTTAACGGCCTGCAACACATCAAAATTAATTTTTGGCCTAAAGTCATGAGATGTCCAGTAACTTACATGTTTTCAGGATAGTTACATTGCTGGCTGAGAGCATTAATTTTCTTGAGCATATTCACTTCACCCTGTGAAATGCTTCTACGCAGTGCGTCTAACTCTAAGATAAGATTAAGATGAAGATAGAGATAGGATTTTCATGCTCTGAACGTCTATCCTAAATCACTATGAAAGAGATGTTCCACAGGCAGGCATACGGTCGTTAGCCTACGCCGATGTTTCCTCACATTAAAATCCAGGGGCATACTTAAAATATGTGTGCTCTGCCCTGTATTTAGGAATTCTCTTCTTCCTAACTCTAGGTACAGTTTTGTTTAATCTGGGCTTATTTTGGCAAGATAAACCCGTCATTGGGAAATTACTAATTTCACTGTCGGTCATGTGGTATCATTGTAATGACACATGCGTTCCAAAAGCGTTGTTTTACTTTACAATTTATTGAATATTTGTTCCTAAATCGTGATGCAATAGGAACATTCTCGATGTATATTTGAATTCAAGATTTAATACAAAAGCAAATATGTTAAGAATATTTCTCTTCTGTGAATAAAAGAATTGCAAATTCCTTAGAAAACACAAAAGGTCATTTGAAGCAGTGTCATTTAGTATTAAATACAACATATCATTGAGAGCATTCGGCATTCAGCTTACTTCCTAGCTTTCTATTTTTCCTGTTCTTTTTATATCAACTGTTTCCACTTTATTACTTGCACAAAATGAAGTTTGATACATTTATTCCATTACTGTCAACAGCTTTGCCAAGAAACACTTTTTTCACCGTGCTCGTGTAAGACCAACTCAGCACTATACTCTATAAAAACTTCAGGCCCTCTCATACTTTTTACATTTACCTTCAAAGGCTTTTAACTTTAGATAAGCAGTTTATCTCTCTCTCTTGAAGTTCTTGCAAACTAGAAATATTATAACTTACCACCAACGAATATTTCTAATAATATAATCCCAATAGCCCAGACATCGCTAGCTGCTTGGTATGTTGAACTAGACGTTATGACTTCAGGTGGTAATATCCATTTTGTGTCTGCGTTCTATATCAAAGTTAAAAGAATGTTGTCCTAAGGAATTTTTTTTTCATTTTCAATCCCTTGTTAGAAATAATTTGTTTGCTCTGTTTTCCTGAACAGCTGAAGGCTTTTCATCCTATTATTGTGAAAGATTTTACACATTATTTTAAATAAGAAGTTGCCTTCTATATCAAAGTTAACAGAATGTTATCCTAAGGAATCTTTTCATTTTCAATCCCTTGTTAGAAATAATTTGTTTGCTCTGTTTTCCTGAACAGCTGAAGGCTTTTCATCCAATTATTGTGAAAGATTTTACACATTATTTTAAATAAGAAGTTGCCTTATGAGTGCTGCATTAGTCCATTTTTGTATAGCCTGTAAGTGTTTTAATTGTTGTAGATTTTGATTTGTTATATAAAGCTTTGTTATGAAAAATTACATCATAGAAAGTGCCAGTGACATTCATGTAATTGACCATAGACAAGTCCATGCAAATGCTAAGTGTCTTCACACATCACAACAGTCCACTTCGACAATTACTACAATACCTTCTTGATATACAGATCTAGAAACTTCGACACTTTCCGTCTGAGACAAAAATCGTACAGTTTACAAACGCCAAAGCTATTGACGTATACACGGCTGGCACGCAGACCTGGGTGACAACACTGAAGTTTAAAACAAAGCAAGAAAAATTAAACTAGACATACAAATTAACGAACTTCAGTATTAGCCACAAATTTGAATATTCTTAAAATTTCTTTCAAAAATGTAAGTTTCCTTCTGGCAATTTCTGAATGACAAAGGTATTCTTAGACAACTCAAATCAAACTCGTTCCATTAGACAATGTAATATCTCATTGAGGAAATCTGCCTTGAAGTTGGCAATGCAAAAAATCTTTTTAAATTTGAGCATGAAAGAACATAATTTGACCTTCTGTCATAATAAGCAGCAATATTGATGGCCTTTTACTATCCTGTTTCAGAGTATTAAATGCATACGTTAGTTGATAGTGGTACATCACGTACGGTGGTAAAAGTGATCACCTTAAATTAATCGATAATAAATTTATATTGTGCGGACGGATTTGTGGTGGGCAAGGACACCTATTCAGCATCTGAGTAAACTTTTCCAAAAGAAACTTTCACCGGGAAAACAACTGAATAGCTTTTGTTTCTGTATACTTTCATTGTTTGAGGAAATTACATTTTAGCATAATTTACCTCATTCTTTGCCAGATATTCCATTCCCTTTATAACATCAAAGGCATATGCCGTTTTAAGATCATTGGAGTTAGTACCAGCAGCTGACGAGTAGTTGGTTTTCTCAGATACCAAGCATTGGGCTAAATTTGCCATCTCAAAATAGTCATATACTATATACAGCATTCCTGTTGAACGCCAAAAGAGAATTTCATCAACATCATAAAATACAAAAAAGTCAAATAATCTAATTCCTGTTCAAGTAACAAACAGACTTTCGAGTTACGAATTCTATAATAAAACATTTTTTTAATTGTTTTGCCCTCAAAAAAATGGTTTTAAAGATAAAATCGCAAATAGGCAATGACCTACACATAAATAAAATAAAATAAACGCTCACTTAATCTTAATTTAAAAAATAACCAAATTTAAACTGAGAGTCTTAAATTACTTTCCCAAAAGGGAATCTGTGCAAGGGTGGTGGTATGTATGTTCCCCTTGGTGGATACAATAACCCAATTGGAACAAGTGGAGGACGAAGGTCAGCATAGGTCAGAGTCTGAACATATTTTAAACATTATAACTCAACAAAGACAACTTGTTTGAACTTCAAACTTGTAGATCACTTTGATAACTGTGAAATGCGCATCGAAACTGGTGCAGGTTAAAGGTCATTAGGGTCAAAGTGTAAAGAGTTTGTTTACTCTTTAACTCAATAAGAATAGCTTGGATGAAATCCATTCTTAGTATGTACATCCCATTGGTGATTGTTATATGTCCATAGAAACTGGTGGAAGTTAAAGGTCATTTAAGGTTATAAAACCACACATCCTCCTTTTTAAAATCTTGGATTCGCCTTTGTGACTCTCTTAATTATTCCTATAGACACAGAGGAGAATTCAATGAGACATTGAAAATCAAATGTAAAATGCGCTACTTGACATTTGAAACGAGGGACATTTTTTTCTAGTCCGCTGGGGGCAATGCTGATGATTATTCGTGTGACAGATGACGTAGGTACAATCTAAGGATGGACTATATATATAATACAGTGCATTGCGATAGTGTTAATCATTCAAATTAAATCTAGAGGCATACAAAGAATGGTCCATGATCATTTGAATGGCGTTTATACATACTTGTTACCTTTAACATTGTTATAACTTAATACATTTTTCATTGTCTTATATAAAGACTGACTGTCTCACAGATAATACAAGTGAGCATCTTACCTCCATGCTTACAATAACCGATCGTCTGTAAAAGATTGGTATGATCAGGAAAGAACAGTTTTGTAGTACTACAACTCTGCCAGAGTCGTTTGGTTTTGTCAGAAGCGTTTGCTTTTGATAAAAAAATGTAAGTTAATAGTTGGAACAGTATTTATACTTCGTTCATGTCATAAGAGTAGGAATAATCATTGTAACAGATGAGCCAGGGTTCAGTGTCTACGAACTAGAAGGCCTTCAAAACTAATCAACTGGGGAATAAGGTAGGAGTGGACATATTAATGATATCGCTTTAAATAAACATATATTTTTGCCTCTTTATATTACGTTTCTATAATTACGGACACGGGCGGTGATCATGGGGGGGGGGACGGGGGACATGTTCCCCCCAATATTTTAGGTGGGGGATATAGTATCTAATATCCCCTCCCCCCTCCAATATTTGGTGGCATGGTCTTTTAGTGTGGCTATAAATAGGAAATAATGCGTGAGATTATTTATCCAAATCATATTTGGCGGTGGCTAAAACTTCATCTAACACATGCTGCATGAGGTAAATGACTCTTCCTGGTCTTCTCTGTGACCTGTGACCGTAAAGCATGTTGTCACTCATGATTATTATCATAATGTCTGTACATCTCTTGTGTATGAGTGTAAGTACGTACAATCATATATATGATCCACCTCGATATGGGTTCAATGGGTTTCTATTTGCCCTATGTTTCCTACAAGATTTCTAACCGCAGGCGCGTAGCCAGGGGGCGAAGGGGGAGACCGCACCCTCCCCCGATCGAGCATATTTTTTTTTATGAAATCGAAGTTTTATAGTAGCCGTTATAAGAGGTTTTAATATTTTCACACCAATAAATTAACTGTGTCTGAATTTTCGAAAATTCCCTAATCAACATTCTTCATCATACGTCCTCTACTCGTGCAATTTTGACCGGTCTGTTAGGGGTTGATGGGTTTTTGTTCTGTATTGGTTGTGATATTTTGTGCAATATTTTGGGCATGTTTTGAAGTGAAAATTCTGAACAAATATTGGGCTTCAAACCTTGAAAATTGGGACTGACGGGTATTGTGGGCCGTTACGTAGTATTACTTACAAAAACATGATGTGTGACTGGTAGCAATCTTGAAAAAAGGTTATGGATGGAAAAAAAACTATTGGGAAAAACTTGGTTCTCAGGCATCTAGTTGGTCATTTTCAAGCCCGAGAAGTGCCATTTCCGGTGATCTGGGGGGCTATCAAAACCAGAAATTTTCTTGTACGCTGCGCGCCAACCGATGTGGCGCTCCACTTAGATAGTAATATATAAAATATCACGAAGCGCGCGAACAATTTTGGGGATGAAAGTTGCTACACGCCTGCACCCAAGCAAATGTCCCCCCCCCCCCCTAATATTTGAAACAAATCGCCGCCCCTGATTACGGAGTACAACATGCTATATATATATATATATATTACTCAAAAGCTTTAACATGGCTCTTTCCATTGCATCCCATGGCGCATACACAATATTCACACAAATTAACTGCGCCCTTAGATGTAAGCACGAAACCTTTTTTGCTGAAGGACCTACAAAAAGGAAAACTGGTCAGGCATGACGTAACCTATCCTTTCCACGAATACACTGTATTCTCGAATGAAGAGCCTTTTTGTATTATTCTTCTAACTCTGGGTTTAATTAAGTATTGATAAAGAGTATCATAAGCATGTGGTTAATGGTCGGTATCACGTTTACCGTTCCGTTTCGTCGCTAATATATTCGTCACCAATTTAAAGAACCATATAATAAGTCAACACCAAATTACATTGCACGTACTTCGTTAATCAGTATCCCTATATGCTGAAACAATTGAGATTGGAAAAGGAATTTTAGAAGTTTATCTTTGACAAATTTCTAAATAAAATTTGTATTCATGAAAAAGTTACCATAGTTGTATTCAGACGTACATTTTCTTGAGATTTTCATGTAAATTTGCTAAAATGTTAAAGGCATTCTGCATTGGTTTTGATAACGCTGTTAATATTTCATATGCACGATTTATCATGAAAATTGTTTTAAAAAATCCGTAATAAATGCTAAACATACCATCAACATACGATATCATAACATCCTTCTTACTATCCTGGGGTAACACGACGCTTCCTTTCCATAGTAATATAATTGTTGAAGTGTTCAAACTGGAGATAAAGTGAATCATGTCACGTTCAAGTTCTTGGTCTTTCAGTTTACGTTTTGTATCTACGACGGAATCATAATCTGAAAAATATAGAAAGCATGTATATTCGGTAATTAATTAACAAGCTTTCCCTTCATCCTTCAGCATCGAAACTCAAATATATTTTATAATAAACAAAGCAGGTCCCCCCCCCCCTCACACATTCACACAAACATGCACATTTACCATGGAATCTGACAATCTCTTCTTTACTTGACGAGGAAACACCGTGTGCATTAATGATGTCTGTGTCTTCATATATTTCCTCTTCGTTACGCCGGCTCGGCATTTCTATATTTCTGAAATGAACAATTATATGTACATTACATGTTATTTATCTTTATTTTTTAGGAGGTTCTGCACTGTATATCTTCTTTCCTATTTCGTTGTGTTTTATTATTAATATTTTCCTGGCATTGAAGCAGGTTTTTATATACGATGGAACTGAATTATGAAAAGGATATTACGGTAATTTTTGAAAAAGTATTTTCTAATAAAAAAAGGTAAGTAAACATAATCGATTCTTTAATAATTAATACCAGTTGAAAAAAATTTTCAGTGAACTCTGTACTGTCACTTTACATGTATCTTTTATGGTTACATGGTATCTTTTCTAATCTATCAGCAGAAATGACAGAACATCGGCAAATTTCAATGCCGTATCGAAATACGTTTACTAAAGTAAACATATTCAATTCTTCATTAATTAAATATCAGTTGAAAGTTCTTCAGTGCATTTCATACATTCACTTTTCATGTAACTTTGAGGGTGTTTTTATCTGTTAATTCATTAGCACAACTGAAAGTACAGTAGCTAATTTCAATTCCGGATCGAAATAAGTTTACTTATTGCTACTTGATAGATAAGCTATTCTTATCCATTTTTAGTTTCAAAATCGTTATGAACAAATTTCATTTGTTACTTATTTCATGCAATAATTATTATAATGCGTAGTTTCTAGATTGTGCGTACGTTTGCTGGCGATCTTGTTCGTTGACTTGATACAGCCAAGAGTCTGTTAGGAAAGAAGTTAAATTTAGATCGAGTATGTTCAGTTCGCCGAGCAAACTTATTATTATATATATATATATATATATATATATATATATATATATATATATATATATATATATATATATATATATATATATATATATATATATATATATATATATATATTTATTTATTTATTTATTTATTTATTTATTTATTTATTTATTTAACTGATGTATCAACTCGCAAATACTTTGCGATACTTAAAACATATTAGGTCAATATTAAAATATATAAAAGATATACGCTTATAAGATATTAGGTACAACGTTCTGTGCGAATTATTTAATGTTTTGCTTTTTCCAATATGGTGCAATCAATTGATAATTAGCACGCACAATTTTCAATGAAAATGTCAACTTAATTTTCGATGTTTATATGCCTATCAGAATAGGCTATAGATGCAACTAAGGTGTGTAAATCATGGCGATTAAATATTAGGCCCATCAGGTGTTGGACTTTATCTGGAATAGCGATATACTTATACATCTGTTGTCGTATTTTAGTCAAACAATCTAACTTTATATCTTCAAATTGAAACATATTTAATTTGATCTTGGTACTGACAAACTGCAGCTTTGGCGTTCATTAAAATCACTGGCGTAATACATAGCGGTGAAACAAGGAAATATTAATTATAAACTGAAGTTTGGTACACACTTACATGCTTGAATGGAATTTCATGTTCAATGTTGTATGTGTATGTACTTAATAACTATTCCCGTTACCTGATATAATGCAATAAGTTACTCATTCGTTATAATTACTATCATTTCATATATGGTTACTTGAAACTTACAACGCCCAAATACAATTATAAACAATTTCTTGATTGAACCTCATTGTTTTCATGTTAAAGACTAACTTTATGGTATTGTTTTCAGCGCAACTGGTAAATAGGCGTAGTCGAAAGGATATACGTATTTTAATTACAAAGCGCTGTTCTTGCGAAAATACCACGTTGTTTACTTACTGAACCGTGTCTTACATATCGCTATCATGCATACCGTCACTACAAAAACCACGAAAATCGCTCCCGAAGTTGATATAGCAAAGATTAGGAATTCTTTTGTGCCGTATGTTGCCACTGGGAAAGGAAAATGCGAAACCAAGATATTCTTTGCAAACAGAAAGAAAGAATATAAAGAATATATAATATGATAAATAAAACTGTAAATGCTTTCATTTATCCGAGCCTATATGTTCTTTGTATGTTTGGTGATTGCTGCAGGGTCATCCATACAAGAAAACATTCTAAAACATGTCAATCGTAAGCTACTCACAGAATTAGATCATAGTTTTTACATTTATGTTTTTTATACATAAATACCAGTAAAATATTGACATTGCTGCAAGATGGTCACCAGGCCTATTTTCCGTACCTTTACACGTTCAGAGCTGAACAGCACAAGTGATACTATGCGATGACTACCATAGGGTGTCTTTACAACCGACAACTTTTGTATGGTGGGATGTAATTGGACAGCTTTTAGAGGAAGAACCGCACTGTTAAATGTTGCTCACTTGTGAATCAATATTCACTGTGCTTCAAATCGAGCTTCGTCCTTTGTCCTATATATAGGCACTTGCACTACCAATGCATTTACATAGAACACCCAGCATGTCCAACTTAAGGTCTGCAGTATTATTTGAGCTTTATCCTGAAGAAAAAATACCACACACTTTGGATGCTTTATTCGATTTTATTCATCAATATTCAAAGATAAAATATTGACCACTTTAAACCAAGTTCGAGTGGCAGATACATTTTAGTAGATTTCACTTTAATAGTGTCACAATTATTTCAGGTGTTCCAGTTCCACGCGTCTGGTTATGTTTCTGCTCTTCAGCTGTAGACACCAAACGTGTCATGAGCCCGTTTATATTCTTTCTTACTGGTATTCTAACATAGTTACCTGTACTCGTACTAATTCTCTTAATATTATTTGGGTCATTTCGCATAACTGGTATATGTATATACTATTGCTAGATTTAGTAGTACTCTGAGTCGCGCATACAGCTTATGGAAACTCCTACTCATAAAAAGGAACATTCTACTTGTATCACAAGTGCTAGGCACTTCAGACAACGAGTGCATATTATACTTACTTGTCATCATACGTGATTCTTATATTCTAGCATTAATTTCGAAACGTTCGAAACGTATCATCAAAAATATAAATCTGCTAGAAAACATAGTTGTAAAGCATGCGCCATAAGTAAGTAGATATTATAGCTGTAAATGTACTCACAAAGACAGAGACGTGCAAAGATAATGTGTTGCTTCAGTCATCACTTGTTAATTATCCACATTCTGTTCACTTAAACATGAGAGAGCAAACCTTAAACTGATATTTATTAGCACAAAAAGAAACACCTTGGGATGGATGAAATGATGCAAGATTTGCCTAAATTTGATTATGATTTGTAAATGATGTTCGACGTGGAAAGATATATATCTCATAGAAAGGAAAGAAGAGCCTATACTTTCGTTATTAAGTCCAATTAATGTTAAGGAGATAAATGGTTTTCTTTATGCACCTATATTAGGCAAAATAAACATAGTGCAGCACAGTGGTTAATTTGTATTTCATAGTGTTACCATAAGGTTAGTATAATGTAAAATTCCAAATTATAGCAATTATAACTTTCAAAAGAGATACCGTCAGAGAAAAAGCTGCAATAAAACAACGGAGAACCACTCAGTGAAAAGCAAATTGAAATGAAGTCACGGTCTATAAGTTACCCATCGTGCAAATTTGAGATCGCAGCATCAGCAACAGAATTCTAATATCCTTTGTTTATCTGATGTACTTATTGCTTCTCTTACCATATAGCACTCTATGGCGGGTCATCAGTCTCAAGTCGTGGGAGATCGACTTATACCGATTTAAATCGATATATACCAATTTCCTTCGACTTATACCAGTTTCCAGCAGCTTAAATTGACTTCTACCAGTTTAATTCGACATATTATCGATTTAAATCGACATATGCCAATTTAAATCGATGATAAGTAAAATAAATCGGTATATGTCAATTTAAAATGGACATATACCAATTTAATTCGACTTATACCAGTTAAAATCGACATATACCAATTTAAATCGATGATATATAAAGTAAATCGATGATATGTCAATTTAGGTCGACATCTACCAGTTTAAATCGATGATATGTCGAATTAAATCGGTAGAAGTCAATTTCCATGGACTTATGACAGTTTCTAGCAACTCAAATTGACATATACCTATTTAAATCGACATAAGTCGATCTCCCACGATTTGAGACTGATGGCCCGCCATAGCACTCCTATGATAATACATGTGTTTTCATTCTGTGTTTTGTATACTTTATTGGCACCTATAGTTGTTATGGGTTACTCGAGATTTCTCTAACAATATAAAACTTAATAAATGGCTCATTTCATTTATCTTGTCTCTGTGCGATGTTAATGCAAAGACATCTCAGCCAATTGTATACACTACCATGTTTTCTTATATACCATACCTTCTTGATTCTTTCTCGCTTGTTTAGTTATTGTTATTAAATTATTAAATTATAGGTTAACGCATCGTCAAGTCGAGTCAATGTTAGTTGTTTGTCATTCCCTTCCATACTTAATGTGCTTCCGTGATATGTTAATTGTGTATAGAACATGAAGAGAAAGCACTACCACATAACTTTTTACATTTATTTACTGTATCAAAAAAGTTAACAACACCACAGTGTTACTCATTACACAATAATAAAACATTTGACAGCAGTACATGTGTACAGAAAACAAGTGACAAAATTCGAAAAGCATTTCATTTTCTAAGATATATCAAACAATTGGGAAGACAAACTTACCTCGCAAAGCAACGCTCTTTGATGTATTTCCCAAAGTACATGATATGATTATGTCATCTTTAGAAAGTGTTATATTTAATGTAGATATGACATCTATATCGAGACCGATAAGTTTATATTTAGCTTTATCTGAAGATGGAGTTTCATCGTTGATTTTCCATGTTAAGTTTCTTTGCAGTGGAGTTTGATCACTGTAGCACTGGAAGCTTTGGTCTGTTAACTCGTTTACGTCTAAGAAAGATGGACACATCACCGAATTACAGAGGAGAGTTATCGTTGGGTCTGCGAATAGAAAAGGGTTAACGGTTGTAATCAGTTAGGACGGGGCAACAGGATCAACGCGACCGAATCCCCTGTAACCCCCACCCCCTGCCTACATCTATGGGCCCCCACGTATGTTGACATCAAAGTCACTGTCTTGTAACGATGGGTGAAATAACATGTAGGCCTCAAAAGATCGTAGACGATAGACATTGCGACAGTCTCATTGCGATAATAAAACCCGGTATGTGTTTACATGATATTCAATAATACTCTAAAGAAACACCAATCAGCGCGGCTACGGGCCTAACTCACAATACTACTGTAATAATGTCTATAGCAGGATTTATAACAGCGTTGTCGGTACTCGTGACCCTAACAAGAACCTGTCATTTTGTTCGAATATGGTTACGCTGAATAGGTCGGACGCGAAATTCCTTTTCCCAGCGCGGTTAAGGCCAAAATGTGCATACCTCACCATTGGCTAAGGTCCGTATGCATCAGCTTCATAACATTATCAACTAGCAGCAGCCGATCGCTCATCACATACCACTTTCGCAAGGCAAGTTTGCTACACTCAGAAAAGAAAACAATCTTGCAGCAGGATGTACGCGTTTGAGTAGAGTCAATTAAGTTAATTTATTTGTCTGTTTATTATGCCACGGGTTTAAAGGGTCTGTGGTTATACATCGCACAACGCTGTTGCTGTAAATTTAAAGTATTTATTTCAAACCGAAACAGTTTGAAGATTATACAAAATATCAAATACTAGGTCTATATCGTTCACATTCTATTAACTGAAAACCGTGCCAATGGGTCAATAAATTAACCGTGTAAAAGGGTCATAATTTTGAAAATCAAATCAATGTCTAGCTCAAAAGTAAGAGTCTATCAGTTTAAAGTTTAAAAGTATCTCAAGTAAACAGTCAAGCTGTCCAATGTTTTTTATGCAGTTTTGAAGCGAGCAACGCCTAGTACTAATCTGCGTACATTGCATCGCAGTACTTATCAGTACAGCAAGTTTCACCATCACTTTGAAGCTTCACCCTTGTCAAAACTATCTAATTCAAATTATTGGCCCTTCGGTTTTGGATCATAAACCTAAGTAATCCTTACCTTCAAAAAGGACAGTCATCTACAATGAGAAGTATATATACACTCACAGTCCATGGTCGCAGTATTATTTTACAAACTTGTGGATGTACATGTACAGAAACAATTTCGCGCAAAAGCAAAGAACAAACTTTTTTACAAAGTTGTCTTCTTAAGTCACCAGTTCATACAGTACGTAGTATGCGAATCACAATGCACTGCGTGCACGTGTATGTACATGTAAATACACATACGCGTACATAGCATAAAGCAAGAACTTCCCAGTTTGAATAATTCAGCATCAAAAGTGCAAGACCCCGCCAATGAAAAGCGAGGTATGCAAATGGTAGCCTTTACCGCACTGGGGCAACAAAATTCGGAGGCCGGACAATTCCAAATTTTCTTTGTGTATATTTGCTATGCACAAACAGAAGTAAAGGATTATTGTTTGTGTTTTGCTTACTTGCTATAATAAGAAGGTAATAAAACCAAGAGGAGAGTCTTACTCATCAAACTTAAGGTCAACATTCATTCTAAGCATAAGACATTTTCAAACAGATGAACCTTTTGCCAAGTGGCGGATCCAGACTTTTTACAATCTTAAATCGTTTGGTAAGTATATTACCAAGCTGGGTATAGAAGTATATAATCAATTTATAGTAAAAAGAGTTACTTCCCACCCCCCCCCCCCCCACGCTCTCCAACCCTCAAATTCAAGGGCAATGAGGACAAATTTGACCGATTCATAGTTTTTGGGGCAGCTAAATTTGATAAAATGGGGTAATTTGACTTGTTTTTGTTTATACATATACGTACCCAGTTTTTGCCCATTTTTTTATTTTTACGAGTACCAACAATAATGCTACATGAGAAAACATCGGCAAAAGTAAGGAATACTCGAGGGCGAAAGGTACATGCTTGACGGTACACTGTCTGACTTTGGTACTTGTTTTGAACAAAATCATGCTTTTAGTACCAAAGATAATTTAGAAGAGGAAAAGAGTGGGAATTTTACAATTGCCCACACCATATAAACTAACTACCTGGTAGGATTTTTTGTGATAATATATGGTTATTTTGTTTAAATGATAACATATTTAACTGGCTGCAGCCTTACTGGAAAATGTGTACCGATGAACTACATTGAACTATCCCCTGAGCCTTAAAACATGACTTATCTGGCAACTAGCTAAGCATGCAACCATTTCTTGAACAAATTTTTAAATATTGAATTTCCCGGAGGATGCAGCTGGACTCGTTTCATTTCATGTGTGAATTTAACAACGACTCCGCCAAACTGACAAATGGGAAACTAATCAACTTTAAGAAAAACCAGATTATATGAAATGTATGTTTTACACGTATTAGTGGGCTGACAACCAACGGATTTCTTTTCTAATCTGCGACGCAACTTTTTCTCTTTGTCATCTATAACAACAACAAAACGTTTTGTAAAGTATATAAACTACACAAAGACCTATATCCTCTTTTGCTTCAAACATTAATATCGAACGAGGCACTCACCTTTCATATCTAGCAGATAGGTCTTCATGGTAACGTTTCCAAAAGCACATGTGTAGTTTCCAGCGTTACCACTATAGAAGTTCGTAATCTTTAGATATGAAAAAGTAGTATTGGTGACCTCACCATAAACATTATCAACCAATTCCGGAGGAAGGCCGTCAGCGTAAAATACTTTTCGTTGAAACCACCAAACTGGCTTACGAGAAGAGTTAATTTTTTCACTGCAGTTCAAGAACAGAGAGTTTCCACGCACGACGGTGATATTTTGAACTGATGTAGACACACCTATCGAACATAAAACAAAACAGTTGAAATTATCGTAAGAAGCGGACTTGTAATAATACTACATTAAGTATATAAAGCGTAGAAAAAGACCTATATACTTCATATATAAATATCGAAAGAGGCACTCACCTTTCATATCTAGCAGATATGTCTTGCTGGTAACGTTTCCAAAAGCACATGTGTAGTTTCCAGCGTTACCACTATAGAAGTTCGTAATCTTTAGATATGAAAAAGTAGTATTGGTGACCTCACCATATACATTATCAACCATTTCCGGAGGAAGGCCGTCAGCGTAAAATACTTTTCTTTGAAACCACCAAACTGGCTTACGAGAAGAGTTATTTTTTGAACTGCAGTTCAAGAACAGAGAGTTTCCACGTGCCACGGTGATATTTTGAACTGCTGTAGACACACCTATCGAACATAAAACACAACAGTTGAAATTATCGTAAGAAGTCATACTTCTAACAATACTACATAAAGTATAAAAAACGTAGACAAAAACCAATGTACCTCAAACATTAATATCGAAAGAGGCACTCACCTTTCATATCTAGCAGATAAGTCTTGACGGTAACGTTTCCAAAAGCACACGTGTAGTTTCCAGCGTTACCACTATAGAAGTTCGTAATCTTTAGATATGAAAAAGTAGTATTGGTGACCTCACCATATACATTATCAACCATTTCCGGAGGAAGGCCGTCAGCGTAAAATACTTTTCTTTGAAACCACCACACTGGCTTACGAGAAAATTTATTTTTTCCACTGCAATTCAAGAACAGAGAGTTTCCACGCACGACGGTGATATTTTGAACTGATGTAGAAACACCTATCGAACATAAAACAAAACAGTTGAAATAATCGTAAGAAGACATACTCGTAATATTACTACATAAATTATATATGGCGTGGGCAAAGACCTATATCCTCTTTTGCTTCAAACATGAATATCGAAAGAGGCACTCACCTTTCATATCTAGCAGATAGGTCTTGACGGTAACGTTTCCAAAAGCACATGTGTAGTTTCCAGCGTTACCACTATAGAAGTTCGTAATCTTTAGATATGAAAATGTAGTATTGGCGACTTCACCATATACATTATCAACCGTTTCCGAAGTCAAGCCGTCAGCGTAAATTACTTCTTGTTGAAACCACCAAACTGGCTTATAAGAAGAGTTATTTTTGGAACTGCAGTTCAAGAACACAGAGTTTCCACGCACGACGGTGATATTTTGAACTGATGTAGACACACCTATCGAACATAAAACACAACAACATAAATTAACGTAAGAAGACATACTTTTTATAAGAATTTTGGAATACACACAGACTTTTGGCCAACGTGTGCGTGTTTGGTTTTCACTCCTGTTTTCGAAGACTTGCTAATTCATGACTTCTGTATTTCTGATTGAGAAGAGGATGAATGACGGATTCCATCATTAAAACGATGATAACCATATGAAACCATTAAATAATTAGTAAATGAAATTAACAATAAAATAAAAGTAACGGAAATTTCACTTTACTTACCTTCTGTGAGACCAAGGAATCCACACAAGCATAGGATCGTGTAAAACACCATTTTGAGCCTGTTATTGGGTTCAATGATTGCCGTGGTAAGAAAGATTGCACAATATAATTAATGAACAACAATACTAATAATAATAACCATCATCATATTATTATTATTAGGTAAATATAATACTAGTCTGGGTCAGTGCAATACTTATACAGCGGATTTTCCCTATTTTGCACTGTACCATCTTAATTTGTACATCTTTCAGGATGCACAATACTGTCAAAACTGTCATAAAATTGAATGTTTTTTTCTTGTCCTTTCAATTGAAGACAATGAAAACTTGTAAACGTTCTTCGATAGTCAGCGCTCTAACACTTTCAAGTTGAATCTGAAGTCCAAACCTGTACCAGGTTAAAGACAGTATTACTTTTTTATAGGGAGCATCTATATAATCAAGAGACCAATGGTAACGTGTTATACCGTACACATCGAATATAACACATTACTGAAATCTCCATTTTACCATATTTTACCATAGCTACGGAAACATGATTTAATTTGACGTGTGGAAACATGATTTAATTTGACGTGTGCTAGCTTGTCTCTCAAGTTTGTTTTTTTTACACAAAAGTGAAGTGAATGAAGCAATGATGTAACTTTGTATAGAAACGGAAGCTTCAAATCATCACGATCCAGCCCAACTGTTAAGTGGTTGTATTCAATGGAAGAATGAAAGAAATATAAAAACCACATTATCCTTTCTAGACCTTTCTTAATATATTTATTCTATTCGTGTTACAACAAAGGATAGTATATTGTTACGAGGGCCCATTGTAGCCTAACGCTAGTCACTGCTAGTGAGAAACCTAATGTTATAATGTGGAGAGTAATTGAAATTGCCTACGTGATAAATCAGTATTTGAGAAATTAGGTCGGGTTACCGTGTCACAATGTTATAATACACGATTGTTCTGGTATATTCCTTATGATGACGCGCTGGTCTCGGGTTAACGTCGGTTTACGTGGAATCGCGTGTAAGCTGTGCACGACATCTTCGTGGATTCTCTGGAACGTTCGCAAGATATGCAAAGGACTTCCAAGAATAGAGAAACCGAGTCGCGTTGTTACTCAGGTGTATCGAGAGAGATCTAGATGATTCTTGACATGGCGAATCGTATATAAACCCGCCCAGATCGGAGAGTTTCTCAGTTTCTGTACGAATACAAGCGACGGCACATATTATACCATTCTACTATATATCGTCAGTGCTCAACTACCAGTAGTTTCTGAAGGATTGAGATATCGATAACAAGATTGATTCTACACTTCCATTCAGAAGTTTGAAGAGGACTTTGCTGTGAAAGTACAGTTTTTCAGTCGTTATTTCGGAGAAGGTGAAGAATTTCTGTCTCCGTTGAGGAAGTTCGTTACGCCAGGAGTTGGTGGCTATAAAGCTGATTTTGGACTGACTCTGGTAATATTTAGTCGGCGAGAAGTTCGACTTGTGCTTCACTCTATTGTGGCTGGAAGTCCGTCTTCTATTTTGGAGCATCGTCTGAAAGAAGGTGACTGCTGTTTCTGGGATCGCGAGAAACTTCGTCGAGGACCAGTGAATTTCGCGGTACAACGGACCGAGAATTGTCGTCATCGAGGTCGTGACCGCTGAGGGATATCGCCGTTGGAAGAGGCCAGCGTGTTTTAAAGTGTATCCTATCTTGTTAAGTTTGTGAGTAATTTTCTATATATTTGTAATTACCATTTGTTGTTGTTGGTTAAAACTCCATTGTTCAATATAGTTTACGTTCTCATTTAAAATCTCTAGACTCGTCAATTTGTCTGTGTTCCTTACGGAAACAAACCCAGGCTTGTGTCTCGTTAAAAATTAATTATCGAGACCTCTCGCATTCCAACGTAACAATATGTAACTCATGTAGTGTCCCTCATTAAACCTGAAGTCCAGATGCATACCACTGCGCCATAATAGGTATCTTAGCTAAGATACTTATATAGAAATGCCCACATATTCATGAATATTTTTTACAAAAAACGTAAGATAGGTTATAAAGATGCATTTTGTTATAGCTTAACATACATATGTAAGAATTACAGACATCTATATGACACTGAGTAAAAGATGCCAGTTCTAAATCAGAAGTGCATCGTAATTAGACCCACGATGCTTCTCCGCCATTTTTTTCTCTTTTTTTGGGCTGTGGTGGGTTACGTTGCGCACGTTTTTAGGAAAAACCTTGCAGCATGTTGGAGCACGAGCCTTTTGCTACTCCAAAATACAGAATTCTTGCAGTTGTAGTCTGCTGTTACGTCAATGGTTATGCCAGGAAATCCTTCAAAAAACATATTTCTTTCAGCAATGCTCTTTTTGATATATATTTCAATGTGATTTTATGTAAACTGTAACGTTGTCAGTGCCTTGGTTTCATCAGAATATACAGCAGACTAATCATTTTCAATTAAGCGTAACGTAAAATATGACATAAAACAACTTTAGCTAACACTCTTTTTCCTTTTCTTCTTTTCAATATTACAAATTTACGAAAAATTGATCCCCACAGACTTGACTATTTGATAACTCGATCGTAACATTTCATATGAACTCCGTGCACCCTTGAATCTGTAAATGACTGCATTTACTTCACAGTGGTATTGCCACTATTTTGCTTACATTGTGTCCTGATGTAGATTAACTACAATACCATATATGGTAATAATGAAGGAAACGCTCTCACCTGAAACGATCTTGCAAGGCGATTGTTCAAAGTTAAAGGAAAACTTCAGCTCCGTCCGTGTGTTGGCAAAATTTGTATGCAACATATCCTCATTAATTAATGGTTAGGTATTTACTCTGATTTACTTTAGTTTCTCTATGACAAACATTGTATTATGCTTTATAAAAAGTCGTTCTATAAGTAACTAATCAGTATATAGTGATTTAGGTAAAGCCGTGAATTTACTAGCATAACAAGTCATAAATTATGAACATGGCTGTAATTTATCAACTTTCCATTTAACCGTGTATGTTGTCCTCGTCAAGGAAGTACTTACAGTTACAGAAACAACTACCTATTTGCAATGCGATCAGAGCTTCATATTTCTATTCAAAACTGAAAGTACAACCATTGAGGTTCCTTATGTCTTTAAGTACCTTATTGTGCATGAACAGACACCAAAGGAAACCAGTTTACGCTAAACATAAAGTGGAGGTGTAACCAGAGCATAACCTGGTTAATATTTTATATAGTTATCAGTTTCTTTCATATTTCTACTTTTGTTTTTATTTATATGATCATTTCCTTTCAACAATGAATAACCTTTACTTGGTAGATCGAGGAGTTCCATTAATTTTCATTTTTATTGCGAACTACTACATAGCAACAGTTAGTGGTCAGGTGGCCCTGTGTGACCTGTCTTTTTCATACACTAAGTAATTGTTTTATGTGGTCCCATTTTCTAGGAATGGCTCCAATAGTATATCTCTGTTTAGAACTGTTGGTAAAAATAGACAGTTTAATAGCTTTTTTAGGTTAGGTAGGAATGTTTTTGGTAGATGTTTATTTTTAAATGTACCTAACGACACCAAACCCATTTACAAGTTAAGTAAAGTGTCTGGTAAATTAAGTATTAATTGACAGCTGGTTGGTCACTCTACCTCAGATACCATAAAGTGAAGGGCAAGCTGGTCTAGAGTTGAAAGGGGAAAGTCGAGACAAAGGCTAAATTATGAATATTCAATGACCCAACCTTTGTGTTTGATTGGTTTAAGGTGGTTAAGTGTAAGTTGCCTTGTACTTTTATTATGGGATATATTCTTATCTTTATGGGATGTATTCTTAGTATGATGCTATGTATTTTAGGAGTTATGGGATGGAATGAACAGGGTATGATGGTGGGGGGACAATTAGTTAAGAAAATATACTGAAGCAGAGTTGTTAATAATTAGAGGAGAAGAGAGGAAAGATAAGGTTTGAAATCATAATTATTTTCTTAGACTAACTTCGCCAGTATTAGAGTAGAGGACCAGTATTAAATTAATTATAAATTAAGTGGACCCTAGTGGATCTATATATAAATATATATATATGTAAGTCAACGATTATACGGGAGGTCAATATATGGTGGATATATGTTATTACAAGTCAGCAGCATTACCAGTTCTCATATATTCAAAAGTTTCCAAATCGTAGTGAATCGTCTTCAAAGTCTCTGTCCCCCTCCCCCCTCCCCCCTCGCCAACCCCCCCCCTATTCTCCTCGCCCGCCTCTGCCTATACGCGCATCAAACGAGGCCGTACTCTTTACGTGACTGCGGGATGTTATTAAAGCCGTTTGTTTGTTGATAACAAACTTAAAAGTGCCATATTGGTGATACTACTTTTACCACCTCACCTACATTGAATATTGCAGAAAATCGAGTATACTCTTGAGGGCTCTGTTGTTTATTAACATCAGCATTAAATGTTTTCCTTAATCACCGCAACAGTTGTATGACGCAATATTGACTATTCATTTTCCCCTTTATTATCAAGGCCCCTTTTTCTATTCCGGGCCCTCTAACCGAGAGTGTAGCCCACGAACCATGCACTCTACACAGGAATTGCTTTGCCAGTAACATTGTATACAAAGCAACGGTAACTGTAGACAACAAACCAACCTCGTATACATATAGGTCATTCAGGGGCCCCTTCAAAACAAGATACTACCATCAAAACAAACCAGAGAAATAAAAAAAGACGCCAAATTGTCTGAACATATATGAGGGAAAGCAGAACAACTTACATTTTAACCTGGAAAACTATAAGAAAAAAAAACGAACACAGAGAAGAGCGTATCAAGTCTCTGTAATGATCTTGTGTAGGGTGTGTCCCTTGCGATATTCCTTGCTTTTTTGTAGGGCAGCGAGGGAAGAATTTATGAATTATATATATATCCTTGTTTTGGTTCACTCAAGTCACGACCAGTGAGATTACGTAACCAGAGATAAAGTAACTATTGCTACATGTTATAGTAGCGGTCGCGGTGAGAGTCTTACTGTCATATAATCCATCACTGTGTCGATGTATATGTATATAGATATATATATATATATGTATATTGTAAACTCAACAATTGCAAATTTAGTTCAGTTCAGTAGGGGAAAAGGGATCCGGAAGAACAATCAAGTCCCAATCAAGGACCCTTTAGGAAAGAGAAACAACTGAAGACACAAAAAATCTGACCCGATTACAATGCTTAAAGTGCTTGTCCAAAGCATTCTTAAAACCATTCACACTACATGCAAGTACAACTTTCTCAGGCAATAATTCCAATCATTACTGCAAACATGCTGACATGGGCGGTTTACGGTACATCGTTCGCTAGTGCCATATGGCAACAGAAATAAATTTCTTTCGATTGCGACAGCTTTTCTCCATTAACCTACCTGGTCAGAGTGCATTTAGAATTATAAACATTGAATCTGCATAAACTACTACCCATTTTGCAACATAAACATTAAACTCAGAATTGCATGCAGAGACTAATATGGAAGTATTACACAAAAGTAGGTGTGTGTGGGAAGCGGGGGGGGGGGGGTTGCCTTTTCACGGCATTTTCCAGGGACAACTATAACACTATCTGAGTGGAGAACTAAAATAATATAAGCAAAAAAATGTTTGCTCAGATACTAGAAATGACATTTTCCAGATATTGAAACACTTTACTTGCTCGGGTCATTAGCAGCTAAAAGAAAGTAATTTTATTTCATTTGTGAAACCCATCATGTTTTCTCTCTAAGGATGCTGCAAGAGAAACTGGAACTAGTATCACTGGTGGCCAAACAGTCATGAAAAGCATGTTATCACATACTGTGACTCCAACACGCAGAACATTGGCAGCGGCAATCTTTCCCAAAGAGAAAAGAAAAGATATAATGCATCATTAATTGACCATCAGAACATGCCCACATGTTTGACAAATTGATCCATCACACGATGGTATACAACAATAAAATAGTGATGGTGGTTGAAACAAATAAGTATACAAGTTTAATATTTCATGTATTGCTGTATGTTCCTATAATTGAGGTAAATCATGATCATGACCTTTAAAAGGAAAGTGTCAAAAATCCCATTTACTTATTGTAGATATTCCCAAAAACATTAAACAACAGCACTAATCCGATGCATATAATCATCTGAGACATTGAGAGAAACTTATACTTGAAAATAAAGCCAATACCCATAAAATGAAAACAGTAAGAATATGGTTGTATTGTCAAATATTCGCTTTGCTTCTTTACTGCAAACCTCGGTCGGACCAAATACCCACTATTCCACTAAGATGTCATGATGCAAATGCCAATTTGCTAAACATGCACATGTTTTGTGCAAGTGCAAAGCCTTTGTAAGACTGAAAGAGCTATTTGTCACCTCAACGTTATCAGGATAGATGCAGCTTTAAGTGCTTTCGTTCTCTCTTTATAATAAAAATGGGCTTCTTTACAGATCAAGAATAAACCACAAGAAAAGATCAATGAGTCTTGCACTCGCACTGAATATTTACAGGCTCATAGCATTGATATTTAAGCTCATTACACCCGAGCAGACTTCTATCATACTCCTTTATTGTTTGCGGTAGTATAAATTGTATAATGGAATAACTTTAACCAGACTTGTAGTTAGTCCACACTAGCATATTTACCTGTATTCGTACTCTCCCCTGTGGATTTGTACTCGTTCTCTGGACACATATTCAACAGTAGTGTTGGGTCTAACATGCTCATAGGTATGTCCATGAACTCAAACTTTTATGTGCCTAGAGACTTGTACTCGTTCCCATACCAAGGGATGCTATTTCTACTTGCACTATTTGTGAAACTTAATCTCTATTCTGGACGAAATTTCAATCTTTGTGATCACTAAGGATGACCCCTGTTCACTACTGTGGTGTCATATGCCAGCCTCCTGATTTACTCAGAGCTGTGCTGATCACCCAAGTGTGAAATACATGAGGATATGAACGACCGGCTTGTGAGCACACCACTTCGGAACGACTGGAGATTTGGCAATGGTCCCTAATGCTGTCAAATGTATACTACTAGTCTGAAGTATACTACATGCAGGTGAGTGGGTTGAAATATTATACACAGTAATGGGTGGGAAGCCATTACTGAAAACATGGCACAGCGAAAGAGAACTCCACACCATTTTGTATGGTCCAGGCAAAGTGCATCTGTGACATATATGTTGAGGGTGTAGAGCTATACCTCAACTCTGTAAATTAGATAAGCAAACACTGTGGTGTTGTGTTTATATTGTGTATATCACGGGTTATTACAGAAAACATTGAAGTACTCTGAACTACCCTTTGAAGGTCAGTTTGATTGACAAATACTGTATATTTCTTTAGGTTAACTTTCCTGTGAACACATCAGCTAAGACAAAAAAAAATATATATATATATATATAAACAAATATATACATTTTCATTTGTCTCCAAAGATACAAATGAATACAAAAGTTTTCAGATCTATGTCATATACCATTTTGTTGTTCTCCTGTAAGGATCATCCACCAGAGGATAGAAAAAAATTAGTGGTTTGGACGAGATTCAATCCTTCAGGCTTGAGAGGTGTGACGCTGCAGTCCATTCCAACCCCTACAAAAAAAGGGCATGCTTATTGCAGAGGATTACAATGACACCAAGGATAGTGAATTGGTTATTATGCGGAGGCCATGTCAAATCATGTTGATTATTGAGTGAATGTTAAGTGGTGATCAGTGTAGTACCAGCCAATTAGCAATGTTACATTATGATTCCCCAAATCTGTTACTTCACAAAAAAAATGAACACAGTGAATCCTTGCCCCAAAATATGCAATCAATGAGATGAGATCAAAAAGAATCTCTGTCTCTACATTGAGGTCTTGCTACATGACCAGTTCATAATGTACAGTGCAAGCATTTAAATGTACATGTGAAATGCATCTCATCAAACATACAAAGGTCTGTGCTATCATCCAGCATGAATCTTCTAATCTGGATGACATTGAATTTTATCTTTTGAGGGTGTCACTGGATGTGTAAGTGTTTCTGGATTTTTGAGTGTCATTGGATCAGTGGGTGTCACTGGATTTGTGGGTGTCACTTGATTAGTAGACTGAAAATGAAGTAGGAAGCGATTGTGGGAGTATACAGTTGCAAGTTGTCCTTCCTTCACACTAGACATAGGCCTATGGTACATGTTATCATTGGGAAGTCTCAAAGGGCCACCAAAGCCTTAATGATGGAGGCAAGAACAGACTAGGCATGACATGAGATCATTTTTCTTATATACTAACTAACATTTCCATAATTATTGTGAAGCATAATTTTCCATAAACTGCAGACATCAGCGTGTTCAATAAATAGAAACAATTAACAATTACAGTACAGCAGGCTAGCTACATACTTAAAACTCAATTCTCATCTTTCCCTGGTCAGATTCTTCCATTTAATTCAGGTTTTGGCTCGTCTTGTTAATAATTACTTCGCTCTTACTTATTCACCTGGTCACTGTCCATGAGCAGTGAGATTCACCAAGACACATCAAGCCATAGGGGAGGAATTTGTTTTTATGAATGCATAAACAGTCAGAAAGTGCGAAGTTTTTATTGATCCTATCTCAGTGTAATTCTTAGTAAACATAAATAATTAAGGGGTTAATCAACGGTCTAGCGTGCGTTACTCACAGGATTAATGCACGATCGGGGGATAATGCAAGCGATGCACGAGGGCGGAGCCCGAGTCCATCCAGCGATAGCATTAACACCCGGAGTGCATCAATCATGTGAGTAACGCACGCTAGACCGTTGATTAACCCCGTTCATTCATACACTACCATTTGTGTGGGGGAAAAATCATAAAACAAACATACATATTACATATAAGCAAAGATTTATAATAGTTATGCCCCGTAATTTTACCGTGCGTTACTCACAGGATTAACCACGGTCAGCTGACCTGAATGGACCAATAGGATTTAGGAATCTTTACTAAGTATGAATGAATGTGAAATTATATATGTTCCATAGCTTGACGAACATGCTCCTACATCAAAAAGTGTTCGAGAAATTTTGTCTAAAGGCACTGCCAAAGCACTGATAACACTAACAAGTTACCCCTAGACAAAGACTGTAATTTTCAGTAACTATTCTTTTGTCAAATATCCTATTAAGTCTCATGAGGTTTTGAGTTAACCTTTCACACTGTACGAATGGTACTTTAATAACGCCACATTGGCCTTCCTGTGTATTGATGACATAGGATATGAATCGGGCGAGTTCGATATCGAGTATGATTGAGATGGGTATAAAATATGTACAAGCTAAACATGAATGTACTTACATACTTTCGGTGATCCACTCTGGAGGTTTTTCATCAATATACGAAATGAAAGTGTCTGTTATTGGTAAGTTTCTTCCATTGTTGATACTTTAACCAGCCAATCTTGTGACAATCAACTTGAATGTGTTTGTAATGAATACCAGCATTGGAAGATTTTTTCTGGAGGTTTTTCATCAATATACGAAATGAAAGTGTCTGTTATTGGTAAGTTTCTTCCATTGTTGATACTTTAACCAGCCAATCTTGGGACAATCAACTTGAATGTGTTTGTAATGAATACCAGCATTGGAAGATTTTTTCATTGCTGAATAACCCTTGTGAACCACTATACATGATGATGAAATGCGTGCTCAATGAACACAACCGTCGTAAAGAGTACTTGAGAAAGTTAAGAATAGTCAAATATTTCAAATTAACTGCAATTAAGAAATTGCTCAAATACAAACTATGATTAACTAAAGACAGATGAATTTGTCATTGTTATACATCTCCGAGGGCTTAAACCGGATAGTGTGTGATCTTCAATTTTGTCTGTGAGATATTTTTATTTTCTTGGAAATACTGACCCAAATATTATGTCACAGAATTATAAAACTTGTCCGAAAACGTTTTTTTTTTGTTATAAATGCTCTGGTGCTTTTTGCTGATTTGTCATTGAAATATTGGTATACCGGAAGAACTTACCATATGATATTTCAGTTATATTACAGAGGACTTGACTATCAGAACAGGAAGGCGCAATGGAAGCTTCTTGAAGTAATGCGTTTAGCGGAAAATGCTGCCGCAAATACAATTGGCATGGATGGCCATTTAACGAAAAGGTTCAATATCCATTGATTGCTATGATGACAACAAATTTACAACACGCTGAAATCCTCTCATCTAACACATCTATTTATACTTTAAGTTATAACCGTACCACTTTTTCGTTGCAACACTTTACATGCGTATTATCTGGACGGGCAGTAAAGACCGTCCTTGTTGGCTTTAATGGCAAAAAAATCGTTGTGATGAGTAACTCCCCCACAGCAGCTTAGGAAACTTATGTTCCATTTTGGTGGTATCCTAATTTAAAAGTCGAGGTAATATGTTATTATTATAAACACTGATACCACTGTCGTCATTGTGTCATTTTTAGAGGTTCTTAACTGTAGACACGGCATTTGAGAAATCCATGTACATTTCAGACTATTACATTGTAGTAAATAAAGAAAAACATAAAGAACTGAAGCAAAAGTGGTTCGATGGTGTCATATTCAGACTTGAAGTACTTTTCATCTCGGTGTGCGAAGAAATATTGAACACGTAATATATACAAACTGGACGAAGATCATTCTTAGCTGTTTGGAAAATTTAGGTCAATAATGTTTGCTGGTTGTGAAATTGCTACCTTTATTTTTACAGAATAAAGAAATCAAGAAGAGATGTCTACATTAAGCTGTAAAAATTGGTTTAGTAGGTGTCATGTCATAAATATTTATTTCCATCCGAAACCATGACGAAGTCGTCAAATTATAATTTAATATCAAATGATAGCATGATGAAATAAATTCCTGCTATGGACGAGCCTTTGTAGAGATACGTTTGATTTCATGTACTTCATTTACTTTTTATTCTTTAATGTACTTCCTAATATCAGTTTCTTTACAAAAGTTTGGCAGATGAGATATACAAGTCTTGAACATATAAAAATGTCTTATCTTTAAAACCTTTATTTTTAATAAAACCTATGGTTATTCATTTGCAAATAATTATCTTGAAGCTGTTGTACTTTTTTTCAAAGACTACCAAATTAATGAAGACAAGAAAAATAGGAATTTTTTAAATTATATCGCAATGACTTTCATTCTCAAATTAATAAAAAGTAGAATTAACAGATATATGCGTAGTCATATTTTCTTCTGCAAACAATACTTGTCTTCTTCCACAGATCCTAGACATTAACCATTGTGAAAAATCTTTGTTGCAATAAGAACATTGTAACCTTCTCATATTAAATGAAGAATTGTCTGTTCCGAAAATTTGAATAAAAACATACCAAGTCAGGTGGCAGACTATTGTATATTCAATATGTTACACTTATTAATATTGCTAGTGGTTCAGTCTACTTGAGCGCATAATTTGCAGGTTAATTAGGGATATCATGATAGCATCGACACATTTAAGAGTTATTTGCATTATTTCGTTTTTTCTCTCTGTTGTTCGTTTGTTGTTTACTACTTTTGCTGGTGGATTTATTGAGAACACATTGATATCATTTGTACTAAATAAACTACATTATTGCATAAAGAAGTCATAACTCGAAAATTAGTTTCAATATCTCACATTGTATAAAATCTGACGGTATTAATCTATATTTAAATATTTTGTTAAGATTTTGTCAAAATGGCGAGAGGATATAAAAATAAAACCAATTATTAATAAGATGTTCATTGGCACTAGCTCATGACATGGAGGATACTTTTTTAACGACTTTCTTATAATAAAACGTATTTCCTAAAAAATTTAACTGTCCTTACTAAGTCAAACTTGAACTAAATTAGCTAAGACTTTTCCTTAGCCAACCACTTAATTCGTACGACATCGACCCTTAAGTCAAACTTTAAACAGAACAGTAAATCAATTCATTGTCAACGTTTGAACACAGATAACAGTTTATGAAAATGCCGTGAGAAGAATGTTCCTTTTGAAATATGTCATTAAGAAAACGTCCGGCTGTATTACATCGTGAAGAGAACGCCGAAAAAAAGCATTGTATGTTCCCTTCTTAAGAAAAGAAAGTAGGCATCAGACGAATCGAGAGCGTCAGTCAGGTTTTACCGATAAAGGAATATCAATGCTTCAAAATACTGTCTCTCTCAATTTGTGTATCCCCATTCTACTCTGACAGTCGTTTACTAACATAATATTAAGTTTGCACCGAAGTAGGAAAACATCGACATACTATTTTGTATTATTATATGTACGATTATGATAAATCTGCACTTTTACAAATGAAATTTTATTGCAGTTAAAAATACATGTAGGCTGAAAGGACTCGATTTACTTCCAAATATTTTGTCATATTTTACTGTCAATGATCTAACCCCGTTTCGAAGGTGTCCTGTCAAAATGTTAATCCGAAAACAATGAGGATTTTGTGTAAATAAGTAAAAACAATGGTTTGTGAAATTAAATTAATGGTGAACAGAACGAGACCTTAAGCTATTACTTACAATTTGATTTAACACATAATGCTTCAATTAATCAATTACAATCAGTTAATTACATTTATAGAGTACCAAGATCATATAAATAATTCTTCTTGATATTCTGCTTTCTTTAATACCGACTGTTCTTCATTATTCTAACACATTGACTGACTTGGGTCATCAGGATTTCTGGAAGCCTAGAAGTTACCAATATTAATCGATTCAAGTTCGTAAAACGCCTCCGGACCTACTTCTTCATTTGTAACCCTCAAAGTATTCACTGAGTGGTAGTTGGAGCTGAACCTCTTGGGGTTAAATGAATACTATAAAGACAGAAAGATGATCAAGAGCTAAAACAATATCATCAAACACAAACAGGCACAGACTGTTATATGTTTATGTTAATGCATGTCCTTAACGATTACTTTAACCGTTACCTTTGATAAAACCATAACCACTATGGCTATATGTCCTATTTAAACATAACATGACGTAAACAAAGAAAGATATGATAGATTTGGGGGAATAAAATCAAAACGATTTTAGTCTGTTCTTGATTTTTTTAACTAACGATGTCGTAATCAATTTACTATATAATGTGTTATCAAACCAGGTTCCTCTCATTTATTGTACCGTGTTCAAAAAGATTATGACGCAATACTGCTTCTCTCTAATAATCTTGAGAAATATAAACCGCATATTTTTTTGGTAATTAAAGAGGATTATGTCACTTCAGGGTAACCATGAGGTATATCTTGGTATTGTATTTATTACAGGGTGTAGCATCGCAACACTGGGGAAGACCAAAACATGCCATCATATACTGCAAAAGAGTAAAATGTTTCTAAAATACTAAGTTAAAATTCAAAGATGTGTGGCATGATTGATGATGTACATTGGTGGAACAAGTTGCCAGCAACTAAAGATGAGATCATTTCAAAACAAAATTTGCCCCTGTTATTTAACTGTTTGTGATTTTCCAAACTCTTTATGTTTTCGAAAAAAAACTCAAAACTACATACATAAAGTAGATGATTTACTTCTTTGGAAATAGGCATTCCCCCCCCCCCCCCCCCTTTCTTTAGCTGTTCCTTTCTTCTTGTTTTTCCTCTAGGATTTTCATTTCTCCTCTTGGTGGCGGTATGCAATTAAGTCCAACCCGAATATACTTTGTTTCTTTTCACTATCAGTACTGCTTACAAAATAAGGACACAAGCAGTAATAAATCCTCATTGTAGTTTTTGCAACAGAGTACTTCCAAATACTAGAAAACTACCGAAAAAAAAACCTACCACTGTAGAAGTTCTGTTCTTTTTCTCAATGATATCTCTGATAGCGTCAACGGATGGTCGATCTTCAAACCGCTTCCTAAGACACATCTCCAAAAGTGTACACCTACAGTAGAATCCAAAATGTATATTTTTGAATTTGTTCTCACAATAAACTCAATGTTATAATCATTGCAAACCAGGGCGTTTGTTTGTGTTTCATTGGAATTCAGTATCATTGAAAATCTCGCAGGACTTCTTTATATAAGCTATTGGTTAATTTGTGTACTAAAATTTACACGACATTGTCTCTGAGTAAGCGAGATTCATTCATAATTCATATAATTTGAGAAAGCGTTTGAGAAGCGAATTATTACTTACTTTTCTTTTGAGATATCAAAAACCTCACAAGTTCGACTAATTTCCTTTTGCATCTGTTTGTCATCTAGTGAGATAATTCTATGTAAGGATTCGGTCTCTGCATATGTGGAGTAATATTTGAAGGTAGCATATGTATTAAATTCCAAACAGAGAGATATCAGTAAAAAATCAACTAAATGGAAACTGCACAAAAACTCAATTGAAGTATACTGTTATAATAATTTTATGAAATTTGGCGTGTACCTTACCTTACAAAAATACAAAACTCTCCAGATGGGTAACTTGCTACATTCGTATTAAGTTGCTCGTAGAAGTGCAGTTTGTTTATCCTCTTGCTATTCGTGTTGCAATGTCGTTTCTAGCCATGATCTTTTTTCTAAACAGTGACAGCCAATATTATTCCAATTTGCACTTTCCAACATTCCATGTTCATGTCGGTTTGTTTGACTTGGAGAAGATTTAAGTTTGTTCCAACCCTCCATAGAACTTAGTCCTTTTATCTACATAGCAAGAATTTGGTACCACGCATAGAGTGGTGTTTAAAGGGAACCAAGATAGTACCAGTAAACATGAATGTCATAATTGTATCAACAGTATTGCACAATGAAGTTTAAGGTATACGACATATAAAAAAAATGTATATCTTTCACTTATCATATCAATATACACATGCTACATGTTTAAATGTATTTCATTCTTACAATAATGTTTTCAATATGTATATATATTTTGGGTGAAGGATAATAAGTATATTTACCGCCAAAGAATACTTCCCATAGCACTATACCAATTGCCCAAATGTCACTAGCTGGTCGGTAGTCCCCAAACAATATGCTCTCTGGCGCCAAAGTCCATTCCGAGTCCATGCTCTGTGTAGTAACAACGAATTGGTTAAACTTCACAGATCCATATCATTGCTGTGTATGTTGAATCTCATAAATTACAACAACAACAACAACAACAATCAGAATGAAATTATTTTTATAAGTACCTCCCGAACATAAAAATGTAGGAATTTTCTCGCGTCCTTTGTCGAGCAGAAGTCGTACAGTTTACAACGTCCACTGCTGTCAACCAGTATCCGTTTGGCTTGTAAGCCAGGGTGGGAGCACTGTTAACACGAAAAAAAATAAAATGCATTTTGATAAGTGATAATTGACTGATAAACATGGGGAATATTCCCCAACTGCTTTCTGTCTTAATTCGATCAACAATTTACAAACTAGCGATGAAATTGAGATGGCTTGATTACTTGTATAACAAGACATTGTAACTAGGTTTCGAACGTTAAAATGATCACTCAAGAGTCTAAGCAAACACAAACACGATCGTCCAAAGCCCATTTGATAATGTTTGCCATTGATGAGAAGTTATTTTCCCCTCTTCTTTGCGTGATAACATATATGCCAACAACACATCAAAGTGCCTTGTGTTCTCCGATTTAACCAGGATGTCTTCAGAATCCCTTCATGTGCAATTTGCCTATGTGCAAGTTTACATATTTAGATCAAATTATTTAATATATCAATGTTGCTGATTTACTCGACTTGTCTAGAATAACAGTCAATGTTCTCATATTTTATCCAAGATATACACTTTTTCTATATGCTTACGCCCATCGTTGCAAGGTGCGACATTGCCCTGATGATATCCGCAGCATAATCTGGACCGTTGTTTTCATTTCCTATTGCAGAGTATATACTGGTGTTGCTGTAGTTATTAATGAGGCAGGCATCTAATGTTGTCAGCGCAAAATGGTCTTGTATCAAGTAAACTACACCTGCACCAAAAACAAAGTTAAGAAATTATGTTTATCTAGTTTAGTGAATGAAATATTGTCTAATGGTACATTGTCAATCGGCGAGCAAATCATTGTCATCAAATGTGAATCATAACAGTTGTCCGGGTCGTCGTCGTCGTCATCAGCTCTTTCGTCATCGTCACCATCAACACCACAATATCATCACCACAATAATTATTATCGTAAAATTGAAACCTAAAAGTTCTATGCAAAAATGTTAACAGTTCTAAATTCCTTGACGAACATCATTTAAAGCTTGTTACATTTACGTAACATAATGGTTTAGACAATAATAAAGATGCATGCAGAAAATCTATAAACTGACTTGTCGTTGACAAAAAAGGCAATTCGTAGTCATTTCTAACCTTCGTGTTTGCAGTACCCAATCGTCTTTAATATGTTCTCATGTTCAGGAAAGGAAATGTGCATGTGGAGGCAGCTCTGCCATAGCTGCTTCACCTCTTTGGAAGCGTTTGCTAGGTAATACGAAATAAAAACAAAGCAAGGAAGTAGTGTTAGTTAATCAAATTGTCTGAAGGTAAATGTTGATGAAATATACATGGTCTATCGACTGAGTGAAAACCAGGGGTATAGTAGGTACTTTAGGTGCTCGAACTCAAAACTGAGTTTGAAATCAAGTACATATTTCCCTGACATATTAAAACTGAGATTGTCTTTGGTTCGGTCTTCTCTCAAACTTGTCTTGTACTAAATTCGTACGTAAGACAGAGTAAGGCCAGTCTTTTTAAGGGTATTTATGCCTCATTAGAAAAACGGTATTTCCATGAAACGAAACCCCTTTTAATTTCCTGTCGCTGTGATCTATCCTAGTTTATAAAGCATGGCCCTCTGTGAACACCTGAAAAAAATAAGAAAAAATTGAGAAACTTACCTTCAACATAAGAAATAACAACGTCTCTTGATTTTGTGCGGCCTAAGCTAAGAATTCCTTCCCATCTCAAAATAACAGTTGACCTGCTCAACTTATTTAGGAGTTTGATACCTTCTCTAGGTATCGCCATGGAATTCTCTACTTCATAAGCGTTTTCCACGTCATCATATTCTAAGTAGACCAAAAGCGAAAGGCGAATTCATTGTGGCATGTACGCCATAAAAAGAATATTCGCACTTCACATGAAAAAGTTATATATTAAAACCTATCTGATATGAACGTGCTTTTTCTCATTGAAAGTTAATGAAATGAAAGTTAATTAATTACTTATTGCAGTAGCTGCTGCTGAAATGATAAGATAGACATAGTTTAACGCTAAGAGTCACAAACTTCTAATTTACACCCGATTTGACCACTGTTGTGTCGATTTTGGAGGATAGTTGTACCACATATCCAATTTATGATTGCACTTTTCACTATATAGGGTTATGCGTTATGCAGTTTAACCATCTTAATTCTCCTTTCTTGATTCCCAATAAGAGTAATGTTGCTGCACACCAATGGACCTCGCTACCCTCGCCCAAAATTAACAACTGTGCTGTCATGTCGTCCATGTGTAGTTCCGCAAAACTTGACAAGAAGCAGTCTTCTGACAGCGGATCGAGATTGATCACCAGACGTATGTACAATTTCGTTCATGGTTATTAAAGGAGAGATCTCTGGAAACATAGTAACGAAGTTTCAAGTGAAAATAATAGTTTTAAGCACCTTATCTGGTGTTTCTTAATGCACTTTTTAGTTTGTTTAACCTGTACATTCTTTACCAAGGAGTATGTATGGACCTATGTAGTATTCATTACCTTCTCAACAATTTTTAGGTGAAACAATTGTATGAGCCTAACCGCAAAACCTGATAATATTGTAACGAACACTCTAACAAACATTTGTACTTATACCATACGGTACCACATAGTTTTCCTGCTACCCCCCCCCCCTCCCATATTGTAAATAAGTTATCCTTTCCCAAATTTCAGTGGCAAATCACGCTAACCGATATTTTTTATTTCAAAATTCGATGGAAATTCGGCGTAATATCAGTTTTTGTATAGCACTTAAGGTCTTATCGTAGAGTGAAATTGGTATTCAATTATAGAGTTATTTATCATCTATATTCTCCTTTCAGATCTCGCAGCAGCCGTTTCAAGCTAATAATTCCGGGCGCCGGTAGGTTATATATCGAACTGCTTAGGTGGGCACTCATCATCTTCCCGAGGTTGAATGTAGTAAATCTCTTTTAATGAAGATTTTGGTATTGATTAACTGCTTAATTAATTACCTGGTAAAGATCCGTAGATACTGGAAAAATCGTCTTCCATTACATCGGTGATATGAACAGTCGGCAAAGGGTTTCTTAATGAAAGAATAATATTCAGTTACTACTACATTTTAATGCCACTGTTATATGTTTACGTTACGTATGGAAGGATAAGCGTAATTAAAATATGTTATTTGTATAAAGGTTTGAACCCTTAATTTCATAATATGTGTTTGATTCATCAGAACATATAAGTTCATTTACATATTTAGATCGCGGATTCATACAATTCGTAAATCATTACGTTCAGCTCAGGAACACAAAAGATATTCAGAATGGTTCCAACATCTTGGATAGATATTGTGCAAGAGGGATCATGCACGATGAAGTAATGGATGTGTGTAAAAGAATTCAATTCAAACCATGCTAAGTTTCTTTTAATTAAATAAACAGAGTTTAAAACTATAGGTCAACTTTAACACAGATGTGCTGCATACAAACACAAAATATAATGAATGCTTTTTATTTCTTAGGCTTACCTCAGCCGTGTGTCCTTTTTCATGCATCGTAATTGCCAGTAATCTATTTTGAAAGATATATTGATATGTTAATAACAAAAACCCAGTACTTTTTAAAGTCAGTGATATATATTAATGTGCCACAGCTTTTGTCAACAAATAATTTGTTTTGGAACCAGCAGTATATGATTTACACGATTTTAACATAATATAGCTTACGTGTATTTGCCATTTCATCCTTTAGTTGTTCTTATGTAATTATAAATATTTTAAATTTATCAAAGTGTCAAATACGTGTTCCCCTTTCCTTTGTAGGGCATAACCGACCATAAACGTTAACATAACATCAGTTATATGCTGATACATATAACTGACCTTTTCTTTCATTCCCGCTGCCGTTCACTCCCCCGTCAAATATCAAGTAAAAAAGTCCTCTTTATTTCATTGCTAAAATAGCAGCAACGTATATCAAACATTGGCTTTATTTTACTTGTCTTTCAATCATATTTCTTTGCGTCTAGATGTTTCCCACGTTAAGAATTACATCACTTACTTCTCTTATAAACGAACAATGTAATCGGTACGATGAGAAAAGCCAAGACAAATAACGAAAAATAACGGGCAGAGTTCGATTTTCTTCTTACTGCAAATTCAAAGAGATACGAAGTGATGTGTTTGTTGTAAAGTGATATGAATATCTCCTGAGAGTATCACTTTATTAAGCGTAAGCCATTACTGAATTCATCAAATACATGTTACTTTAGAAGTCCATCTTCTCACAAGCGCAAACTTTGTACTATACGGAAGAAGCTTCTCATAGGATTGTTAGTAAATTTGCGCGTAGTATTTTATACACATGTGGTTGAACTATAAATTTTCTCAAATCATTTTACAGTATAATAAATTTCAGCAAGATATGAGATGAGATATGAGTTTTGTTTTTATTTGATTTGATTTGATTTGTGTTTACTATAAAGTATTACTTTGTGATTGACATGTTTACAGATTGCAGTCTCCATATACGCATGCTCTCCACTTCATCTTTTAAAATTTTATCTCTGTTACCATTAAATCCTGTTCCTTCCAGCCCATCCTCCACTTTACTTAACATTGATTCTATACTCCTGTCTGTTATGTTTATCTTCTTAACAAACCTTTCATGTGGATTGTTTCTATACACTTTCCTTTTCTTTACTTCGTTTGCATCCTTGCATCTTCAATGTTTTTTAAACACTGATTACGCATCACGTACATTTGATCATTTTTAGTGCAATTAATTAGTTGATAACTGCCATCTAATCTCTGACTTCTTGTTTAACTCCTTTTTGTGCAATCATATCTTTGTTTTTGTGTAACTGCGCAAAGGTATAATAAGGAAAAATTATACCAAACTGAATGTCCAATTCAAGAATGTTACTTGATTTACAATCATGAAATGTATGTAGAATGAGTTAACAGGTTATACATGAATACAGAGCAAGTTCGAATTGATTATGGGTTCTTACCAGTGATCATAACAGTATTGGAAATCTCTCCCATGAAACATGACACATTTCTGTATTCGCTTACTATCTTGATATTCAAAACAGATGAATTAGCTTCTTTGTGAGTATCTATGCGAGCTTCGGTGGTTGATAATATTTCTGTGATTTCAATGTTGTTGATTTTCCATTTGTAGTCATACCCGGGAGGTACTTGATCAGTGTAGCACACAAAGTTATAATCTAACGACTCCATCACTTCTACTGAATGCGGACAAAGTTTTCCTTGATACGTTATGTAGACTGATGGATCTATACATAGAAAACATTGACACATTAAGATACCTTTCTCAAGAGTAAAACTTTAGTCACGCTGTTGGTTTGGACGTGAAAGTGAATTAACATACAACCGTATTATTTCGAACAGTGACTACGCCCAGATACTGCCATACCAAAGATAATATTCATTCATTTATTATTTTATCACTTGTCTTGTAGAGAACAAAGTGTAAGTATGACAAGTACAAGTGATACATTAAAGGGAAAAGAGGTAATACAGGCACAATACTCCCTGATTGAAAAAAAACAAGAGAAAAAAACCGACACTAATAATAGACACCGACTTCCCGACACCCAACCTGCCCCCCCCCCCCTCCCTCCCTCTCACACACACATACGTAGAACCGGTATAATTCATTAAAAGTAATGTAGTGGGGTTCTTGTTATGCCTCCTGAGATGAATGTGCAAAAGGCTTGGCTGTATTAGGTGGGAAAAATGTGATATGCCTGAACGCTCTCCTTTAAAGAATAAATAGGTCCTTAAGATTTGTTTTTCGATGTACAAGACCAGACACTGACACAATACCGAAAAAAAAAATGAGAAGATATAAGACTTAAATCAATATAGTCCTTGGAAAAATAAATAGATAAAATACAATAAGATCCCAAAATCCCCCTACATATATAAGACAACTTCAAGAACCCATGCAGAACAACACCCTCTCCTTCAGAGAATCCTTGATTCGCATCGGGCACTCCCATAAAGATGCAGGCTCATTCCTAAATCAGTTGTGGAAGATTTCAATCTATTAATATTTATAAGAACAACCTTCCATTCAGAGCAATTCTTATAGACCTTATAGAATTGTAGCGTAAATTTCCATCAGAATACACGATTTGACTTCTAGAGTATTAACACCACCGCCGTCCCCCTCCGCCCCCCCCCCCCCAAAAAAACTTGGGTAACTTGGCCTCCCATCAAGATTCAGGTCACTACCTTAATCAGTCGAGGAAATTGTTATGTCTATTATTTTATTTATTTGCACAATCTAGCAAGCTTCAAATATTGACTAATATGCAATAGAATTAACCATCAGAATGCATCAATTGACGTCTAAAATATTATTTTTGTCTTAGGAGGAACCCCCAGACGCCACCCCTTTTTGTTTAATGACCCCATGGCAACCCTCTCATATATTCGCTTTTGGTCCTGCATTCCATAAACGTTTAGTCCCTATCTCATAAAGTCGCGGGAATTTGCTCCCTCCCCACCCAACTTTGAAAACCTGTGCGCATTAGACATTCGAGAGTCTTAGAGAGGGGAGGTAAAATAGAAATAGGAAATTCGTAGTTAATCACCAATTAAAACAAAATAATTACAATTTTAACAGTCTTAAAATTGTTCAGACAAAAGACCAGAGATAATTGAGTTATTAAAAATATCAGTCAGAGGTTTGCAATATGAGAATAACTACTTAAAAATATTTTGTTTGAGTTTTTCAAAAGAGTAACAGCAAGGGCTATGGTGAATCCGGTTTCAGACACAGGACGGAGAAAAATAGAAACATAGTTGGAATTGCCAAGATAAGTATTTGGGATGCTTATAGCAGATATAAGTATTATTAGAACAGTCATTACATAACGGGTGTCCTTTCATGTTCAAATCTCTTCTCTTTCTGAAAAAGACTAACCTTTCAAATGCAGGTGGTATGTAGATTTAGGATCTTCTCCCAATGCACATGTGTAGTTTCCAACATTTTCTGATGAGAACCTAGTGATATGTAGGTTGGCAGACATGCCATTCACGACTTCTCCATGAATATTAGTAACTCCCAGGTCCAGTGGCTTGATATTATTCGCAAACATCACCCTCTCATTAAACAGCCAGATGGGATTTATGTCAGGATTAGCAGTCTCGCATGAACAATACAGTGCAAGGGAATTGCCACGTACTATGTTCATATTATATGTACTATGGTTACCTGCAGAAGGAAAATTATATTTATGTTATTATTTCTGTTTACTATTGTTTGGTGTTTATAGAGATACAAAGAATGAAAGAGGCAAGATAGGAAATACTTCGCAGTTACACCTTATTCGGGGACGCGTCACAGTAACTAATGAATTCCATGATACTTGTGCTGTAATTTTTTTCTTTTCATTGGAAAAAATGTTATAACTTTAACAAAGTTACGTTTTTAATGACATTCAAAAGGAAGTAATAATTGCCAGGTAGCAAACATTTGCACTGTATCACATTTTAACGGGTAAACCAACAAGACGAGTAAAGCTACACTGCATAGCATCTAATGGAGTACTGGGTTATTTTCAATCAACCATGCATATATCAAAATAGGGAACAAATGTTAAGTTGGGTTTAAAGTAAATCTTCACTTTAAGATAAGCTTTGCCTCGTATGTCACCGGAGTATCCCTAAATGCACGGTATAATATATTTATTATTAGTAGTAGTACTATTATTTTTTTTTTTTTAAGAAACACCCTATACCTCATCTGGTTAACCATATAAAGATTAACGAGTATATCTAACCCTTATTGGCAGTGAACTTACCAACAGACAGAGCGATGAGTATCTGAAAAACTGCAAGGCTGATAATGGTATCCATGGTGTTCTACGATAAACAAAAATTGTACAGTGTGAGTGACTATACATGGAGGAATATATTACACAGAAATAAGCGTCAGTGCATTGGAGAAATCAGTAGAGCCGGTTATTTGCGATAATGATAATAATTATGTATCGTAGCGAAAGAAGGAATTACTTGCAGTTATTCTGTGTAAGGTATCTAACAAGTTGGAAGAAACTTGTGACGAGAATTAACGTGAAATAGCAAAAACAAGGTCCGGTAATGTAGGAAGCAATGCCATTCTTCTCAAAACTCATAGATTTAATCAATCTAAAATGTGCCTATAATCTACAGTCTTAAATAATTGCAATAACTCATCATTGTAAGAACAGGGCGTTGGCCTCTGTCCCGTTATGTTATGACCCAAACAGATGTGTGTTATATTTATTTTTAGGAGATATTACTCCCTTAATCTGATAGATAATAGTAATTCTAGTCTCATACATGTAATACATTGCTCTGTTTCCGTCTGCAAACCTAATTTCTTAATTTATAGTGCGAATTCGACTGAAGTTGAAACAAATTATATTTTCGTGTGTACCATACTATTCCATTAACAATCAAGTGTGCGTGGTGATTGTATTACAGTAGAGGCATATACCACACACAACTTTATATGCAATTATCTTACCTTTCACCGTATTGCGACTCGCTGCTTTATTCTTCCATACATTTATCGCAGGCCTATATCCTTCCTTCTATATTTCCCATGACAAAGTTGTTCTGCACTGTGAGGATTTCTTCATCAGCAAAAATTTTGTTACGAGAATATCTTATCAAAATGTTAAGCAAATTGTATACTGTAGTCATTTATGTGTAGTGTTATATACGATAGTAACTATACCCGTAGACAGCTATTATGTTGTGGTTGTCTTGTAAATACCAAATGGAGAGTGAAAGGAAAAGTAAATCTCTATTTAATATGTGAAAAAATCACAAGAACAAGAAGTTTCGTTGCATCGTTGAAAGTGTCGTTAATCTAAGGATATTCATCCTTAAAGTTTACTATCATTATAACCGTTGTCTCTGATTTATATTGCTCTATAGTGTATTACTGTGACAATATCGCTAGTATAAACTAATGAATACAAAGGGGTTGATGTCTATGTTTATGATTGCAAAATAGCCGCCTCACAAGAAGTATGTCCTTTGGTAACTAGGAAGTAAGTTACCTAACTTTGCTTTCAAAGTAGAATATTAACAGTGATAACATAGAAAACCAATGCCGTCGGTAAGTCATGTGACGAATTTATATATTTTAGATTCAACATTTGCAAAACTGTATTCAATCACAAAAATGGAGTTATTTAATAAGAAAAGAAAAATGAAAACATTGAAACACGTGTAAGTGGATGATGTCATTATTATCTTGAAGATTTACTCCAATCTTTCAGTCTTAATTATCAAGAAACCTTAAACTTTGATATCTCCCAAGCGAAATAAGATTTTTTTATTATTTGGGTAACCTGCTCGTATAATGTATCTCTATTGGAAAAAACCCAAGATGATAATTTGTTTTGTGTCACGCTATCTTTTTTCTTTCCAACATTTAGCGGAGTGAACATCTTTCCATAGGAGAATATCACCAAGCCTATATTGTAATGTTTATGTGTCCAGTTAGCAGTATCAGTAGCACAGAGGATCATTCAACTGAAGTAAAAGTGTTGTAGCGTGTTTAAATAGGAAATCCTCAATCAAGGGTTAGAAAGTGTCCCGTTGCAATTTATAGGTCGTCTCTTACAGGACAAGAAGAATTACGTGGTTGATCGTTAAAAATAGGTTTTGGTGCATATGTAAACCACTAGGCAGAGACAAACTGGCAGAAATCAGTGCCGAGGACAAAGGTGGTCGTTACACCCACTCCCCTTCACGCCAATAACGCATTGATGGGGCCCTCGTTTCATCCTTCTTTCTAAATCATTCTGCCAATATGTAGTCCACTTTTGAGTACAACCTGGCTTACACGGCTACAGGCAAAGCTTTACAATTTACTCTCTGGCATGCGGTAATAGCACATTGATCAAACCTTTCATGCAAGTGTATTAAATTATGACTTGATTAGTAATATATTATGTAGGTTAGAAGGCACCCAATGTACCCTATTGCCTGAAAGCAATGCCTGATTGCCCAACCGACCATCAACAGGGCCAATGTAATTGCTTGCTACACATATCCCATGTAGATATAATAACAATTTCAGTTAATTTCTAGTTTCAACGTGAGAACTTTAAAAACAAAAACATCACATACAACAGGTAATTACAGTGCGCATAATGAAATATATACCATAATAATGAAAAAGGAACAGAGGTTATACAATAAAGAGTGTAAAGTTGTACTAATTAGTATAACTTTGTAACTAGTAAAGACATAGAACAGTTAAACTTTCGTTAATGGAATTAGATATCAATATCAATTTGTAGATAGATAGATAGATAGATAGATAGATAGATAGATAGATAGATAGATAGATAGATAGATAGATAGATAGATAGATAGATAGATAGATAGATAGATAGATAGATAGATAGATAGATAGATAGATAGATAGATAGATAGATAGATAGATAGATAGATAGATAGATAGATAGATAGATAGATAGATAGATAGATAGATAGATAGATAGATAGATAGATAGATAGATAGATAGATAGATAGATAGATAGATAGATAGATAGATAGATAGATAGATAGATAGATAGATAGATAGATAGATAGATAGATAGATAGATAGATAGATAGATAGATAGATAGATAGATAGATAGATAGATAGATAGATAGATAGATAGATAGATAGATAGATAGATAGATAGATAGATAGATAGATAGATAGATAGATAGATAGATAGATAGATAGATAGATAGATAGATAGATAGATAGATAGATAGATAGATAGATAGATAGATAGATAGATAGATAGATAGATAGATAGATAGATAGATAGATAGATAGATAGATAGATAGATAGATAGATAGATAGATAGATAGATAGATAGATAGATAGATAGATAGATAGATAGATAGATAGATAGATAGATAGATAGATAGATAGATAGATAGATAGATAGATAGATAGATAGATAGATAGATAGATAGATAGATAGATAGATAGATAGATAGATAGATAGATAGATAGATAGATAGATAGATAGATAGATAGATAGATAGATAGATAGATAGATAGATAGATAGATAGATAGATAGATAGATAGATAGATAGATAGATAGATAGATAGATAGATAGATAGATAGATAGATAGATAGATAGATAGATAGATAGATAGATAGATAGATAGATAGATAGATAGATAGATAGATAGATAGATAGATAGATAGATAGATAGATAGATAGATAGATAGATAGATAGATAGATAGATAGATAGATAGATAGATAGATAGATAGATAGATAGATAGATAGATAGATAGATAGATAGATAGATAGATAGATAGATAGATAGATAGATAGATAGATAGATAGATAGATAGACGGATGGATGGATGAATGGTGGGATGGATGGGTGTTGGGATGGATGGATGGTGCGATGGATGGATGGATATGTCGTATATATCGTGTATATCGTATATATCGTGTATATCGTATATATCATATATATTGATATATTGATATGAACATTAATAACTTCAAAAGTTTTAATATATTATACCATTTCCTTCATCTTTTCTCAACGGGGAGAGGTGTACCTCCTCGTAAGCCGGCTTTCTTTGTATCAAGTTTGAATACCGGCGCTATTATTCAATTGTACCTTAGTGCAGACGTGAATTGAACAAACACTGAAGAAATGATTATAATAACAATATATTACAGGAGTTCCATGTGTTAACTCTGAGAAACTTCATTTCTGGTCTAAATATACATCAAAATGTACCCTTTGATGTTTGAGGGAGGATACTCCCAGAACCCGTATACATGCAGGAAAATCGGTTTCAACGACCATGCATGACCACTGTTGTTTAGCGCTTTTAATCTACATCCACAATGTTTGATGGGGAATATGACAGTTTCCAGTCACCATCTTGTGTTTTTATATCAACTCTTCTAGACACCTCTAATAGGATGACGGGTGTACTCATTCTTATCCATAATCTAACCACTGTAGTGTTCAATGTTGAACTGCACATCATTCTGCAAAATGAGAGTGAAATCCATTATTCTTCGCAATCAATGAACACATAACCATTCAATAGATTGATATCATATTCGTTTAAAAGCCGTAAGAGCCGTACGTTAGTAAGTAATTAAGTAATTAAGTAAGTAAATAAGTAATTAAGTAAGTAAGTAAATAAGTAAGCAAGCTAGCAAGCAAGTAAGCAAGTAAGCAAGCAAGCAAGTGAGTAAGTAAAACTTTATTCCTCCATAAAAGGAAATTACGGTACTCGCAATTATCAATATACAAAAATATATAAACTTCATCTTAAACATTAATAAAAGGAAATTACGGTACTCGCAATTATCAATATACAAAAATATATAAACTTCATCTTAAACATTATGAATTGAAAAGGATTAAATAGGTTAAATGGATAAAAACAGTAATCATACCATTAAAAAGGCTAAACAATTAACGACTCAAGTTATAATTGCAGTATTATTGCACTGGGGGTGAAAAATTACGGTACCGATACGGTGCCAATACCTCTTTTAGTTAAGCTGTCTTGAAGGTGGTGATGGAAAGGGTGACTACAGTCACTCCACACTGTATCAAGCATGGATAGTGGAAGGCACTGGTAGACAGTGTCAACAGCAGACTGAGAACCCCAACAATGATATCAGCTTTCTTAATAATATCATCAATACGGGCCCTTTCTGATTTACTGACATTACCACCCCAGAAAATTAGACAATATCTCCATACTCCACAAAGAGTAGTTATAAAACATCTCTAACATTTATCAACGCACATTAAATAATGGCATTTTCCGAAGGCAATATAGCCTAGAATTAAACTTTCTGACTAGTATATCAATATAACCCCCTCCCCCCCCCCTCCCCAAGTCAATTGATTAATCAACACCCCTCCAAAATATTTGTATGGTAAAACACGTTCTACTTCATTACCTTTAATAATAACGGGCGGTGGTAAAATATCATTACGTCTAAATTCAATCATCATTTGTTTTGTCTTGGAGACATTATATGTATAAATATAGAGTCACAGTTATCAACGAATGACTGAAGCTGGCGCAGGTATGCCCTGTCATCATTACCATGGATGAGGCCAGCCATGGCGGTATCATCGGCAGACTTGATGACAGGACATCCCTCCTCCAGAGATCTGCAATCAGATATTAATAATGGGACCAGGACAGTCCCTTGTGGGGCCCCTGTATTAGACATAATATGATCTGAACGACAAGTGGGTCTAAGTTTAACATACCGTGTTCTCTTAGTGAGATACTGCATGATCCCAATTAATTAAACCATCTGAAATGTCCAATTTGAGAAGCTTAGAGACTAAATTATGCAGTTGTATAGTATTAAAGGCAGAAGAGAAATAATACAACAACATGAAACGCGCAGAAGTGGTAGAATGTTTTAGGTAAGAGTATAACTTGTAGAGAATTAAAATGATGGCATCTTTACAGCTACGAAATGTGCAGGGAACCTAATAAACAGTTCCGACATCTATGGAAATAACCCACTTATTACACACTTAGTTGTTTAGACCATCCGAAATGTGAAGGTACCGATCAATATATGAAAGAGAGCAGGCATCCATTATACCTTGTTTTTTGCTGCAGTTGTAATTCTGTCAAATATTTCTTTGATACTGCTTATTGTAGGGCGATCTTCAAATTTTGTAGCTAGGCACGATTTCATCAAAGAACACCTGAAAGAAAGTTTTTTTTTGTGAAATAACTTGTTGTAGATCAAACTCTGTCTTCTTCATATTAAAATATTGATGCAAATATTGATGAAAAATTTCAGACTTGATATGTTAGCATTTACTTTACGACAATAAAGAAACGTTAGGTGCTAGTGATGTTCTTTAACTATTCCGGTTTTCAAAATATTCATCTTTAAACATTTTAAAATATTTAAAATATGCCGTATCTCTGAAATGTTCATTTAAATCTACATTGATAATGTCATCGGCTCCTCGATACAAGCGTAAATTTTTATATATCACCCATTGTTTAATAGCTTCTAACAACTCTACCAAGAAAAATATGTGTATTTAAATGTATACAAACAACAAAGCATCATTGGATGGTGTTAAGTACCATTTGTCCTTGAAACTGTGTAATACATTATAAACATTTCCTTTGAGCCACGACAGTCTTATGTTTGACCATCTGAGGAACTGGGCCGAATGATCTGTTTAAAGTATACTGTATAATCCTGTCACTTTACTTAACTAACCTCAGCAGGTTTGAAGGGTTATGTTCCAAAAGTTAAAAGTGTTATATAGGAAACCATCCTGGACTGATAACAGTGGCTTTTCACGGTCCGCAACACATCGAAATGAATTTTGAGCCTTAAGTCATCCTTTTAAGCAGTAACAACAAAGTAACGGTATCGTAAATGAATAAGATATTTACATTGTTCATTAGATGTCCAGTAACTTACATATTGTCAGGATAGTTACATTGTTGGCTGAGAGCATTAATTTTCTTGAGCATATTCACTTCACCCTGTGATATGCTTCTACGCAGTGAGTCTAACCCTGAGAAGTCAATATAAAGATGAAGATGGAGATATGAATTTCATGTTCTGACCAACTTTCCTAAACCACTATGAAAGAGATGCTCCGCAGGCAGGCATAAGGTCATTAGCTTAAGGCGGTGTTTTCTTACATTACAATCCAGGGTGTAAATAAGCACTTGAAATATGTGTGCTCTGCCCTGTATTTAGGAATTCTCTTCTTCCAAACTCTAAATACATTTTGTTTGATCTGATCTTATTTTGGCAAGATAAACCCGTCATTGAGAAATTACTAATTTCACTCTCGGTCATGTGGTGTCATTGTAATGACACACCAAAAGCGTTGTCTTCCTTTACAGTTGTATTGATAAATTGTTCCTAAATTGTGATGCAGTAGGAACATTCTAGTAAATTCTGAAGTTTATTTGAATTCAAGGTTTCATGAAAAAGCAAATATGAAAAGAGTGTATTTTCTCTTCTGTGAATAACAGATTTGGCATATTCCTAAGAAAACAAAATGTTCATTTGAAGCAGTTTCATTTAGTATTAATACAACATATCATTGAGAGCATTTGGCATTCAACTTATTTCCTACCATTTTTATTTTTTACTTTTTTTTTCATTAAAGTTTGATATATTTATTCCATTACTGTCATCAGCTATGCCAAGAAACCCTTTCTTTCACAGTGTTTGTTTGACTCAGCACTATATTCCGGTAGGATAAAATCTTCAGGCCCTCTCATACTTTATGCATTTACCTTCATACGCTTTTTACTTTAGATAAGCAGTCTATCCTCTCTTGAAGTTCTTGCGAACTAGAAATATTGTAACTTACCACCAAAGAATATTTCCAATAATATAATCCCAATAGCCCAGACATCGCTAGCTGCTTGGTATGTTGAACTAGACGATCTGACTTCAGGTGGTAATATCCATTTCGTGTCTGCGTCCTACATCAAAGTTAAAAGAATGTTGTCCGAAGAAGTTGCTCGTTTTTGGTTTGTGTTTCTTATTTTCTTCGCGAAAATGATAATTAAATATATTAAATAAACACAGTTAAATACGAAATGTCCTTTCAAATGTACCATTCTTTTGTCACTTAATCAAATGATGTTATAAATATGAAATTCTTACATTTGGATTTGAATAATTAATGAAGATTAATTTGGACTTTTTTCGCTGGGATTATGAAGCCATTTATCTTTTCATTTTCAATTCCTCGTAAGAAGAAATTTGTTGCTTTGTTTTCTTGAACCACTGAAGGCTTTTCATCCTATATTGTGAAATATTTTACACAATATTTTAAATAAGATGTTGCCTTATGAGTACTGCATTTGTCCATTTTGTTATATAACCAGGTGTTTTAGTTATTGTAGATCTGTATATGTTATAAAAAGCTTTCATATGAAATATAATTTCATAGAAAGTGCCAGTTGCATGCATGTAATTGACCATAGACAAGTCCATGCAAATGTGAAGTGTCTCCACACATCACAACAGTCCACATTGACAATTACTACAATACCTTCTTGATATACAGATCTAGAAACTTCGACACTTTCCGTCTGAGACAAAAATCGTAGAGTTTACAAAAGCCAAAGCTATTGACGTATACACGGCTGGCACGCAGACCTGGGTGACAACACTGAAGTTTAAAACAAAGCAAGAAAAAGTTAAACTAAACATACAAATTAAAGAACTTCAGTATTAGCCACAAATTTGAACATTCTTTAGTTACCTTCTGGCAAGTTTTGACTTTCCTAAGCATTCTTAGACAACTGGGTTCAGACTCGTCAATGAAATATCTAATTGAGGAAATCTGCCTTGAAGTTGGCAGTGCAAAAAAAAACTGTTTGGAATTTGAGCATGAAAACAAATTATTTGACCTTCTAGAATAACAAGGAGCTATACTGATGGCTTATTACTATCCTGTTTCAGGGTATTAAAAGCATACGTTAGTTGATAGTGGTTGTTGCACTGATCACCTGGAATTAACTGATAAATAAATTAATAAAACCATGCAGTGTGCAGGCGGATTTCTGGTGGGTAAGGAAACCTCAACAGCATCGGAGTAAACTTGTTGAAAGTTATAAACTAGCGATAGGTAATTCAGTTTGATTCTTCCTAACCTCTTTTGAAATGCTTTATGAATAGTAGCAATCTTTGGTACTTCTGGAAGTTCAGAATAAGTGGTTTCAGGCGAGCAGAAAAGTAGTTCCATAGAGAAGGAGTTACAAAATATATTATGTAATATTATGCGACCACAAAAAAAATTGAAATTTTCGTGGTTTCTCCAAATCCAAACGAAAATGCCTTTTTTTTTTCTTTCTTTTTTTTTTGTTGGTGTTCCATAATTGAATCATCTATGACACCTATCGCGTTTATCCACCGTCTTTTCCTATAACATGCGTACACAGTGCAAGTTATACACGTCACTGGGGGAAATAATTCTGAACATGAATACAGAAAATATAGTTTCATATATCCACATCGAATGTTTCGTAGCAAACGAGAATATTATTGAATCCAGACAGAGAAAAACAACTGAACAGCTTTTGTTTGTGTTTACTTCATTGTTTGTGGAAATAGAATTTTAGCATAGTTTACCTCATTCTTTGCCAGATATTCCATTCCCTTTATAATATCGAAGGCATATGCCGTTTTCTGATCATTAGAGTTAGTACCTGCAGCTGAAGAGTAGTTGGTATTCTCAGATACCAAGCACTGGGCTAAATTGGCCATCTCAAAGTTGTCATATACTATGTACAGAATACCTGTTAAACGCCAAAAGAGAATTTTATAAACATAATAAATAATAAAATACAAAAAAAGTCAAATAATCGCAATCCTGTTCAAGTAACAGACAGACTTTCGAGTTTCGACGTAGGATTGACATGGATCCGTTGAATGGCTTTTGTACATACTTGTTACCTTCCACATTCTTATACCTTAAAGGGTTGGTTCAGTTGTCATACATGTTTATGTTATATAAAAGAGGACAATACATTAAACACAATGGTGAAGAAACTGTTCAAATATCTTTTTCGGTTAAAGAGATATTCAAGTGTAAAGTTTTATCAGATTGTGTAGAAAATGCTGAAATCTGACTAGCTGTATTGTCACATCCTCACATTCCTGAAAAGTCTTTGTTTTTTTTCTCTAAATATTTTGTGAGATTTCATGACTTTCAACCAAAAGATATGTCAGGATATCTCGTATTTGTCAAAGGAAGTATTTAAGATTAATCATCTGAAAATTTTTTGATTATATTATTTTCAAATGTGTTAAATCATTTTTAAAGAAATATATTCACAAATGTTAAGGAAGTGAGGATGTGACGTCACACCCTCACAGTTTGTCTTTCTACACCAGTCGTTTTCAGAAAAATTTTGATATCTGCAAAACATATCTCCTTAACAGTGTATGCTATCATGGTAGTTTTTTCACCGTTCTTTTTTTGTCTTTTTGTGCTCTTTCTTACGAAATAGATATGTCAAACACCTGAACCAATCTTTTATAACATTTGACATTGTCCTATATAAAGACTGGCTGTCTCACAAATCAGAGAAGTGAGCATCTTACCTCCATGCTTACAATACCCGATCGTCTGTAAAAGGTTGGTATGATCAGGAATGGACAGTTTCGGAGTACTACAGCTCTGCCAGAGTTGTTTGGTTTCGTCAGAAGCGTTTGCTTTTGCAAAAAAAATGAAGTTCATAGTTGAAAAAGTTTTTACATTTCGTTCATATCATAAGAGTAGGATTAACCATTGAAACAGAGCCCGGGATAAGTGTCTCGGAACTAGAAGGCCTTCAAAACTAATCAAATGAGGAATAAGGTTAAAAGTGGATCTATTAATGATATCGCATTTAATAAACATATTGTTTTGCCTCTTTAGCATACGTTCCTATAATTACGGAGTACAACATGTTATATATATATGGACCACATGCTTATGTTACACTTTATCGATACTTAAGTAAACCCAGAGTTATATATATATATTAGCCACGAAGATAGAAATGTTTAAACGTTATACAGAATATGGACCACATGCTTATGTGACATTTTATCGATACTTAAGTAAACCCAGAGTTAGAAGAATAGTACAAAAAGGCAATATATATATATATTACTCAGAAGCTATAACATGGCTCTTTGCACTGCATCCCATTGCGCATACACAATATTCACAAAAATTAACTGCGCCCTTTGATAAAACGAAGCCTGCCTTGCTTGGGACCCCAACCCAGGGACCTAAAAAAGGGAAACCGGTCAGGCATGGCGTAACCTATCCTTTCCACGAATACACGGTAATCTTGAATTAAGAGCCTTTTTGTACTATTCTTCTAACTCTGGGTTTACTTAAGTATCGATAAAGTGTAACATAAGCATGTGGTCCATATTCTGTATAACGTTTAAACATTTCTATCTTCGTGGCTCATGTATTCGTCACTAACTTGAAGTATCATGAAATAAGTCAACACCAAATTACCAAATCACCAAATTACATTGCACGTAACCTTATACGGAAGCAATTGATATTGGTATTGAACGTTAGGATTTTATCTTTGACAAATTTCGGCATAAAATTGTACTTCATGAAAAAGTTACCATATTTGTAGTCAGATATATTCATTTGCTTCAGATTTTAATGTACATTTGCCAATGTTAAAGGTATTCTGCATTGATTTTGATAACACTGCTAATGTATTCATATGCACTATTTATATGATTTATCATGAAAATAGTTTTTTTTAAATCCATAGTAAATGTTAAACATACCATCAACATACGATATCATAACATCCTTTTTACTACCCTGGGGTAACACGACGCTGCCTTTCCATAGTAATATAATTTTTGAAGTGTTCAAACTGGAGATAAAGTGAATCATGTCCCGTTCAAGTACTTGGTCTTTCAGTTGATGTTTTGTATCTACGACGAGATCATAATCTGAGTAATATAGAAAGCATGTATGTACGGTAATCATCATCGAAACTCAAATATTTGTTGTAAAAAAACAAACCAGGTCCACCGCCAAGCCCCCCCCCCCACCCCACCCTCCCTTCCCACCTCACACATACACAGAAACATTCACATTTACCATGGAAACTAGCACTATCTTTTTCTTCACTTGGAAAGGAACCACCGTCTCCATAAATGATGCCTGTGTCTTCATATATTGCTTCTTCGTTACGCCGGCTCGGCATTTCTATAGTTCTAAAAGGAACAATTATATGAACATTATATGTTATTTATCTATATTGCACTGTTTATCTTCTTTCCTATTTCGTCGTGTTCCTATGATTAATATTTTCCCGGCATTGAAGCAGGTGTTTATGTACGATGGAACTGGATTATAAAAAGGATACTTCGGTAATTTTTGAAAATGTATTTTTCTTAATTAAAAAAAGTAAGTAAACATAATCGATTTTTTACTTATTAAATACCAGTTGAAAAAATTCTTCAGTGAACCCTGTACTGTCACTTTACATGTATCTTTTGTGGTGTTATCTTCTAATCTATCAGTAGAAATGAAAGTACATCAGCTAATTTCAATGCCGGATCGAAATACGTTTACTAATTGCTACTTGAAAGTGAAGCTTCTTAATAGAAACAAATAAAGTTAACATAATCAATTCTTTACCGATAAAATATCAGTTGAAAGTTCTGCAGCGCATTTAATAGATTAATTTACATGTATCTTTAATGGTTTTGTTATCTTCTAATTCATTAGCAGAACTGAAAGTACAGTAGCTAATTTCAATGCCGGATCGTAATAAGTTTACTAATTGCTACTTGATAGATAAGCTCGTGTTATCCATTTTTAGTTTCAATAGCGTTACGAATAAATTTCATTTGTTACTTATTTTATGCTATCATTATTCGAATGCATAGTTTACAGATTGTGCGTACGTTTGCTGGTGATCTTGTCCGTTGATTTGATACTGCCAAGAGTCTGTTAGGAAAGAAGTTAAATTTAGATCGAGTATGTTCAGTTCGCCAGGCAAACTACTTAATATATATATATATATATATATATATATATATATATATATATATATATATATATATATAAAGAACGACATGTTTCGAAAGTAGCGACTTTCATCATCAGGTTACAAACGCAAAATGAACAAGTAATAGCAAACAAATGTACACTAGCAATAACGCACAAGGACAAGTAGATTAACTCAACAAAGATAACACTGGACAGTCAAGCTGTTTGTTGAGATTAGGTTTATCCCAATTGATATGTAGGCTTACTTTGATCCTAAGCTGGAGTTTAGTGGGAACTGAGTCGATAATTTTGAATGAGATGTTGTCACATAGCCGCTTACAGTTGGGAAATTAGCTTAGTGTTTGTAAATATGTGAATTCTTATCGGTTTTTAGATGCTCAGAAATCCGTGTAGAAAGGTGCCTATGGGTTCCCCCTATACAACAAGCATTACAGCCTGTGCAGATGAATTTATAGACCACACGAGATTTAAGGTATGATGGAATCATGTCTTTTACTACACACATATTTCGAACTTTAAATGAGATAAACACTAATTTAATATCAATGTCTGTACAATGCGAGTTGATCAACTAACTTTGTTCTGAGCATGACCAGAAAATTTACCAATGTACGGGAGCTTGTAAAATCTAGTAATGTGAGAAACCGGGTCAATGATATTTTCCGGTGACACCTTGTTTTGTACATACGATTTCACAACTTTGTCAATTAAGTGAGAGGGGAACTGATTTTTGCCGAGTGTGGACATAAGTCCTTTTAGGTCTAGGTCAAATCCTTTCCAAAAGTTGTTGACCTTGTACATGCTATCCACTAGCCTTTAATGAGACCAATTTTGTAAGAATACGGAATGAAACTGAGTAACCCTGAGTACGTGGGCTTATGATAAAAGGAAGTGTTGCAATGACCAATGTTGCTGACAAGCACATCCCAAAAAGGTAGCGTACTGTCTTTTTGCTTCTCAATAGTGAATTTTATGTTAGGGTGCCGGGTATTGATAAACTGAAGGAAATTGATGGCTCCACCATCATTTCGGAAAAGACAGAAAATATCGTCAACATATCTGCGGTAGTGATAAGGTTTGGATGGGGCAGATGAATCATTCAGAAATTGTTTCTCCAAATTACCCATGAAGAGATTTGCCAACACCGGTGCTAATGGTGAACCCATTGCCAGACCGTCCACTTGATCATAGTAATTACCATTGAATAAAAAAAATGCGTTTGGGAGGTAGCAAACATGAATAGTTTCTGGAGATCCCGCCTTTCAATATCAATGCCTGGATTGTTATGCATTATGGCATCGATTGCAATATCAACAGTTTCAAAAAGTGGGATGTTGGTAAATAAACTAACTACATCGTATGATACCATGTAATGATCAGATATGTCCATACATGTCATTTCCTGGACAAAAGAGAAAGAATCCTGAGTGCAATAATCGAGACTTATGTTGGGTGATATAAGATCACTCAAACTATATATATATATATAGTATATATATATATATATATATATATATATATATATATATATATATATATATATATATATATACATATATACATATATATATATATATATATATATATATATATTAACTAATGTGTCAACTCGCAATTAGTTTATTGGGTCTTAATGTAATAAGATATACGCACAACGTTCTGTGCGAACTCTTTGAAGTTTTGCTTGTTCCAAAATAGTGTAATCAATTGTTAATTAGCATAATATCCAATGAAAATGACAACTTAATCCTCTTTAATATGCTAATCAGACTAGGCTAAAGGTACATCTGTAAAGTGTGTAAATCATGGCGATTAATTACTGAGCCCATACGACGTTGGACTTTATCTGGAATAGATACATCTGTTGTCGTATTTCAGTCAAACAATCTAACTTTATATCTTCAAATTCAAACATATTTAATTTGATCTTGGTACTTTAAAGACAGTATTGCCGTGCAGCTTTACCGTTCATTAAAATCTTTGGCTTCATACATATAGCTGTAAAACAAGGAAATATTAATAATAAACTGAAGTTAGGTACACACTTACTTGCTTGAATGGAATTTCATGTTATATGTTGTATTCCCGTAACCAGAAATAATGCAATAAGTTACTCATTCATTATAATTACTGTCATTTCATCAATGGTCACTTGAAACTTACAACGCCCTATAAATATAAACATTTCCTTTCTTTAACCTCATTGTTTTCATGTTAAAGGCTAACTATATGGTATTGTTTTCAGCGCAACTGGTAAATAGGCGTAGTCGAAAGGATATACGCATTATAATTCAAAAGCGCTGTTCTTGCGAAACTACCACGTTGTATACTTACTGAACCGTGTCTTACATATCGCTATCATGCATACCGTCAGTACAATAACCACTAAAAGCGCTCCCGAAGTTGATGTAGCAACGATTAGTAATTCTTTTGTGCCGTATGTCTCCACTGGGAAAGAAAATGCAAAACCAGGATCTAATTCTCGTTGTCTTACTTGGGTCATTTCGCATAACTGGTATAAGTAGATACGATTGCTTGATTTAGTACTCAGAGTCGCGCAAAGAGCATATTTAAACTCCTACTCATATAAAGAAAAATTCTACTTGTATCACAACTGCTAGGCACTTCAGACAACGAGTACATATTATGCTTACTTGTCATTGTTCACGATTATTATATTGTAGCATTAATTTCGAAACGTACCATGAAAAAAAATATAAATCTTCTATTATATAAAACATAGTTTTGTAAAGCGTGCGCTATAAGTAAGTAGATATCATAGTTGTAAATGTACTCACAAAGGCAAAAAACGTGCAAAGATAATCTGTTGATTTAGTCATCACTTGTTAACTATCCACATTCTGTTCACATAAACGTGAGACAGCAAACACTTAACTTAAAAATGATATTTATTAGCATCAAAAGAAACACCGTGGGATGGATGAAATGAACCAGATTTGCATTAATTTGAATATGATGTGTAAATGATGTTCGACGTGGAAAGATATATATATCATAGAAAGGAGAAAGAAGCCTATACTTTCGTTATAAAGTCCAGTTAATGTGTATAGGACATCAATGGTTTACTCTATGCACCAACTCTTAACAAAATAAATATAGTGCAGCGCAGCGATTAATTAGTATTTCATAGTGTTACAATAGGGTTAGTATTATTAAAACTTCCAAATTATAGCCCTTATAACTTTTAAAAGAGATGCCTACAGAGAAAAAAAACAGCAATCAAACAACAGAGAACCACTCAGTGAAAAGCAAAATGAAATGAAGTCAAGGTCTATGATTTACCCATCGTGCAAATTTTAATCGCATTATCAGGCTCAGAATTCTAAAAACCTACATTTGTTTTTCCGATGTACTAATTGCTTTTCGAAGTTAGCATAAACAATTCTAATACCTAAATGTTGTTGACCTTTCAGCCAATATTAGTACTTACCATATAGCACTCCTATGATAGTACATGTGTTTTCATTCTGTGTTTTGTATACTTTATTGGCACCTATATTTGTTATGGGTTACTCGAGATTTTCTTCAACAATAAGTAACTTAACAAATGACTCATTTAATTTATCTTGCCTCTGTGCGTTGTTCCTACAAAGTCATCTCAGCCAATGTATATACACTACCATTTTTTCGTAGAGAGCATGCCTTCTTAACTCTTTCCCACTGTTCTAGTTATTGTTATTAATTATTAATTTATAGGTTAAACCGTGGTCAAGTCGAATCCATGTTAGTAGTTTGTCATTCCATTCCATACTAAATGTGCTTCCGTGATATGTTAATAAGCCCATTTGTGTATAGAACATGAAAAGAAAGCACCTACCACTTTTCCATTTATTTACTGTATCAAAAGAGAAAAAACACCACAGTTTTACATATTTTACAATAATAAAACCCTTTCCAGCAGTCCCAGGTGTACAGAAAACAAGTGAAAAAATATGAATAACATATCATTTTCTAAGATAAATCAAACAATTAGGATAGACAAACTTACCTTGCAAAGACACGCTCTTTGATGTATTTCCCAAAGTACATGATATGAATATGCCATATTTAAAAATTGTTATATTTAATGTAGATATAACATCTATATCGAGACCGATAAGTTTATATTTAGCTTTATCTGAAGATGGAGTTTCATCGTTGATTTTCCATGTTAATTTTCTTTGCAGTGGAGTTTGATCACTGTAGCACTGGAAGCTTTGGTCTGTTGACTCGTTCACGTCTAAGAAAGATGGACATATCTCCGAATTACAGAGGAGAGTTATCGTTGGATCTGCGAATAGAAAAGGGTTAGCGGTTGTAATCAGTTAGGACGGGGCAACAGGATCAACGGCACCGAATGCCCTGTAACCCCCCCCCCCCCCCCACCACCCCTGCCAACATATATGGGCCCCACATAGTTCGACATCAAAATCACGTTTTAAAACTATGGGTGATATAATATGTAGGCCTAAAAAGGTCGTACAAGATAGAAACTGCGACAGTCTCATTACGATATTAATTCCCGGGATGTGTTTACATGATGTTCAGTAAAACTCCAAAGAAACACAAATCCCTGTAGCTCATCGGCCTAACTCAATTTACTACTGTAGTAATGTCTAAAGCAGGATACATTACAGCGCTGTCGTTACTCGTGATCTAGCGTTAGCTAACTAAAAAGAACCTGCTAACATGCTCGAATATGGTTACGCTGAAAAGGTCGGACAGTTCCATACATTCCTTGCGTATGTACAGAAGTACAAAATTATTGTTTTGCTTGCTATAAAAGAAAGATATTAAAATCAAGAGGAAAGCCTTTACTCATCAAACTAACGTCAACATTCACTCTAAGCATATTTGACATTCCCAACAGAGGAACCTAAAGCTAAGTGGCTGATCCATAATTTCTAAAATCTTAAAAAGTTTGGCAAATATTTTACCAAACCGGATGCATCCACTTAATTTTGGGTAAAACTATCCCCATACCCCGCACCCGTAAAAACAAGGGCAACGGGGACAAATTTGATCGATAACAAAATTTTCGGGCAATTAAATTAGTTTAAGTTGGGTAATTTGACTTGTTTTGGTAAATACATACGTACCTAGTTTTTGCCCATTTTCTATATAAAGAGGACCGAAAATAGTGCTACATAAGAAAACATCGGTAAAAGTAAGAAAAAACTCGAGGGCGAAAAGTGCATGCTAAACGGGTTTAACGTCTGAATCTGTTATTTGTTTTGAACAAAATCATGCTTTTAGTACCAAAAATATTTTAGAAGAGGAAGGGGAATCTGTGTCTAATAAACCGGGCATTTTATAATTGCTCACAACATATATGCTCACAAACTACTAGGATTCTGTGTGATAATATATGGTAATTTTGTTTAAATGATAAAATATTTAACAGGCTGCAGCCTTACTGGAAAATGTGTATCGATGAAATACAATGAACTATATTCACTGAGCCTTAATACATGACTTATCTGGCAACAAGCTTTAGCATGCAACCATATCTTGGACAAATTGTTGAAAATTGTGTTTCAGGGAGGATGCTGCTGGACTCGTTCATTTCATGTGTGAATTTAACATCGATAGGCCCAGCTGACATAGGAGAAACTATCCATCTTTGTGACAATGAAAAAAAACATAAAATGAATGTTCTCTGGGTATTAGTGAGCTAACAACTAAAGGATTTCTTTTTCTAATCTCCAACGCAACTTTTTTTCTCTTGTCATTTGTTTTGGTATATAATACTTCATAGAGTATATATAGCGTAGACAAAAACCTATATCCTCTTTTGCTTCATACATTAAAATCGAACGAGGCACTCACCTTTCATATCTAGCATATAGGTCTTGATGGTAATGTCCCCAAAAGCACATGTGTAGTTTCCAACGTTACCACTATAGAAGTTCGTAATCTTTAGATATGAAAAAGTAGTATTGGTGACCTCACCATATACATTATCAACCATTTCCGGAGGAAGGCCGTCAGCGTAAAATACTTTTCGTTGAAACCACCATATTGGCTTACGAGAAGAGTTATTTTTGGAACTGCAGTTCAAGAACACAGAGTTTCCACGCACGACGGTGATATTTTGAACTGATGTAGACACACCTATCGAGCATAAAACACAACAGTTGTAATTATCGTAAGAATACATACTTGTGATAACAATTTGGAATACACACAGGCTTTTGGCCATCGTGTGTGTTATTCCTGTTTTCAATGACTTGCTAATTCATGACTTCTTAATTTTGATTGAGAAGAGAATGAATTGCGGATTCCATCTTTAAAACAATAATAACCATATGAAACCATTAAATAATACGTAAATGAAATTCACAATTAAATAAAAGTAACGAAATTTCTTTTTACTCACCTTCTGTGAGACCAAGTAATCCATACAAGCATAGGATCGTGTAAAACAGCATTGTGAGCCTGTTATTGTGTTCAATGATGGCCGTAATAAGAAAGATTGCACAATATAATTAATAAACAAAAATAATAATAATAATAATAATAACCATCGTCATACATTTGATTCATTATTTTTAAAGAATATATACAAATATGGGTCAATGCATCAGTTATACAGCGGCTTTTCCCTTTTTTGCACTGTACCATATCAATATGTTGTTTCCACCACTGAATCAACGTTACCAATATGCTTACCACAAAGTTATTCCTTTATTATGCTCAAATCTATTGCTAGAACGTTATTCGAATCAGCGACCCCCGTTTTACAATTACAGCTTTCTTCCAACTAAGCTTCCAGCCCCTAGTTTGTGGCGATCCCTACCAGCGCCGCTTCCATGAATTTGCAAGGGGGGAGCACATTTTGTGATTGATATTGGGGAAGGGCTTAAGGGGAGGGGTGTCCCTCTCCCCTTTGAGAAATTTTTGAACAATTGATGGTCCTTAGATGCAATCTGGTGCAATGTTTTCCCAGTTTCATCATTATCATATGATATCATATTATCAGCATATTTTGTTTCCGGTTTGAATTATTCTTTTACATGTTCGATCTTTTACACATTATATCAGAAACACAAACATAGTGCTCTTTTACAATTTTTCCAGTAGGACGATTCTTGTTTATTTTCCAATGTCTGGACTTTAATACATTTGACGAACTTAACTGATGGGCAATATAAACTTTCATATTGAGCAGTGTCATAATTATTTATATGAAGTGTGTATCACGTACGGTTGCTAGCTTTGCTTCATAACTTGCTGTTCGTGCAGCAACTTATGACGAATCATAGAAAGGATAAAAACCCACGTTGTCGTCATCGTTGTGTATACGGTCGTGACACTCCATCGAGTGCGGTTAGGTAGGCTATATGTATTTATTACACAGTGGCCAACTTTAGGCTTGTAATAGGCTATATATAGGCTAAATTTAGCTAATTACATCTGCAAAAATAAGTAGCTGAATCAGTAGGCCAGAATGTTACTACGATTAAAATCGAGGTAACGGAGCTAACGAGTATTCAAGATCAAAAGAGCACTGACAAAATACCATGCCAAAAAACGACAGTTTTTAACATTTTTTCGACACTGAAAGGGGAATCAGTCGCTCCCCCTGCTCCTCCCCCCCCCCCCCCCTCTTGCTACGGCCCTGGCCCCTATAAAGCCATATTTAGCTGGGCGTCATCCAGCAGTTGCAACAGTAGATTGCTTAAAGTGTAAACAGCGATCACGCCCCAGAGAAGAAATTTCGCTTTTTGATATAAATTCAAGTAAATGAATCATGTAAAACTGACAGGGAATGTTTAAATAATGGAAAAGAGTAAAGAAATAAATGGGTAGAATGGGATTCGAGTCAGTGACCTATGGATTGACTTCCATTTTATATTTACTTACATTACTCTCTCTTTTTAAATCTTGAAAGTAGCACAATAATGTCAAAAGTGTCATAGCTATGTTTATTCTTGTCTTTTATTTTAATTGAAGTCTTTGAAAGGTTGTTAACGTTCTTTGATAGTCATCACTCTAACACTTTCAAGTTGAATCTGAAGTCCAAAACTGTACCAGGTTAAAGACAGTGTTACTTTTTTATAAGGAGCATTAATATGAAAAAGGGACCAATGGTAACGTGTTATACAGTACACATCATATATAACACATTATTTGAGATTTCATGATTTTACCATAACAATGATAAAATGATTTAATTTGACGTGCGCTAGCTTGTCTCTCAAAGTTTGTTTTATACAACAACAAAAAGTAAAGTGAATAAGGCAAGGATGTAACTTTGTACAGCTATAGACGCTTCAAATCATCACGATCCAGCCCAACTGTAAAGTGTTTGTATTCAATGGAAAGAATGAAATAAGTTTAATACCCACATTATTCTTTCTAAGCTTTTCTTAGCGTATTTATTCTACTGGTGTTCCAACAAAAGATAGTATCTGTAACTCATTCAGTGTCACTCATAAAACTGAAGTTCAGATGCATACCGGCATATTCCACTGCGCCATAATAGGTATCAAAACGGCGCCATTCTTAGCTAAGATACTTGTTTGGAAAATGCCAACATATTCGTCAATATGTTGTATAAAAACGTATGAAACGGTATATAGATGAATTTTATTATTGCTTAACATGAACTATGTAAGAATTAGTGAAATATACATGTCACAAAGTAAAATATGCCAGTACTAAATCATAAGTGCAGACCCACGATGGTTCTCCCCATTTTTTTTTTTTTTTTTTTTTTGCTGTGGTGGGTTACTTTGCACACGTTGTTCGGATGAACCTTGCAGCATGTTGGAACACAAGCCTGTTGCTACTCCAAGAAACGGAGCTCATGCAGTTTGTAGTGGGCTCATACGCCACTGGTTATGCCAGAAAATCCTTCCCAAAAACTTATTTTGCAGCAGTGCTCTTCTTGAAATCTATCTCCATGTGATTTTAAATAAAATGTTTGCTTAGTTGCCAATGCCTTGGTTTCATCAGAATATACAGCAGACTGAAGCATAATGTAAAATATGACATATAACAACTTCAGCTAACACTCTTCTTTTTATTACTGAAACCGATATTAAAAATTCACGAAAAATGTATCCCAACAGACTTGACGAACTAGAATATTTGATGACTCGATTGGAACATTTTATATTAATTCCGTGCACCCTTAAATCGGTTAATGACTGCATATATACCTCACAATTGTATCGCCATTACTGTGCTAACATTGTGTCCTTATATAGATTAACTACAATGCCATATATGGCAGAAAATGAAGCAAACCCTCTCACCTGAAAATGATCTTGCAAGGCGATTCTTCAATGTTAAAGGCTTATCAAGACTTCAGCTCCTCCAGTGTGTTGGCGAAATTTTTAAGCAACATATTCTCATACTCTGATTTACCTTTGCTTTGCTATGAAAAACAATAGTTATATGCTTTAGAAAAAGTCGTTCTATATGTAACTAATTGGTATTATTGTAGTGATTCAGGTACAGCTGTTAGTTTACTAGCATTACAAGTCATCAATTATTAACATGGCTGTAATTTTTTAACTTTTCATTTAACCACTGCGTGTTGTCCTCGTCAAGGAAGTGCTTACATATACAGAAGCAAACTAACTATTTGCAATGAGCTCAGAGCTTTACATTTCCTTTCATAACTGAAAGTACAACCATTAAGGTTTCCTAATGTTTTTTGTAAGTACCTTATTGTGCATTAACAGACACCAAAGGAAACTAGTTTAAGTAAAACATAAAGTGAAGGCATATCGCTGTATGTATATATATATATATATATATATATATATATATATATATATATATATATATATATATATATATATACAGCATGTGTATGTATATGCATGTATATGTATATATATATATATATATATATATATATATATACACGCCAACGGTTATACGGGAGGTCAATATATGGTGGATATATGTTATTACAATTCAGCAACATTACCAGTTCTCATATGTTCAAAAGTTTCCAATGGTAGCAAACCCCCCCCCCCCCCCCGCATCTGCTTATACGTGCATCAAACGAGTCCGTACTCTTTACGTGACTGCAGGATGTTTTCAAAGCCGTTTGTTAATTGACATCAACTTAAAAGGTGTCATATTGGTGATAATACTTTAACCACCTCACCTACATTCAATATTGCAGAAGCTGTAGTATGCTCTTGATGGCTCTGTTGTTTATTAACAGCAGCATTAAATTTTGGCCTTAATCACCGCAACAGTTGTATGGCGCAATAATTATGAAAGTGGGTAGTAACAAGAAATGAAAGGGAAAGAGGAACACAAAGTGAAACCTTCATAATTAGAAAGATATGAACATGTCTAAAGAAGCTTTTGATGCCTTTTCAACAGGAAGTCATGGAAGGAAGAGAAAAAGTATAACAGAGCTTGCCTGGCGTACTCATTATTGCCTTCACTTTATTGTTTAATTTAAATTGGTTTCTATTGAGTCAAAGTCAAAGTCAAACCAGAATACATGGACTATTCCTTTTTCCCTTTATTATGATGGCCCCTTTTTCTATTCCGGACACTCTAACCGAGAGTGTAGCCCATGTACCCTGCCCTCTACACGGGAATTGCTTTGTCAGTATATGTTGTATACAAAGCAACGGTAACTGTAGACAACAAACCAACCTCGTATACATATAGGTCATTCAGAGAACTCCTGCCTATCAAGATACTACCACCAAACCAAATCAGAGAGATCAATGGTAAATTTAGTTTAGTTTAGTAGGGGGAAAAGGATCAAGAAGAACAATCAACTCCCCATCAAGGACCCTTTAGGAGAGGGAGAAAAAACTGAAGACACAAAAAATCAGACCCTTTTACAATGCTTCAAGTGCTTGTCCAAAGCATTCTTAGACCCGTTCACACTACTTGCAAGTAAAACTTCCTCAGGCAAACCATTACAATCAATCACAATTCTATTAGAAAAAATGCCGAAAATTAATCCTACTCTGTAACTTCTAAAGAGTTTAAGACAATGAACTTAAACAAGAAAAAGTTAGTGAAGGATAAATTGTCAAACCCATACACAATATTGAGAGTCAAGTCACCACGTTACCTCTTAAGCTCCAGTGTGGTGAGATTTAGCAGCTGTATAACCGCCTATAATAAGGAACACCCTTGAAGGAACTAATCATCCTAGTAGCCCTCCTCTGTACCTTCTCGAGTACTTCCTTATCCTTAGCAAAAATATGGGTCTCAAGCCTGCACAGCATACTCCAGATGAGGCCTAACCAACTGCTTATAAAGCCTAACAACTATGTCCTCTTTCAGAAAACTGAAGTTCCTCTTGATCATAGCAAAGACCATCTTACCTCTTTTAGCAGCTTCGAGACAATGTTTATAAGGTTGCAGATATGAATGGATGTAGATACCTAGACTCTTTCAACAAAGACCTCATGCCACTCCTCACCAGTATAGAGCGTAGGTACACTTTTGGTTACTCCTGATGAGATTTTTCCAGCCTTGATCTCTTACTCAGTAAAATTGTAATTGAAGTTACTGTCATTAACTCTCCAACCCTTGTCTGGGTGGATTGTGCCCCCCCCCAAAAAAACTAAGACTGACAAATTTTTATCTTCCTAACCATTTTAGCTATAGAATTGGTTTGAGTGTTAGAATTAAGCTGAAATACGGATCTATTCCAAAATATCATTTTTTTAGGGGGTGCTATTGATGTTTATATTCCCAAAAGTTTGGTTCAAACTTTGTTTCATTCAAACAGTGTGAAAATTTTACATTGTGACTTTTTTAAAAAAAAAATATGGGCTCCACTTAGCATTGCCGGTTTGAATTAAGCTAGGAAAGGACGGGGTTACATCAGTACAAACATATCTGAAGCTAGTACTGACAGTGAGTATAGGTGGCCAGTTTATCAATCCACAAGCAGTGAGGAGCTCACCATTTTAACAGTAGATAATCTTAAAGGGAGGAAAGCATTTGAAACACTTTATGGGACTTCAATCCCTATTGGTGTCAATGTCTGGTGCAGGGAAGTGTATACGTGATTTCAAACAGTTATTGTGAGAGAGATGGCTTCATTTCTTTAGACAGACATATATACTATAAGGACTATGATATTACTCATAAATCTGAGTCAATGCTTTCATATATGTCTTTCATGCATTTACGATGATGCATGTAGATTCCATATATAGAAATCGAGAAACTATATAGAAACTTCGAACTTTCCAGCTTACTGCACTAAAAGTTCAGTGAAGTGACACTGTTCTATGCAACTTTCATATCAACACTCATTATTTTTATTGAGTTATTTGTCGTTAAAAATGTTGAGCTGAAATAAAAGTCGCCAACAGATGTTTTAACGAGTCCGTAGTTTCTACAAACTTCAATCAAATTTTACAAGCCCCGCCCAACAGAACATGCGCTAATCAAATCTCTCTGTTTTGTTTACAACCTTTAGGCCTAGGAATACTCTCATTTTCGTGGCTTGCCTGTCTTAGGTCCCTTCTCTTGAATAGTATCTTTCTCTCGGTCTTATACCGATGGAGCTTGTCGAAATGGTGTCATTACTTCCATTGCAATGAATAAACTGGTATTTGCAGACGTTTCCTCCGTGGAATTGTAAAAAGTGGATGATAAGAGTATAGGTCTGCGTAAACATTGATCAGGCAGCATTTGTAGACTACTTTTGTTTGCATTTGTGTAATGAACATATTCTGACATGGGCGGTCGAAGTCAGTTTACGGTAAATCGTTCGCTCGCGCCATAGCGCAACAGAAAATAAATTTCAATTGCGACAGCTTTTGCACCTGGTCAGAGTGCATTTAGAATTATGAACATTGAAGCTAATTCGGAAGTTTGCTTCGGAAGTTTCATCAGCAAACAAGTATTGAGACTACTGGAGCCTTATGAAAAGTGAGGGCGCTTTGCGTTGTAGCGCAAATAGCCAGATCATTCGTACGTCTTCTTCATACATTGTATCCATCGAAGTTGAAATTGAATTTGGTTTGACCTTCTTTTTTTGTCTATACTCCTATCATTTTTTTCTATACTACTATACTCCTAACTTAAGTCCATCCCTGGGGCATTCTAATAATAATAACAAGCGCGTATCCAGGGGTTGTTAGGGGCGCCCCACCCCCTCGGGTAAATAAAAGAAGAGAGAAAAAAAGAGAGAAGAAAAAAGGGAAAAAGAGGGGGAAATAGAGATAGAAAGAGAGGAAGGAAGGGAAAAGAAAAAGAAGAAAGAGAAAAAGGAGGGAACAGAAGAAAAATGCCAAGACACCGGGAAGAGAAAGAGGAACAGTGAGCACTGATCCCTATTATATACAGAGGGTAGCCAGTGACGGATCAACAAAAAACTTATTTAAACAATCCATTATTCATAAGCGTATAGGCCTAATAGGGTAATATCGATGAATAATTCATATTCTTCCCTTCTATAGGCTACTACGAACAAAAATCGCTCCCGGAGGGAAGTACCGGTATTTGCCAATAAGCTGGAGAAAATACTGAGTGCTAACGTTTCATCTAAAGGGGAGTTGAACCAAGTGATTTTTCTTTTCCGGTTTTCTTTGCCTTAGTGGTTTTGGGCTTGACGGTATTGCGCCCGGTTGAGGTCTTCCAGATTGCGGGTGTACCCTTCATAGTCGGGGACTGCCTTAGCTATCTTTGTTGAAGCAGGGATCCGGAGTTGTTATGGAACAACTCCCTGGTTGGGTGGATAGGGAGTAGATTCTTTTCCCAATCGCTAATGAGATGTTGTTTAATATTTCTGGGAGGCGGTTTGACAATCGGTTAATGTATACGGGTTGATCGTTAGGTTTTCAAAAAGGGGGAAAAGAGGGGGGAGAGAGGAGGAAGGAAGGGAAAAGAAAAAGAAGAAAGAGAGAAAAAGGAGAAAAGAAGGGAGCAGAAGAAAAACGCCAAGACACCGGGAAGAGATAGAGGAACAGTGAAATTCCTATTCCTATTATATACGGTACACAGGGTAGCCAGTATCGGATTTCGGAAGGGTCGTGCGCCTCAGCCTACCCCTTACACCGACAACTCAATTTTTGACGTTTCCATTTTTCCTTTGTGGTCAGCAAAATGGACTGAGTGCGAACAAAACAATCATTAGCAACTCACACTATGTGTTGCCAATTTGAGCTAGCTTCACGTCCATTTCTCGTTTTATAATATTTATCCTCAGTTTAAATATATAGGACGGAAATCGCATTTGCGGCAGTCAATAATTATTTTCTGGGAGAGGACCCCAGACCCATCGTATACAAAAGTCTGCTTGGAATATCTGTCCCTGATTTTTTTTCTGTGGACGCCCATGTATTTCCCCAAACTAAATTTCTAACCCATGAGTTTTAAAACTTAAGGAGGTTTGGGAGCATCATTGGGTCTGGGAAGTGTTATTTCCGGCGATCTGGGAGGAATATTTGCCAAAAAAAATCTTGCACGCTACTCGCGAACCCGTGGTCGCGCTCCGCTTAGATAGTATCAGAGAACAGACACGCGTCCCCACCATTATCCATATGATCAGCGCTCATGCACCAACAAATTAACTGTGTCTGAATTTTCGAAAATTCCCTGACTATCATTCTTAAACATACTTCCCTCCACTCGCGCAAATTTTGACCGGTCTGTTAGGGGTTGAAGGAAGGTTTTTTTTTATATTGGTTGTCCATACATGAAAATTTGTGCAACATTTTGGGTAGGTTTCAGAGTGAATTTATTTCACGAGATATGTGAATTTTCAAATTCTGAACAAATAAATGGAAAAGTGGGGCTAACGGGTATTGTGGGCCGCCACGTAGAATGACCTACAGAGCAATCCCACGAGAGTTGCGATGAGGTCGAACATGATGTGTGACTGGTGACAAATCTTGAAAAAGGTTATGGATGGAAAAAAAACTATTGGGAAATACTTGGTTCTCAGGCAAAAGTGTACATCTGGTTGGTCATTTTCAAGGCCGAGATGTGCCATTTCCGGTGATCTGGGGGATATCAAAACCAGAAATTTTCTTGTACGCTGCGCGCCAACTGATGGTGGCGCTCCGCTTAGATAGTAATTCGCGTCCCCCGGGTTAGAAAATCCTGGATACGCCCCTGCATTGTACTACCAGCCTACCCGAGCGGGCTGCTCAGATTTACCCAATATCTCAGTGACTTTTGAGTTCACGAAAACTCCACATCACATATTCCAACACTACAGCAAGGTAAGCACTTACTACAGACAAAGGCATGACACATTTGGAAGAATCTGACAGCTTTGAATCGATCTTGTAAATGGTGTGCATCGTCGCAGTCATATAATTTGGGATTACCGTCAGATAAGTGATTAGGGCACGGTTAAACGACTATAACCTCAACTTAAGATCCGAGTTTCTTACATTAATCATAAAGGATTTAAATAGCACAATTCAGCATGCTAAACTACTAAAAAAAATATAAAAAAACACAAGAAGTTTGCAATTTCCGTTTGCGAAAGCTTTCATATCTAGTTAAGTAATATCTTAGCTAGAAGTTGAGGGCGACATCCATGATCCTCCTATCTAAGGATGGAAAACAACATCCTACGTGTGGGCTATTAGTGTAGTACGAAATCTATAAACTGTCCTATTGCGACTGTAGGTTTAGTATATGAGTTTAACGCACATCCTATCTTCAGCCTAGCCTTCATCCTCTTCACAAACTGTGTGGGCAGTACTAGTAAGTTATACCGCCGGTTGATAACCTAGCAGGAAAGTTCCTAATTTGGGGAGGTGTTAGATCAGTCATCTGGAGCGAAAAGGAGTTCGAATACAGGACATGTAGCAAAATGGCATCTGTGAGCCCGACGTCGCCAGTAAACGCCGACTACATTAGGCTGATGTTTAACAAGAGCAGTGTTGTGGTGAAATCAGTTTGTGTTGGAGTGGTTTTCTTATATTTTATATCTATCTTTGTCGACACAGAATCATTCCTCAATGCCCTGTCGGTAACCCCTGGGCTGATCTTCCCTCCAGGGTTTCATTTCTGGAGCTTAGTTACTCATCAGTTTGTAGAGATACACATTTGGTTTGTGATCATAGACTTCGCATTTGTGCTTTTATGTGGCAAACTGTTGGAGCCAATATGGGGGGCATTGGAAATGCTCTTGTTTTTTGTAATTGTGACTGCAGGGTCAGCCATTTGTTCGTCAGTAGTTTATGTTTTCCTCTACTTAGCAACTTTCAATGTTGAATACCTATTTCATACACATTTATATGGACTATCAGCTTACATAGTTGGCGTAACAGTAGCTTTAAAGCAGTCGATTGGGGATCACGAACTACCACCGTTGGGTCTAAAGCTCAGAGTGAAAGACCTACCATTGATCGTTGTAATGGTTTCCATCGTTATGAGGCTGCTTGGACTGGTGCCTGGATCTCATCCATGTCTCATCATTACAGGTACAATATCCCCATCAATGTCTTGATACTAGCCAACTACAATGTTAAATGCCTCTTCTGAAATCTAGTTTGAACGCAAAAGTTGCATGACAACTTCAATAAGGTCCCTCTCCAATTGTGGACATTTGTGTTGCTTTGTTAGTTTCTATAGTTCCATGTGCTATGTTCTTTACTAGTACTTATATATGTATTGGTTGTTCGTATAATACTTAACCCTGTCATAAATAATATTTTGATAAATCACCATAGGCCTAGGCTACTGTAAGTGCTAAATTCCAATACTTCCTCCCTAATTTGTATTTATGATTTTCATCAAAGGTTTCATGGTTAGCTGGGTTTATCTCAGATTTTATCAGAAGTTACCAAATGCTGAAGGACGGGGCGATATGGCCGATAGCTTCAACTTTGCCAGTTTCTTTCCAGAAGTTGTCAGACCACCAATTTCTCTAGCAGCAAACACAGGTATTTCAAGATCCTAAACTAAGACTTATTGTAATATATGATTAAAGCAAGAGAAGATTGAAACATAGCAAGATTTCAAAATTTCCCCACCCCTCTATCACGTCTTCTTCCTGAAATCTTCCAAGCCAATCATGCCAGAATCTGGAAAGGTTTCATGGGACATCCTTCTTGGGGTGTGTTACGACCTGTTAGTGAAGTTATGCTCAAAGGCAAGGATAATCAAACAGTATGGTTTAGAGTTACTGCATTTTGGGGGTAACCTATTGTAAGTGCAAATGAGAAACACCATCCCAGTCCCTAAAAATAATATAGTGCCATAAACCTATCATCATTGTCCCATACATGCTTATGTTTACTATTGACATTCCAATATTTTTGTTTGCCATGATTGCACTAACTTAACCATGGCTCTCATACTGTACCTATTATATACCTGTAACTCTTATAACCAGTCCACAGCTTCCTTGTGAAGATCAAAGTTTGCAAAAAGCAGATCAGGAAATATGATGTCGGGGCTCCCTCCTCGATAACAATCAATCTGCCGGGAACTGATCCTGCTGATGCAGAGAGGAGAAGGTAGGAACACTAAATACCTCATTTATATCATAACATTTACTCTCTTCTTTTTTACATTTAAATTTCACCAAACCACTCACTTGGATGACCTTTGTGGATTGTGGACTGAAGGGATAAATGTGAATATCAATAGTCAGTCATGAAGACAAAACTACTGTTAGGTCATTCTGTTCATTGTGATCTATACATTCTGAGCTATTGCTGCACCATAATAGCTTTCTGTACCCAAATGTAACAAGAGCTGTAACTAAACTGCATCATCGGATGAGCTGACTCAGTGACATGTGCCCTGGGTGAGAGGGGTGGGGGGGGGGGTGGAGGATGTCTTCCATGATCGTGTCATGTGAAATCGTGTATCTTCCACAGCAATTTGCGACCGTCTAGCAGTGTACAAACCAATCTAAGGCCCATTGATTGTTCACTGCGGCAGGCAGGGCTGGAATAAACATTTTGGGGGAAGTGGGCCCAATTGGCGATTGACGCAAATATTTCAAAATCTAAGGAAACTATAACATGGCTTGGGAGAAATGTGCAAGATCCTAGTATCAATCGAAAGCGTTGCCGCGGGGACGGTTCTCCAGGCAGCAAAAAGATACCGGAAAATAGCTTTGTGAAAAAGAAAGGTACACTAGGCTGTTCATACTGGGGTCTTAACAAGACTACACTAATGGTAGAGCATAGATGCTACATGCATTACTATGTACATTAACAGTATTGAATCTGTCATTGTCATCAGATCAGTGGCATAGCGACACCAGACTATTGGAAACTAACTCATGCTGTTTCTCAGAAGATTAGTACTCTTGTCCAGTCATAATTCAGTCTGCCATGGTTCCTTTGAGAGATGATCAATGCTAGTTTACACACAATTTGTCTCTGTCACAAACTGTAACTCACACATACTGTACCAACAGGAAGGAATCTGTTTATCTTGAACACAAAGGCATGCAGTGTTTGACCTACCAGCATAAGTACTGTGTACCTCATTAAGTTATAATTCTGTTGGACAATTTTTACAGCCGCTTGGGAATTGTTTATTTAGGTCATGCATTATGTTTCGGTATTTTGATGATTTCTCTTGCTTTGTTTGTGCACAAACATGATTGTCATTACTAAAACAAAGGGTAGGCCACGTCTTTCTTCCCACCCATGAAGTATATATCACTGAACTATCCTTCATACAGCTTATTAAAATATATAACCAAAATGTTTAGCCAAGATGGATTTACTTAATATTTATTGAAAGTGTTACCTGTTTGGTTGTGAGTGGATACTTTATATGGAGTGTATTGCAATTGAATAACCTTATGGGGGAGGAAAAATATATGCAAAAGAGACTGATTCTGCTGTAAGACAGCTAAAGTATTAATTTGTGTCAGTTTGTTGATAATATCTACCAGGGTTAATCCACACCAAGATAGTAACGACCAACTAAAATGCTCGAAAGACCTTCCCATCAAACCAAAGTTAAGGAGTTTGATTGGATGGAAATGAATTTTCAGTCTGTCAGCCACTGTTTTTTTGTTTGCTATTCCAACTCATTCACTGTTGTTAAAGTGTATATAGCAAGGTGTTGTTAATATGCTGGTAAGTTTACTTATGTCATATTAGAAAATTAACTGGAAGAAAAAAAATAAACTTGATTGTACTGTCAAATTACTTAGCACTGCTCATAATTGCACTCAGCTCCCACTACTGTACTAAGCACAAGTATGCAATAAAAATATAGGAGGCTTTAAATAAAGCCACTAGCCAGGTAATTTCAAAAGTTGAAACTTTATGTGAAGGGGAATTGGTGTTGCGCAGTGCAGTTCGATGGAATAATGACTAAAATGCCTTGAATTCAACTCTACATTCCGCAAGGACTGTTCTTTTATCTTTAGGTGAACTAATTTACTGTAAGTTCATGGACAGTGGTTGTAATACAGAGCAAATGATGTTTGACTTTCCATTCTATGTAATGGAAAGTCATTTGCGTATTTTCAGACTTACCGTAGGAAGATCTGATTTCCTTATTCCTTTGGTCTGAATGTTTAATTGTTTCCTGGATGTGATATAGTGATCTATATAATTTCTGTATGCATCAATTGTCAGTTTGTAGTTTGTACCTATATATCTAGGCATTGTATGATAAATTATCAGCTTGTAAGTCACATAAGTAGTAAGCAAGCGCTATATAAATTTTAAATACTATGTTATGTTGTTATAAGTACTGTGTTAATACTGTACACTCTTGTAGTGGCTAGGCTCCACAAGAAGAGGCTTTCAATAAGTAAATGTACTTTCCAACTTAATATGATCCAATTCATTAAAAAGAATTGTCCAGACATTTAGTTGCTGCTGCCTGATCTATCCACTTTTGCACCCCTGCTTCTCCTCTTGAACATCTATGCACCTAATTTCAATTATCGAGTCATTATGTATTGTGGTGTTTCACACAATTCACATATTTTCACGTATTTGTGGGAATTTGCCAAAAGATATCACCTATTAAGACTAATGCAAAACATTAGATGCCCAGCCAAGTTGTACCACAGAGTTGCAGTAGTAAAGTATCATGACAATCATATGTTTATCACATCATCAATTTCATAGTGTAACACTAGATATCTTGTTTTCTTCAAGAGCTAAACTTTGACCATCCAAGTCTCCTTAATTTAAGAGATTAGATATAACCTGATGTTGTTGTCAGATAATATTACAAATAGCATGGATTTTAGACAGTCTACAGTCTTTGACGTTACCCAAAGCTACAGTACCCTTTGACTTGCAATGGTTGCATAAATTTGCAAAATTGTGCATGAATGACTATTGACAAATGATATGAATGGCTATATCAGTATGTATGTACTAGATATACACTTTTGTTTTGTTAGACTTTGGCACTATATTGATTTTTTCAAAGCCCAGGCTGACAATCACAGCATGGTGATACATTAACTTGGGCTTGGATATTTATGAGGAAAGGTGTAGATACTGTAGTTGGTTATAGCAGAAATGTACATTAAACTATGATCTAGGTTCTTTTCCATAACATTTGATTCTCTGCGTGGTGCCTTGAGGTGCAATATTCGACACCATCCACCTGACTGATGTACACAGAAAACGCAGGCTACCAATCTCAGTTCAAAATGCAGTTGATAACAAATGACTGTTTTTTCCACCAAATCTTGCTTGGAAAGTAGCCTACACTAGATATATTTGTTGTGAATAGCAGTACTAAGTCTAGGCTACTGTAGTTTGTTTACAAATGTGAAGTCCTGAAAATCACTGGATAAAATCCTCTTCTAGCCAAAAAGAAAAAAAATCTTTACTCTTTTTTTTTATCTTTTCAAAACTTGTTTAGAATAATTTCTTAGTCAGCATTCCCCTGTTTGAACTTTGAATGCTTATTGTTGTATGCTAAAGCAATATGACATTTTCTTGAAATCCCTGAATCTAATGGAGCTGGAGTGTTACATGCTGATGAAGTAAATTATTAGGTATTGATTGTGGCCTCCGACTGGCAACCACCAGCAAAGCAATGGCTACTGTACTATATGTATGAGATCACCTCAAGATAATGGTTGCATTGCTCAGTTGTTATAGCAATTCTTTACATTTTCACAGTTTATTTATAATTAATTAATCTTGTCCCAAACAGCATTTTAGTACCAACAGTTTATGTATATTAGATCCTCCTGCAAGCAGGAACTCGCGAGTGAAGCCTCATTGGCTTATCAATGCCGCAAGCTGACTGAAGTCAGTCTCTTACATTCATATTTAATGTCCATGATTATGAATTGTAAATTGTCAACAACTCTGTAACTGGACGACATACATTAATCTGGGAGTGACTCGAACCGGGGACCTTATGATTGAAAGGCACCGGCGTTAACCACTGAGCTAACACTCCATACTGTTTACTGGTTTACTGGTTTTTGTATTAGTGGAAAAAAAGCTGTGTGGACAAAGGCCCTGATACCTCAGCATTCACATTGCTATATACAGTATACTGAGTGTACTCTGTGGTACTGTAGAAAGTGGCCTACACAATTTACTTGAGAACAAAGAAGTAATTCTTTGCATAGTGTAAATGGCATTAGAATTCTGTTCTTTGTAGTTTAGCAAATGATATCTAGTTGATTACAAGAAAACTGTTTTTTTTTTTGGTCAAATACTAACGATCAGTGTGAACACAGCTGTGCCTTAGTCTTTGTTATAAAAATAGTACTGTATGTATGCAAACAAACCAAATAGAATTCTTTAAGATATCTGGTCACATGTCAATGTATGGAATCACTGTGATGTAAGAAATTTGAACAATACAATGCAGTGAAAGTCTGAAGGAAATCTACTCTTATTTCTACTTTAAAGACTTTGAAAAAATATCAGTATTGCCCCCAAAATATGCAAGATACACTTGGTCAGAAAGTTCTTTTCAAAACTTGTACCAATTTTAAGTGTGGTAAAATTGTGGGCCACTACTGATGACCCTTTTGATGTATTTTGTTAAAGCTTGTGAAATTACAGTGGTTTTAACGGTACTGCAAAGGTTTTTGCCTGATATGGACATACTGAAAATAGGTTTGAATTTTATACAGTATCGGTATAGTGATGTATGATTAGTGTTGTTGTGAACCTTGAGCACAAGATATTGTCTTGTAATGTATTGACAATGCAATACCTTAATCCTACTAGGACTGTGATTTTACACAAGAGGTCACTTTCCTGACTCAGTCTGAGGAATTCCATATGTATTGTATAGTACTTGATTTAATACCATGCAGTCACCTTGATCATTTTTGTTTCACAATGCAAGGCCTTGTGTAGATTTTGAGTGTTTTTGTGTCTGTATTGAGAATTCCTTTTCTTTTTGTGACACTGAGTGTTCTATTGCTCAGGGTAACTTCTTTTTTTTTCAGTTCATTGAAAAGTACAGAACTTTATACGGTTTTAGATCACAGTATCATACGGTAGCAGTTATTTGAGAACGGTTGGCCTGAAGTCTCCTCATGTTTACTGTACCATATTACTTGAAGCCTTGTGCAAGCCCTACCTTGTCATTTCTAAACGTTTGCCCTCATCTTCTGGAGAGGACAAAGCTGGCATCTTCCCCTGGCTTTCTTAAATTCTTAGCTTTAAGGTCCTTGATCAGTAGATCTGCTTTTGTATGACAATTATTCTGAATGGCATGGGAAAGGAACATAATATACAAAGTACAATACAGTAAACAACGGTGCTCTTCCTAAATGAGGATAGTCAGTAGAAGGTTATGTACATTCCACACATTTATCTGCGCCCATGATTACACAAATTCTCTTTCTTGTGCCGTGGTCTTCAAGGAAACGTGTGTACTGTACTTATATTCGCACCATATTTCAAGCTTTGCTTTTCAATATTTTATTTTCTTCCATGCACAGGAAAATTGCCTTAGATGCTCTGAAAGAGAGATTGAGTCGCGTGGAGGAGCAGACACAGTGGCCAAGTATGGATGAAGCTAGTCCGGCATCACCCGCTACATCAACATCCAGTACTGTCTCCAAGGAGAAGGTGTCTGCCGAAACTGAAATTGCAAGCAACTCCTCCTCCACAGCACCGAGTGCTACCAGCCCTGATCAGAGTGTCACGATGGGTACATGAGAAAACATGATCTACATTTTACTAATCTGTAAAATTTATGTAAAACTGAGCATTTGGAAGTAGTTATCAACAAGTTGTGATATACACTTTGTAAGTATGAAGCATTGTATACTTATCTGAACTCCAGAACAATCCACATGATGATGACAAGCGACTGATGCAGTCATAACATATACACTGGCAAGACATGGCACTCTCAGGTTCATCTTTGCAGACCAACCAGCAATCAGGGCCTTGTATGCTTTATAGTTACGACTACATTGGGAACAGCTTGTCAGGACTATGGATATATTCCTTTTAAAGTGTATGCTTCTGAGAATGAAATCGCTCTCTTGAAGGGGTCAAAGGTGAATATTGTATGCCGATGTATTAGTGTACACTGTAGAAACAACTAACAATTAAAGCTTGATGTCATTTATCATTCTCATTAAACAGAACATTTGCAATCTCCTTTCATGGAATACCAAAATTCTCATCTCAAGAGAATGGCATGGGAGAAACGGTTTTTCAGTTATATGCACTATATTGTTTATAACAGGAGTATTGTCAACTTGTGAATACTGCTATAAATCAGAACATAAATCTTTGGTCAGTGTGAATGAAACCATAGCAGTAGGAAGAGAACCTGCAGCAGATTCGATGAAGCTGCAGTGATGCTCTGCAGTGATCGGAAGTTTGTTTTGGGCTCAAGGACTAAAAAAGTTGCCTTAAGATCAGAAAATAAATTGCAATTTAAAAACAAATGAAAGTATATTGTAATGCACTATAAGGAGTCATTTAGTGCAGATTTTCTTTCAGTAAACTCTTCAGTTATTTATTTTAGGAGAAGGAGTCATCTGTTTAATCATGGTAATTTGAGATACATGTTTAGGGTGGAAGTTAATTCATCAATTCTTCTCTCACTACAACCTATTAATGGGCCTTATTAATTTTATATGTACATGGTAATTTCTCTACAGAAATTCTTTAGTTTTAAATGATCTATTGCAAGTGTTATCCAGACATTTGAACTTAAGCCTGTGCAGAGTGACATTATACTGACTTTAAATGCTTTGAAATCCTGGTGCAAGTCTTGGGAAGGGGAGCCAAGACGTCTCATTTAAAACAATCCAGGTCTGTCCTTGTGACAGTCCCATGAGCTTCTTCATTTACATGAAAGCTCCTGGTCTTCACCTTTCCATTAGGTGTTAACCTTCTTGATTCTGAATATCCGTGATTCCGAGATCAAACTTTTTATCTTAAACTGTAAGTGTTCTGTGATGTGCACAGTGAATTGCACATTAAGTTTTGTCATGTAGATCAACAACAGTCTGGTGCAACAGATTGGATGGCATGGAAACCAACCAGTGTCAGAATTGATGCAGTTATTAGAACCATACAAGAAAAGAAAGGGTGTTCTATTAAAGTTTGGTTCACAGATTTGAGCAACATGGTAGTGATTGGATGAGTAAGTAAGGACTGGTAGGTCAAAGGAAGAGGTCAGCCCACTGTAATTGTTTTGCAGACATTTTGTGAATAAGTAAGTCTCTGAAATAGTTTTCTACCCGATTGTTTGACCAGTTTATCAGCAGTAGTTTGAATACCAGTGCTAGATCAATGTACCATATAGAGCAATGTGTTACACACCACACTTATTAATGTACATACACACACGGTAGTCTGACGTTTCTGTAGTTGTACTTATTCACCAAAGAATTACTTTCTATTTTTTATGAAAGTTCTTAGTTCTTAGTAAGAAATGTATATTCCAACAAACGAATGTGCTTACACTATGACCTTTGAGAAGAACACCCAGTTATGCCATAGAGAATTAACCACAGCAATGCAGTTTATGGTTTCATGTATAGAAAAGGTTATTCAAATTGGGCAGGGCTCTGTAAATATTTTTGCTGCAAAATGTTAAGACATATATTGATCATTAATGATATATTCGATGATTGGTTTATAGGATTTGGGGTTCTTATTTTCCTTATTATTTTTACATTTCTGCTCCAGTTTCACTTTTCTTAATCAAAACTCATCCTGCAAGTCGCAATTCAATACAGAAGTGAAATTTATGATATCTAATTCCTTTTTTAGTGTCAACATCATGGGTTCCATAACCATTCCCAACCCCCACACCCCCCATTACCCAACCCAAGAAAATAATATTAACCCAAGAGTAATGTTTATGCAAACACGTTTTCAAGGATGCAAACTTTACAACCTACCACAATGAATGTGCAGAGTAGATACGATTTATCCATTATCGTATAGATACAAGTCATTTAAAGGGTGTGAAGACTCGCGCAAAAAGAAACATCTAATTCCAGTAATCTGACCTAGTTTCGAATGAGGTGTAACAGAAGTATTAGACACCACCATCGATCCCAGAAATTACACACACAGCTCGCTACCATGGGTAAATAGACACTAGTGTACAGTCAGTACATACAGCTGCGGTCAATACCCACAGCACAGTGTACAAACAATACAGCGATGGACATCTCAGATCCAGCTAAAGATAACAAGGTATCACGTTTCATTACTGTACTGGCTGCATTTTGTAGCCACACGAACAAAACGTCACTTGCAAGCAACGGAAAGATAACTTTTTCAGATGGCCGCACGCGGTTTGGGGGGAGTCTTCAATGCCTTTATACCAGAAGGCAAGCCCTTTGGTCGGGTAAAATTCCTCCAAGTTGACTACAGGCTTGGTTTACTAATGGGGTTATATACATCTAGCATGAAGTCTATCCAAGCTTGCTATGTATTGGTGATTTATGTACTAAATAGGAATACTGTAACCCTTCTGAATAGGCATAACAATGAGATATTATATTCAAATAAGAATATAACAAATGAAATATAACAATAGAATATGCTTTTTCTTGGCAATTTTATTGCTCTTCCTTTCTCTTAAATTCAAATGAAGTGGTAGCTTATCTGGCAAGCTCCATTCTGTGGTTTGATTTATCCGCTCATTGCTGGCCCAGGTTAAAGGATTTATAGCAAAAGCATCATTTGAACCACAGTAATGGAATCAGCCACATTTGCATATGCTCATAAATATGCATGAAACGAGGGATTGACTTTATGCGAGCTGCTCAAACATCACAAGTTGAAAATCTCACATTTACATGCTGAGCAAAACCTATCATTCCTCCCTGCCATGGATCAATCTAAAATTTAACTGGAAAGAAAAGATAACTACTGAAAGATCATGAAAAATAACTAATCATTTTACAAAAGTAACAAGTTTCCTGAAGTTTTTGAAGAATTTGTTCTCACTATGTCACTCATTCATTACTTGCGTATTGGAAATTCTGTATTTAATGACATAATTCTGGCATTAGTCATGATCAAGGTTGTAATAATGAAACTAAAACTCTACTTAAGCAGAACTTCCTGTTCCACACTTAGTCACTCATTACGAAAGCAGCAGAAATGTGTGAAAACAGTTAGCAGGCCCAGTATTAAAATGAACAATCTATAACATTCCTTTGGGATGTACATTTACCCAGTACCTTAGGTTCAAAGAAGGTTGTTCATTGGTGGGGAAAGAGACCTATGTACACTTGCTGAATCCCATGCACCCCACCCCCCCCCCTTACCCTCACACTGCACTTAGAGGTACAGTATGAGTCTTAACATCCAAGAATTCAGGCACTTTTCAAACATTGCTTCAGCAGCGGCCAGTTTCTATACCGGCTCCTGCATGTTCAACATATGCATATCTGAGTGTTAATGCTGATTAAATTCAGTGTATTGATAGTAATTATTTGTGTCAAAATACGTTCTGTTGATATGGAGTGTTTGAGTAAACATGGACAATTTTTCAAATTTTAGTTGAGAAATTTAAAAGCACAGGTGGGGAATCTTTTAGGTCTGATGGAGAATTTTCCCATCACTGAAGTGCTTTAACAAATGCCTTGGTTCTATCATCATACAAAGTCTGTAGTCTCTAGTGAAACTGGCAATGAAATGTCACAGCATTAACTTGTACCAACAGCAGGTTAACAAGGCTATGCTGTGGATTGACATATCTGAGAATATTTAAAGCTGGTTGGACGAATCATTGAAGGGGCCTACTCATTCTCTGTTACACCCAAGGATAAATTACATAACACAAATACAGGGTCTTACTCTTATTTTCATTCCTGTACCTAATGCCTGATACTTTCCAAACTTCACATCTCAACACCTTTTTAAGAATGCTGAGTTTTCTTTTTAAAATAACCATAGGCCACAAAATTGATAAACTGGGCTAAAATACAGAGATACATCATCTGGAACACAAGTTGATAACCAGAAATACCATACAAATAATAGTTGCTAAATCTGAAACTAAATTCAGTCCTTACTTAATGAACTCAGATATCAATATGCTCTTACTGAATTCCCATTACAGCAACAAGGAAAGTTTCTGTCACAAAGTACAAAACAATACAACCTTGCCAATGCATATTAATTATCTCCTATTGATGGTAATCAAAACACAGGGTAGGTTTAGCTGCATGATAATCTTGGAAAGGGTAAAGTTCACAAAGTCATTGCAATAGGTAGCATCAGGGGGAGGGGGGGGGGAGGTGGCTGAGTTAGAAAGGACATTCAAATGTAACAAGGGTCTTTGACCAATGTTTGAAGAGAGAGAGGATTGGGAAATTTTACAACACTCTCTTGTCGCCCTGGGCACTGCTATCAATTTAAAGTAATATTTGGCACTGTGTCTTGAACGAAGAAAACAAGGAGTTTATGACGTTAATTTCCTTCACTCCTGCCAATAGCCCACTGTCAACCACGTTGGAGGCTACAAAACTTACTGAGCTTTTGAATCTTCCTTCCATACATGTAACCGTAACTCATACCCTAAACAAGTCAGGCCTCCCTACACCTATTATTGTGAATACATAACAGTAAACATTACTAGTAAAAGCTTGAGAATCACTAAGTCGGAATCCTCCGTTTATTTAAATCTCAACGCTGTTCCACATGTCAGACAGTTGAAGCTAACCAATGATCAACACCATACGATGCTACTTACTAATCTGACTGCATTAACTTGCAGCACTGGCAACCACAAATATAACAGTTGATATATCTCTGTAAATTAACTTAATTCAAATAGCTGCAGTCTTTTTAAAGAACTCTCCTTTTATGTAATTTTGGTGACCACTTCAATGACCCTTGGCTTTGCATTCATGACAGCTGTTCTTTCTCCATTGTCGACCACGCCAATTATCCACGCCGGGTTTCCGTCGCTGGACTCCAAAGCTCGACAAAATGAAGCTGCTTGTTCTCTTGGGAATGCTATAAGTAGACCTCCTGCAAAATCAAAACAATTTTAATTATTTCATGCAGATCAATGCTAACAAAAAGTTTTCATAGATCCTTCTTCTTAACACCTCCCCCAACCCGATCTGCTACTGAAATGTACAACACAAACTCAAATGCAGAAGTGTGTAAAATGAATGGTAAAATGAACTGTAAGACAGTCTATTTGTACCTTAACCCAAAGGCAGGTATCAGAATCTCCAATCACCAACATAGACAAATTAAAAAGAGTCTATTTTAGAGCTATCCATATTCCTTCCTTGTCACAGTCTTATATTTCTAGCACCGTAAGAAATGTTTTCTTCTTTTCGTTTTTTTTTTCTCTTCAAAGACAAAATGTGTTACATGATGCCACAAGTAATGTATAAATTATTGCCGAATTATTGAGCATTAAACAGAAAAAACAAAGAAGACGAGACATTATTTTTGAAATTTGCGACCATAAATTGTTTAACATTTCTTTGGAAGAGCAAAAGAATTTTAATGTTTTGGCTAGAATGAGGCTGAACCAAATAAACTTACTGTTAAAGATTCTTAAAGAACAATTAGGACGCAAATACTATATTCTAAAAACTATTAAAAGCAACTCCACTATGCCATGGTAATTCCAATACTTAACCAGAAACCATGTAAATGCTAATTCCAGTTTCTAACAAGATTAACACTGTTTCCACCTTGACTGTAGCTTAGACACCTGGTATTCAAACTGGCAATCCCTTGGTAGGGTCAGCAAAAGACATTGTAGGGTCGGCAAGAAATTCCAAAGGAAAAAGACATTTTCATTATTTACAGAAAAAAAACCTGGAATATTTCATTCAAAATCACAAAATGCCAATCCATTTAAAACTAAGTCTTAATCACACAAAATTTCTCAAAGAGTAGGGTGATATCTCCTCCCCTTGATCCCTCCCCCAGGCCACATCATCTGCCACCACTGGAGGCTCACAAAGCTGACAAATGTGTCATCGAGCAAAAAAGTTTGAATACCAGGTGCTTAGACCAATGAAACATCTAGTTTAACACAACCCACCATCCCTTTCAGTTCTCAAGCAATTAATACAGAGAAATTTTAAATCACTTTAGAGAACAAAATAAGTCAACCAGTGTAAAAATAATTCATTTGGTAATTTTCCTTACCTGAGGTTTCAGCTGAGTACCCTTGTAGAAGTTGGAAGAGTTTGTCGGCTGACTTTGCAATTGCTGCCATCTTTGCTATTACCGGTAGATTGTGGATGACAAATTTGACATTATTTGGTTGATATTTAGCCAGATTCTTTGCATGTCCCAGGATACCAAAACCAGTCACATCTGTGGCGCCTCTTGCGTTGTAATGGCGCATCAGACTTGCAGCTGAAGATATCAAATTGATACTCTCGTTAACTCAATGTGTGATCACCTTCGTCAGAACTTTGGTAAACAAATACAGTGCTGTACATACAAACTAAATAATACTAAATAATAATATCTGAACATATCAAACATGATTATCGTCAGCCCCTTTCCAAAGAAACCTGTGTAGATTAATTACATTCATGTTTCTATTTCGTATGCATATATATGACTACTGCTATGAAGAAAGCATTTAGAGAGCTAAACAATCAAATACTATTACATAGATCATTTCAAAACTGATTACTTCCATTTGGGTGAAGGTCAAGGAACATGTGTTTGTGCTCACTGTAAATTCTGCAAATAGAACATAGTTACTAACAACTTAAACAATATTTAAATTTACTGCATACTTCATATACAGCCTTGGTATCATAATTCTGTTTTGACTTGTACCAACCCCACCATTCATTTCACAAGTCCTGAAAAGAACAGTGTACCTTATGATGACTTTGGAAATTAACATCCAAACAGCGATTCTTACTTTATGCCATGTCAACTTAGGCTTGAGCCGTTAATTACATCTCTGCACAATGTTAATATTCATGACAGTGTTTCGCTTTTCAAAAGATAAGAGTGACTGACAACCAACAGCCAGTTTTTTCAGCATATCACGCTTTTGATACCTACGATGCACAATTGTAACATACAGTGTACATATAGTTTGTACTGTATTTGGTAAGTAAATAACAGGCCATATAAGACACATACCTTGCTTATTTAGGTGGGCCATGTTATATGAGGCCTCTTGGTAAGCACGCTCTATGTCTTCTGGGGTGACCAGCTTGCTGTTTATTAGTCTCTTGTATCGTTCCGTATTTTGATCTTTCCACTGTCTTGCATTGACAGCAACCTGAGTACCGAGAGGTTTAGTCAACACTAGTACATTTCCAGCTTCAGCATGGGGTCTGAAATTCAAGAAAAAGTATCAATTATAGAGATATATCAGACATTTACGAAAATTATCTTTAAATTGCTTTCCACATTTATTATTTTTGTGCCTTGACAAATCTTCACCTTCATTCTAGTTTTGTACATTTCATGCATCCTCCTTTCAACCTTCATGAAGGAATTGCCACAAGGGACAATCACCCTTCAGTTAACTGTATATGTCTGTTTAATGACATACATACAAGTTATACATTACATATGATGATTTCCCAATTGTTCATTTACAAAAAGGGTTTGTAGTGTCCTCCGCATAAGGTTTGTCTACACAGAAAGACACTTCACATGAGACAGTCGCTCTTGCAACTCCTGCAGATAGCCGTTCCATATTCTCCCAAGATAACTCTGTGAATTTGTTACCCCTGTCATGTGAGCATGGGTTTCTGCCAAACTTTGTTCTAATATCCAAAGAAGCAGCCATAATAGAAAGAGAAAACAAAGATAACAACTTAACCTGAAGTCCTGTCAAACTAAAGTTGTTATGTATTCACCATTCCTTACATTGTGATCATTGTGGGTTAGCTTAATCATTGTATATCCATTTCACTAGATCAACATATAACTGGTCAATGTAGGTTTAAATAATTATAATTACTACAGAGTACTATAATTCCTCTCACGAAAAGATTCTACGAAGCCAGATACTTACGGGATAATCTCATTGGGAAGGACCGCTGATGTGGCTACTCCACCGATTATGCACCAGGGATTAATGACTGTTTGGCCACCAGTGATACTAGTTCCAGCTTCTCTTGCAGCATCCTAACAGAGAAAACAAGATGGGTTTCACAAATGAAATAAAATGAGTAACACCAACTTGCATCAACACATATGGATTTGTTCCTTTTTACTAATATTGTGTTCTATCTTGCTTGGCAGTTTGTATGTAGTTAAGCAGGGTGATACTTCCTTTTGATCTAACTACCACAACAAATTGTACTTGGTTTGTTTACTGTGCTAAATTTGAAGGATTTTTATCATGCCTGCTCTCCTACCACTAGGCCTCATACTTGATAAATTTAGCCCACACAGTACACACCATGACCCCACTTCATAAAAGTATAAGAAACCCATTCCTTAAGGTGTATTGAAAGAGAAGTCATATTATCTGCCTTTAGCAGGGTTTTTTCTTTTCGACAATGTCACAATGTATGCTTTATGCTTTTGTTGCTTGGTGATGTATGCTTCTTTTTTTTTTTTACCTTGAACCCAGAAATGATGAGAGGCACCACTGTGTCCCTTTCTTCTTCTGTGAACTTCTGAGGCACACCTAGTAACATCAGCATGTTATCACACTCTGTGACTCCAAGAGCATACATGTCACTCAGGACATTAGCAGCAGCAATCTTTCCCTAAGAGAAAAGAAAAGAAATTATGCATCATCAATTCACAATCAGATAAAAAACTCCCAGATGTTTGCCAAATTGATCTATCACATGATGGTATACAACTATACAATAGTGATGAAACAAATAAGTATACAATTTCATGTACTACTGTATGTTCCTATCATTGAGGTCAATCCTGATCATGACCTTTCAAAGGAAAGTGTCAAAGAACCTTTTATTTATTGTAGATAGTCCCAAAAAATAAACAACAGTTGACACTACTCCGATGCACATATACTCATCTGAGGCATTGGGAGAAACTTATACTTGAAAATAAAGCCAATACCCATAACATGTAAGTAGTAAGAACACGGTTGTATTGACACAGATTCACTTTGCTTCTTAACTGCAAACCTTGGTCGGACCAACTACCCACTATTCCACTAAGATGTCATGAATGCAAATGCCAATGTGCTAAACATGAACATGCAAGTGTTGGTATATCCTTTGTAAGACTGAAAGAGCTATTTGTCACCTCAACGTTATCAGGATGGATGCAACTTTTAATGCTTTGGTTCACTCTTCATAACAAAAATTGACTTCTCCACAGGTCAAGAATAAACCACTTGGAGAAAAGATGAATGGGTCTTTCACTCGCACTGATTATTTACATGCTCATGGCATTGATATTTAAGCTCCTTACACCCCAGCAGACTTCTATAATGCTCCTTCATTGTTTAGGGTAGTATAAATTGTATAATGGAATAACATAAACCAGATTTGTAATAAGTCCACACTCGCATATTGACCTGTACTCATATTCTACCTTATGGATTTGTACTCGTTCTCTGGACACATACACAACAGTAACTGTGTAGGAACTTACGTGCACATACTGTAGTTATGTCCATGAACTCCAACTTTTATGTGCCTAGAGAGCCTTGTACTCGTTCCCATACTTAGGGATGCTACTTGTACTTGTACTATTTGTGAAAGTTAATCTCTATTCTGGAAGAAATGTTAATCTTTGTGATCACTAATGATGACCCTTGCTCACATCTGTGGTGTCATATGCCAGCCTCCTCATTAACTCAGTCATAGCAGTACTGATCATACAAGTGTAAAACACATGAGGATGTGAATGACAGGCTTGAGAGCACACCACATTGGATGGCTGGAGATTTGGCAATGGTCCCTACTGCTGTCAAATTCATACTACTAGTCTAACATACACGCAGGTGAGTGGGTTGAAATATTATACACAGTAATGGATAGGAAGCCATTACTGACAACATGGCACAGCAAAAGAGTTCTCCACAGCATTTTGTATGGTCCAGTCAAAAAGTGATTTAAGAAGTGACTTAAAAGTTGAGGGTACAGAGCTATACCTCAACCCTGTAAATCAGATATAAGCAAACACTGCACATGGTGTTGTGTTAATAATGTGCTTATCAGCCCTGGGTTATTACAGAAAATATTGAAGTACTCTGAAAACTATCCTTTCAAGGTCAGGTTGCTTGACAAATACTGTACGTTTCTCTAGGTTAACTTTCCTGTGAACACATTGATCAGCTAAAGACAGGAAACATAACAAAAACAAATAAAAACAAATACATACATCTTCATTTTGTCTCCATGGATACAAAAGTTGTCAGATCTATATGTAAAATACCAATATGTTGTTTTCCTTACCTGAATGTAAGGATCATCCACCAGAGGATAGAAAAAATCTGTGGTTTGGACAAGACTCAATCCTCCATGCTTGAGAGGTGTGACACTGCAGTCCATTCCAACCCCTACAAAAATAAAGAGCATTCTGATTGCTGGGGATTACAACGCTACCAAGGATAGTGATATTTGTTATTATGTGGAGGCCATGTCAAAACATGTTGATAATTGAGGAAATTATATATGTAAAATGGTGGTGTTTGTAGTACCAGCAACGTTACATTATGATTCCCCAAATCTGTTACCTAAAATAAAATATGAAAAGAGTGAATCTTTGCCCCAAAAAAATGCAATCATTTAAATGAGATAACAACAATCTATGTCTATGGTACATGACTGAAAAAATTGGCTACTTTATACTCTGTTTTATGAAAAGTGCCTAACAGTCACACAGAAACATCTTTTCATTATGTACAGTGCAAACATCTATATTAACATTTGAAATGTGTCTCATCAAACATTCAAAGTTCTGTGCTATCATCCAGCATGAATAAAAAATAGATGACATTGAAATTCATCTTTTGTGGGTATCCCTGGATTTGTGAGTGTCACTGGATCAGTACTGTGGGTGTCACTTGATTAGTAGACTGACAAGTAGGAAAGGGTTGTGGAAGTATACAGTTGCAAGTTTTCCTTCTTTCCCACTAGATATAGGCCTATGGTACCTACTCTCATTGTGAAGTCTCAAAAGGGCCATCAAAGCCTTAATGATGGAAGCAAGAACAGACTAGATATGAGATCATTATTCTTATATACTAACTAACTTTTCCATAATTATTGTGAAACTTAATTTTCCATAAACTGCAGACATCAGCTTGTTCAATAAATAGCAACAATTAACAATTATAATAGAGTAGGCTAGCATAGTACTTAAGAATCAATTCTCATCTTTCCCTGGTCAGATTCTTCCATTTAATTCAAGATTTGGCTCTGTACCCGATCGTCTCATTGATAATTACTGCGCTATTACTTATTCACCTGATCACTGTCCCTGAGCAGAGAGACTCACCAAGCTCATCAAGCCATAGGGGAGGAATTTGTATAGATGAATGCAAAAACAGTCAGACAGTGCAAAGTTTTTATTGATCCTATCTCAGTGTAATGCTTAGTAAACATAACTGATTGTGAAATGATATATGTTCCATAGCTTGACGAACTTGCTCCTACATCAAAAAGTGTCCGGGAAATTTTGTCTATTAAAGGCACTGCCGAAGCACTGATAACACTAAGAAGGTACCCTTACTCCTTAGACAAAGACTGTACCCAGAGAAATTTCAGTAATTATTCTTTTGTAAAATATCCTGCTAAGTTAAGTGTCAGTGGAGAATATGGGGACATTTGTGCCCCTGCCACTCCACCCTCTTAAACCCACACAAACAATCGATCTCTGGCTATGGGCCTGCTTACTTGTGGAAGTTTTGTGACATACTGATAATCTATCTTTGTAGCCATAATCACAAATTGTTTCATATGAAGTTCTTATTTTTCTGTATAGGTCTACATTTAACACAAGCTTCCAAGTTGACTAAATGACTGTTGCACAAGACATATAAATCGACCATATGTTAAGAAGCAACGCTTGTTCAAAGGGCGAACTGGTAAACTGTACTAAGAGCACCATTTTTATTTCACTGATGATCGGGTAGAGGCACTATTGCTACCCTTATTGAATTAAGGGGAATAAAAAAGAAGCAACAACAGCTTCCTTACATTGATCCAATGTCATGATCGAAAAATTTATGATTTAGACAGTGCAATGACAAAAAATAACTAATGAATAAATGGAAGAATCCGACGGGGATAGATGTGACTTTTGATTGACAGTAGTACTAGACCCTAGCCGAAGTTACGAAGGCCCTCAGGAGGAGGCTTTAGTCTAGCCTAACCATGGTATAGGCATAGCCAAGGCTAGGCCCAACTTAGGCTAGGCCTAACTGTAGTGTTACTGTTAGTGACTGCTACCACCAGTACCATACTACACTATTGTTAGGTAAGCATAACAAACCATCGACCAAGTCTAAAGTTTTGCCTAACGTTGGGGAAAATTACCATATCTTGGAGTTGTTGTTTCAATTTTTATGTTAGGATCGTCTGACTGTTCCTGATTTGCTATGCTGAATATTTGTTCGTGGGGTTGTCGAGCTGAATTTCCATCATCATCTTCAAGTCCCTTCAGGAGTTTGAGCAGAGACTCCTGAGGAACTTTACACCCTCATCCTTTCAACTCTGTGCTTTTCGTCAAACGAAATTCCTTCGGTAGACCATGAGATTCAGGATCAAATTCAGGTCGCCCTTCCATTGTAATGATTCTAATGAGCAAAATCACAAGAGTCCTAACAACATTTATGTGAACCGTTTCCAACGGTTATTAATTCGAAAGTGCACTTTATTATTGCTTTCAATTCACTGCCCGTATTCTGTGTTCAGCCAGCTAGCAACTTTTTTAAACTTCTGCAAAGGCGACGTTGTACAAACCTGCCACAGAAACCCAGAAACGTGATGCTGCCACAGACTTTTCTGTAGGAGCTGCATGCGTACTACCACGCGGTCTTATAGAACGCGAAAATTGACAAAATTCGCACACTAGTGAATGAACCAAATTTCGAGGTAGTCCCTGCGTGTAATAACACGGAATCTATAACTCCACCAAACCACCCTAACGCCGTGTTTAGTTTAGTTTAGTAGAAAAAAGGATCAGGAGGGACACTTAAGTCCCCATCAAGGACCCTATAAAGAGAGGGAAAAAAACTGAAGACACAAACACTCAGACCCGATTACAATGCTTAAAGTGCTTGTCCAAAGCATTCTTAAACCCATTGACACTACTTGCAAGTACAACTTTCTCAGGCAAACTATTCCACTCATTCACAACCCTATTAGAAAAAAAGTTATGCCGAATATTAATCCTACTATGCGACTTTTGAAGTTTAAGACAATGACCTCTAGTACAACTACTGTTTGCAAACATGAAAAAGTCGGTAAAGGATAAATTGTCGAAACCATACACAATCTTGAAAACCTGGATCAAGTCCCCACGTAACCTCCTAAGCTCCAGTGTGGTGAGATTCAACAGTTGTAACCGCCTATAATAAGGAACCCTCTTTAAGGAACTAATCATCCTAGTAGCCCTCCTCTGGACCTTTTCAAGTACTTCCTTATCCTTAGCAAAATAAGGGTTCCAAGCCTGCACAGCATACTCCAGATGAGGCCTAACCAACTGCTTATAAAGCCTAACTACGATGTCCTCTTTCAGAAAACTGAAGTTCCTCTTGATCATACCTAAAACCCTATTACCTCTTTTAGCAGCTTCAAGACAATGTTTGGAAGGTTGCAGAGACGAGTCAATGTAGATACCTAGGTCTCTTTCAACAGAGACCTCCTGTAACTCCACACCATCTAGATTGTATGTAAACTTTTGGTTACTACTACCAATGTGCATTACCTTACATTTATCAATATTAAAAAGCATTTGCCACCCCTGAGACCAGGAAAAAATCTTATCTAAATCCGCTTGAAATTTCTCAGAATCGCTTTTGGAAGAGACCTCAGAATACAATTTGGTGTCATCAGCAAACTTCTTAGCTGTACACAAAATATCTCCGTCGATGTCATTTATATAGGCAACAAACAACAGGGGACCTAATACAGACCCTTGTGGAACCCCACTAGTAACGTTCTGCCAAGAAGAAGCACAGCCATTAATTACCACCCTCTGTTCCCTATTACCAAGCCAATTCCCGATCCAAGACAGTAAATTCCCTATGACACCCATGCTCTTCAGCCTAAGTAAAAGACGCTGGTGGGGAACTTTATCAAAGGCCTTCTGGAAATCCAGGAACACAACATCTACAGACATCTGCCTATTTAGTGAGCTTGTTACATCTTCCATAAACTCAAGGATATTAGTGAGACAAGACCTTTTTTGACAAAAGCCATGCTGAGACTCTCTGATCAAAGACTGACTGCTGAAGTGACAGACCAAAGACTTTTTAACAATAGACTCCATGACCTTACAAACTACACTAGTGAGACTAACGGGCCTATAATTACAGGGCTTAGTCTTATCACCCTTCTTGAAAATTGGGGTAATATTAGCACATCTCCAGTCCCTAGGAACATAACCTTCATCCATAAATTTACTAAAAATCAACGAGAGTGGAACGCAGAAATAGTGTGCAAAAGTCTTCAACAAATACGGATGGATTGCATCCGGTCCAGAAGCTTTAGAAACATTTAGACGAAGCAGCTCCTTTAAGACAACGTCATCCGAAAATAAGACCGTATCCAGTTTAGGCCTATCACTGCCCCCCTGAAAATCTGGAATACTACTCGTATCTTCCCTTGTGAAAACCGACACAAAATAGTCGTTCAAAAGATCTGCAAGATCCTGACTATCAGTAACTATCTTATCAGCCTGTGGTGCCCTAAGGGAAACAATTGCCATCTTTAACTTTCTGCTTAGACCTGACATAAGAAAAGAAGGCCTTTGGGTTATCCTTAATTTTTAGGGCGATGCTTTTTTCGAAATTCAATTTTGCATCAGAGACTAAGCATTCTACTTTCAGCTGATGAATTTTAAACTTGGCCAAAAGAGATTCAGATTTAGTCCTCCTAAACAACTTCCACATTCTACGTTTTTGCCTAATTGCACATCTAACTTTCTTATTCATCCAGTGAGGCATACTGCTTTTACGACGACGATTCTTCCACGGAACATGATTTTCCATAATGACCTTTAATTTATCAGCAAAACAAATCCAAGACTGAGAAGCACTCATATCACTAAACAAATTAATCCAATCTGTACCCTTTAGTAAAGTTTCAATTGCCTCTGTATCTGATCTCGAAAAATCAGGGACTTTTTCCTTGCTAATAGAACTTACGACCTTACAATGTGTATTTTTTTCTGAGATGGTGTGTTTCTGAAGCTGTGAATCTGTTTATTGTTAAATTAGATGACCTGACGTTTCGATTCTAAAAAGATATTCTTCAAACTTAAAATGAAAACAGATCAATGACATGTTAAAGTCTAAATTGTGTATTTTGCTTTGTTGTACTTTGATTAGTCTCTTTCTCTTTATTTTAGGGAGCGAAGCACCCCGTCAAGCCTGCAAGGGGTTTTTGTTCCGCTTCCTTCACTTCATGTATTATCCACTACTACTTGTTACTTGTTATTTGTGTTACTTGTTATTTGTAAACGTTTAAATGCATGTTGTGAAAAACAAATAAATAAAATGAAATGAAACAGGTACATGTAGAACTTAGTCTATACAATCGTCCCTCTATGCTGATTTATTGGCAAGCGATTCAAAATATTGACTGCACTTCATCAAATTATATCACTTCCGTTATCTGCTTGCCCTCGATGTTCTCATGTACATCAGGCCATACAGTACCACACAATTGTGGCAGCTCATCATTTCTATTTGGGCAACAAGATGGTATCCAAAACACAAAGTATGTCTTTAATAAAACTAATGATAAAGAAGGAAAGGAACACACTATGACAAAACATAACAAAGACAAAACCATTGTTTGTTATTTTTTATTTTATTGATTTGGAATGACAAATATTTATGCAAACCAATATTTTCTATAAAATCTGTTTATATGAGAGTATACCTTCCTAATAAGGTTAAACAGTGCATGGTTGACCAGAGTGTGCTCAGAACGTCCACAATATTACACCACCAGAAAAATCCATCCCCGATGGTTTCTTAATATTGCTTCATATGGAACAGACAATGACCTAGAGAGTACCATACAGAGAACATTACTGCAAACTGTTGTGTTGAAGCTCACTCAGAGTTTCTTGTGACTGCTCAATTTCACAAGCAATTCTTGAGAAGCCAACACACAGCAGGAACATATACTAACACAACAATGACATTTTATTTTTTTTTTCCCTTTAACATTTTCTTCTTTTTTTTTATCAGGTTTCTTTACTTTTATTTTCGCTTTTAACTTGTGTCCAAAGTTCTTGTCCATAAACAAGAATCATTTTCCTGTATTTCTACACTACTATTTACAAAGACTTCAAACCTAGAGGGAATCAAGCGATACTTTACAACGATGATCAGATTTTGAGGATAAAATTCAAGTGGATGAATATTAATCGTAATGGATCGTAATATTCAGGTTGGCCGTGGTCAACAATCTCTAACGCTGGTTAGTTTTATTGCTGGTGGAACCCAAAACATGAAAACACTGGTATCATAATCAAGTGCTGACATTTCGAGTGTGTGTTAAATTAAACGTAAAACTTCAAAAGGGAATGGCGATGGAAATAAAATGCAGTTTTAGGATTGGCCTTGAAATAGTACCATAATACTGCTCCTGCAAATAGAATTTGATCATATGACTCATCATCTTAGCAAGCTAACATAGTATATTACCAACATTTTAACTTCGTTCTTCCAAAACAAATAAGACAACCATTACAAATCGTTCTTCAATTGTCTGTTTTAAGCGTGAGATGAGTGGGTACTATGGATCAGGAAACAACACAATATATGCAGTATTTTCCCTTGGCTAGAATTGTGATTTTATGGCAAGATATTTCTTCCAGGCCACTTTACAAAACTTGGGACTTCAAGATTATATCAGTCTATAACAAAATAAATGAGAGGGCATTATTCAACCAACAATAATCACTTCAGTGAGAGGGGACAGGAGATGGGGAACTTGTTCGTTTGACAAGCCATCTAGACTAGAACAGACGACAATACCAGTCTTCTACAACTTCATAGCATTGGTCACACAATGGTTAATGATCATTTCAGATGTAACATGGTATGAATAATGAGAGAGTCAAACAGATGCCAAGATATTGACACTAAAAACATACTGTATTGACAAAAGGTACATATCAAGCCAGTAATGCATTTCCTCCCAAAAACCTAACTAGAAAGTCAACAAATTGATCCTACAGTTTGCAATTGACCAGTGTTGAAATTAACCAACAAGTCACCTAAAAATTACCTTCAACGTTCATTGACCTCCTTTTGACTACCTGTTCACCAGCAGCATGCACCTTACTCCTACAATGGTTTAGATTTATGTACTGCTGGGCTGAATGCCAAATGTGTTTTGACATGATGCCAGCAGTTACAGTACTAAATGTCCGCCATGTTGTAGAATTAACCAATTTAATATAATGTCTCATCTCATGACCGGAAGATTCATCACTATTGGAGCAACCAGTACGCCAGAATAACAAATTCTGTCTTCAGCAATGATATACAGACATCCTGCAATACTTTGACAAATATATTTTTGACATAGTGAATCACATGGACAGTCTTAAACTGCACCGCCTACAGGGGGTTCCATTCTTGTTGTGACCTCAATGACCCTGGGCTTTGGACTCATGGTAGCTGTTCTATCGCCAACATCTACTACTCCTATGATCCAGGCAGGGTTACCTTCTTGAGCATCCATAGCACGACAGAATGCAGCTGCTTGCTCTCTAGGAAATGCTATAAGTAGACCTCCTGCAAAGAAAGAAATGCAATGTACTGTTTACTTGTATAGCAAATACTAGAAAACTTGATTTGCATGACAGTGCTACAAAACATGACTTGTATGACAATGTTAGAAATATGACTAGTACTAGAAAACATGGCTTGTGTGACAATGCAAGAAAACATGACTTGTATTTTGTTAGAAACAAGACTAATACTAGAAAAAATGGCTTGTGTGACAATGCAAGAAAACATGACTTGTGTAACAATGTTAGAAACAAGACTAATACTAGAAAACATGACTTGTATGACAATGTTAGAAATATGACTAGTACTAGAAAACATGGCTTGTGTGACAATGCTAGAAAACATGACTTGTATGACAATGTTAGAAACATGACTAATACTAGAAGACATGGCTTGTGTGACAATGCTAGAAAACATGACTTGTGTAACAATGTTAGAAACAAGACTAATACTAGAAAACATGACTTGTATGACAATGTTAGAAATATGACTAGTACTAGAAAACATGGCTTGTGTGACAATTCTAGAAAACATGACTTGTATGACAATGTTAGAAACATGACTAATACTAGAAGACATGGCTTGTGTGACAATGCTAGAAAACATGACTTGTGTAACAATGTTAGAAACAAGACTAATACTAGAAAACATGGCTTATGTGACAATGCTAGAAAAGATGACTTGTATGACAAACCTACTTTAGTAAACATGGCTGGTGAGGCGATGCTCAAAACATGGCTTGTATGACATTGCTAGAAAGGATGGCTATATGACAATACTAAAATACAGTACTTGCAGTGTGACAATACCAGAAAACATGGCTTGTAGGGCAGTGCTCAAAAACATGGCTGATATGACAATGCTTGAAAACATGGTTTGTATGGCAATACTAGTAAAACATGACTTGTAAGACAATGCTAGAAAACATGGCTTGTATGTCAATCTTGAAAACATGGCTTTTATGGCAATGCTACAAAATATGACTTGTAAGGCAATGCTTGAACAAGTGGCCTGGATAGCATTGCTACAAAAGCATGGAAAAATTTCAAACCAAGCAGAGTCTTACCTGACGTTTCAGCAGAGTATCCTTGTAGAAGCTGGAAAAGATTTCCACTGGATTTGGCAACAGTACTCATCTTAGCAATCACAGGAAGGTTATGAATCACAAACTTGACTTCATTGGGTTGATACTTAGCAAGTGCTTGAGCATGTCCAAGGATTCCATACCCTGTTACATCAGTAGCACCTCTAGCGTTGAAATGGCGCATCAGAGTTGCAGCTGTCCGGACAAATTATGATAGTTGGATGATTAATTTAACAAAATGGAAAGGTGGAGAATTTTCCATGAGTGCTACCGTAGCATTTCTAAACTGTGCATCCTTCAAGCACAAATGATGTAAGAAGGGTAAGGTACAAATTTTAATTTGTGTACTTCACGTAGTGTGTTTTTTCTTTTTTTCTAGAGCTGTGATCAACTTTCTATCTTTGCCATTCACTCCAAACTCAAGTCTCTGATCTGCTTCCAAGTTACTTTAGTAAAACATAAATGGCTAGAGACTCCAAGTAAGACAATATGTATGCAACTTTGTGATATTTTCAGTTATAGATGCATTATTATCTTCAGAGTATAAACATCAATTTACATTAAAGTTTGGGAGAGAAACATTCACTACACAGCTCACTACTAACGACTTTAGTCAACCAAACAGTTTAATAATCAACTTTTCATCTGTCACACACAATTTACAGAACAACAATGGTCAGAACCTCGACAAGACAAAAACAGCAACATTGTCCTTAACAAGCCCGACAGTAACCTAATTTTGCTCACCAACAACAAAACTTAACTTCTCTCCTATTTCTGATTACCTTTCAGATTTAGCCTTGCCATGTTAAACATGGCCTCCTTGTAGGCTACATCAATGTCTGTCTCCTTGAGCTGGTTGCCACTCATCAGCCTCCTGTACCTTTCATTGTTGGATTCTTTCCACTGCTTCGCATTAACGGCAACCTGTGTCCCCAAAGGTTTTGTCAGAACAAGTACATTTCCAGCCTCAGCATGGGGTCTAAATAAGAAGAGAAAATGCCAAAACTCCTGAAACATTTCCTGCCTTCTTAATTTCATTAGAGTGGAATGAGCAACATGCAAACCTTATTGAGAGTCACTCAGTCTCTCAGGCTATACATCAAAGACATATCAACCCACCTGTTCTGGGGATCAATGGGTCATTTAAGACACTTAAAATCCTTTAAAAAAGGGCCGTGAACTAACCAAATGCACAAAACGCAACGTTAAAATTTGTCAAACATGTTGATGTAAGCTTTCTCTCATGCATACAGTAAGAATGCTAGTTATAATACTGGAATAGCATGCTTCAAGTACAGAACTGCTATTATAAGTTATATATCATATGTTTTCTGCTTCACTTTTGGCTTAACAATAACCGACAAAATACCATCCAGCGAAAATTAATGCACTCTAATAGCTGATCCAAATTGACGAATGCAAAAACTGGTCAAAGCAAAAAGCAATTTGAAGAAGCCAACAGGATTTTCGTATGAAGAGCTGAAACTAGTGTGTTCTGACCTACAAGGGTCCCTTCTACTAAGAATCCATTTTGGAAGGTAATTTCCAATTCAGCTTACATGATGATATCCCCAGGCAGGACCGCCGAGGTGGCTACACCTCCAATGATGCACCATGGGTTGAGGACTGTTTGACCACCAGTTATATCTGTACCAGCTTCTCTTGCAGCATCCTGATTGACAAAGATAAATAGCAGTTTTTAAAAATACAGTAACCACAATATTTCAGACAACAATTGCAAAAATTCAGAGTCTTCCAAACTGAATCACAAACTTTAAACTAAATAATAATTAAAATAAAATAAAACTGTTAGCAAACTGCTTATCCACTAGAGAGCCTGTGTAGGAGAATGTATAAAAGTAAGTTGGCCTGACGTTTCGATCCTAGCAGAATCTTCTTCAGAGGCTAAATGACAAGTTACGGTAACAGAAGGGACAAAAACACGCACAGAATACAGACAGGTTAATGAGCACGGTGAACACAATGAGATAGATGAAAGGGGATTTTATACATAAATAATACTTAATCAGAATTGTACAGCAGGGCTATTTATAAAGTAATAATGTCTGTTTCTTCTAGTTTGCTTTTCATTGAGATCTCTCTTCAGATGATACTCACAAGTGTTAAACATCACCTTACTCAAACCAAATCCATTTACCAATTTTGTCACTGTAAAATAAAGAAGTCCTCTGTTAGTAGCTCACCTTAAACCCAGCAATGATCAGGGGTATCACAGTCTCCCTTTCTTTCTCAGAATACTTCTGTGGCACTCCCAACAACATCAGCATGTTATCACATGTCGTGATACCAAGAGCGTAAATGTCGCTCAGCACGTTAGCGCATGCTATCTTGCCCTGAAATTTAAACGTTTAAACAAGCATGAATCCCACTCAATGACGATGTCACGGAAAGTTCAAAATTACCGATCAAAATGATACGACGTAAAAAAAATATGAATCCATTTGCAGGTACACTAAAGTAACAAAAAGCCCTAGAAAGCTCTTGCATTCAACCATGTTTTGGTACATTGTAATTTGATCTGAAATCTTAGATTAAAGATTTTTCAACCTATTTTCTGATATAAATGCTCTGCTGTACTTGATAGACATACTGTAAACCAGCAGCGGATTAATCAAATTATGTCAAATGTGTACTTGACCAGTTCCAATATTAACAATCAAGTGGAAACAGTTCATAGACACATTAAGAGGAAGATATTCTTTCAACCACCAAAATCATATCAAACATAGGCAAACTTGAGAGTCATTTTCAAAATTTTCAGTTTTCTAATTTACATATATATACAAAAGTTACATATTTCATGTTTACAATAGAGGAGAGAGCTTCTAAGTCTTTCTTGTGACATTAAAAGGTACTTTCTATTCTATTGTTGGAAATTATTGCTAAACTGTCACAAAACCCTGGGCACAGGTTTCAAAGTGATAATGTATTCCTGTTTTAACTCATGTGAGAGACATTCAAGTGATGCATACTGTCAGATATCAAGACTGGTTGCTGGAAGAAACATATGTTCAGATCATGTAGCCATCTCTATAACATTTACCAACCTGCATATATGGATCATCAACCAAAGGGTAGAAGAAGTCTGTTGTTTGCACCAAGCTGAGACCTCCATGCCGTAGAGGCGTGACACTGCAGTCCATACCAATGCCTGCGTGGAGATGAGAAAACAAAATGACAAACTGTTTCCATTATAACCTGTAATAATTAGTGTTATTTATGCAAAACTACTGTACGGCGCTTTTTATTGTTTTTTATGCACAATATTTTGATGCAACCAACAGAGATCTATGTTAAATTTGTACCTCAGATAAATGACAAAAATCCCCAATATGCATGCAAGTTAGTTCCCATACAGACCAAGTGCTGCTTATTTTGCTTGTAATTCAGTAGCAAAGAATTAAACAAAAATAAAGACATTTCATATTTGTAGGTGGAGAAATATTTGCTTCCTTGATCAAGCAGACAGGTGCTATGTTGAATAAAGGCCTCTACCAAGCTTTCTGATGAATAAAACAATATTCATAATATTTCATTTACCATATTTCAGTTACAAAAGTCATCAATAAATCACCATAAAAATCTGGCAAATCAGTATATGGAAAATTCAAGATTGCACTATAGTCACTGGTCATAGAAACCGGCCTTTCCCCATTGTCATTGTTTGGAACACTTGATTTGCCTAGATGACATAGACCTCCAACCACTCAAAATATTGGCACCCATTATCACCACCACCAACCCCCCTCCCTCTACCAAACACACACACACACTTCTACATCTACATAACCTAAAATATGATTTCAGCTGAATAATTAATCTTGCAGGATGTAACTTGGGATGCCATTCACCTATTAATAGTCCTGACACTATTGTACTGTTTACACCAAAAACATGATGGTATCCATTGTTCTTGATCTAAATATGACTTGGAGAATGGCCATATAAAGAGACCATTACAGGGTGAAGCAAACTTTCTGTCTTCACATTCCACAAAAATAAGATTGAATTAGCATACTTCAGTTTTTCCTTCCTTATGAACAATGATTGATACTCCATTGGCACTGGCACCACCATCCAAAGTAACAATCGCACAAGAAACTTATAAACATACCCTCCAGAGCCCAAATTGTGGTTCTGCCTATGCACCAGACATTTAAGAATGTAAATTAGGCAATTATACGTTTCAGTGAGGAAATTTTTTTATGGGGAACCACTAAAATGCCTACAAAACTTAAAGCATGAGTGACTATTATTGTCTTTCTTGGGGTCAATAGACTTACTGATGACTTAGCAAATAAAAGCTGACTTCGGGCTCAAAATTAAGTTTGGTATGTTACAGACGGTTTAAACCACTGCTAATTGCTATCATCAATCCACATTGTATTTCTATTCCACTTTTAATTTCTGAGAAATTAACCTTAAACATATTCGGCCTAGGCCTAAGCGCATCAATTGAAGTGACTGCACCACTTTGTCTAACAGTTATAGTAACATTCTCAGATGCAACACAAGTCAATCATAAATCATCAGTATTTCATGGTCTAAAATAACAACATGTTAACAATGCATTCCAAATCTTGAAAATGCCAAAATGGTATTGAATCTTGAGTATCATCCAAGGGTTCCATTAGTCTCATATGAAGCTTTAGTTGAGTTAAATTATAAAACAACATCATCATCATCAATTAAATCTTCAATTAAATCATCAATCTTTAAAGGAGCATTCCAAAGATTGGGCCCCTGGCCCTAACCAGTATATTTTATGGCAGAATTATCTTGGAACAGCTAGGTCCTAAACCATCAGAGTCAGACAGTCAGTGAGAAAGCCACATAGAAGCACCACTTTTTCCTAGGTCTGTGACATATCAATGCGAAAATTTAAAATTAAAGCCATCCTTTAACTTGAATCCTTGTTTTATCACTAACATAATAACTGTTAGAGAAAACAAATGTTGGCTTATGTTGGTGGACTGGAAAAATATGTGTAGTCCAAAAACTAAATTAGGGGACTCCTAGGCCTACCAATAGTAGGACTATGTCATTACTTATCAACTATCGTAAACATAGGTAAAGCTGATGACGGCTTTTATCAACCGTTATCGACCATAGTCTGCCGTAACTAAGACGCTTGCAGACCCTAGTTTAGGTATGTGTTGACCTATGGCCACCTTGGTAGAACATCATTAACTGATCACACGAACATCCGAAAATGCGATGATACCTAAGCAATAAAAGCTCACCATATCGGGGAACACTTGACTCTATTTTCAAGTTGGGGTCTTCCGGATGTTGTTGTTGGTCTTTACTAAATATCTGTTGGTGAGGAGGAAGCTTGCTGATAGCATCGTCATCCTCCAGTCCCTTCAGGAGTTTGAGCAGAACCTCCTGAGGGACTTTACACCCTCAACCTGTAACCTCACCAGATTTCGTCAAACGAAAATTTGCTGGCAAATCATGGGCTTCTGGGTCGAAGCCTTGGATTGCTGCCATGCTGGATCACAAACTTCTAAAAGGGCCGGTTGGATTTGTGTAAAAGGCTGACGACTTCCCGTGACTTCCTATGATCTGACCAAACCCAAAGCGGATATGTCAGCCACGTGTTTTTGACCACGCTAGTGTAAAACATACGACTACATCTTTTGTAATCACATCGCGGGTATATCAGAGAAATCTCCCAGCATGCCTCAAAATCTCTGCCTCGTTCGGTAACTGGAAATTGAGTGTAACTTATATTTAATTTAATTAGCTAATTTAATAGCTTTTTCCATCTTTTATTAAGATATAAGCATAATAACAATTATTTTAAAGTTATTCAATACAGAAATTTGTTCTTAATGAAGTCAGATCTTCCAAAGATAAATCCTAAGCTTACATATGTTGCAAATCTTTACCTATCTAGAAGTTGTCCTATTGATATTTTCATTGCTGGGTGGACAGATCATAGGTCAGGGATTGATATATCCCACAATGCATTTTCTCTTTGAAATTGTACAGAAGCCAATAGCAAACATCGATGATGGAAATACAATCAACCTACTCGAGAATTCGGTAGCCATCATCGGCGCACATGAGATGAGATGGAAGTTTGTTATTTGTAAATTGTATAATGCAGTAACTAAAAGTTCTGTAACTGAGACACGATTTGAGCAGTGATGATTCTTTCTGTTATCATACATGACATACGTTTGGGTGTTGCCCTATGCAGGGCCGTCTTAAGAGATCACCGGGCCCTGGGCCCGGAAATGGAGCGGGGCCCCTCAATCAAGTGAGTTCGAAAAAAAGTTGCGTGAAAAATTGACATCCTTGACAATCGCTTAAGCATAGACATGCCTGCATTTACCACCCCTCCCTATGTCGCGCATAAAGCATAAAACTTTAGCTGAATAACATACGTGATATATCTAAAAGCTGAAATACATTATAGAAGAGTAATCTTCCATTTGCCCTCCATCCCTTCCCTAACAATACTGGACTCACCATTTGTAACACCCTTTGCAAATATATATATATATTTTTGTGGGAGTTAGATTTTTTTGGACCTGGGGTCAAAATCAGGGTCAAATGAGGTCAGATTAAGACATGGGGTTACTAAGATTGCGGGGCCCCTGACATCACATAAGACGGCCCTGGCCCTATGCAAACTATGGGTGTCAATGCGTCAGCTATATTATTATTTTTTACAATCGTACATGACCCCAGCCCCCCCCCCCCACTTCTTGGACAATTTAACCTCCCCAACCCCCACTTTTAGTTGTTATGCCTTGCACGGCTCGAACAGGAATTTTCATTTTGACCATGACCATGACTTCTTTTAGTTGTTTAATGCGCCCAATCCGCTGACGTCCCATCACAGTGAACTAGTTTTCGATAGTCCCGTAGCCTTGATTGAACCCGTAGACAGATCGACCGCGTTGAACGCCAAAAAACTTTCTATTTGAACGAGCGATGCTCGTAAATGTAGGTGACATGCAAAATTATAGTAACTTTTGTTAAAACTCTGAGCAATTTTAGTCGTGAACTACCGCACACTGCCGACCGGCCGGGCCGGTGAGATTGGGAGGGGGGTCCAAGGGAACTAAAGCAACGCGGCCGGTGGGTCCAATTAGGGGGATCGAGGACATGTAAACTCATTTTCATATGGAAAGTGAAGAAAAATGGGGGTCGGTCACGTAATTGTGAACGATGAACCCGACAAGGCTCGTCTTCGGCCGACGGCGGGGACAGCAGCAAACCGTTTCATTTGGAGTTACAGCTGACTTTGTTCGACGCCGCTCTAAATGAAACTGGAAACATCCTGATCTTTGATTCAACTTCTGAAGCGTTCGGACAATATCCCAGTGTTCCACGTTACGACGATGGAGGTGAATCAACCGCTGGCTGTAACGTGAATGTGTTTTAATCATGGAAGACATATTTCTACTCACAGTGTTATGAGTAAAGGTTGTAAAAAGTTGTAAAAAACAAATTCCATGATAATTGCATATGATCTGAAGCCTACATTTCACAATAACTGAAAACTTAACAGAAGGCCCTCACATCACGACAAAAATATTTTCCTGATTGAACTTTGATTCACCACCTTCAAGCGTTATATCCACAACATTTCAGCAAATTTGGACAAATGCTCTACGAGGAGGAGCATTTTTTAACGTTTCAGAAAATGACGTCAAATGACCCTCACATTTATAAAATATTATCTCATGAATGTACCACCATGGAGCTATCACCAGTGGTACCACGCACGAAATTCAGGCGTGTAGCGAGGAATTTGACACGGGAGGGGCGAAGCCTGTAGGCAAACTATGTAAGCGTACCGCCACCATATTTGGCGCGAAGCTCTCAAGAAAATTTTGGCCGAAAATGCCTCCCAGATCGCTGGAAATGGCACTTCCCAGGCATTGTAAGTTGCATCTAAGTATTTTCTATTTTAGAATTACTAGCGTTACCATAACAAAATACAAAAATATGCTCAACGACGGAGGGGGCGGTCTACCCTTTCGCCCCCCTCCCCCCCTTGGCTACGCGCCTGGCGAAATTTCAGCCAAATCGAATGAAAAATGACGACATGGCAGTCAATCAAACACGGTGGCAAAATGTGATATAATTTCGGCAGAATCGCACGATCGCTATAGCTTAAATAAAACAAAAGCTCTCAGCAAAGCTAAACAAAAATTGTAGACTTCGATGGGTCTGTGTATAACTCTGCAATGATCTAAAGATGTGCCCAAGGGCGGCGGAAGCACTTTAAATCTGGGGGGGGGGGCACCGACATCAAAGGGCACTTTGCAGAAATTCGATTGGACTGATGCAGCCTTATATTTAGTACCCTTTTTAACTCTTATTGTATGATCTTATTTGCGTATACACATCACTCCACCAACGCCCCCCCCCCCCCCGTCAAGGTAATTATGCATACTAGCACTGCAATATCCAATGTGCAAATTGGGAAACAAGGAACAAGTTTTCCTTTGAGGCAAAATGAGGTGAAAACATGCTAGTTGCTAATGTAGGAATCTTCCGAATTAGAGTATATTTCTTGTTAATATCTTAACAATTTTTTTCCATTCGAAATAGCTTTGAGTTTGACCCACAGAAATTCATTAAAAGTCAGGGCGCAGCCAGGATTGGCAAAGTTGTATGCACGACTATCTGAGCGGAGCGCCACCATAAGTTGGCGCGGAGCGTACAAGAAAATTTTTGGTTTTACAAACCCCTAAGATGGCCGGAAACGGCCCTTCCCGAGTGACGGCCTCTTGACAACTTGAGACACCTCAGTTTTTATGTAGAAAAAGGGCACATTTTTAACCTGAGGAAAAGTGGGGGGCACGTGCCCCCTGTGCCCCCCCCCCCCCCGGTTCCGCCGCCCTTGGATGTGCCGTGGTATAAAAACATAACAAACGGACAATAATCGCAAGTAGAACTTTTAATCGTTCATTTTCCGCACTATGTAACTTTTCCGATCTCTCAAAAGGGTATAGGTAGGCCCTATTTATTAGTATTGCGGACGGCGGATTTGGTATCATTTCACAGTTGTACGCAAGATCAATTTCGTGCGATGTTCCTCCAAAATAGCTAACTAGCCCTAGATTATTACTTGCATTGAGTTATGGACAATTGATAGTTACTTGGCAGCTCTGTCTGCTCATGTGATAATGACATCGATGTATATGGATACTGATTGATCGCATGAAAGATCTTGACAAGGGAAGAAAAGATCTTCTGCAGAACAAATGAAAAATTACGTCACTGTTCGGTCTTTGAGGAAGTGAGCCCTCACCCCGTGCGTAGGAAAATAATAGATCAATGTATATTTTGCCTTAGAAAAAAAAGAAATAATACGGATAAAAAGACGAAAAGAGTATCGAAAAAAGACAAAGAATGAAATAAATGTTTCAATTTGGCAAAACTTGTTTCCAATTTTATTTATACAATTCCCATGAAACCATGCAGGGGTGTATCACTCGTTAGACTAACTGTTCGAGGAAGATCTGAGATTTCTGCGGTTTACACGAAGTTTGCATTGCAACCACGTTGAAACTGTGTATTGGAGTTAGGGCATGTAAAATGTTTACCCCAATCAGTGTTCCCCGTAGATAAACTAGCAGCCACTAGTTTGAACACCGCCATATGATTCTGATCTTCTGGGCGTCCTCCCCATCCACCCAGTCATCGTTAGGGCCCGGTCAATTTTATGAAATTAAGAAAACATCGGCCGAAAAATGATATATTTTATTTTTCCATAGTACCGTCCTACTGGAAGGTTACCACTGCCATAAAGAGATAATATGAAATGAATACTTGTGACAAGTGGGACATTCTCCATAGTCATTACTGTAGGTTTTTGTCCAGTCTTAAGCCTATAGTCACAACACTATATGGTACAACTTTTGCATATTGAAAAAAGGGTCATTGTTGTATATACAGGCAAGTACAGTTTATTCCAATACTTCCGAGTGCCAATAACCAAAGCCCAATTACCGTGCAGATTTACGTTATTCGAGACCAGTGCATTTAGGAATCCGAGTACCGAATAGGAGTAATATTTCACTCCCAGAGAACTTTTCGAGTACCAGTTTGATTTACTGACTATAAAAAAAAAACTATTCTCATTTCTGCTCTCTTATGATCATTGTTAGCAAATTATATGTGCAGTCGAAATCACCGATCTTGTATGATTGTTTGCCAATTAAATTCAGAATGTCAGAAATTATCTGATCATTGGAATCGAGTTCTTGATATACAACAAACACACTTTGTTTATGTTCGGCTCCAAGAGACAAGTTTTCTTATGTGGAAACTGTATTTAAAATCCATCGGAAACCGTTATAAGAGTTATGCTGTGTTTTGGTTAGATTGTTTTTCCAAATTATGTTGAATAACCTCGATCTTCGATATTTTCTACATCGTAAAATGTAAAACTGTCGAAAGCCACTGTCTTACGGTTTTCACACAGTGATTCTCTCCCACCCTATTGATCTCTGATGGCAATCAGCGAGAGGCGTACCTGACCCGTAGAGAACTTGTCTGTACCGTACCACGGTCAAGTATGATACACAGAAGGGATAGGCTAGTACAGATACTATGATAAGTATACTACAGTGACTGAGCCTAACCTGACTTGTAATTTCCAGTGCAGAATTAAGAATTTATGACTGTTTTATTCTAGGCCAACGTCATCAAATTAACTCACACCTACACCGAAGGCATATCATTTTAATTAAAATATGTGTGTGTGAGCTGTTATTTTCATAGCCACTAATTCCACTGCGGCTGTGAGTTGCACATTCTTTCTCCTAGACCACCTATTCGCAGCCTAGCCTAACGTTACTTTACTGTTCATTTTGCCTTTAGTGTGAGTTTAGCTTTGGTAAAGTCAGACAAGACGCGAACATTGACAGTTCAAAATGAGTTCCGAACCACAGCAAACAAGCCCAGGTCAAACAAGTCAGCAACGAGGATTTCTGGTAAGAACAATAAATAATTATGTGTTGCCAAAGTTAGTCCAAGCCTAGTCGTAAATGTAGGGTGGCCTACTCCATATAAAGGCCCCATTGACCTACACACTAGTTGTCAAAGTAAGGTGGCTCTTACTCATTGTTGAATTTCTCAGTAGCTAAACTCAACCCCTCACAGGATAGCTGACACTTAGGTCATTCAATTTGCAGTATAATGCCCACATAGAGTTTTAGCTATGAGTCGACTGACTCACTGAGACTGAGCCAATTGTTTTCAACACTTCTAAACAATCCAGTTACTCACCAGAAAACAAGTTTTGTGTGCTGCTCATGGGTTAAAGGCATTGAAGACTCGCCCCAAACAGCTTGAGGCCATCTGAAAATGTTAACTTTCTGTTGCTTGCAAGTTACGTTTTTTTCTTGTCGCTACAAAATGCAGACATTAATGAAATGTGATACCTAGTTATCTTTTATCTAGACCTGAGATGTCCATCGCTGCTATGTTCACTGTGTTGTGGGTATTGATAGTAGCTGCATGTATTGACTGCACACTAGTGTCTAATTACCGATGGTAGCAAGCTTTTTGTGTATTTTCTGGGATGGATGGTTGAAGCTAACACCTCATTTGAAACTAGGTCAGATTACTGGCATGAGAAGTTTCTTTTGCGCGCGAGTCTTCAATGCCTTTAAGGCCTTATGTGGTCAAAAATTGCTTCAATTTCACCAAGTTTTGCACCACATGTACTTAAAAAACCAGATTCTGTATGCTAACATACCATTTGTTGGCTCATTAAGTATTGCACTGAGGCTTATTTACCCGATCGTCAGTGCAATAGGCAATATATACTGGTGCTTATTTACTGGACTGTTGGTTAATTAAATAAGGGTTGCTTATTTACCTAGTGGTAGGTTAAATATTTACATGAGATCTAACAAAAATGGCACACCCTTCCTGCTTTTCACCCCTCAAAACCTCAAAAAAAGTAATTTGTCAAACCTTGTATACATGTAAACTCTATGAAAATTCTACAAGTGTAAAGCTAATTATATATAGACTAAACATGCATCAGACTGCACCATTTCACATCTAAGTTTGTTTTCCGTTTGGGAGTACCCCATGACCCCTACACCAGTGTTTGCTTAATGAACTCAGGGTCATATCCCCACCTAAGCGGAGCAGATTGTTTCCAGAAAATCTGGGAGGTATAGTAATATTGATGTTTATCGCCTTATATTGAGATTCGCCCTGTACGTTTAGAAACAAGTGTGCAATTTTGAGGTTCTCTCAGTCTTTAGGTGGTTTTATTTGTTTCAAGAATAATAATGGTCAACTGCCAAACTTTATTCAGCAAGTATTTTGTACAATAATATTATTTCTATAAGAAACTTGCTCAAATCTGGTCTCAGTGAAATTTCTTGTAACTGTGTCCAAACTGTATTTTTTTGCCAACAAAGTCTGTAATCCATGGCATGACTGACTCCTTATAAAAAAACATTGATTTAATTTATAAAACGTTGTGTGTTTCAGCATTTTAAATATCGCTATATTTTGTGGTTGAGTATATTATCAATGATATCACAATGTGGTATTAATAAAGTGACTTTCAATCCAAGATTCTATTTCTTTCAGGGTGACCTACCATTTCGAGTTGAAGTCTTGCTAGAACCAAAAGGTTTCATCCGTCTTCTAGCATTTTAAATATCGCTATATTTTGTGGTTGAGTTTATTATCAATGATATCACAATGTGGTTTTAATAAAGTGACTTTCAATCCAAGATTCTTTCTTTCAGGGTGACCTACCATTTCGAGTTGAAGTCTTGCTAGAACCAAAAGGTTTCATCCGTCTTCTAGCATTTTAAATATCGCTATATTTTGTGGTTGAGTATATTATCAATGATATCACAATGTGGTATTAATAAAGTGACTTTCAATCCAAGATTCTTTCTTTCAGGGTGACCTACAATTTCGAGTTGAAGTCTTGCTAGAACCAAAAGGTTTCATCCGTCTTCTAGCATTTTAAATATCGCTATATTTTGTGGTTGAGTTTATTATCAATGATATCACAATGTGGTATTAATAAAGTGACTTTCAATCCAAGATTCTATTTCTTTCAGGGTGACCTACCATTTCGAGTTGAAGTCTTGCTGGAACCAAAAGGTTTCATCTGTCTTCTAGCATTTTAAATATCGCTATATTTTGTGGTTGAGTATATTATCAATGATATCACAATGTGGTATTAATAAAGTGACTTTCAATCCAAGATTCTTTCTTTCAGGGTGACCTACCATTTCAAGTTGAAGTCTTGCTAGAACCAAAAGGTTTCATCTGTCTTCTAGCATTTTAAATATCGCTATATTTTGTGGTTGAGTATATTATCAATGATATTACAATGTGGTTTTAATAAAGTGACTTTCAATCCAAGATTCTTTCTTTCAGGGTGACCTACCATTTCGAGTTGAAGTCTTGCTAGAACCAAAAGGTTTCATCCGTCTTCTAGCATTTTAAATATCGCTATATTTTGTGGTTGAGTATATTATCAATGATATCACAATGTGGTATTAATAAAGTGACTTTCAATCCAAGATTCTTTCTTTCAGGGTGACCTACCATTTCAAGTTGAAGTCTTGCTAGAACCAAAAGGTTTCATCTGTCTTCTAGCATTTTAAATATCGCTATATTTTGTGGTTGAGTTTATTATCAATGATATCACAATGTGGTTTTAATAAAGTGACTTTCAATCCAAGATTCTATTTCTTTCAGGGTGACCTACCATTTCGAGTTGAAGTCTTGCTAGAACCAAAAGGTTTCATCCGTCTTCTAGCATTTTAAATATCGCTATATTTTGTGGTTGAGTATATTATCAATGATATCACAATGTGGTATTAATAAAGTGACTTTCAATCCAAGATTCTTTCTTTCAGGGTGACCTACCATTTCGAGTTGAAGTCTTGCTAGAACCAAAAGGTTTCATCCGTCTTCTAGCATTTTAAATATCGCTATATTTTGTGGTTGAGTATATTATCAATGATATCACAATGTGGTATTAATAAAGTGACTTTCAATCCAAGATTCTTTCTTTCAGGGTGACCTACCATTTCGAGTTGAAGTCTTGCTAGAACCAAAAGGTTTCATCCGTCTTCTAGCATTTTAAATATCGCTATATTTTGTGGTTGAGTTTATTATCAATGATATCACAATGTGGTATTAATAAAGTGACTTTCAATCCAAGATTCTTTCTTTCAGGGTGACCTACCATTTCGAGTTGAAGTCTTGCTAGAACCAAAAGGTTTCATCCGTCTTCTAGCATTTTAAATATCGCTATATTTTGTGGTTGAGTATATTATCAATGATATCACAATGTGGTATTAATAAAGTGACTTTCAATCCAAGATTCTTTCTTTCAGGGTGACCTACCATTTCGAGTTGAAGTCTTGCTAGAACCAAAAGGTTTCATCCGTCTTCTAGCATTTTAAATATCGCTATATTTTGTGGTTGAGTTTATTATCAATGATATCACAATGTGGTATTAATAAAGTGACTTTCAATCCAAGATTCTTTCTTTCAGGGTGACCTACCATTTCGAGTTGAAGTCTTGCTGGAACCAAAAGGTTTCATCCGTCTTCTAGCATTTTAAATATCGCTATATTTTGTGGTTGAGTATATTATCAATGATATCACAATGTGGTATTAATAAAGTGACTTTCAATCCAAGATTTTCTTTCTTTCAGGGTGACCTACCATTTCGAGTTGAAGTCTTGCTAGAACCAAAAGGTTTCATCCGTCTTCTAGCATTTTAAATATCGCTATATTTTGTGGTTGAGTATATTATCAATGATATCACAATGTGGTATTAATAAAGTGACTTTCAATCCAAGATTTTCTTTCTTTCAGGGTGACCTACCATTTCGAGTTGAAGTCTTGCTAGAACCAAAAGGTTTCATCCGTCTTCTAGAATTTGTAAGTGGTTTTGTGTTTCCGCTTTATGAATTAGTTTCAATATATTCCACTTACAAATTTTTTTTTTCCAATTTGATGATCAATGATGATAGACGAAATTTACCCAGTACAACATATTGTGTTTAGATAGCTATATTTTGCAACAGTTTTCCCAATGTCTCCAGTCTAACATTGTTCAAGATATTGATTAGTTCAAATTTTTTATGATAGCCTAGAATTCTGGTGAATGGGATAAATGGGTAGCAATTGTACAAATTGTCAGACCGTAGCAACAATTAGCTTGACAATAGAGGTGCAACCACACATTTTGTTATTGAGGGTTGGTGGGGGGGGGGGTGGGGGTGAGTCATGAAGATGTTATGTCATCCTGGGCAAGGTTGTAAGAACTGGGTAAATGGAGGGTGCGTTGACCCTAAATGGTGCTATACTGTATATTGCAACTGCTATGGATGTTCTTTACATACTTGTTATATGTTTATGTAAAGTTCAGTATGAAGTTTTTGAAGTACAGTAGTCAGACTCAGTGGGGTAAGGGGACGGGAACGAGTCCCCCGTAGTATTTTTTTGGGGAGGGAGCCAGAATTAGACTATGTTGCACGCCTGCTTGAAATTGACTTGGTAAGTTTCATGTCAAGTGACGAAGCAAAGGTGCAAAAAATTGAAAATTTCCAATGTATTGTTGTTTTCATGTGATTCATTTGAAAAAAAGTGTTGTCATGGTGACAAAGTTTTGAAAAATAAAAACTACTGTACCGAATGGTTGTTTATTCACTGAGTACTGTTTATTTGATGATAACTCATACTTTTTGTGTAACACAAACTCATAGTTTATTGTGTTGTTAACTGTGTGCCGTTGCTGTATACTAAACATTTTCTGAGTTTCATATTTCATATCCTTCAGGTAAACTAATCTTGTGTGTGTCATTTATATGCATAATGGACCAAGATATCTTTCTTACAGTCACATGTTCAGTAATACCTGCAACTATTTGAAGCACGGGATACTTCAGATATTATTTTACTTGCATACCGATAACATCCAGTTTGGTTTCCATCCAGTATTAACAGTGAAGTTGTATTGCTGGTATCACTGACAAGATGATCAATATTCAAGCTTAGTTGGGTCATTAATTAGTGCCATCACTGTTACTTCACAACATACATCTTCTTGTCACTTGGCTATTCCAATGAACATTTGGTTGCAGAAAAATATAATGGCTAAATTCTGTTGGATGCAAATTGTACTCTGACTTAATTTATTTAACAAATAAAACTACACAAATTTCACTATTGCACAAACATGAACCAGCAAACACACATGAAGAAAGCATTTAACTTATAATATATAAACACCAAAATACCTCTTTAGCCCTAAAACATCGAGAACATCAAGAAACCACTGGTCCCTATTACAACAGCATTATATTACGTGGCATTACTTTCCAACCATTTCGCAAGCAATCTCAGATATATGTGTAAAGTTATGTATCCTGGCTAGACGCAACCAACCCCAGTAGTCCTTTTTCGGTGCGCGCCCAATATATGTATATATATCAATGGACATTGAAAAGGACTTATTAAGTAACACAAATCACGAGGGTTCAACAAGCCAATCATGCAAGGACCTTGTTCAAACTTTCGAATAATTATGCAGCTGAATCTGAACAATTTGAGGTATGGTCAAACAAAGTTACACCAAATGTTATGTAACAGACAGCAATACGGAAACACGCAAAATACATTTCACTACACTGTTGTCCTCTTGGTAGAAATAAGCACGAATGCAGTGAAGAAGAAGTTAGTGCTCAAATTTTGTGCAGCAGTTTTAAAGGCTCAGAATATTGGTCTCCTATCAGAACTATGGTTCCTGCATAAACAACTGCTATACAGCTTAGACCTTGGATAGCAATTTGCAGTTTGTGATGAGTTACCAGAAAAAATTATTCACTGGAATGTACTGTAGCTGTTGTGTGGAGCTGCTGATAGTTATAGACATGGAATAAACTTTGCTACACAAGTCACAACACAACTTTATTTCCACAATTTATCCAGTATCAAATATAAGAATTCTTTGCAAAAGTAACAAATTGCTATACAAGCGCAAGGCATATATCCCAGTTTCTTGTACAAATGAACCATAACATTTGATAAGAGACAAAGTTTCATAGCCTTCAGAACTGCTACTCTAAATTATGCCCTCAGAGATTGAAATACTTAAGAAATTTTGTACCTCATGTTCCATGTGAACGTTCAATTCCTCCAAACTTAACAATCATACTTAAACCAGACAAAAATGTCTGAAGTTGATCGCAGGAATCAGAAGGTGTCGTAAGCAGACATGAGATCAAAGTTTAAAAGTGTGACTGCTGTTGCTTTCAAGTATGACAAGCTCACTTTGACAACCTCAATGAAATACCATACATAATTTATACCATTGATTTCCCTTTTAAATAACTTCACGCAATAATTTATTGAGGGACAGGAAAGATGTACTATAGTTAAATGGTTCACAAATTCTGAAAGTTTTGGCAAAAGCAGACTGTGGACATGTGAACGCGCGGTTAGCAATATAGTCAAAACTCGAACAATCTTATCGGTACTCAAGGTTAACTTAATGGAGGAAATCACAACCTTTTTTTTTACAGCTTCTTAATATTGGATGCAACATAATTAAATGAGGACTTACACAGCTGATGGTTCATTATAAAAGATATAACGTTGAGATGGTACAGCTTGCATCTGAAATGTTTTAATTTTGTTTATTCTCTCCATCATATGTATGTCAATGCATTGATAGCACTTGTAATGCAACATCATACTTGTCTCAGACCTGTCAACTCTCCCGGTTTTACCGGGAGACTCCCGGTTTTTACCCGAATCTCCCGGCCTCCCGGTTTCATATTCTATTCTCCCGGTTTTCTAATGTTTCATCACTTGCGAAATTTCTGAAAATAGCCAAGTTTGTCCTATGCCTATCGCGTAATAAGTGTAATCTAAAAATAGATTGATTGTTTACAAACACGTTACGACTGACACAGTGCTGTGCTTGACTCTCAACCAATAGCAGGCTGCTTTGTCAGTTCTCAGACTTCGCCCAATGTCGTTATTGTACGTTGGCCTTGGTCGAGTCCTGAATAAAGTACAGTAGTACGGCGTGCACTGTGCATATGCCATGGTGCACAAGTTTAATAAACACAAGTTGTCACCTGTTTGTATATGCGGCGTACCTAATGTAATGTGCAGTTCGCATGTAGGCTACTGTACTTATGTACGACAAAAAACAGTTAAGTTCTATGCCGGCACACACTTTACCTGCCTCCTCTTCGATGCTAGGTGAACATCACGTCTTAATCTACCATTTAAGAAACGGCTGTTTCAAACATCTCACTAATTCTTTCGGCGACTTTAATCCCTATTCATTGAGCACAATAGCATAACCTGCGTATAAACTCGTACAGGGATTATACGAGGTGTCTTCGCAGCAATTTGTTTGTCAACGATTTTATACGCGATTGTACTTGTCTATACGTCTTTATACGATCCTGTGCGCGTACACATGTCCAGTATACATGAGCGGTACTGTAGACTATTTATTTAGGAGTATTTGTATAATTTCAGTTGAAAATTACCAACCTCCCTATTTTCCCCTTATTCTCCCGGTTTTTTGGCCCTGAAAAATGTTATTCTCCCTATTTTGGGGTCAAACAGGTTGACAGGTCTGTCGTTTGTTCGACCTTCTTTCGTGGTTGGAATTTTGCACTGGTTTCAGTTAGTGCACACATGTTGAGGTGGCAATTTGTTGCTTTACTCAGTTTAAAATGTAGTTTAAAAGTATAGGAAATAAACAATATTTGCATTAATTCTGTTTTGCCTATCCCACAGGTGCTGGCAATATGCATGTTTGCAACAACAGCTGGGTATAATAGTATGTTTTCCTTTGATATGACCTGCTCATCTGCGGAAGTTGCACCAACCCGAGCTGATAGGGTTACATATAACTTTGGTTATCCATTCAGGTATGATTTCTGTGATCTAGGCGCTATGCCCATTGCAACAAATGGCTAATATGACTGTCAGACAATAGATTTTGCAAGAAAAATTTTGTGTTGCAAATCATCAAATATTTGTCTTGCTTAATATAAATCTTAAACTCATAAATGTCACAGTATAATATTGAGGGCTGGGTAATATACACATTTAAACAGTGACATTGCATATAACAATATAAAGCAAACTCTATGCTGAATTGAACCTCTTTTATATCCACTAGATGCTGGGCCATTAGTTTTCAGAGGAGATGTTGTGTTAAGAGTATTTACTATCATGTATGATTTGCTGTAGATCTGCTGTTCAGACAAGTCATACAAGTGAGCCCTTGCTTGAATAGTAAACAATCATTAAACCTGTACGTGCTTGCATAACACTCTTCCATTCAACATTGATCCACCACCAGTGCTCAAATGTGGATTGACTGTGAGCAGCTTTATGACCAACCAGGAGGAAGACATTAACCTGATCCCCCTTCCCCCCTTTTGGGTTCTCAAGTGTGAACATGGCCTTTTTTCAGCCTATTTGGTCAGGCTAGATGAAATTTATTGAACTAATGGTTTTAATTTGTTATAAACAAAGCCTGTAAACTCATTCGAGCATCTCCAACCTTGTCAGGACAAAGGATACATTTAATGTAAAGCCTGGGTGACAAACATCTGTGCTCGTATAAGCCTAGTCGGATTAGATGAGCTTATACACATACTGAACATTTTGTATTAATGTAACATGACAAACTCGGTGTTCATCAGTGACTCACTTCCAAGACAAATGGGTTAGTGGTAAATATGTTGTGTAAATTTTAACTGACACACTCTGTTCGTCAGAGCATCTGGTTTTAGTCAGGAAGCTCGAGTTATTGTGAGTATCCTGCGCAAACCTCAAGGCTGACAAAGCTTTGACTGATGTGAATCCTTATTCGTAAAAGTGGTAAAAAGTTGAGCCAGTAGTTTGTGTTGTGCGAAAGTTATGTTTCAACTTCAACTTATGTTTGTGTTGTGTGAAACTTAGGCTTACAAATTCTTATATTTAAACTGTACCTACTTAGAATAGTCAGAACAAGTGAGTTAGTGCTGAATTTGTTTGTGTAAACCTAGTTGACCAGTTCTTGCTAGTCTCAACTCTTGATTTATCCCAAATAATCAGAAGAGGTCAGATAGTAGACCGTGACATGACTTGCAAGAGTATGAACTCTTACCCAGAATTGTCGCGAGAGGTGAATTATTAGGTGGACCTAAAGTTGGCAATCTTCTGCTAGGCTGACCTCTGTACTTTATATCCCAACAATCAGAAGAAGTGAGCTAATAGTTCAAAATTGTATTTTTGCACGTCAAAGATGATCTTAAAAATTGTTAATGTAGTAAGTTACGTGTTTACAATTTTCATCTTTCATTCTATGTCTAGTTTCTCCGATAAAATTCTAACCACCTGCTTCGATCCTGTGGCCATCGAAGAAAGTCCTTCTGGTGCTGCTAAATTCTTTGTGGTTGTCGGTGTTTTTGCTATGTTGTACACCATTGCAGCGGTTGTATGGTATGTTGTCCTGGAGGCCAAATACATACAATTTGAAATTGTGTCTCTAGTGGTGAGTTTTATGTCCCATTAATGGACCATGTTTTGGCAGGTATTTTTGAGTCGGTGGGGCGCCACCGATGTAAGAAGGTGAAGTTTGAAGGTGTTTTAGGCATGATTGTGGCACAAACGAATGGTGTGTAGCATGCCATGGGTGGAGGGGGAGGGGGGATATGGCTACTGACCTGACTGTGCTACTTGAAGAAGGGGGGGATAACCGTAATTCATTTTCACTCATGTATGAGATTGTTAGAATTGATAAACCCAAACTACGTTGTTCATTATAGCACTCTAAACCTTTACCTGTTCAAATTGCTACGCAATTATCTTACTCATTTATACAGAACTACACTAAAACAGTGACATTCTCTCTAGTTTATTAACATTTTGCAAGCTTCTGTAGGAGAGCTGCAGGTCTGCTTCTTCAGGGCATGTTCCTCCAAAGGATCACTGCAGGGCTCTCCCCAGTAGTACAGGCTCTCTGGGAATGTTAGACATGCATCAACTATGTAAGAGCATAGAATATTGTAACCTGAAAATAATCTATGTGTTTGTATGCTTTAGAGAAGTGGGCTGCTTTATATAATAGCAAATCATTCATTCTTTCTCTTGGTCCTTCACACAGATTATTCTTCATTTACATAGTACTGCAACCCCTTAAAGTCTTACATACACAACAACAATATACAAACAATAAACACACACTAACTGCTCAAGTCCACAGAACTAGCACCATCAAGCATTGGGTTTCCCTCTGGATATTGGCGCATTATGAATGTGAATTTACTATTATTATTATGATTATTATAAAGTACACAATACTCATGATTAATTAGAAAATTGCATCACTAAATGGCTTCCTTGAACCACTAATTAAAATGGAACTTTTTTGACTGCAGTATGTATCGGTATATACATACAAACTGTAAAATGTGTTTTAGCTCTGTTAAGGGTCAATGCATGCCACATTACAGTCAATCAATCTACACGTCAGAGGCCAATAAAACCATATCAGTAACTGTACAAAGCATCCCTCTCTCTTTCTTTCCTACTTACAGTACAACAACATTTAATTGTAGAGAAAATGACTGGCTGTTGAATGAGAGAGCTGCTATTGCTAAAGAGACCTAGTGGGTTATACAATCCATTTGCTGCTTTGTGTGTGCAAGTTATGAATTATTTCAATCCAAGACATAAAATTTGGTGTCCCACAAAATGAAGATCTTGTTCTTTCATCAGTTTCATCTGGTTGTTTGATTGGACTTTATATCCAACAGGCTAAGGTTCTTCTTCACCTGATCTTCCAGTTGATAAATGTAGAATTTTACCACAAATTCAGTAAGTTGTTAAAATGAAAAGGAATGCATTAATAGGGACTGTTTCTGATTTTTTTTTTTTTTTAAATCCTGTCTCCTTTCTCCTGTAGGATTTTGGTGCCACTGTGGTTTTCACCCTGCTCTTCTTCATCGCATCGTGTGCGTGGGCGGCAGGCGTATCCACCGTCAAGTTTTGGACTACATTGGATAACCTGACAACTGAGAACGGCATCCTGTCAGGCTGTACTGCTGATAATGTAACTTGCAAGTCAGAGGAGACACCTGGATATGGAGGGCTCAACATCTCAATCGTAAGGCTACCTTTAAATACCATACCATTCACAAGATTCTCTCACATGTAGAACTGAAAGATTGATTAGTTTTGCTTGTTTTCTTGCCTATCATGTTCAAATCGACTACAAAGAGGATGTTTAGAATCATGCCCATAGTAGATTAGCCATACTCGTAACCGGAAATCTAGTATGTTTAATCAAACTCTGTTCAAAATTTGATTGCATTGCATCTGGCCCAACCAGCCCACCCATTCCCCTACAGAGGCTGTCATGAGGAAGATTTAATTTTGCATCATCTATTTAAATTTTTCTACCCCCTACCGAAGGAGCTTCCTTTACTGTGTCAGAAAATTGTAAGATTTGTTAATTTAGTCTTTCCTACCATCACAACAGAAAGTGTAATGTGTTTTGATTCTGTACAAAGATATCCCTGATATCTTTGTGTGGAGCAGGGCTGCTTATTTTGCTGATGTCAGGGATGCATTGGAATGGTGAGTGACAGGTTAGGCCCTCCCTTATGTTGGAAGTGGATTGTAGCGTAGGGCTTGTGGTGTCGTTATGGTAGTAGATGTTCTTCAAAAGGCTTTGCTTTCCTGTTATAATCTTCTTGTTGATTTATTCCTTAAAACGTGATACATTAGGAATATTGACTTATCTGCCAATGTTCGTCCACTTTTTAAAACAAACGTTTGGTACAAATATTCCTTTCCTTACTGTGTGACGATTTGAATATTGTGAAGAAGCGCAAAACATTGACAGCTCCATTGCAATGATGACATTGTTCACTCTGCAAAGATGCATTCCAAAAATGCTATCAAAATTTTTGCTGTGCAAAATGGTACCAAGATTTGGTTTTGAGTTGACTTATGTGCAGAAACTATCCACCAATTAACCTCAGCTGCTATAATATCCCTCTACACCTCGAGAAATATCCATTCAGTTTTACAACTTAAACAGTAACGACTAGCCTAGGCAGGCTAGGATTAAACCACTTGTGAAATATAAAACTGAATTGAGGATGAATTCATTAATGGCATCCAGTGAATAAAAGAGTGAAATTTCTTTGTATTTTTTCTTCTGGTACCAGCGTTTAAAATGATCTGGTAGCCAGTGTGCCAAGGATGTGTAGTTTGTAGCAATATGTATTTTGAGGACAAAATGCAAATAGATTCTTTAATGGATGTCTTCATACAGAGTTAAAGTCTTGATACGTTTATTGGAGGTATGGTTGCACATGAGGAGGGGGCTCTGTGGGGAGAAAGGTGGTATCCTCCTCATTGGAAATGTGCCATTCCTTAGACCTGTTATTGTTATCTAGCCTATTTTCCAGTTCTGTGCCATAATTTCACACACAGGCGCCCTTTGGTATTGTAAAAAGGACAGGGGCACTTATTGACCCCCTGTCCTGTTCATCTTACATTACCCTTCCCCCACCAATCCTGGGTTAAAATCCTCGGAAAGGAAATGCTTATATTTGTCACCAATTAGAATCGGCATTTTGAAAACATTTAGCAGTTACTGAATGGGTGGTCAGTTTTTCCACAAGTATCGGTTTAAACAAAACGTGTTGCTTCTTCTGCAGCTGTTTGGATTTCTCAATGCCGTGGTTTGGGGAGGCAACGTGTGGTTCGTCTGGAAGGAGACACCGTGGTTCCGTGCCAGAAGTGAAGCTCAGACTGGTGGTGATCTGACGAACAAGGCCTAATCAATCATTAGGTACATGTGTAGGGGAGGCTGATTGTTGACTGGTGAAGGGAAGCCAATGCCTTTAGATGAGGTGAAAGTTTTCACAGAATGAGCAAAAAATCAAAAAATTGCATTTTCCTGCCTCAAATTTCATGATAATTTTTGCAAGTAGAGAAGGTGAAGCAAGCAAGGCTACAGGTTGTTGTTCTATATGAAGATGATGGTTTGTTCATTTGTTCGATGATTGCAAGTTATATTTCTTGTTTACAACATGAAATAAGTCCTCTCTATGATTTAAATTTGTCTTGACTAATAAGCTGGTCCACAGAGCACCCCCCTCCCATTGAAACCTACACAACCCACAAAGAAAAACAATAAGCTGTTATTGTTTCTTCCCTTAATATGTAACTCAAATCAAAATTAAAGAGAATATCGGCTCAGTGCATTTGTCAGATTTTAAGTGACAACCTGTGATTTTGACCTTCCTAATATCAATAACTAACTAGCCCCACCCACCCACCCCCTTCTTTTTTTTCCCCTTCTGCTTGAAATTGAGCAAGATGTATTCTTCTTTGAGACATTCTCTTACCAAAGAGACTTAGATGACTCATATTCAAAACAGCCGACTCAGCACTACCTTCTAATTTATCTCGCTGTACATGTACATTGGTAGTAGTGAGTGTACTCAAATTGGTACTCACATTGTGTATTCACATTGGTACTCACACGCTGTACTCACATTGGTAGTAGCGAGTGACATTTTCCAAAGCAGTTCTGTCTACCTGTTGTCAAACAAGGACAGTAAAGTGGGCGGGGGTCTACTGGAAAGAATCGAATATGCAGGTTTCCTTGGTTGTATGTTCTTCTTATAGTGAACCAGATGCATCAGATCTTTCAAGGTGTATGTTGATTTTAACAGTAAACATCATGATTTAGTGTATACCCTTACCACACTTTCATAGTAGCGGTCTCATTACCTATTGTAGTTTGCATATTACAGGTGGGACTGAAGTTGTTTGTGTTACTAGCACTTACAGGGTAACTAACCTGTTCTGTCTTTTTTGAACAGAAAAGAACATTGTCCAATTTATTGATTTCCATTTATTTGATGAAAGTGGAATATATGGTTTATGGAGAAAGACAAGTTTACTTAATAAAGGATACCTTTAGGCACAGAAACAATTTTGATATGTTGTAAACAGTTACAAAAACCACTCCTATGAATCCAGGTTGTATTTCTATGAAACCTGCCAGTTTTGAGAAATCAACTTTCAAACATCTGAGGTTCATCAGTTGAAATGACTGGACCCACATTAGCTTAACACAGAGACCATTCGGGCCAGTTCATCAGGTGCAACACAAAACTGAATCGCAAAACATGAGATTTTTATAGCCTCAAATAACATGTTTACAATGCATTGCAAATGAATGTCATCAAAGGATATGAATATTAAAAGAACATGTATGGGTTGAGTTATTAGATTTCATAAAACAATGGATAAACGTGAACAATTAGACCTTCACAATAGGAGCCCAATGTCTGAAAGGAACATTCCTGAGATTTGAAAAAACAGAATAGCTGTTAGAACATTACTAGCTTCCAAATTTGTTTTACTTTCTACCTAGACTATGACAAATCCAGACTAAAAAGTTCTGGCTAAACTAATCCTTTGAGGTGGGCTACGAAGCATTGTCGTTTAACGAACAGTGTTGGGTGACTTGAGTCATTATTTAATTGTGTACATAGTCATTAATTAATCACCAAATGGCTCTGTCCTGTTCTTTTCTATTCAAAAGGCAGGACTGGATTAAACATTTCATGTGAATAAATGTGTTATTGATATTTTGAAAACTTGTTTACAAAGAATATTCACCAGATCAAATCAAGAAGTTTGTTTATTTGTGCAGCTGCTTGTAGTTATTACAGTTTCGGACATTGCTTTTATTTTGGAAATGAATGGAATTTTTTTGCTAATCTGAAATACATATTAATGTGATGAACTTAATACTCAGAAGATATAGAACATCATGTATGATTTGGTTTAGCATTGAATATAATAATAATAACTTTGTCATTGTTTTATTTTAAATTCTGCTGCCCTTGACAGGGATAAATAATGAAATCTGACCTTAGAAACTAAATTCACATTGCATCTTAAACCTCTCCCCTCGTCATGTTGCCAGTTCCCTCCCAAATTGTTTCTCCCCTTCTTGGAAAGATTGGGTTTTATTAATAGTTGATTATTTACTCTCCTGTGCACATGATCTTGTTGCTCTTACTAATGGGTGCTTTCAATGATTCTTTCTCTGTTGGTTTCTTTTTTTTCTCTTCTTTTTGCACATCGACCAATCAGGTGTTGTCGTCAGTTTTGCTCCTTTGCTTGAGCTAGCCAAAAGCATTTCATATCTTTTTCTGTTTTTGCTCCATTTATTACAAATATCTTGATTTTGCTTTATGATGCTTTATATACTTAAGTAAATATTTTTATGATAGTTTCTGATCACAGAATGAAGATTTTGTCTACCAATCTTAAAGCTCGCCGCCACTTTTATGGATTAATTTTTGATCCATCCTCGTCAACGATTAAGTCGTGGGTGAGGATATGATGTTATTCGTCCTAATGTTGGTTGTATACATGAAGGAAATTTCAAAGAAAAAATATAATGTTTCAAAGGTGTGCAGAAACGTACAAAAGTTTCCTTCTTCAAACAAGGAAAACTGATGAAAAAGATATTCCATAAATTTGATACTTATAAGGCAAATTGTACAAAATCAGACTGATCCTTTAGCAAAAATTATTTTGTTTCCGTTTTTTCCCCCATCTATTCTTAAAGCGATATATGAATTAGAATTTATATTTAGTTGTGATATTATTTTAGTACTGTTATATCTTATGATTCATTTATGTTGAGAACTAGCCATCTTTCTTTCCGTTAAAATCTCTTTTTCTGCTGTATTTGAATGTTAACAATTTTCTTGTTTGCCAATGTTAGCTGAATCCACAAGTTGTTTGTTATCTTTTGCATTGTTTTCGCTTCCGACAGGAGGGACTTTCATTTTTAAATTGGAAATGAATAATAAGTGAATGTCTAAAACTATGCTTATACGCTGATTTTATATTTCGCCAGAAAAGTATTGAACAGTAGAGCATAGTTTTGAAAGTAGCTAAGATGTAGGAATAGTACAGTTTAGAATATCTTTATTTCCACAGACTTTGGTTAATATTTCAATTAAACACAGACATTTTTGAAATTACAAAGAGAAATACGAAAGAGTTCAGTTTGTAATCAGACATTAAATTGGGAATCAGAAAAATTGAATTGTAAATAATATTCCCTTTGGCGTAGAAGAGTTAAACTGTGTCCTAAATGAAAGATGATCACAATCCAATGCCAGCACATATTTTGTTGCATATTTTGTTGCATAGCATTGTAGTGCAGGGTAGGTGTAAGGTCAGTCAGCAATGCCCAACCAGCCAGACTTGAACCACATCTCTAGGGAAAGTGAAATAATTGTATATTTGGCACTTAACATTGAGTTTGGATACACTTCGGGAGACTGTTTGAGATGGGATACTCCTGGATAGAAGAAGAAAATAAGTTACTTGGCTCTGGCAGAGCGTAAAGATGTCATCTCTTAATTAACAAGTTTAATTAGTTGTAGCAAGAAGCCACTGGTAAACAGGGAATATTTGAGTGTCGGAAGGATTTGTGCGGTAGTATGATTCACGTCCTGGGGAAGGGTTTAAGGGGTGGAGGTGCCCCCCTCCCCTTTGGAAAATGTTTGCAAATGAAGTTTGCTGAGCAATGGCAAACTGTGCTCTCTTCTTCCTATTCTGGAGCCAACTTCTGTGACAAATCTGCACCCATTTGTTGGTTATGGTCGAAATTTAGTCACCAAAATATTGCTGGGCTCGAAAATGATTTAAATACTGTTTGTGCTGTGTGGCTGTCAGAACTTCCGGGCCCAGCCACCCACCACCGCCTGGCATGGGCACATTTCTGGGTGAGGGGCCAAACTGAGGAATAAACCTTTAAGAGCTCAGTGCTGGTGCCTTGAAACAAGGGGCACATAGAGTGCCTTGGTCAAAATTAGCACTTTTTCCTGATCAAGAGGAAGTTTGAGCCATTGGCACCTCAATCAGATGGCATTGTTGGCACCTTATATTCAGCAGTACACCACTTTGATACATAACTTATGTGTTATGCTAAAACAATTGGAGAAAAGAAAATATCACATTTATTCAAACTCATATTTGTGTCTTGTTACTTTGTGAAGTATTAAATCTACAGAAATTTCCATCAAACTTAAATTATAACCATTAGATGTATCTTGTAATGGTGTGAATGTTTTCTACTTTTTTTTAAAGTATCCGATCATTTTAAACCTGTTATTTCAATGATTGTGTGCTTAAAACATGGATTAATAAAGTTTTTGGATACACTGAAGAATCAACTTTTGCATTGTCATCATTTTTTTTTTTGCCCCCGTAAATTGTTCATAGAACCAGACCTGGTTTAATTGGAATAACTCAGATACACCCAAACTTACTACACTCTTGTTGTACAAATGAAATAATTACTTTGCTTTTCTTTTCAAGGGAAAGCCAAACATTTCCTTTGCTAAAACCCTTCTCTTTTAATATACAAACTGAGTTCCTGCCAGAGCCATGTCGTTCCCTGATGAAAATGATGTATTACTTTGATACTATGTTTTGACATTACTATATATATTATTTATCCCATATTCCCCCTGGCCACATAATTCACCCCAGGACATAGGGTTGCACTGCTTCTTCATCACTCCTACCCCACTCATCTCCCTAAGGCCTGACTGTAAAGTATTGCAAACACGAGACATTTTCCCCTACGTTCATTTAGCATTTATAATGACTTATATGAAGCTCTACAGTTTGCAGGCTGTAAGAAGGACTACATTTTTCGTTGCAATGATAATAAGATTGGTTGTTTGCCTGCAGCTGCCACCCTTTAAGTGATCATTTCAGACAAAAATACTCCACTAAATTTAGCTTTTATATTAATTCTCCTTTTTGAAATTTATGAGGGGATATGGTGGATAACTCCTTCACAATCAAGGCCTCTAAGTTGATATATTCCCAATGGAATATATCAACTCATGGTCTGAACACAGGTTTGAGATGTCTGGGGTGGTGGGAGGGGGGGGGGTGAGGAATCAGACCAATATCCAGTGGTGTTTGGCATTTCTGTCTGGAGCAGCACCAACTCTGTAAATAACTACTCTGTAAATGATTGTGGGGTGGGCTCATGACTCAGAAACTTGCTGCTCTTTAGGAAAGAACTTCCCTTTCCTCTTTCCTTTCATTTTGAAGTTACATCCTGCATTTTGATATGTTATACAATTACAAACATGTCAAATTACTTACTAGCAGGACTGCAGTTAAGTGTCAAATCCCCTTTTCTTTTGAATCACAGCCATGGAAAAGTCACTCAGACATTCAGGTTATCACCTCAGTTCCATAACTTGAAAGCTTCTTCTATAAGGCTGTCACATTAAGTCCTCTTTTGTGTTTCATGCTTTGATCAGATTGTAAATTCTGACTTGCCTCTCAAAGGTATAAGTTATTGTCTGCACTGTCCAGTATATTGATTGCCACATTTATAAAGAGTACTTAACAGGTCCATATATCCCACTTCCAAAGGAAACTGCCCACCATTTCTGTCCCCAATGAATCTCACCTTTAATTGTCATCCATTGTATCGTAAATGAGCTCAAAGGTAAAATTTTTAATCCAAAATGTCAAAGTTTAACTACTTAATTTTGGTCAGCTGTCAAGTTGTTGGAAAAAGCTGAAAAGTTGTTGGAAGCTTTCAGTGGGACAGTTTCTGAGAAAAGTAAATTATTGCATAGAATAGGGTGATATTGAAAAAAGGGAAATTAAAAATTTTGGTGTGTGTTTAGTATGTGAAAAGAATTGGGCACTAGCGAGTACAGAAATTTGGACAGACTCAATTTGGGTTGAAATGGACAAGAAAATGCTGTTAAATATACCTCCATATATAGCAGCTGAGGCTTGCAAATGCATACAACTGGATTTTCTGTCTCCTTTCTTTTTGTGAGCACCCAAGTGGATTCACAAAAGTTTAGAAACTGTTCAGACTTTTCGAATTTCTCATAGTTGTAATGAATACCTTAAAAAACCGTCCATGGATAGTGTTCTGGTATTTTATCTAGCTACTCCAATTTGAGCATTAACTGACAAACTGTCAATTCTAATCTCATATTTCTATGAGCTAACTACTCTTAAGGTATGTTTTTTCTCACAAAGCAACACTTAAAGGCATTGAAGACTCGCTCCAAACTGCGTGCCGCCCTCTGCTAAAAGTTAACTTTCTGTTGCTTCAAAGTGAAGTTTTTTTTCTTGTCGCTACAAAATGCAGACAGTAATGAAATGTGATACCTTGCTATCTTTAGCTGGACCTGAGATGCATCCATCGCTGTATCATTTGTAAACTGTGTTGTGGGTATTGACCGTAGCTGCATGTATTGACTGTACACTAGTGTCGAATTACCGACGGTAGCAAGCTGTGTGTGTGTATTTTCTGGGATCCGAGTTGGTGGTGGTGTTTAACACTTCTGTTACACCTCATTCGAAACTAGGTCAGATTACCGGCATGAGACGTTTCTTTGTGCGCAAGTCTTCACACCCTTTAATAATTTCAAGAAAAAACAAATTGTGAAAAGGTGGCATGAAATTTGCTGCTGCCTAAAAGATAATTTGTGATAGATTTTTGTAAATATTTTTTAAATTTCTTCTTCAATGAATTCATGCACTGTAGGCACTATTTATATATATACCTCAAGACATGTGGGAATAATATTAACTTTATATAGTTCAGCCTCTTAGTTGATACAGATCCAGCAGTTGAATCATATACATATTCTTAGGGAGCACATGTAACGATTCGTGGTACTATTTAAATCGGGTGGTTTTTACCAAACTTTGACCAAATGTGCTTGACTTAGGCCCTATTCCTCATATTAGTCATTTGTCAACACCAGCCATATTACTCAACTCCTCCCATAAAATCCACCTTTTGAGGCTACTGACCTCGGCTGCAGCAACAGATTCATTGAACCTACCAGAGATATGTTGAACTACATGGTGGTTGTATTTATGTCAAATGGTCATTCCAAATTAAGTTGGTTTTAAGTTTTCCAATCATGACACCTTTAAGCTTCATTATTGACCCTAATTTTACATGCTAGTTTTCTTTATACACCACACGATTTTACCTTCCAGTGTAAACATATCCCACTGGCACCTGAAGGCAACCAATGGGTTGTAAATCCCACAGAAAAAAAACCTTTCAAAACCAGGAAGTGTGTGGTGGAAAATATGCCATGAAAATTGAGCCCCTTGCTGGGTTTACACCACCCGACACAGGTCACATCTGTTAGGATTTGAAGGGAAACATCTGAGATAAATTCTGTACAGCGTGCGGACTGAATGATAACAGGTGTACGAAAAGCTTAACTTTAAACATCAACAATTTTAAAACGTAGTGTTTCGCAAATCGTACACAAACATCAGGCGCGTATCCAGGATTTTCTAACCCGGGGGGCGCGAATTACTATCTAAGCGGAGCGCCACCATCGGTTGGCGCGGAGCGTACAAGAAAATTTCTGGTTTTGATACCCCCCAGATCACCGGAAATGGCACTTCTCGGGCTTGAAAATGACCAACCAGATGAACACTTTTGCCTGAGAACCGCAGTATTTCCCAAAAGTTTTTTTTCCATCCATAACCTTTTTGAAGATTGTCACCAGTCACACATCATGTTCGACCTCATTGCATGTCCTATGGATCGTTGCTTTTGTAGGTGATTCTACGTCACGGCCCACAATATCCGAAAGCCCCACTTTTCAAGGTTTTAAGCCCATTATTTGTTGAGAATTTGAAAATTCACATTTCTCGTGAATAAAATCACTTCAGAACATACCCATAATGTTGCACAAAATTCAATCTATGGACAAGCAATATAGAAAAACCTCCTTGAACCCCTAACAGACAGGTCAAAATTGCACGAGTAGAGGAAAGTATGATGAAGAATGTTGGTGAGGAAATTTTGGAAAATTCCGACACAGTTAATTTATTGGTGTAGAAATATTGCAACCTCTTATAATGGCTATTATAAAACTGCGTTGAAGGAAATGAAAAATAGCAGATATTTCCGATATCAGGTATATCGAAACCGAACACTACACACATAGGCGTAGGTCCCGTAGGAGGCGGGGCTGCAGCCCCCCCCCCCATCCGCAACCAAATTTTCCCCATTTTTTTCTGGTACCTACTGAAAGAAAAATAAATAGCAATGAATAGCTTAAAAATGATCTCCTTTGTTATTAAAATAAAGTTCTTAGCTTGGCCGATATTACTACTGTAAAAGAGAGTTGTGACATAAATGGATCTGTATGCTTTTTCTCCATCTACATAAGACATTTGGTTGTTTACATTAGCATCCGGCGGTAAACTGTGCAACTTTCACGGACCGTACGGTAAACGATGGCATGCGATGTAATGACCGATGCTTGCTTATATGGTATTGGCATCGATATGTTGGCTTTTTTTCGGGCAAGTCATTACAGCCCCCAAATCCAATTTGGCTCCTACGCCTTTGACTACACACATAGACAGTTTTTTAGGCTGTTCATCGTGGAACATGCATTTCAATGCTCACTGATATGATGTTATATCTGCTCTTTGCTTTATAAATTCGAAAAGGCGTGTAGCGAGTAATTGCCAAGGGAGGGGCGAAGCCTGTAGGCAAACTATCTAAGCGAAGCGCCACCATGAGTTGGCGCGAAGCGTACAAGAAATATTTTGGCCGAAAATGCCTCCCAGATCGCTGGAAATGACACTTCCCAGGCCTTGTAAGTTGCATCTAAGCATTGTGTTACGAGGGCCCATTGTAGCCTAACGCTAGTCACTGCTAGTGAGAAACCTAATGTTATAATGTGGAGAGTAATTGAAATTGCCTACGTGATAAATCAGTATTTGAGAAATTAGGTCGGGTTACCGTGTCAGAATGTTATAATACACGATTGTTCTGGTATATTCCTTATGATGACACGCTGGTCTCGGGTTAACGTCGCTTTACGTGAAATCGCGTGTATGCTGTGCAATCTTCGTGGATTCTCTGGAACGTTCGCTAGATATGCAAAGGACTTCCAAGAATGGAGAAAATGGGTCAGGTGTATCGAGAAAGATCTGGAGGATTCTTGACATGGCGAATCGTATATAAAAGCCCGCCCAGATCGGAGAGTTTCTCAGTTTCTGAACGAATACAAGCGACGACACATATTATACCATTCTACTATATATCGTCAGTGCTCAACTGCCAGTAATTTCTGAAGGATTGAGATATCGATACCAAGATTGATTCTACACTTCCATTCAGAAGTTTGAAGAGGACTTTACTGTGATACTACAGTTTTCAGGGTGGGGTCGCCCCCTTCCCGAAATGCGTCATGTACCCCGACGACTCGGTCGAGTTCAAGACCAGCCACAGTTGGTTCCATATAGCACAATTGTACAATTGTTTAAGGCGTCCATACACACACACGCGTTATGATAGACCATATATAGTACTTATATAGATACATTAGTGAGAGAGGAAAAATGGAAACGTCAAAAATGGAGTTGTCGGTGTAAGGGGTAGGGTGAGGCGCACACCCCCTCCGTAATCCTTGATCTGTCACTGGCTACACTGTGTATATTGCGCTTTAACTATGACTGTTCCTCTTTCTCTTCCCGAGGTCTTGGCTATCTTCTACTCCCTCCTTTTTTCCTTTTTCTCTCTTTTTTCTTTTTCTTTTCCCTTCCTTCCTCTCCTCCTTTTCTTTTTCCCCCTCCTTTTCCCTTTTTTCTTCTCTTTTTTTTCTCTCCTCTTTTCCTTACCCGGGGGGCGCGCGCCCCCAACGCCCCCCCCCTGGATACGCACCTGAACATATATTTTTAGGTTAATTGAAGAAAATGCATCTTTTTTAGATACATACAGCATGTGCATAATAGTGTTGAATTGAGAAGGCTATGAGAAAGGAACATTAAGAGAACAAATTGATTTGTTGTTTCCTTTTGTTCCCCCACAGCCAAGGGCGTAGGAACCGGGGGGCTGGGGGGCACCAGCCCCCCAGTGAAAAATATGGGGGGGCGGAAGTATCATTCCGCCCCCCCCCCCCCCCGCTCCGCAAGTCAGAAAACCCCTTTTTCATTTCCAAATGAGAAAAAAAATCTCATTTGGAGCACCAAATTGCATCTAAGTCCAGGTGAAAATGCAAAATTATTTACAAAATGGAGTGGGTGTTTGAAGTGTGCTATATTGCACCAAATTGCATCTGAGGCCACCTGGAAATGCAAAAAAAATCCAAAGGGGAGGGGACACCCCCTCCCCCAGGCCGGCCATCAGTCTTCAGCACCCCCACTCAAAAGTACCTTCCTACGCCACTGCCCACAGCCCTTCCCAATTCCCTTTCCCTACTTCCATTTTGCCATATGTGTTAGGAAAAAGGTTTTCTCTACAGGTTTCAGACCTAAGTGAGTTCACACCCAGGTGAGTTCACACCCAGGTGAGTTCACACCCAGGTGAGTTCACACCCAGGAGAGCTCACACCCAGGTGAGTTCACACCCAGGTGAATTCACACCCAGGTGAGGTCACACCCAGGTGAGTGAGTGACCATGGAACTACATTGGAACGATAACCACTATTTTAAAGTTGAAACTCACTATTTGAAGAAAATGATTTTGTTGTACTCAGTACTTTACTTGATGTGATCATATAGCAGGTCTATATTTCAAACTGATGCAACAGCCTTGAAAAAGCTGTATCAGAATAAAGAAGATAAACTTGGGAACTTAGAAACTGTAACAGGAGGTGATATTCAGACCTGTAGCACCAGAGTCTGAGGTTGAACATATATAGATCTGAAAACAATTGAGAAAGAACATGAGGAAAACTTGAAAATAACATTACATTTATGGCAGGACACTACTGATGATCGATTTGTAAAGCATCATTGCAAAGATGTGTCATGATATCAGTGACCAATGAGTGTGTACTGAGCTGTACAGGTTTCAGAGTTCTGCCTTACTACACAGTCACTAGTTTACCATCCATGCAGATACACAAATATGCATGCAGGGACAGCAATCCATCATTAAACCTCTAAAAACTATGTACATATCATCTCATATCAAATGAAATTAACAGGAAAAGTGTAAGAATTGAAGTTTATTATTCTCTGACCAAGAAACAACAAAACAAACAAACAAAGGAAAGCTGGAATTACAATTCAAAAGTTAGGATAGGCATAAAATGATGAATGGACTATTTGTGGTTAGACAAGTTTGGCCTTTCGAACTTTAACCTCTGTATTAATGCTTGCCATGAAGGACTTTAATAATAAATTCCTGCTCGACTTTGAGAATGAAGGGATATGTTTCTACAGCTGTTTTTACAGCTGAGGAGGAGACAATAGATAGCCAAAAATTATTATCATTTCTCAGTGTCCAGCCTGTGCATGCCCAGTCAGGTAAGATATGATGACAAATTTAGACGCCAAAAAAAAAAAAGTTATTTTATTTGTTAGATTATGTTGGATTATGCTAGATACTTAAGTCACAATTTAATTGTAATTAAGGGGAAAATTCAGTGACAAGCACTTTTTGTACATTTTTACTTAAAAGTTTTGGTTGCTAAAACATATTAACTAGTGATACACATACCATGCTTTTAGTAGGCCTATAGTGAAGAGTGAGCCTAGTAAATATACAGTCCACTACAAAATGGTTGCATCTTCAAAATTGTAAAGTAACGGTATGAAACAGGCACAATTAAAACCAAATTAGTTTAATCACTTCATCAATTCATGCTTGGTGCATTTAATTGCATGAAGATGGTTCAGTGGTAAATTGCACCTATATTAATAGTCATCAAATTTCTCCAGGGTCAGTGTGATGACTGTGGGTTTCCCTTCCTCCACCACCCCCCTCCCCTATTCCCTGAGGCATGTACCCACACCCCACCATTCCATTCTGTCACCCTTCCCAAACCCCCACAATTCAGTTTCCCACCCAAACATTCAAGTTAATTATTCCATGCACGCTTTCTGTATATTGTTAACTGGCTGCAGCTTGTCTGCATGGTTAATGTCACTCCATGGTTAGACTGGCACATTGAAGAATAGTATATGAGAACAGACTCAAATATAGGCTAACTTAATTGACACAAACCTAACCATCATCTTTGGCTTATATGACAGATATCTTTGTGAAGAACAGCTCCCTCAAACAACTGTTAAAGAGAAACTTGCTCCCTTTGGCAGATATCTTGCCTTCAAAGTAGTGTCTGATATCTGCCATTAGCTTTTACTTTCTCTTTGTATTTCTGTTCATATTTTCAAGATTTCAAGAATTTAAACAGTGTTGACAGTGCATACACATGTTCATATAGCTTGCATGTAAATGTGTCTATATACTGAGTATTATGAACATTCCCCTATTTCACTCTCTAAATAAAAACAATCTCTGATATTATTGACAATTTCAATCATGGAGTTTCATTGATATATTTATCTCTTAGTTCTTTTGCTTTCTCTCCTTTTAATGCAGGACTATACGTCCTTAGGGACATATTATAACTCAAGGGAATCATGCTCCCTTATATCCTAGCTATATATGATATGGTGCAGTTATTGGTACGTGCATGCTGGCCTGTGGGATTATACCCAACATGTTCAAACCACCATGAGTATCATTATGTTCAAATGAAGTTGATTCTAATTGAATTTCCTGCTCATATCACAGCTTCCTTTGTTCTCATTTGCTGTCATATAATGCCATATAAGTACATGATATTACTGCACCTGTTTTTATGACCCAGGCTGTATATCACGTGACCAACCAGGCCTTAATCTGTATAGCCAATAAACAGGCTATACGTATAGCTGCGCCATATATGCTTCAGGCATACTACAGATAGCCTACAAGCAAATTAACTAGTAGAAATTTGCACTGGGACAACAGAAAGAAACTCAGCCTTTTCTATACACTAATTTTGTCAGTGTCATCTTCATGCAGGCAGGCCACCATGATACAGACAACAGAATTATTGCTCATTTCAACTTTTCTTACAATTACTGAATGAGGAGACGGTTCCTTAGCAACTCCCTGGTTACATCAACTTCATTTTAGAAAGTATAGAAATCCTTTCCTAGCCTGAAGCAGTCAATGAGCTCATGTTCCCAATCGTTTTCATCTCTATTTGTTTGTTTCATCTTTTGATCCCCTTGCAAGAATGTCTAGCCCACCCTGGCTTTAGCTGCTATATGTCACAGACCCAAAATGTGAGTCAAAGGTCGTAGAAACAAAAATGCGGTCAAAGGTCATAGAAATAAACATGCCGAAGATGAATTTTTGTTTTCATTCTGTGGATGACTGAATGTCTTTGCCTTCCAGAAGTTTATGGATTCATCAGTGTTGCATCCAAATTTGCTAAATATGTCCGATATTATGGTCATTCAGGTACAAATATTCTATTGCCATCTGCCCTCGCAAACATTTTACCTCAATAAGATATTGACAGTTACCCCTACTATTTCCAGATTTGGGGAACATGTGTTGGAAAGGCTGAAGATCGAGCAAGGGAAGTAAATTTGGGAAACTTTTACCAAGTTTTAGCATATTGAGGCAATGCTGATGATCATTAGGAAGCTCATAAAAAAGGTTACGGAGGGGGTGGGAGGGGGCTAGACTGAAAAGTTAGTACGGGGGGCTGGGAGGGGGCTAGACTGAAAAGTTAGTACATGCTACGGTGGCCCAGATGGGACATTGGACATTTCAACATTTTGTATTTGTTCCTTGAAATTGTACAAACAGCAAAAACTTTTGAAGAACATGTTGAAATTCAGCCCTTTATACCAAACTTTCCACTTTTTCCTTAGATATTGATTTTTTCATCTTATAATTTCATTTAATTTATCTCCAAATATTAAACACTTTTTGTAACTGTGACTATTTTATGTCGACCATTTTTCTATTTTCTGGAGATTTTGACATTTTATATCAATATTTAAACTTCTCCATTAAACACTGAATAAATACAGCCTAAACCAAAACTTGAATTGCTTATCTTAAAATTTTGACTATTTTATACTTAAAATGTTTGACTTATATTTCAGACTTTCGACCGTTAGCTTCTGAAAATTGTGTCTGTCTTTGCAAAAGTTTTGAATGTTTGTTTCAATATTCAACTGTTTCATCTTCAAATTTAGAATATACACACTAAAAAATGTGACCCTTTTAAATTCCATGTTCAGTTTCCAATATAAAAATTTGATGTTAAATTTTAACTTATTCCTGGAAATACTGCCATGAAATAGCAAAAATTTTAATTTTCGAAACTTGATTCTCTAGTGCTTTATTTCAACTTTTCAACTATTTTCACAGAGCTATTTACCAGCAAAAAGAAGATCAAATATTCATTCAATCATAAATTGCCTAAAATCTCTCTAGAACATGTAAGAAGTTGGCAAGCAGGTTGTATCCCTAATACTGGAATGAAAATATATATTGCACAGCAGATCTCAAGGAAATCACTATTCAATCCTGTACCCAGCATAGAAAATCCTTCAAAAGCCGAATTAATGCCCCATTATAGAGTCATTGAAAGCAAAAAATGTTGGCCAGCATAGACATTTACAGTACAGAAATAGTTTTACAATTGTTGTGACATTAAAATCAAGTTGTCTCAAAATAAACCTGGCTATTAAAGCAGCATAACATTAATTTAAATACAAAGATTATGCAATAAGTCAAATTTGTCTAAACTAAATTTATCCAACCACAAAGTCAAGGAGTAAGGAAGTGAACCGGAAGAAACCAGAAGTATACACACACCTGAATCAATCAAGGACAGATATGAATGTGGTTAGGTCAAAGATTCTGCTGAGACAACCTCTCAGCTGGAGACTGGGCAGGCTACCATCACACAAGCAAGGGACAGTGTACAATAGCTGGTAATTAACTGTGTCACCTCCCAGCAGTGGTCAGTAACTCCCAATGTATCCATATAAGGCCTATGAGAAAATGTTTGGAAATAATAGTGGAATCAATTAGCATGGTTTATACATTTCAAAACTTATCATAGATAGAGACATACACGTATGCCCAAGTCCCTACCCTCCCGCCCCGCCCCCCTCCACAACATGCACACACACATATACAATGTTGTGGTTCTACCACATTCTATCACACCCGCCTGATCCACCCATGTTCACTATTAAATTGCATCGCATGCGGAGTGATTTGTTTCTATATTGTGTAATCAGGTAGAACACTATAAATGGGCTAAGTGCAGCCACAACTGAAGACAATGTGTTAACAAGGAACTCTCCCACACGAACAGAAACAACAAAGATTATACTTAATAAATTAACTTGATAAAGGTTTCAGTTGTTATTGCCTTCTGCAGTACTCTGGGAATTTCCCTCAAACTCAGTGTATAGGGCAAGAAGGACATATGGGAGTAAAACGATATGAACAGCCTCAATATATATATATATATATATATATATATATATATCTAGCGGGAGGCCGGGGTTCTAATCCTGGTGGAGGCTGGAAGTTTTTATACTGTTCTTGATTTTATAAATATATATATATATATATATATATATATATATATGAAAATCGTAATGAGTTGGAAAATCAAGAACAGTGAAAAAACTTCCAGCCTCCACCGGGATTCGAACCTGGGCCTCCCGCTCTGTACGCGGACACCCTAACCAACTAGGCTATGGACGCTGATTGTATGTCCAGAGGTTCAAAACCGGTAAGGAAGGTCGTAATTCCACTGTAGGCATTTGTCACCTGTATCGAACAATACTAGTTCTGTTTTTGGTGACATATTTTGCCTTACTCTAGAGATAAAACATGATGCTAACCAACTCGAAATTATTTGTGATTCCTAAAGCCGGATCTCGAAAGAGATACTTTGAACAGACTTTATGATATATAACTGCACTTTTAAATCTTTAGCAATATTGCATGGGACCTATATTTTATAGGTTAAACAAAAGGAGAAACAGAAATGTTTTAATTGTGATACATTGCCAAAGATCCAACTTTCCACTTTTTTTTCAGATCCAATACACTCCCTGTAAGCTTACTATAACTCTTACCATCGGTCGAACCCTACTGTGATTATATGTAGACTTTACAAAATTCATAAACCCAACTGAATACAGAAACTAGGCTGAAGGTAAACCTAACTGAATACAGAAACTAGGCTGAAGGTATACGCATCAAGGCCATACATGTTTCACTTCCTGGCAACCTTAGCAGCAATGTTGGGAATGCAAGATATTTGGTGATCTCAGTCATTTCTTACTTTGTTTTGTTCCTTTTATTAACATTAAGATAATTTGAGGTTTAAAGGTCTACTGACACCTATGAACAACATTGTCCTTATCAATATGTTAGGCATTAGAAATCATGACAATAGCTGCAACTCTCATAAGAAATCCATCAAAGATTGACCATTTTAAGAGTCTTTTTTTAATTCTAGTTTTATTTATGAATAAACATTACCTAATTATGCACCTTGATGATGTACATTAACGAAGAGACTGCATAATTTTCTATTATGTGATTCCCTTTGTTTGTAAAACCTTCGTTTCACGGACACTGAGAGCAGGTTTGTGGCCTAAGGCGATTTTTTTAAATATTTAATATTGAATAATCCCTAGAAATAAACATTTGTAATCATAAACAAAGTCAAGTGGGTTCTCTCATCTCTGTTCTTCAAACTTGAAGAAGCTGGAAGCCCTCTACCATAATTCAATAAACATTCATGAAATGTGACACGAAACACAGCTGTTCAAGGCATGTTTTTGCAAAAGGAACAGGATATTAGAAGCACATGAAACCTTTGGCAAGAATTTACGAGGCACGATTGGCATTAGAGGATAAATTAGAACCATATACATGTACATATGTTTATACGTTATGTGACATCAACCAAAGAACCAATTCAAGCAAATCTCTATCAAGCAAAGAGGTTAGTATGTGGTACTTGAGGAATCCTAAGATAAATGGAGGTGCATTTATACCAGAGAGGTGTTATCTCCCTGAATAATACTGGCAAATATAAAGAGAATAGCCTTAATGATGTAAATGAGATAATTAGAATGGAGATGACAGATCTAATGAAGTATACATGCCAGGATAATAACTTGTATTCAACCAAACTATGCTACATAAGACGTACATGGGGATAGCTCCATGATAAGACAGACTGAACACTAGTATACCGTGCACAGATGTTGATTATAAACAGCTCAGTGTAGCTGAGCCTTCAGGGGCCCTGGGTCAAAAGGGAGAGCTGGGCCTCAGGTCAGGAGTGAGAGTTGGGACCCTGGGCCAAGAGGGAGAGCTCTGGGGTCAAGAGGGAGGGCTGGGGCCCGGGCTCAAGAGTGAGAGCTTGAGCTCGGGGACAAGAGTGATATCTTGGCCAAGGGTCAAGAGGGAGAGCTGGGGCCTGGGTTTTAGAGTAAGATCTGGGGCCCAGGGTAAAGAGGGAGAGCTGGGGCCCAGGGTCAAGAGTGAGAGCTTGGGCTAGGGGACAAGAGTGAGATTTGGGGCCCAGGGTCAATAGTGAGAGCTTGGGATCGGGGACAAGAGTGAGATCTGGGGCCAGGGGTCAAGAGAGCTGGGGCCAAGGGTCATGAGTGAGAGCTGGGGCCCAGGGTCAAGAGGGAGAGCTGGGGCCCGGGGTCAAGAGTGAGAGCTTGGGCTCTGGGACAAGAGTGAGAGCTGGGGCCCTGGGTCACGAGTGAGAGCTGGGGTATGACACCATTACTTCAAAGCCACAGGTTTTAAAAATGGCAGGTAGTTGTCATGGTGTTCAGTTGCCTCCAAAATTGTCAGGAAAATCTTTACGACTCAATTAATTCAACCTGTTAATTGGATCATCATAACAGAATCAACTCTAGTAGAGATAAATAAAAAATTAGTGCCTTCTGGTATCTATTGAATCATGGTTACACAGGGCATCAATCATACCTTCTTCTAAATGCAAACACATTTATGATGCCATTTCAATATTTACCGGTTGGAAAATTGTTTATAATCAAATTTCCCTACCTCTAAATATGATTCTTTGCAAAATATGATTCGATCCATCTAAGAGAAAACTGTAGTATATTTGTTGACAAACCACCTTTGTTTTTGTCTGGTAATGACAGTGTAAAGGTTTCACATAAATTAGACATTTCTAAAGGGAATTGTTTCCACCATGTGTGATTTTTTTTTAACCCTCATAAACTTGCCAACAGTTTTCACATGATCAATTTTTCCAGGTTTCTTCTTTGAAACAACCATCAACATATGTTCAATCTGACAAGTGTCAATAAATTATATGTAAGAGGATAAGGAACCAGTTTCATTTCATCATGATGCCATATAGGCCTACAAGGTTTTATCAAAAGTATTTCTTTCTTTATGTTTCATATTTTGTAGCTTCTTTTTGTTTTGCATGGCAATCAGTTCAACCAAGTGTGACCTTTGAACTATTCTTTTACACTCTTGTTTCAAGATATTTTGACAAATTGGCAACTTACAGCTGTCAAAATTGATCACTCTGGCAAGTGTCAATAATTATACAGAGAACGGAAACCATTTGATGGAGCTGATACATAAAATATTCTATCAAGCTTGGTTTATAATTACTTTACTGTATGGGTATGCTTTTTATTATTGTGCCACCCCTCTGCCCACCCCCCCCCCCAAAAAAAAAGGATATATGTATCATATCATTTTATCAGGCAATAAACTGGTATATAAGTGCAACTGTATCATAGACTAGCTGGTCATAATTTTTATGAGTAAATTGGTTTTATGATTTGTAAAACCACAAAACCAGACAGGGCATACTCATTCAGAATTACATTTGCTTTGAATGTATTGCCAGAAGTGCTTGCAAAAGGGACAAATACCAAACTAGCAACATGTCTAAAATATGTACTGCTATGAAGGTTTGTGGTGGGTGGGGGGGGGGGGAGGTGGAGAGCAAAGATCAAGAAAAGGCATATTGGCACATAGAACTCGTTGGAGAGGGAAAATATTACAAATAATTAAGGAAAGTCTTCACAGTGAGCTAATGATATCTCTTTCTATTTATTTAGTTTTATCACTATTGAGACTACTTACCCAGAAACTAACATTAAATTAGTATGCAATTATTGTGCAATTATTGTGCAATAGGTTAAAGGTCATATATTGTATGTCAAACTTGGTCTTTCATTGTTATTGTCCTCAATTAGTCATCAGAGGAAAGGAAAGTGTTGAGTTTAACCTTTTCATCGCTATATGAAATCAAGCTACTGAACTAAAATATTTATGACATTTTAACAGCAGAATTTTATCAGGATTTGACTTGACCAAGTCCTCTTTAAAAACTGGACATTGATTTTAATGTAAAAATCTGCCTTTGGCCCACTAAAAATATTTGATTGCCCCTATAGCTAGCTTCCTTGTATATTAAAGTGAAGGATCATAGGGGCTCACACAATCTGTTCTAATAACAAATGTTGTAAATTACCAGAGTTTGGAAGAGGAGTGGCACCTGTTAATTTAAATTCCATTGCAATCCTTGAAAGTATTTCCCCTGAAGCCATGTTTGTCATTTGACATTTTGACTTCTTTTATGAAACAATATAATAAGATAAAACCCTCTGGATATAAAGTACAGTTAGTGACATTTTGACTTCTCTGAACAATATCACTGAAGACCACTCTCTGGTGGGATAAACCTTACAAATAATTCATGTCCTCATAAAGTTTGACTACTTGTATATTTGTAATGTACAAATTTGATTACTTTCATCTCTTACTTCTTTCTTACTTTAGTTCATAACCTTTCACATTAACTACAGCAAGCTGTATACCCTTGTGTTATATTTGATATCACCTACAGAGGTCAGTGTACTAAAAGGGAGTTCAGGTAATTTATTGTACTACCAATCTACCCCACCCCCCAACCCAATGTCCAGGGCCCCTATGGGTTGATTCCAAAATTTTGGACTACATTTTAACAGAATCATGAAAAATTAGGAATACAGTTCAACAGTTATAAAATAAATGGTACATTGAAGTTGTGCAACACAATATTTTCTATTTAGATTAACATAGTAAGTTTAACCCACAGATCAAACTAGGAGCAGCAAATAATCTGTAATTAGCTTCCAGATGCTGTTTTCTTTTTTAACATTAATTAATGCCAACATTATGTTTCCTCACAATGGTACGCCAGACCAAAAACATGCAAATCTTTCACTTACCCCATCCAACCAACCAACCAACCGCACCACTCCCCTTCCCTAGTTACATTCCAATCTTCCCCTCCCCCCCCTTTCCTCTCTCTGGTCACACCAATGATATATACATAAATCCAGGCCTGCAAGATATGGGTGTGCTTATAGCTTGCTAAATGCATAAAATGTGGAAATTGCCAATTACAGCCTCAGATTCTGAGATCTGACCACCTCACAGCTGCATGTCCAGACAGAGAGAGAGAAAGATTATCAAACTTGGCTAATCCCAATTTAAGATCTCTACTGCTTGATTCTTTAACTTGTGAAACTGACAGGGGCCAGGATCTTACTGCAATGTGAAAATCCTAATTTTCAGTGTAATTAATTAATGCCAAGTTCAAACTTGAAATTGAATCAAGCCTGAGGCTAGAATTCCATTACAGGACAAGCCATCGCAGGCATTATTAGGACACTATGGAATGCAAATAAAAAATACACAAGTTGTCGAAGCAGTGGGCTCAGGGAGGGGTGAGGAGGTGGGGGGGTTTAGGTAAATACCAGGCGCATAGCCAAGGGGGGTGTTTTGGGTGTTCAAACACCCCCCATGGCCCAAGTGCCCCCAAAAAATATATGCAGAAAACACCAGTGACTTGGAGAGATACGCTAGTCTAAATGGGCTAGCGTTGTTGAATATCCACAGAGATGTTCCTGTCAGCGCAGATGTCATTCTAACTGACTTGGCGAAGAAGCCGAGAAGATTGGACTTTCGTCTGTAACAATTTATCTATCGTCACGACTCACGATACAGTATATGCCCAACTTATACAAACTCTAAATTATCGCACTAATGGGATTTTAGCTTTACTTTTAGTGAGACTCTAAGAGAACCGTGATACCAAATATGCCAAAATCAATGATGTGAGAGTACCGTTAACTCTTTGCATGGGTTCCCAGTTTGCTTGTCAACAGACTTCTACAGTCCAAACGAAGGGGAACTCTATAGGTCCGCAATTCCCTTGATCTTTTTATCTCTGATTCCCCAAATTATCCTTCTTACAGTTCAAACTTTTGAGTTGAAGTTGAACCTAGTTGCTTGTAAATTATATATATTGAGAAAGGTATCTCTTTAGGTTCGCATTTTCCTTGCATCAATAATTGAGTCTATATAGGATTACATTTTTCTGATGTGAATAGAATTATTCCACAAAATAATTATCAATATTCTATTGCATGATTTGAGCTCAAACATTGCACCATTTTGCATCTAGAGAGCTTAAAATTCCATTTTTTTGCCAAAGGTAACAGGTCACACTATAAAAACTTGTCTATCACAATTAAGCGATGGGGGGGGGGGCTTCTTTTTAATAAGGGAACAGAGAGAAAAAAAATTCGTGGGAAAATAATCCACACAAAAGTTATGTTTAATTTGATAAAACTGTATATATATTGCTCTTCATACAAGAAAGAAGAAGGGGAGGAAAAGATCTAACCATTCATAGCTGCAATATACACACTGGTGAATGTATTGACTAGGATATGTAGGCTATTGTAATTGCAGATATATGTATATCTCCATTGATCATTCATTAGAATGGTACCTCAGTACTACTGTATGATATTACACCCTTGCTCCATCTGTTGATGCCATCTACTGTAGGCACAGAATATGAACACATTGCTAATTTATGCACACATAATTACTCCATGTATTCAAACCACAGTTGATATATTCTTGTGTGCAACACAAGTGAAGCAAAGTTTTTGACGACTATTATAATCCTTAAAAATGCTAGTTCCAATATTCAAATACATAAGTATTAAAGGTTCAGTAGATTACAAATGAATTATAAGATTGAGGTAAATATTTATGAATTTAATTCAAAAGGTAGGGAGTATAACATAGGTCTTACATTCCAGACAGTATTAATTAACTGCCTGTGTCTATGACACCTATATTTCTTAATGTTAAATGTCCACACATGTAAGCATAGCATGCATGTGTATTCATTTGAAACCAAGTTGTTTCTTTTCAAAGAGTACATATGCTTTTGTGGTATATGTGTGCATGTATTGCCCGCCTCTATGGTGCACCATTAACTCATAAATTTACTGATACAGAAGTTATAGCCTAGCAACTACAGGTACATGGGTCATTGCTCATTATGAATTACCCTAGCTGATAGTGTCATAAAAACTGATATCATTGAATTTTTATGGCTGGTACAAGACCTCTTGCAAGGCTGCAGTACAATTGCCTATGTATGTCTAGATAATAATATTCAGTTGTGCAGTGGATAATTACTTGTCCAAATTAAGTCCAAAATAATTTAAACCTTGTAAGCTGCATGAACCATAATGCAGAAACAAGAAACTTAATTGCATGGAAGGCCATTTAGCAGTTATAATATGTGGACAAGGAAAATTCTTGCAGAATGAGAGTGTTTGCAAATTCTACTAGAGAATCCAGCAAAATGAAGGATCACCTTCCATACATTATCTCAAGAAGATGATGTATGTAAAGACTTATAGTAGGCCTACAATGCTCTAGCTGCCAGGCAACAGATAGTAAATTTGACAACATATAGTCTTCTCAAAGGTGTGTTTAGTACTATTGGCCTACAATAAGATATTTCTAAAGCAAAGAAATTCTAAAGCTTCTGGATCCTGTTTTTCCCAGGAGAGGTACCATTACCTAATCTCAGAACAACACAATGCTTTAATCTAAACCATTCAAGCTATATGCCAATACACTCTCCTCCATGTATTTGTCAGCTTGATGTAATTACCTCTTCAACACAAGTGCAGGTAACAAAATAGCCCCCCAACAAGGCAACATCTGATCAAATGTGGAACATAATCCTTGAAAGGTCAGAACCAAACTGATTCCAAAGAATATCACAATCCACCATTGAATAACACAGTTCAACATATTATTCATCACAAAAACTAAATAATCAGTGAGACAAACAGTCTGATGAACTTCTCTTAAATGTCTCAACTTTCAATAGTAAAATTGCTAAATTGGTCACATGATGTAACACTTTCTCGTTCTTCTCTCCCTTAGTTCTCCTCACACACTCCCTCCTCCGCATCCTTCTCCTTCTCCTCACGCACTCCCTCCTTCTCACCCTTCTCCTCACACTCCCTCCTCCTCATCCTTCTCCTCACACACTCCCTCCTCCTCATCTTTCTCCTCACACACTCCCTCCTCCTCACCCTCCTCTGCACACACTCCCTTCTCTACACCCTTTCCTCACACACTCCCACCTCCTCTAACACACTCCCCCCTCCTCACCCTTCTCCTCACATTGTCCCTCATCACACATTGTCCCTCCTCCACACCCTTCTCCTCTCACACACTGTCTCCTCCTCTCTATCAGACCATAACAACTCCCTGATCAGACATACAAAACTTGAGATATGCAGTATTCAATAGGATCTTTATTATATTATGCTCTGAGGGGATATTTTCTGTGGATAATGGAGGGAAGGGAGGGTATGAAAGGGAGTATTAAGGATGGGACACGGTAGCGAAGGGATAGCGGATGGGGAGGATTTATACATGGGAAGGAGGGCATATGGAAGGGAATGAAGACAGGGGAATCTGGGGTTGGGATAGGAGAGGGAAGGAGATGGGAAAGGGTTGAGGACAAGAAATTAAATCCTCATTTCTAGTGTTACATAATTTGCCTCTTTTTGGGGAATTTCAATACATTTTATGATGGACTGTAGCAGCTGCTGCCTGTGCAAAGAGCCATTGGTAACCCCATCAGTACATTTTAACTCTTTCTCATAATAGTTTCAATGCAGTTGGGCAATCCAATCATCATAGTCTGAAAATCTTCAACTTTTGTCATGTGGATCAAATGTCACTTGAGTGCTTGACTGCAGATATCACCAAATATCAGATTTCAAAGAATAACAGATTATGGAAAATGCGCCCAGCAGGGATACCTTCCAAAAGTAAACCTTTGAGATATGTAGTTTCTGTCATAGAAAAATAAAATGATCCAGCTATTACACCAGCATATTTCACATAGTTTTCTTTCTTTTGCCACTCCTGATGTGAGTTCTAACTTGTATATCCTCTTACCACAAGTGTTTCAGGAATTATGGTGGTGACTTTTCATTTTGTGTCTATATTTAGAAGTAATATAACATATGAATGTTATCAAATTTCACATGGACAGCTCTTATTTTGGACAGGGTATATGAGAAGTAGATAAGTATGTTCTGACTATTAAAAACATTGAGTACTATACTCTGGCCAAATACCTCAACGGTATGAATTCCCAGAATGCAATGCAGCCCAACTTTGTGTAGCAGGAGCTTCAGCATATGACAATCCTTCATTGAATCAAGCTCCAAACATTTCTCCCTTGTGTGTGTTTCTTGTTCCATTTGTCTTGGGTGTGAGGCATTATGGGTAAGGAAAAGGGAGTCAAGGCAGCTAGGGTTGGAATGATGCGGATCAACAGACTTCAGTTTCCAGATCCGTACAACATGTAGCAATGTTTCTATAACTTTGAAGCACCAAAAGTTCTCCCATAACAGTATCTTAATTGGCTTCTGAACCAATATTCATATTGGGACCGATGGGTATTGATGCACCTAGCAATCATACAGTACGTAACACACTATGTATCATCAACTTTCTAGCCAACATAAATTCTTGCATGGTCTGAAATGTACAAGCAGCTTGCACATACGTATCGAGAAAGTATGTCATGCCAGTACTGTATGACTTATGGACTATTTTGCCTATTTGGTTCATATTTCGTTCCACACCTACATTACCTTTTGTTTTAATACAGTTCAATCAACATCATGCAGTATGAGATCCATATAACATGACTATAAATGAAAAGACACTACCTACAATACCCTTCCAAGCTGCACTTTTATGTCTTATTACAGTATTGAGACTTGTCATTAAAGAAATTCTACACCTTCTTTTCCTTCAACAGCTACTTAGTGACAAGGGGGTGACCAAGCTCCCACACATCATGCCAACCATTATGACACTTGAGCAACAACAATCAGTTGTTGAAAGCTGCTTTAGAGCCTCTGGGTCTCAACAGATTAATGTTGCTTGACAACCAGTACAAGCAGGATCTACCTTTAGAAAATTTGACCACCCTTTCATGCCCTAACCTTTAAAGCAATACACCTCAACAACACATACTAGGTGCAGGATTAATATGCTGCTGCCATATTGGCAATGTGCAAAATTCAACTCATTACATTTCCCTATAAACCTGTTCTTCGGTTCCATTTTAAACAATCATAGAAGCATCCATTAATGGGCTTGCATTAACTTGATTTTTTTTTAAAGTATAATTGCCAAAGAAGAACAAGTGATATATAATTGAACATATAATAATATAGTAATCAATATAATTTCAAATTACAGACGATTAGAAGGGGGGGGGGTTAGGGAATGAAGAGCAAAAGGACCAGGAAGATGCCTGTCCTTGTCAATCTCACTAAAATAAACCGGAACTTCAGTGACAATTAAGAGTGAAAGAGTTCCTTCTCTATAGTTACAAATGGTCCCTGCCCATGCAAAATATAGTCCAATTAACATTCCATTATAACAAGTTTGTAAGCCCTAAGGCCGTACAGGAATTCAACATGAGGCATCACTATCAAGAATGCTTAACTTAAGTAGACACTATACATAACAAAGCTAGCAGGTTGACCGAACACAATTAAGGTCCTAACTATGTACACCGATGACATCATGGACAATCACCCTTCCAGCATTGATTTCATTGTCACTTTTCCTCATGCCTATAATTTCAACCAGTGGCGGAGAGTCCACAGAGTCAGGGGGGGCGGATGCCCCCCCTGACGGAGTCAAATGGACTGATGGCGCCCTTTTCAGCTTTTTACCACTTTTTACTTATTCGCGATTAGTTACTTTTTTATTGTGCTCTCATCTACCTATTGACATTTGCCACATTTCGTTGGCGATGACACCTATATATTCCTTGTTTATCTGCAAATTAGCAAGGCCAGGAAAGGGTCATTTCTGGCAATCTAGGAAGTATCTTTACTCAAAAAGTTTCTGTACGCTCCGCGCCAACCTGTGGTGGTGCTCCGCTTAGATAGTGTCGAAAGCGCCCCTACAGACCATTCTCGCCCCCCTTGACCAATACCCCTATAGCTTCGCCACTGTTTTCAACTGTGTACAGTTTGCTTAGAATATGCACATAGGCTATATATCCCATTCAGCAATCTGCAAAATTAGTTGCTTGATGAGTCTGAAGATCCCTTAGGGGATATTTCCGACCCTGTTACATGCCTGAAGACTGTGGAAAGAGTAATATAAGGACATGTATATCCCTTTAAAAAGCAACAAACAAGACTGGGCATCCATCCTCTAGAGGAAATCTCAAATCCCAATGTCACTCAATATACAATGGCTGTGATCAATTGTGTTTCATACAATAGATAGTACTGGTAGGTAGACTATTCTTTTGACTAGAAGTGAGCCAAGTAGAGTCCAACAAGGGTAACTGCATGGTTAGAGCTAGAAGACCCTCCGGGAGTAACAATATGCACCATTGAAATTGGAATTTTGTAGATTTGTCAGCTTAGGAATGGAATGTGTTCATCATTGAATATTACACAACAAAATAGAACAGACAACACAAAAACCATCTTACAGTTTCTAATCTTTTTAATAATATTGTCACAGCAGTATGTGAACAAGAATGAAGGATTATACAAACAAGTAGTTGAATTAAACGGTATATTAGAGCTTCATGTGGCAAGATAACTACTGCTGAATACATAGTGTCAGAGGGTGGGATGGGTGGGGGGGGGGGGAGAGCAAGCTATATTGAGCTGTGCTTAGCATGGCTCCTGCAGGCTGAATCACACTCAATACAATGGTGTAAGTTGCATCTTACGTAGTCTTTGACAATGGATTAATGAGGATAGGACAGGAAGTTACTCTGTTCACATATTTAACTTTCTACTACCAGGAAACAACTCCCTGCTCCTACTAAGAAATGACCACACTATGACATCATTAGCAATGACATCATTAGCAATGACATCACACCAAAGGTTACTCTATTGATGGAGATTTGATATTAGGTGCACGGTGTGACATCCCTATGTTCCGATGTCTCTATGTTCCGGCGTCTCTATGAATTTTAAGAATTTTTTTTTTTTGTATCCAAAAATGTCTTTGTACCAAGAAAACTAGTTTGTGACCCCAATTTTTTGTAGGGACTCATTTTTTATGGACCCAAATCTTTGTGGTCCAAAAAAAATTTGGTCCAATAAAATTATGGTCTGAACAAATTGGGTCCGAAAAAATGTTGGTCCAAAAAAAATTGTCGAAACATAGAGACGCCGGAACATAGAGATGTAACCAGGTGCACAGAGAGATGTAGGGTTTCTGTTGTAGAGTGTTACTTTGGGTTGAAAGGGTAAGTGATCTACTGGAGCTTATAAGTTGGAAAAGTATATTATTATGTTGATGGGCTTATAAATAGCTACTAGCTAAGAGATTTAATAGGTGAGGGTAAGGGGAAGATAATTATAGTCAATGCTCTCTGTTATAAAATTACTGGTCCCACATTGCAATTGTGACATTTTTCTCCGCACTGGGCATTAAAAGGAGATGAAATCCTAGAGGGAAATTTTTTAGAGTGGAGAAAACAAACCTCCAACGTACTGCGAGCAATGATGACGAAATTTAACATTCAATCTAATGTTTGCTATTTACACCATCATAGAAGGGTTGAGATTGAAGTGTGCAGGTGGGGTGGGAAAGGGGAGAGGGTGGGGGAGAGGGGGTAAAGAAATGTGGGCACTGGGGATGGGAGGTAGTGGGAAAGGTAAGAGAGGGGCAAGGCATGGTGGACTGTCTCCAAACTTACAGCTATAGTATCTTCATGCAGCCCTAGTTCTTATATGCAGAGCTGGCTAGGCTATAGAAAATCATCCATGTGGTAGTGAGGTTTAGGCTAGATAAAAGTGTGGATATTTGCTTTGAAGAGGACAAAGACTTTGCTCAAGATGTTTGAGCAACTTTTGTTGACATTACACATCCAAAAATCTTGATAATAAACTTTCCCTTCAATTGAACCTGATGGTGAGTGACATACTCTCCAAAACAATGAGTTCTGTTTGTTTACAATAGATGAAACCGTCATTTATCATTGTGTCATTTAGACTTAGATGAAAAATCATAATAACTTTAAAAAAAAAAAAATTCTAACATACCACAGGACCACATAAGAGATCAAGTCAAATCTTTGATGATGTACATATCATTTTGATCAAAAGGAGTTTAAAGCTTGGAAAGAAATATGTGACCTTTTTTTTTAATTTAATTTATATATATATATTTTTTATTACTTCCGCTGCTCAACTGTTCTCATGAATTTATTAGATATATTACATGTGACATTATCGTCACTCCTTGGCATGTTATTTCCTGTTCAACATAGTCTGTCAACTTGTTGACATAATCCTGTTTGAAAGATCATGTCTACAAATTGTTATACTAGTGACTACCATTTCCATCAAAATTATGGATCTGTATAACAAAATATTTTCTCAACGTGACCTGATATTTCACAAACATTTACCTCATGCAATAATGTTTCCGGCAACAGATACTTCCTATTAGGAATACATCTGTTACCTTGCAATGTAATTTAATATTCAGCAGTGTCTAAAGTTTCTATACATCTTGCATAAACAGAGTATTAGCTACAGGTCAAATTATAACAATGGACCTAGATTCTACCAAAATATCTACTAGAATCTATTTGATACAGAATCTATATACTCTCAGTCCCCCTTGTTTGCTAACATTTTTTTCTTGGGGATCCAATTTTTCACCTCAGTGCATCATCTTGTCAACCCACCAGTGAGGAATATTGAGGGGAGAAGCCAATCTACAGGGAGAAAGTATCCCTACCACCCCACCCCACCCCACCAACAACCCCCACCCCCTCTCCCTTTGAAAATTGTGGGGAGAAGCCAATCTACAGGGAGGAAGTATCCCTACCAACCCACTCCCACCCCCACCAATAACCCGCACACACTCTCCCTTTGAAAATTCTTTTGGTGTTAAACTACAAAATGGTGTGATATTTTGTAACTTTTTAAGTAATAAATGTTCAATAGTTTTGGCAATTTTGCAAATAAATATCAGTTTTGACGGCCCTCTATATGTTTTTGGTGACTTTGCATAGTCTTGTGAGCCTAACTTTGAATACAGTACCAGGGGTGTAGGTTATGGACCATTCTGGTTGTTAGGTGTATACTCTGTTTGAAAACATTAAAGGCTTTTCCAAATCAGTCAATATATTTTTGTACGAATTCCTTGTCCATTATCTTGTCACATGGAGCGCCCACTTATACCTTTCATTGAAATCACCTTCCTAATGCATCCTGGTTACAGTGTATCAATTAACTTGGGATGTGATCTTTAGATTCACAGTATGCGAGGTACAATGACTTCTGACTGGCACCTCAGCAAAGAAATGCTTGGATGAAGGGACTATACCACCTACCAGCTTGAAGGCCTGGTTGGAAGAGCGCAGGGCTCGAAACCCAATAGGTCATTGGGTCAAATCCTGTTCTAGCCGGAATTATTTTGTTATTATTTTTCAAATTGTGTTAATAATTTCCCAGTCAAAAATTCCTTTGTTCATTCACCAAAATATACTATTCGAAACTTGACATGATTAATATGAACACATTTCATCACCATTGTCCGTAAATTTTAGCCTCCCATATGAATGTCCATTATTTTGCCTATCTAGCATATTTCGGTGGGCAAATTTTATTTAATTATCCAGTTGGTTCATAGCCATACTGAATAATTATGGCAGATTTTTTAGCCTTTTCATCCTGCCTCTTGGTCAATATACCAACAGCAGACTACAGCTGATGTGGACTTGGCTATGAAACAAACTGTTACATTGAATTAATTTATTAACTGATGATGACTCCCTGTATAAACACCGTAGCTTTAGTTAGTGAAAACAACTTCATTGGTAATAAACAACAAAACAAACATTTATCTAAACTCTGGTTAATTGCCAATATCCTGGATTCAATTCATACAAGCATTGTATACTGATATAGGAGATAGGTAACAAGCAATATTACCAGTACAATAAGAATCACAGAATTAAGATGTAACAATGTAGCATTAACTATAATAGCATGTGTTATAACAGAGATAACATAGATATTGAATGTAACAGAGCCAGAGGGCCGGAGTGGCACTGCAAATCAGTCTTATCAGAGAGGATTATGCAAAACCATAATTTTGATAAATTTCAATCAATCAAAAGCTATATGGGAGCAAATATATCAATGCATACCTTCATAAAAAGGATTCATATTACTACACAAAAACTGGAGATTATGATCAAAGTTATTACTCATAAAGCATTAGGTGAAGTTCCAGAAGGGAGGGGGAGGGAGGGGTGGCTGTAAAAGTAGTTGTTATAGTACTTCCATCTAGCCTGATTATAGACCGTATTTATAGCCTAACTATATGCACCATTTCATGTCTAAAGTTGCGCTTATTTCCAGATCCCCCCTACATCAGAATCTGCATGAACAACGTCCTAGCCACAGCCCCTCCTCCATCTCTTAAAACTCCTGCATCTGCCTCTGAGCATGAATCAAGTTGCCTATTTTAATAATCCACAATGGCCGCTGAATAACATGAAGGATCAGAGCCTTGAGGAGAGTAACTTTAAAAACTTAAAATTGTTAGCATGTGCTAAAATTTAGGGCAAGTACTGTTGACCTTTGATACGTTTGGCATTTTATAACAGATTTTACAGTTGTTCAACATCCTGTGTACACTGTATCACTTACAGCTATATATAGGCCTACTCTTACTAATAGGTCTTACACATAGCTTAATACTACTAAGTGTATCCTAAAACAGCTGCCCATATAATCACTGCAAATTTGTCTTTACTGTTTACCTCGGTAAACAGAAATCTCTGATATGGCAAATAAGAAGATTGTGATGTTATTTGTCATTGTCAAACATATATCTACCCAATAGATGTTTCGTTTCATTGCGTTGTCATGCCAGGAAACTTGCTATTCCACTCGCTACATATTATTTCATGGAATACAATATACTAACTCTATACAAGCAATTTACATTCTTTTTAAATAAGAAATAACATATATATTATTAATCTGCATAAATTTACATCAACAACCTTGTGACTCTCCAAGCTGAAAATTCAGCAGAACTAGTCAATCAACGTTACTAAAAGTTTAAAAGGGGCTGACCATAATTTCACTTTCGAGCATATTTTGGTGGTAAATTATTAACTGTCTTGGAGAGAATGATTGACCTCTTTTTTCTTTTCCTTTTTTTCTTTGGGGGGGAGGGGGGGGTAGGTTTCATATTAGCTTTTTTCTCTTTCTTTTCTTTGTGGCATTAGGGGTAGACTCATGCACTTAACGGTCATCAGTATTGACTCTTAGCTAAACCTTGCTACAGCCTACAAGTGTTGAAAAGAACAATTCTGGTGGTTCTTTATCTCCAAATCACTACCAGACATTCAAGAATTAATAAATTAGACAGTCAAATGTTTCAATTAAGGAAAATTACTTTGAGGGTGGTAGTAATATGCTCAAGGGCAGCGGAAGCACTTTTAATCTGGGGGGGCACCGACATCAAAGGGCACTTTGCAGGAATTCGATTCGACTGATATTGCCTTATATTTAGTACCCTTTTATAACTCTGTCTGTATTATCTTTTTAGCGTATACACATCCCTCCATCAACGCCCGCCCCCCCCTTTCATGGAAAATATGCATAGTAGCACTGCAATATCTAGTTGTATGCAAGACTATCTGAGCGGAGCGCCACCATCGGATGGCGCGGAGCGTACGAGAAAATTTTTGCTTTTACAAACCCCTCAGATGGCCGGAAACTGCCCTTCCCAAGTGTTCATTCTGGTTCCCTGGCCTCTTGCTAATTTGAGACACCTCAATTTTTATGTAGAGAAAGGGCACATTTTTAACCCTGAGGAAAAGTGGGGGGGCACGTGCCCCCTGTGCCCCCCCGGTTCCGCCGCCCTTGAATATGCTTGTTGAAGTTGGAAATGCCGGTCACCAGTATGTGAATTTCCAAGTCATCAGCTATCCCTGGTAGGTACAGTAAAGGACAATTTCTATTCCTGTCCTAGAAACCTCAAAAACTGAACTGTAGTGTGTGAGTCAATGAAGCAATTAGCCTGGGTACAGCACAGGACCAACATGTGGGTAAATTCCTTCAAATACCAGACTGACTCTTCCAACAAACTGTGTGAATTCATCCTGTGGTCAATGGATGTCTGATAGAGTGTGAGCCAAGTGTATGATAAACTTGTAACCACTGACCAGCTCTGAAGCAATTCAGTATTTACTCTCCACTCTTTGTTTAGAAAGCCACAAGCTAGGTTAAATAAACACATCATGTTAGCTGGTTGGATGGACCCAAGATGTAACAAAGAGAAGCGAGTATCCATGGTAACTAAATCAGCAGAGTAAATGATTTAAAATATGCAGGTGAATATCCTTCTACAATACATCTCTCCTACCAAGACACAGGTCACATAATAAGCATAAAACTAGTTTTAGCTTTTTACTCTGCATACTTAACGTCAGTACAGATACTAAAATCTTGAGAATATCTCAAGTTTTACAATGAAAATATGTACTGTACATATATACCCAACACAATTAGCTACTTGAGGTCAATCAGTTAGATATTCAAATCGTCAGCTTTTCTTCTTCATTTTGAAAATTGTTTATTCAAGATAATAAAATCCATTTCACTTAACTGTTATGGGACTTAGTATTGTTTAGTATAAAGAAACTCTACCAAAACTAAGGCATGCAAAGAGAGGAAGAACAGTATGGCGGGAGGCCACTGTGACAGTCATTGTTTGTTCAAGTGGCCAAAGAACATTCAGGATGTAATGCACAACACACATAGATAAATATATATAGGATATATATGTTAATATATATAATAAGAGAAATCCAGAGAAATAAGATATGACTCTTTACTGACAAATAAGGAGAAATGTTTTAGAAAATATATGGGGATTTTCGGTCCCCCTGGGACCTGCATCAGTGCAGACCAAAAATTCCAATATATTTTCTAAAACTTTACTCCTATAAACAAATATAAATATAGTAAACAAGGTTGTCGTTCCTTCACTTAACTTCAGGTATCACTTCTGCTTCTTCTTTTGGCGGAAAGCAATAAGTTAAGAACCCTAGCCCATTATCATTTTTGGTAGTGGTCTAACACAAATTAAAATTGTAGCAACCTGTTGTAAAGCCCCCAATTGAACTTTGCAAAGCTACTACTGTATGTCCTTGAAAATGAGATATTGTGTTCGATGTTTGATACTGTAATCATCCTTCACAGAATAAGGGAGGTTTTTGAAGCTGAGTTAAACTTAACACCTCAATTGTAGCTTTAAATTTATCTCTGGGAAACACTCTCCTAACCCACTCTCTAATCCACGGTTCATTTTGTCCTCACAAAAGTGAAACTTCTTTAAAATCATAACTGATGCTTTACTTAAATATCAAAACTAATCAATAAACGTTTACTGCTAAAAGTACAGACAATTGCCTCATATAACCTTTCTTATCTTTCATAACATCACAATTCTTGAAATTTCTCATCACTCATTCACATAAGTTCTACATTCAGGACTAATTTCAATTTTCAACCCTTTATTACATAAACACTTGTCTATCTATTAAATTGAAATGTGTCAGCAAATATGGTCACATGTGATTATTCCTTTCTTTCCTTTGGCCTAAACAGTTGCAGCATGGTCTTGATATTTCATCAATCTTTCAAGTGAAACCTAATATATCCTCTGCTCCACATGACTACCTTCATATATAAAATGAAATACAGTTTCTTTCTGCTCTCTGCTGATGAGGGGGAACAGATTATGTTCAAATTAATGGCTTTACCTTATGAACTATGATCCTAAAGCACATCATGCTGTTAGTACATGACCTAACACATCTCTCAAGCGTCTTGTTTCACTGACAAACTGGAGTTTCTTTTCTCTAGTCTGTTGAACTGATCTGTCCTCTCAAGAGTGCACAGGTAGAGGACAAAAGAACAGAAGATATAAACATTAATGATTAAATGTTACAGTATAAAGGGACAAAACTCAAATATAGGTAGCAATTATCGTTCTACCACAAGCATGACAAATTATACCATTCCCAGGTTTCTGTCATCTGGTTGAACTTTAGTATTATTATTTAATATTAAACAAAAGAAGTGCAACTTCAGAAGGATTTAGAAACTGTATTTACAATTGCTGTCACCAATAGAAGAGGCGTGGGGTGAAAGTGGTGGGTGACAAGTAATGGTGGGGGGGGGGGGAGGAGAGAGAGGGAGGAAGGGTATAAGCTGTGCATATCCCAATTTTCTAGTAAAGTTATCAATGTCTTTTGCTTTTCAAATGACTTGACCAAATATGCCTTATGGGTCTCTGTTACTTCAAACAAGGCCATGTGAATCATACAGATTCAGAATCATGAAGAAATGTAGGAAGGGGAAGTGAGGGGAAGGGAAGGGAAGGGAAGGGAAGGGAAGGGAAGGGAAGGGAAGGGAAGGGAAGGGAAGGGAAGGGAAGGGAAGGGAAGGGAAGGGAAGGGAAGGGAAGGGAAGGGAAGGGAAGGGAAGGGAAGGGAAGGGAAGGGAAGGGAAGGGAAGGGAAGGGAAGGGAAGGGAAGGGAAGGGAAGGGAAGGGAAGGGAAGGGAAGGGAAGGGAAGGGAAGGGAAGGGAAGGGAAGGGAAGGGAAGGGAAGGGAAGGGAAGGGAAGGGAAGGGAAGGGAAGGGAAGGGAAGGGAAGGGAAGGGAAGGGAAGGGAAGGGAAGGGAAGGGAAGGGAAGGGAAGGGAAGGGAAGGGAAGGGAAGGGAAGGGAAGGGAAGGGAAGGGAAGGGAAGGGAAGGGAAGGGAAGGGAAGGGAAGGGAAGGGAAGGGAAGGGAAGGGAAGGAAGAGGAAGGAAGAAAGGGAAGGGAAGGGAAGGGAAGGGAAGGGAAGGGAAGGGAAGGGAAGGGAAGGGAAGGGAAGGGAAGGGAAGGGAAGGGAAGGGAAGGGAAGGGAAGGGAAGGGAAGGGAAGGGAAGGAAGGGAAGTGAGGGGAAGGAAGGGAAGGGAGGGGAAGGAAGAGGAAGGAAGAAAGGGGAAGGAAGGAGACAGCTGTGATACAGGAAATAAAGTAATTGTCAGCTAGTTTATGATTCCCTGAAGATTGCCTGAGAGAGAATTGTTAAGATATGAGGGAGCATTTAATCTCTCTCTCTTTCAAGTAGAGGTACCCACACTCACACATACATATATACCAGCACTATCTTTTTTCTCAAGATTCTCACCTACAGTATAAGGAACATTAACACCTCCCAAGGAAATTGAATTATTTATACAGTGAAGCTTTGAAAACTCATGCAAACATCATACATCAGAGTCAACTAGGTTATCAGCTATGTCAGCTAGTGAAAATTAACCAAATGTGACAAGTGCAGGTATTGAATGCAAAAAGAGCAAAATTATTTTAATGTTAGTTTAGACAACGTTCGGAACTTTAGATAACATCAAAGTTTAGACATCAACTTGAATTTAGACATCAACCGTAACTTTAGACATCAAAGTGAGTTTAAACATCAACGTGTGTTTAGACATCAACTTAAGTTTATACATCAATGTGAGTTTTAGCAGCAACATGGTAAAACAGCAGCAACAATTACTTTACTTTCGACAACAACAAAATTAGTTTTAAACAACAAAATAATTTTGCCATTTTCATGTTCCATATGTAGGAATGTCATGTGACACATAGCCACCTCCCCAGTTACCAAAATCAAATCAAATCATATATACATTTTTTATCACATATCTGTGCTTATGTGCCTACTTAGGATACCAAAGGGTAACCTTAAGTTACTTCATGTTTAGACTTCTCTTCACAACTGGTTCATATATATATCACCAGATCGGTTTCCTCTTGATTATTATTCAACCTTCATATTTATTAGTTCTTGACAAAGTGCCAAAGTCATGGGCAAATCCAGTTTCCTTTTTATATTGTGTGAGCTGACATTGTTGCTGACATTGTTTGTATTCACTTGTGTAGATTTTATAGTTACACAATGTTGCATATAGGCATTATTCTTCCCTTCAGAAAATAGAAATTGCTCAGGATGGATTTAATCTGTCAAATACTATATCAAATTGTACATTATCAATAAAAGACCAGACGCCAGTGTAAATTGTGAAACATTGCCTTGGTATGTGCTTGTCATCATTTTTAAACTCACGTACTGTACTTCCCAGAAACTAGACAAAGCAGTCATGTAAAATTTTAATCGTCATTTTTAATTTTGAATTACTTTGAACGTAAAGAACTATGCAAGAATTTCATGCCACATGAAGAATCATGCTAAGATGCGTAAATGTAGAACACTCATCAGAGAAAAACTGCATTAACAATCTCATCAAACAACCAATCAAATCCTGTTAACATGGTACTTGTATCAATAATTCATTGTGTTGGCGAGAACTTACGAATACCTGACCAGCTTTGTTGCCTCAAGTTATTCACAGAAAGGAGGTTTGTGAGAAGTGTAACACACCTAATTAAATTGTTTACTTTTATATCCTAGAAGACAGACTAGCAGAATTAACTGTGAAGACAATTGAGAGCCAAATATCAAATAGGCTAGACAGTTAGATATTGGCCATATACCCATGTGCCACCTTCATGAAGCAACATTTTATTGAAAGTGACATTTTATGCAAACATTTAGTACTTTTTAGAAAGCTGACATATTATGTGGCGATTATGATGCACCAATGATCTTAGACAGAGAACTCTCTATTGCAAACACCAATGAAGGTAGGTATCCTACATGACTCCACAAATCCTCCACCGGGGTTCGAACCCGCAGGCCTCCCGCTTTATATGCGGACAACCTAACCACTAGGCTATGGACGCTGATTGTATGTTCAGAGGTTTGAAACCGGTAAGGAAGGTCGTAATTCCACTGTTGGCACTGTAGCAAAACTAACTCTTCTACAGTGCATCATCACCGAAATTGACAAGGAGTAGCAAGAATTGATATACATAATATACATAAATACTGTATACATACATATAAAGATATAACACTGGAACTGCTATATATATATATTGTCACACATAACCAGATCAAAAGTTTAAGACTGTTTCATTGAGTGGGTGGGACACCCTCTGTGTCCTCAAGTCCTAACCAGGATTCCAAAAACTGTAGCGTGCAATATTTCAGCACAATGTGTATACATGTACATGTCAGTTCTAAGCAAGTGAATATAGGCCTGCATTGCCATGGATGATAATAACTTCATCGTTTAACTATCGACTCCCTGTTGTGAAATCGCAAGAGCAAAAAAAAATTGGACTGAGGTTGGTGATATTCTATGCTTGCAGTATCTCCTCTTTAGAAAGCAACACAGTATGTTCTAGGGTCGCACTGTTAACACCTGTTACATTGTAGAATATCAAACCAGTGGCACGTACAAAGAGAAAAACAAAAACAGCACTGTAGCGATTCACATTCTGAGAAGCTTTAGGGGATGTCAGGGCACTGGTGTAACAAGGTTAATCAACTGGAAGACTTAGAGACAGGGATCTTCACTTCCTGCAGATAAAATATGTACTTTGTCAAAATGTCATAATTCAGTGGTATGGATGTTTATATGGATGGTACAGTATCTATAGGACACTCAGTGGTATAGATGTTAACATAGATGGTACAGTATATAGAACACTCAGTGGTATAGATGTTTACATGGATGGTACAGTATATAGAACACTCAGTGGTATAGATGTTTACATGGATGGTACAGTATATAGAACACTCAGTGGTATAGATGTTTAAATGGATGGTACAGTATATAGAACACTCAGTGGTATAGATGTTAACATAGATGGTACAGTATATAGAACACTCAGTGGTATAGATGTTTACATGGATGGTACAGTATATAGAACACTCAGTGGTATAGATGTTTACATGGATGGTACAGTATATAGAACACTCAGTGGTATAGATGTTTATATGTATGGTACAGTATATAGAACACTCAGTGGTATAGATGTTTACATGGATGGTACAGTATATAGATCACTCAGTGGTATAGATGTTTATATGTATGGTACAGTATATAGAACACTCAGTGGTATAGATGTTTACATGGATGGTACAGTATATAGAACACTCAGTGGTATAGATGTTTATATGTATGGTACAGTATATAGATCACTCAGTGGTATAGATGTTAACATAGATGGTACAGTATATAGAACACTCAGTGGTATAGATGTTTACATGGATGGTACAGTATATAGATCACTCAGTGGTATAGATGTTTATATGTATGGTACAGTATATAGAACACTCAGTGGTATAGATGTTAACATAGATGGTACAGTATATAGAACACTCAGTGGTATAGATGTTTACATGGATGGTACAGTATATAGATCACTCAGTGGTATATATGTTTATATGTATGGTACAGTATATAGAACACTCAGTGGTATAGATGTTAACATAGATGGTACAGTATATAGAACACTCAGTGGTATATATGTTTTATATGTATGGTACAGTATATAGAACACTCAGTGGTATAGATGTTAACATAGATGGTACAGTATATAGATCACTCAGTGGTATAGATGTTTATATGTATGGTACAGTATATAGAACACTCAGTGGTATAGATGTTAACATAGATGGTACAGTATATAGAACACTCAGTGGTATATATGTTTTATATGTACGGTACAGTATATAGAACACTCAGTGGTATAGATGTTAACATAGATGGTACAGTATATAGAACACTCAGTGTTATAGATGTTTACATGGATGGTACAGTATATAGAACACTCAGTGGTATAGATGTTTATATGTATGGTACAGTATATAGAACACTCAGTGGTATAGATGTTAACATAGATGGTACAGTATATAGAACACTCAGTGTTATAGATGTTTACATGGATGGTACAGTATATAGAACACTCAGTGGTATAGATGTTAACAAAGATGGTACAGTATATAGAACACTCAGTGGTATAGATGTTAACATAGATGGTACAGTATATAGAACACTCAGTGTTATAGATGTTTACATGGATGGTACAGTATATAGAACACTCAGTGGTATAGATGTTAACAAAGATGGTACAGTATATAGAACACTCAGTGGTAGAGATGTTTACATGGATGGTACAGTATCACTCAGTGGTATAGATGTTTATATGGATGGTACAGTATATAGAACACTCAGTGGTATAGATGTTTACATGGATGGTACATCGAACATTATTCCATGGAAATGGAAGAAGCAGGGTGGGGATGTAAACTAACAGAGAGTAGAGATACGTGACAAAAATATCGCGCCCCGCTAGGGGCTCGCGGCTTACAAAGTATGCTACAAAAGTGAAATCCCAACACTTAGATAAGCGACCAAGTAATGAAAGTACATGAAAACGATCCAACATCTTATAAGAAGTATAATAAAACATGTAAACAAACGGCGAGATACCGCCCATCCGCGCTAATGCGGAACCGCTACAAGGTACACTACAAAAGTGAAACCCAACACTTAGGAAAAGCGACCAAGTAACGAAGTACATGAAACGAGCAAACATCTTATAGGAAGTATAACAGATAAAACATGTAAACAAACGGCGAGATACCGCCCATCCGCGCTAATGCGGAACCGCTGCAAGGTACGCTACAAAAGTGAAACCCAACACTTACAGTAGAAAATAAACGTACAAGTAACGAAAGTACATGAAAACGAACAACATCGTGGCTACAAAGTACGCTACAAGGGTGAAACCCCACACTAAGAAAAAGCGTACAAGTAACGAAAGTACATGAAAACGATCAAACATCTTATAAGAATATAACAGATAAAACATGTATACAAAAGGTGAGATACTGCCCATCCGCGCTAGCGCAGAACAGGTGGGAACAAACGAAGCAATTTCGCGCAACTACTACCTGAAAAAGTAACGTTACGCTACTCAAAACGAACACATGGGCATGGGTCGCACACTAAAAACAGCCACCAAACTCCCTCCCTTTAGAAGAAAAGGATACTTATCAGGCTGTAAACGACTGTAAACGTTCTGAAATCCAATAAGATGTAAAGAAGGTAAAAATCCAATATATTCCGGGCAATTTCCGTAAGATTTTAATCCACTACGAAAACGTATGTGTAAACACTTTGGATGGTAGAATGAGAAGGAAGGGCATGGAACGGAAAGCCGGTCGATGAGGGTGCACAGTGTTAAAAGATTACCAAGGCATACTAGACACGGTAGAATGAGGTGCTAAGGTTGTGAGGAGACAGGTAAGCGAGGAACGAAGTAAATTAGATGTTTACATGGATGGTACAGTACATAGAACACTCAGTGGTATAGATGTTTATATGGATATTTACAGTATATAGAACACTCATGATCAGTGGTATAGATGTTTACATGGATGGTACACTTGGGCTATGTTGACGTGGGGCCAGCTCCCAGGAGTTCCCAGGCGAGCTCCCAGGGCTGGGGTAAAATATTTTCCAAAGAATGTCAAACTGGTGTTTGATGTTGTTGTAACCTGCTTATAGATAAAATAGTGCAATATTGATAGAGGAAATCTAGAAATAATTGGAAAGGAGATCAATTCCTATATTTTAGTGACATTTACTTTAGTGTTTTATTCTATAAAAAATTATGACCATGCACTGGCATGCATAAAAACATAATAAATAACAAACCCTCATTGCTCAAGCAAAGCAAGATATTTAAGGAATGTCTTTTAGAACTATAAGTGAACTCCTCTTGGATTGCATATGGCATCTGTCTGTTGAGTGTTGCCAACAATAACAAGAGCATACATCACTAAAGCTAAATATACGTTATATAAATATACTAAATTATGGGTTAATGGCCATTAACCAGGCTTAAATATGTTTTCATTTATCTGCTACAAGTATGAATGTGTACCAATATACTTTATAATATCTTTAGGCACAGGAAACCAACTTTGCTTGAGAAAGAAAGGGATTTTTTTTGAAACTCAAACTAAATTGTATCCACCTCCCCCCTAATTCAACCCCACACAGAAACTTATAAAGTATTTATTAGCACAACCTTGCAAGTAGATCTAATTTATTGCCTATGTATGCCTTAGAAAGTACCATTTGATCTCATTTTTTATATATTTTTTACCATAACAATCAGCAAATTTTGATGTACATATATTAATGTGTACTTCTCAGTGGTCAGGAGTCCCTGTGTATTCCCAAAACTGAAGTTACTGTACAAGTGACATTTCACCGTTTTATTTAATTACTTCCTACAAGTACTTTCACTTTCTGTATAATGTTTCTTTGACATCTGGTCACTTTAATATTATTTTTAAGTTCATCCAAGCTTGCAGATTCAACATTTAATGTTGGTTTTACTCCCTTGTAAAATAATTTTCAAAATGACTCATTTGTTTCAGTCACATTTGTCAGTTGAGAAAGTCTTCAAGCATTATCGTTTCATTCATTTCTGCCATTAAAATTACAATGATATAAAGTTGTCAACACATATATATAGCAATAAGGCAGTGGGACCATCAATACTTCTTTCAATTTTTGTTTGGGATGCTAACAAAGATCGGACACCCCCATCCCCACACAGGGGGTTGGGTGGCCTTCCATTAATTTTCCGAGCAACTTTTTTTTCATGTGGGATTGTGGCCACTTAATATTGTCCTGACCTATGGTTCCCCTTTGCCCCTACCAACTCTTGGCTCTTCTAGGCAGATTTGGTAGCAATAAGCAGACCAACGTTCAAGAAAACTAGAATTTGATCCTTGGTGACCATATTGGATACTTCTAGCATATTTTATAGATGTTTGTAAAGGTCATTGTCCATACTAAAGTAAATCATCAATGCAGAGAATGTTCTATTGTTCTTCTGTTACAATCTTTACAAAATGTTGTTGTTGTTGCTTAACAATTACAATTGCCCATTAGTTTCATTTGTGGGTTCATGTGACCTATATATTCAAACTGCTATTCATTGTTTATGCATTGATGATATTACAACAGAATAAAAAAACAATGCTTGGAGGTGCAAGTACTTAACCCAGTACCCTTGTGACGTACAACAAAAGAGAACATTCTTTGCATTCACTCCTATTGTCATGGTTCAGAGATCAAGTTTGGAGATTTACTTTCAATTTCACACCTCAAAGCCTAAATCTCAACAAATCTAGATAATGAACTTGGTAAGTACTTGGCAATAGTTTGAAAACATCATACTGGCAAGTTGATCAAAGATTAACACCTAATTGCTGGATCTTTATCCAACCCAAGGATGCCACCTTCTACGTAACAGTATATTTTTAAATTTATCTCATTCTAAAGTTTTGTAATAAGCGTCATATTGCTTCACGGTTTGGCACTCAAGAAACATTAATTTACAGCAAAATCAATTGATACATTAATTTCGATTGGCCCTTTCAAAGAATGACTTACACATTTTCCACATTCTTTGGTAAGTGTATAAAATGGAAGTTTTCCTTCATAGAAGACCACTTTAACATGAATGACCAGTATTCTGAATTTCCAAGTTAGTATGATAGACAAAGTCTAACCAGGGGAGTTTGCCATTTCGAATGTTCTAACACAATACCATATCCTCAAATCAACACAAAGCTCAATATTGAGTCAATATGAAAAAAGGACACTTTAATGGCCTCAAATAACAACATGGTTAAGAGTTTTTTCACAAATCAGTCAAGGACAAATGGTGCTGAATGTCAACGTCATTCACCCCTGCCTGCTCTTCTGTTAATATCAAGTTAAATTAAAATGTTTTGGTTGATTTATTAAATTAATGAAATGGTGGACTCACCCTTAACATTTAGGCCTGGCACTGGTAAACTGAAGAAACATATATCAATTTAGCCTTAAAGGAGCATTCCAAAGGTTTAGTATATTTTAAAGGTGGATATCTTGAAAATCGAAGCAGCTACTGAATTGTTACCAGCTGTCAATATCGTTCCCTTTCGTCTTTATATTATGACACGTCAAGAAGACTAGACCTCTGCCTACTCTGTCCAACATTAGCCTCAAAGTATGAACGGATTGGACTCCTTCAGCTATATTTCATCATGAATGATAGGTAGAAGCATTCTGATTCATTCATATAACCATATGTAGAAGCTATAGTTAAAACTAACGATATGTACAAGTCTGAACTTACCATTGAACATTCCCCATATTTCTTTTCCTGGTGTAGTTTTCATCCATTCAGATCAAAAACTTACAATCAGATTTACTGACCAAATTGTTCATTTCTCAGGTTTTGATCGTCTTTAGGATTTGACCCTGAAGAATGGAAAAGATCAGAAAGGGACTCAATAAAACAGAATGTTTGGATTCTAAATCTAAATATTCATTTAAAAAATAAAAACTGAAGTCTGTATGAATGTAGGAGTATCTTGCTTTCTTGCTTCTTTCCCCTGCCCCCCACCTCCCTCCCTCCCCTTCCCTCCCCCTCCCCCCCCATGATCCTCCTCCTGTAAATAATTTCCAGTGTTTATGATCCTGTTTTTGTCAATGTACAAATTTACTTGAGGACAAAGTTTTGTCAGTAGCATATGATTACCCATCTTCCTTGAAGCACTCTATCATTGCTGATAATTGCTGACATCCTCTGTTTAATACTTATACATCCCACACGAGTCATGGGGGGGGGGGGGGGAACCATAAAGAAAACTGTATTTAGTCAAACTCTCTGTCACACGCTCTAATGGAAAGATGAAATCAATTGATGACTGCAAGTTTAGACTAGCTATTATATACAGAGACACTCGCTAACCTGATGATAAATGGTATATATACAAACATGTATTGATTATTTACGAATACAAATGAAGGAATTTGTGGCCTACATATATGTTCAACCTCTTGTTCATATTCTTGGTTACACACAACTTGAAGGCAGGGTTTATATATAGCAGAGATGGATTGAACAGGGAGCCTGCAAGCGGGTGGCAGGCCGGCCCGGTGGGAGGACACAAACTTTGAGGGGCAGTGGGATGTGTGAATTTGATTTGAGGTGACAAACCACAAGAGTACTTCAAAGGTTACCATTTCAATGAATCACTCTCTGCATACTGTAACACAAATTCCTCTGTGGTTAAGAAAGGGCATATATAGTTTGATATCATCATTATATATATTTACAAAATTATCACGTTTTAACATCAGTGTACAGTATGTATACTGTAGAGTCTGCTGGTATTCCATAGTATTATTATTACAGACAGCCTCAGTGAATTAATCTACATCAGACCAGTTCAATAAAACTTACCGCATCACTGCCAACGACCTATCAAATGATTCTAAAAATATGTCTCACAGCTAGAAACCATCTGCGGTAATGACATTGATCTGGCAGATATGATTCAATAAACATTTATGCAGTAAAATACTGTGTCTGTATATACCTATATATAATATTAGACTACATAGGCTATCATATATGAGTGTCCTACTGTACTCTACAGCTATCAAGAATTCAAACATCAATCAGTGGAATGCACAGGATTTCAAAGGTAGAGGGGGGGGTGGGGGAGGGGGGACCAAATTCTAAAATTCCCGGCTAAATTTATATGGAAGGTCTCAAGGCAAACTGATGCATTTTATCATAGGTGTAATTGGTGTAATTGGTATTAAGTACATATGAAGAGAGAAAATTGGAAACTTTCTCTAGACTTTTTACTCATTTTCCCAGAATTAAACTGGTCTAATCAAGCTAATGACCTAACACTGTCACAGGATTTTGATAACGAAAAGCATCAACAAATATTTCTAAGATCAAATGAAAAAGCTGATGAGATGATAACATTTCCAAGTGAGGTATGTAAGATGCTCTGAAAGAGGCAGGAAGACAACAATTAAACACATTTTTAAACATATATCTAACCATTTTTTGGTCTTACTAGAATACTTAAGGGCCATATACACAGATGACCTACACATGAAGGTTTCACATAACATAGTTCAAACAAACTATGAAGAGACAGCACATATATGTTATATGTAAATAAATATTACATTATTATAGAATGCATAGTAGTCAAGGCTTACCTGAACAGCTTGATCCATCAAAAACAGTGATATGGTAATTCATCAGACTTCAACCGGCTTCCAGGGATAAAGAAATCTTCCTTATGGACAGGATTAATCTACTGTACTGTAATCCATTATAATTGGAAATGATAAATATTAGAGATTAAATTTTGGAGAGAGAAGTTATTTGTTACAAATATTTGCATTTTATTCAATAATGATAGTATATGTACCTAGACCACTGAAATCATGTGTCCAATTGAAGGGGGTGTAAATATGCTAGCATATGCACAAGATCAAAGTACTTTCAAATTTATCTCAATTTGGGTCATTTTTTATTCTGTTTAAATGTTATTAATTTTTTTTTCTCACAAGAAGAAAGCCTGTTTACATCTCAAAAGTGAAAGCTTAATGCATCTTTTGCTTAACATTAACTTTTGAGCTTTTCATGTGTACCTGCATGCAAGCCTTTAAACTCAGTGTCTAGAAATCATTTTGTCAGGCACTGATGTATCACCAGTAGGCATATAGCTACAGACTATTGGAATGCCATTGCAACATGTGTCCAAGTACACCCAATCATAATATACAGATTTAATCATGTTAACGACAGCTGACACAGTATGTACTTGACTATATGTTTAATTGTTATAATCAGTTGCTAATTAATCAGATTGATAAAGCAATAAGAAATGCACAGCAGGCACTGAAGATTAAGGCAACTGCTTACAAGATAACTTGAGAGCTTGGGGAGAAAGAATGTAGGGAATCCTAAACAAGTATAGCACAAGAGAGCTAGATACCTCAAATAAATCTACTATCACCTGTAACATCCATATATAATATGTGTAGTTCAGTAGGATGATATTATACCTGAGTAGGATAATACTATACCTCAATAGGATAATACTATACCTCAATAGGATAATACTATACTTAATAGGATAATACTATACTTAATAGGATAATTCTGTACCTCAATAGGGTAATACTGTATCAATAGGATAACACTATACTTCAATAGGGCAGTACTGTACCTCAATAGGATAACACTATACCTCAATAGGATACTACTTTACCTCAATAGGATAACACTGTACCTCAATAGGATAATACTACAGTATACCTCAATAGGATAATACTATACCTCAATAGGATACTACTTTACCTCAATAGGATAACACTGTTCCTCAATAGGATAATACTACAGTATACCTCAATAGGATAATACTATACCTCAATAGGATAATAGTATCCCTCAATGGGATAAATACTGTACCTCAATAGGATAATACTGCAGCTTTACATGGGCATGAAGATACCAGCACCTTTGTCTCTTCAGAAACTGTGCAATCAAAATCTCCAAAAGCAAAATCAGTCAGACTTTAAGTCTCTTTAAAGCTGCATAATGAGTTGAATGAAGAAGAAAGTTTTTTTTTGAAATATATTTTTTGTGTTATATTGACACGATGAGATGGAGAATATCTAACATGAAAATAATTAGAAGCAGCAATGCATGCAGACACCAATTGGGGAAGATTGAGGCATGCATCTAGCGATTAAGTTTTGAATGAATTTCATAACTTGATTCCCGGTTTTTCAAACAGTGCAACCAGAATTTGGTTCTGGGAGGACTCTTCAAGAGAAATTTCAGATAATTGCATTTGATATTCGAGAACACAAGATCAAATAAGCACAATATATGTATTAGTAAAGACAACTTGGGATTCTAATGCAGTATCCTACACACCTTTAACAGAGCGGAGCCAGGCAACCTGCTGAGTTTGCATTTCTCCAAAGGGCAGAAGATGAAAATGCCCTCCAGAGAAGGACATTCCGTCTATCTTCAAATCAGCGACCTTTGACCTTTGAAGAAAACCCCAACCGACCAGCTGATATCTTGACATTCATCGTTTTTATCTACTCGGACACATGTGGGGAGAAAAGGTCACAAATTGCTGTGTAGAAGCCCATTAAATTGCCAACAAGAAAATTTTCTAGTGGGGGGTTCCATAATTATTGCTGGGATGCATGCAAAGAAGAAGACCAAAGAACCGAAAAAACATTGATCACGCAAGAAGCCATCACAGGGCTTTAAGAAAATTACCTTAACAGTAGTAAATAAATTGTACTCATGCACACCAATAATGCTTTTTCTGTAGCTAATTCTGTATTCATATACGTGTGCCTGGCCGTTTAGTTCAGTGTCTGATGAAACCTTGAGATTTATGCTTAGATGCATGATCAGTGGTCCATTATATTTTAACAGTATCATACTGTATATACAGTAAGTTAAATATTACAAAGAAAAATTCACATTTTACGGAATGCTTACCTTTAACAGCTGGCATCCACGTATACACATGAGTGCATGTGTGAAGGCTTTATGGTGCATATCATACTAACATTACTACTATTAAAATACAGAGGATGAAGTCATCATCCAGTTCAAAGAGCAAATGAAATCTTTGTCATATTCAAATCTCGACCACACTTCTACTCCAGTCAAGGCTTAGCCTGGACATTCAGGAAGCCTACTGTGATAATCCATCCTTACTAAGTCATTACAATGAACATACACATTCTAAAAAAATAAAAACGATTCGGGCAAATTTGAATCGTCCATAACTTTTGCGCTTAATTATTTACTTTATTTGCGCTTAATTATTTACTTTCTTCTCTCCATTCCTTGTCTACTAATCCCCTTTCATCTATCTCTTTGTGTTCACCATGCTCATTAACCTGTCTGTTTTCTGTGCATGTTTTTGTTACTTGTCATTTAGCCTCTGAAGAAGATCCTGCTAGGATCGAAACGTCAGGACAACTTACTTTTACACATTCTCTTACACAGGCTCTCTAGTGGATTAGCAGTTTGCTAACAGTTTTATTTTAACTTTTTACTTGAAAGTAGCAATATTTTACATTACCGTACTATAAGAGAGTGACTCTTGCCATACCTTTAGTATTGATAAATGGTATTATAAAGACCTGCATAAACATATTTTATTGTCCAATCCTGCTTGCACTTAAATGCCTGGAGCTGCCACACAGCAGCATTTGTCCATATATATTGCCTATGAAATATAACAACCAAGACAAACAAGGTTTACCCAACAGATAAGCTGTGCATTCTCAATTACTGTGCCATATTAAATTAATCTCCTGCAAGCTGTAACATGCTCTGTGGAAATAGGATCAAACTTTTCCTTAATTCATCAAAGCATTGTAGAGAATCTCGCCAAGATGTTATGTGTCTTACATATTAACAATCCTAATATCATTGTAATAGCTGGGAATAGTTTACGGGTCAAAAAAAAGCCTAAGAAAATCATTTTGGAAACATCTGAACAACTTTTAACACCCTAAGATTTCGGTGCCCAAGACTCATGACAAGCTTTTGGTACATAGGTAGCCTTATAGTTTATACTCCATAGGCCTTACAGAAAACTGTATCTGAGTGGTTGAAAGATAAGGAGGAAATGTAATGCAATGGTTTAGTGCAAATTCACAAACAAAAACAGGATGCCCAATACATTACTACTTAATTAGCAGAATAACAAGTGGCAGGATTTATATCTTTAAGCATAACTCCTCATACAACCTTCTTTCATTTTAGAAAAGGAAGGAAGTTCAAATCAACGTACTTCAAAAGAACAAAATTACCACACAGGTGAAAAGAGAAAAAGAAAAACAAGTCTTCAAATTTCCATGAAGGTTGCTGTTTGCATGGGAAATTGTGAAGAATAAGAATTGGATTATGATGATTCGTTAGGAAAACATTCATGGACAATTCAGGGCTTCAGCCAACATATACAAATCAATTGATATGATAAGAAAGGAGGTGGTCTTCACTGAGATTTTCACAGCACTATAGTGTTTGCCTCACATTCCAAAAGATTATCCAGTTGGTTTACAAACTAGTGAGAATTTGACTCCTTCTCTCTACTTTGACCTCGGCCTCAGTATTTCACAAAAGCTGGTGGCAACATAGGGTTTCCATCAGCACAGGAAAGAAAGAATATCTGAACAATCAATCATTGTTTACAGGTAATCTGCATCCAAATTTTGGACGACTCAAAAACTATATTCGATTTCATTATTAAAATGTCTTCATCGATGGCTCTAATCAGAAGTTTCAACTAAAGAATATATATTGATGCTATAGAAACGGTGCAATATAACCATTCCAGTTTTCAAGGCACCTTTAATAGAGAATGTTAAATGTCTGGAACACACCTTTAAGGCTAATAATATGATGTTGGCTACTCAGTGTAGACATAAAGGTAAATGTTAAATCCAAAGTATTATCAATTCTTATATCTATCAAACAACGCTTTCTTCTTTATCTTCATATAAATAACAGAAAACACCCTTTCATGGCATTCAACAACATTTACCCTTGATGAATTTTTAAGACTTGTAAACAGGTTTCTTAAGGCCATTAAATCTCTTCTTTCTCTTTATTTTATTTTTTATTTTTTTTTAGCAGGGAAGGGGGGGGGTGGGTCATCAGAGGAACTGAACTACTGATTTTGTGATTTTGGGATAAATTAAAGTAAACCAGTCATTTAATCGATGATCATCAGATGATTAAAGGGGAGGTACTGCAAATACAACCTGAATTGATAGCAGTTATGAAAGGTTATTTGTGCATGCATTCTTCCTTCAAACAGTCTTGTTGTCTCTGGCATATTTGAAGTGGGCCGGGGGCGGAGGTGGGGGTGGTGGGAGGGGGTAGTGATAACCAATATGTTCCTATTTACCCTAGATCTAAGTTGAACATTAGTAAACAGTAGCTAAATTGCACATTAGTTAACAGTATGCAAATGTTTACATATATAACTATTGTACTTGGAAACATGTAAAGGAAGCAGGGAAAGTATTATTTTTTCTCTTTAATGAACTTTATTTCTCTCCAAATTCAATGTTTAACTATAAAGTTATGACTTATAATGATCATAATACAAAGAACACACACAGTGTGTAATAACAATGGTGAACCATCTGTATAACTGATGCCAAAGGTTAATTAAGTGAATGAAAAAACATTTAAAAAGATGTTGACGAGAATACTTTTGTTAAGGCTAAAAAAAACTCTTGATATACAGATAGCTTCATCTTTTTTTATTCTTTTCACAACAATATTATCAAAACCATTTTATTTTATCAGTTTTTGTACAACTGTCTAGCCAAAACTGTATACTTTGTCCTTTAAATCTGTTAATTTGTTGCACTTACAATTTTGAATGCTTTTTTTAATAGATTCTGCTGAATAACGTTTTGCTGGTTATGTGACGTAGATATGTACAATACATGCAATGATTGAGCAATTACAGGAAAAGGAAATTAAAAAAAAAAATAAAACAATTGAAAGGGAACTCCACACTAATATAGTAACAAAGAAATGGAAGAAAAAGAAAAAATCACAGAAAAAAAAATTCTTAAGTCAGATTACAATAAAACAGAAGTAAAGAAATTAATTATAGTTCACTTTTAACTTTTTTATCCATTTTCACTTGATTCACACCATGCAGATTCATTGAATAAGTCCATTTTCCATATATGCAAATTTAATTGATGGCTTGATGACAATAGTAACTTGATGCAGCATTTTTATTTTTGTATTTCCTTTTATGCAAATGAGGCTACACTTACTGTAGGTATTGCCAATCTCAACACACAGGCCTAGGCTGGATGATGATATTTTATCTATTCTTGACATGTAAAAATTTGTGTGCCAATAATAGGGATATTTTACTGTGTGGTGAGATTAGAGGTCAGAGGTTATGCTGTGCAACAAAACCAGAGTTCTGTCTTGATGACACAGAATCTGATGTTTAAGGAAGTCAACATGCTATAAAACAGTTTCATGATATACGCCCATGAACCATTTGAAAATTTGCACAGAATTATGATCAGAAAGTAACCAGCACAAATTTGTAGAATAATCAATGTACGACCTTTACTTTATATTTGATAGGTTAAGCAGCCATAAAGACTAATGTTTTTTTTTTTTGATGGTTTGGCACAAAAATTAAAATATGCTGCCCAGGTTTCATTATTTGAAAAATAATTCTTGCTACTAGCACCAAAAAAAAATTAATAATAATAAAAGTTGAAGGATTTTATTAAGAATTACTTCATCTTGGATATAATCCAAGTTTAAGAAACCAAAATCAAAAGAACACAAAAAGAAAAAGAAAAAAAATTGCCAAAAAAAAGAAAACATACACCAGGGAAAGAAACATGAAAGTGGTCATTTTAAAATATAGTTTCTTTGGTTTCTAGCGCTACAACATTAAACATAAAGGAGACATAAACCCAAACATTCATGTGACAGAGAGAAAACTGTAAATGACAAACTTCCTCATACAGCCAAGAAATATCTCAATTCAATTGGGAGATATCACAGATTGAATGCTTCTTCACATGCACCGCTGAACACTCGATCAAATGTAAACTATGACATCATTAGCCACATGTGCCTCGGTCCTTTTGGTTTGACTTTACTTTGATGTTTACTTTCTGTAATTCATGAGGAAGGGTTTTGCAAATGCATGAATCTCAAATACTGAAGCTGGTTACATCCATGGGTCGAAGAAAACAAAGAGAAAGTTAACAGGTCTCAGAACATAGTGACACTATGATATCACAGATATTCAAAATGACAGCTCGCAGACATGACATTTTGAACTAAGAGATCTCCTCACCTGAAATAGACTATTCTTAGCTGTTTGGGGGGAGTTTTGCATATCTTCACAGAGATCTCTGTCAAAGGTAATAGTTGGACTTGTGTCAAATTTGTTTCAGGAAAATTTAAGCACATTTGTAAAATTGTGACATGTCTTTACACTTTTAAAACACAATGTTCATAACAGGTACAAAAGCTCAAAAAAAAGGATTTTTTTTTTTTTATCTATTAACACAAAATGCACCATTACACAGTAACATCTATAAACAAACATTATTTATTCACAAAAAATTGTTCACCTTACACAAAAGTAGAGTTTCGTTAAATTTAAGCAAAATATTGTTCTAAGGATATGATAGTTACATAAAGATGTGTTACCAATATTTTAATATACCAATGAAATAATTAAAGCTGCTTGTGTTCTAAACATAGTGTAGCATCAAATGAGTATGTGTGTTCCGAAGCAGCCCACAGTAATTCTCTGTGCGTACGTAGCTGTTCTTTGTGAGTTATATTGTCACACTTCATGGATAGACTATTCCAGGCAGTAAATTAATGTATTCCTCCTACTGCACTGTACTACAGGTATGTATAAAGTTCATTTGCAATTGCCGTAGAGAGTACAATAATAAGTTAATTATCTTCAAAGTCCGATGACATGTGACCTAGTTGGCTACAGTAGTTCACTGTGTATTTACTTAAGCTTCAATCTGGCTCGGATGTACTGTGAAAGTTAACATGTTAGTCTAACTTAATAAGTACATAGTGGTAGTATGTAGCACAGTACCGCAAACTGCAATATGGGAGTCGCACTCGAGATGTAAATGTTAAAGATCGCAACAAATTTCAACGGCATATAGGCAATCGGGCAGCACCATCCAGTAAGATTTGCCCATTCTTGCAATTATGTGACTGCATGTGTCGACTGGGACAACTACACGTAACACAAACTGTGCAAATAGCAATTAAGGATGGGAGAATGGAAAAATGAGGTAATTCCAATAATTCAAATGGGTTATTCCTAGGCTTCAATTCATAACATACAACTACTGCAAAAACAATGACCTATCACTGTGTATGAGAGTGCTAAGGTTGTGGGGAGACAGGTAAGTGATGAACGAAGTTAATACAGTTGGGGTTCCAAATATTACTACTACAAGCTTTCCAGCTGTTATGTTTACAACTTTCTTTTAAGGAACAATGCTGTTGTACAACATATTTTGTTCCATCACACTAACATTTTCATGAACTGCCTAATTGGTAGAAGATGGAAACATATATCAGATCCTTAATTTAGACACAATTTAAATATAAGCTGTTATGGCTAGTTGTTGTGTTAACAAAGTCAGCAATCCACTTGACACCAATATGCATACAGATACATAAGTACTTAAGTATCACAACCAGTAAAATTGCCTATTGACATTGTCATCACATAGTTCTGTAGAATAGGTAAAACCATTTAGGTAAAATCTGGTACCCCTCAAAATTGTAGAAATGTTAGCCAATATTTTAAGTTTACCTTTACAACCAAGAGCTACATTTTTCCACCAAAAAATATGAATGTTGTGACGTTCCCTGAAATTATTGAAATGTGGTAGATTTCATCAAGCAATCATTTTGTTACTGACCAATGCAAATTGTGTTTGCAAAGCTTTGATTACAAACCATAACACTGCAAATAAAGAAACAATACTCCTGCAAGGAATAAATTATCCAGTACACACCGAATATGACATACTTGCAAAATGGTCAAGTACAAATATGACAAGATCTATACAATAGAACCTTTTTGTACACAAGAACCATAGAGCATTTTTAATATAACAGACAAAATTTAATGTCTTCAAAAATGCCACTTTGAACACTTTATTATTCACTGCACTGTATTACATTTCCTAGCCAAACCTGCAGCACAAACATATGGCCAACGAAGATGCCGCTTGGACAATTGAAATTCATGATAGCTTGCCATTTTTTAAATATTTTGTCCGCTGAAGTAATTTTCAATATTTCCAAACAATACAAGTTAGCCTCAACCATCATAGTGAAGTCAGGAACCGAACTGCAATAAGCATGTACAGTGTAGTTGTACACACATGAAGCTGTAGTGTACATACAGACCTGCAGTAGTCTGTACCATACTGTATGTTAGCTAACAGTACAAATCTAAGTTTACACTGGTCACCATCTCGATGACATTTCTTGATAAAGTAGAGATGCTTTTTGAGAAAAAAGTCACCCAAAGGAATATATATAGAGCCTGGCCATGAAAACCAAACGGCCTTCAGGAGTAATCCACTCTCAACCCCAGTCCCCTTGCATGAAGACTGTGTGATCATCATCAATTGTGTATCAAGAGTCCCTTGGAAAATAATAATATATTCCATGTACAAGTTATAAAGCAGCTTATCCATTAAAAGTAACATATATACTACACATGATGCGAGCCAAAGGAAACATTGTGCTGTTTTGAACTTCACCAACTTACAGAATGTGATGGAATGTGATAACTTGATAATGACTGTCCTGTTTACCACAAACAATATAACATACTTGTCTTCTGTGCTTGCTATGGGTAAATATAAACAGTACTCCAAACTATGGATCTAGTTATTAACTTCAGATCTGCATACTTTACAGTGAACAATCTGTACTTACATTAACTGTACAGTGCTCATATAAAATGTCTACTAATATCATATTGTTTAATGGCAGCTTTTTGTGCCCCCATTCCCCCCCCCCCCCCCCCAAATCATCCAGACACTTCATAGCAGATTATATTACACTTAAAACCAACTTGGAACATATTAAATTATTCCTCTGAACTTCATTTCCAAAGAAACTTTGACAATAATAGTGCAAACAATTGGTAATGATCTTCCTTATTATGATGGAATTTTAGCAGCAAGTTGCACAGGAAAATTATTCTAAAATCAAAAAGTTGCGCTGGAAAATATTCAAAATCAAAGCTGCCTATTAGTTTTGGAACAGAGAATTCATCCAAACATTTCAAAGGTTCTGCATAACAACTTACAGTTCTTGCATAATTCACTGCTTAGTTTTTTTTTTCAAGACAAGCTTTGGCATCACCGTTATCAATAAAACCAAAAACCAACTCTTTAACAATTTTTTCTTTTTTTTTCCTTGCTTTTTCCGCCCGCTGCTGCTTAAACATTCTTTCTTTCCTTTTTTCAGTTACATGCAAACCTTTGGCCCTTTGAAAAATTATCTTTCATTTTTGGAGGGAGATTTTGCCAATGCCTCAACTAAATTGAAGGAGATACCCTGAAGGCAAAACAGAAACAGTATATTGGCTAGACGAAAGGGTGTTGTTGCTAAGGTACCCCCATCACTCTGCAAAACAACACTGTAGTTGATGTTGTTATAACAATAGTTACACAGAACCATAATGTTTGATAACTTTGAAGGCCCTCTTGCTGTGAAAGAATGCCAACACTTAGGGACTGGGTCAAAAATGATATAAAGGTGGAAATATTGCTGTTGTTGACAAGAGATATTCATCAGTAAATACTGCAGGCCTTGGTTAGATCATGGAGGTAAAACAGACCCTCCATGGTTAGATCCACACATCTTATAGCCTTTTATTAATTTTTTTTTTTAATGGGAAAATCATTTTCAATGATCCACCTCTAATTGACACAGGTAGATGGTTATGCATGAGGAATTATTTGTTAATTGATAACACGATTAACAGCTTGGTTGATCAATTGCCTATTATGTTATGTTATGGTATACTGAGAGGGTTTGCTAAACTTGGTTACCAAATCTAAAAATATATACTGTCCTATAAACTCCCATTAATAAAGGTCAAAAACCGAGAGCTACTGTAGGGGGGAAAAAGTCAATTTCACCAAATTTGCAACATTACATTCGATACTGTTATGGCATACATGATACATGTACTGTACAATACATGTAAAGTATATTAATTAATACATGACTTCAGTTTGAACATATTTGATAACTAATCAAGTAAATTGTAAAATTTTATATATCAAATGAGGTATTCCATAAGTGTACATCTCACATCTTCTTCATTAGTATACAATTATTGCAAATATACAACTTTATTCATGGATGATGAATTACATCTTTTCTTAATACTTGAAGACGATATTTCTTTACTTGTTCTTCTGATTGCGATTGGCTTGTTTTTTTAAGTGCTTAGAGCAGCTACTGTACTTTTTGTTTGAACTGGTCCAGATGGTGATATTTAAATCCACTGTATTATTATTATTATTATTATTATTAAAATTATGTTAAATTATGTTTCTAAACTAAATGCAGGCCATTTTATTTTCAAATCATACTAATAAACCATAGATTGACTATAATGCCATTCTACAGTACACTTATTTAACATGTAAGTCTGTATTTGCATCTTTCCATATCTTGGTGCTTATCTCTACATTGCAGGAAACATTTTGCTTTCATTCCAAATTTCAAATTAACCCAAAGGACAGTCTCCAGAACTTCTAGCGACTAGGGGTACAACAAGGTTTGACTAATATTTGCATATATAATGTCAGCAATACAACGTGCCCCTTTGATTCCGGAGGGTAAAAGAATCACAATAATTATTGGCAGACCACTCGATACACATTACTGTGCATAATTATATTCTGTCTGGAGACTGTTCACATTCGCAAGCGAAGAAAATGATTTTTTTAGGCCATGGTTTGGACAGCGCAAAATTTATTTGGGAGTTGTGCAAATTTAGTATGTATGTCAGTAAGCTGGTGATGAATGTTGAATACAATTCAACTAAATCTGATTAAATCTTTACAACCAAAATATGTACGTCTCATTTCACATTGTCGTTATACAGTAGTACTTATATGCAAACTAAAAAAACCTGTTATATTGAGATATAAATTGAGAATACCAACTGCTCTGTGCATATAACTTGACTGAAATTGATGACACAATTTGGTACACTTAAAACACACGTCTACCATTACACTTTCACTTAGTTGTGGATCTGTACTGTACAATATATACATCTCAATCGATCCATTACAGTGATACTGAGAAAGTATCTTTCCATCTTTAATTCAATTATAAATTTCCCTGTTGACAAATTCTGTTGTTGCACTTCCTATTCCATTTCAAATCCTTGACCAATCGACAGGGTCTTCTGTGGAGTGATTTAGCTGATTCACAATATTACAGTCTTTCTTTCTACCCTCACACAGTGGCAATGCCCCCTGATATGAAAGTGGAACTAGACACTTAAATATTTGAGCAGTTTTGGCAAATTGTTCATTACAAGAATCTCTATCCCATGTACATGTATGCTATTTGACTGTGGGTAGGGATCCTGCCACAACATTTTGTTTGTTTTTACTTGTTTATTTGTAGCATGTAACTTAGCAGCATGTATGGCCGTAAGGCACGTACAGTACGCATACTTAGCATGGAGTACTTACACCACTTGAGAATATTGGACATAGTTTGTTTCGATCGTTGCGACACATCAGGCTTTCCAATTAACAAAACTACTGTACATGTCTTTATGAGCTACTAGTGAAATGCAGAACAAATAGTATCAACAAAACAGAGAAACAAGTTATCAAAACTAACCCTTTTTACCTAAGAATATACACTGAGCTATACATGCGCACCATACAATATAGATATAAAACTAATATAAAACTCTTCTTAGTTTTGAAATGTGACAACTACTGCACTGTACCACCGCTGCTGCTTCAGTCGATTGCATATTTTTGTTTCTAATAAAAAAAGCAGAAATACAGAAAAGGGCACCTTTCATATAAACTGTTAGTGTAACCAAAGAAAAAATTCTAGTTACCATGCAGAAGGAGGAAATAGTGTGCGTTGACCCGTAGGAGAGGTCACCGGGGGGGGCAGTGCTAAAATTACACGTGTCTTGGTAGACTAGGGAATTGCATTGAATAGTGTAGTAGGAGACAGGTAAGAGAGGAGTGAAGTAAATACCACAATCACTACTTCCACTTTCTCTTTTATCTCCCATGATGAGTATATACTTCATTTACATAACACTGGTAGCAGCCATTGCAGGTTTCAACAATACTTTCTCATGACAATGGCTCTGTCACAATTGTAAAATCTGCATCCAGGTTATTTATTTGAGACTTAGTTTAACAAATGGATGCTTCTATGCCAAGGAGGAGGGAAGGGTGATAATCCAGCTGCTTACAATTTGCTGAGTTTTAGCCAAAAAGAGTGTTGATTATAAGTTCAGTGCTCACATGCAGATAATTTGACCAATTATACTAATATCCAGTGAGTGATTTTACATCTGGTATTGTACAGCAAAATGCTATACAAATTGACAAACTGCTTCATCATAGTAGTTTTGTATATATACCATACTTGCCAGTATTTCTTGACAAATGAAATTCATTAACAGCAAAACTTTACACAAAATGCAAAAATGCTCCCTGTAACTAATACTACAATCAATGTACAGTTACTTGTTTCTCATTTTAAACACACACATGTAAACAAGTAAACAATGTCACAAAGTTTCAAACCAACCTGCCCGAATATCGAACATATTGCAAGGTATAATTTAGTGTTCAAATTTGTGTACAGTAGCAGTTTTGAAGTCTCGGAAGTTTGCCTAGAGCTTTTAAAAAATACTATGGTTCTTGTGTACACAATATGCAATGTACATCTTTGCACTTCAGTTTGACCATTTTTCATAGCATTTAACATTGGATTAATTATTCCCTGTATTACTATTCCCCATCCCCAAAAAAAGGAAAATAAAATATAAAAAAAAAACATACATATTCTTGGTGAATACAACATGCTCCTTTAGGGTAATATGAAATCGATAATTCATAACTCTGAACTCCCCAAACATGAAAAAAAAAAACTTTTTAAGAAAAAAAAAAAAATTTGCACATTAATAGTTTTCCTTCAAAATACAAAACCTAGAAATCCCTGCTTTTTTGTAAATGCATGTGACTTAGCTTAACTTTGGCTTACTGTAAGAACCAATGCTATGCATCCGTTTGGTCAATACCCTCTTTGTCAGGCGGTTTTCCATTTTTGATAGTATAGTACACTTCCTTCTGCTTGTCAAAGATCTCCTTTGCCTTTTCGTAGATTACCAAGTCCGCATGGAGAGCCCGTCTGACTTCCGGATCGGCTTGAAGCTCGGCTTTTAATTGCTGTATCATTTGGTCTCTATCTACCTGCTCTTCGTTGGTGGTGGCATTCTTTTTCCGCTTCTTGTACTTTCCAGTTTGAAAATGTTTACCGACGCAGTCGTCCTTGAACGGGAGTCCGTAGATGTGTTGAAACATACCCAGGGACAGGTCAAACTCCTCTATGATGCCGATCGATGCGAACCATTGTTCTAAGTGATCCAACACGTAATCCAGGAGAATGTTCTCCTGTTCAGACGTCAGGTAGTGACCGAGAATGACTTTCTGTTTAAACCAGCACGGAGGGTCACCGTACCAGAAGTTGTGCTGAATACCGTCGAGCTTGAAGTACTGGTCGAAAGTGCCCTGACACACATGAGGGTGTAACAAGATCTGGTTAAAAAAGTAGCTGCCCTGATGTAATGCCCACTCCTTTAACGTCACATTTGCCGCATTCAAAGCTGTACAGAGCTGGTCCTTTGAGCTTCTTTGACAAAAAAAGTAACAGGATATGACGCGCTCGTAAGGGTTCCTGACCATCGTAAAATAGGAGCACGGCCGGCCATTGTGAAGGGCATCGCAAATGCCAAAAGAATAACCGCCCATGTACCCCATGCGCGTATTTGGTTTGGCCTCGCCTTTTCGCAGCAGTTCGTACACGGTATTGACGTGCTTGAAGCTGACGAGCAGCGAGCCCAACTGAAGCTGCGATCCTTCCGCTATCTCTTCCACACACGAGCGGATCGTGGAGCCGCCAGCCTTATTGTGGTGTAAGAATACAATATTACTGGAACGATATTTGGGAAGTTCTAAATGGCTATCTTCACGGTAGAAGAAATTGGAAAGACAATTACCGTGCTCCAGTGGCCACAACTTGTGAATGTCTTTGACCTGACTGTGGTTGTTACCATGGTAGCTTTCCCTGAGAAAAGACGCCGAAGCCGAGATGTTTGCACCAAGCAACCCCTGACTTGATGATGACACAGAGCCCTGTTTGGAATCTGAATTACTCGTTCTCACAGGGAGACCGTGACTGTACCTGCCACAAAACAAAGGAAGAAAGGTCTTAGTAACAAACATCTCAGTAAACATTTTGACAAAAGGACAGATAATTCATCTATCTATATGATTGACACTGACTGTAAAATACTTTATTCGGACTATGAGAAACAAACATGATTTCATGACTTTGTGGTGCTACTTAGATGGCCCTTGTTAATGTACTTTTCCTTTTTCACCTGTTCATGTTCTGCTTGTTCTATTTATTTTGAATCAACCAGAATTTATTCAATTTTACCACTCACAGGTGGGTAAAGTGTGTGGCCTGTGAGAATGCTTTAGTAACAACCTTATTAATTTGGGTCGACCCAACGGACTTTCATTGATTTTTTTTATATTTTATTTTATGTATTGTATGTGTGTGTGAATGGGAAAGTGGCCACCGGCTAGCAGCAAAACTGTACAAAGTTAAACTGTTCCTTTCTTTTTCTGTTAAACTGGACCCCACGGTATCAATCTTCTCCAACGATTGTTAGAATAAGTATTCAATATTAATATTCTTCGCTAAACATATTGGACTGTTCAGATGTACATGAGTCTGTTTCTGTCGTAATCTAGTGTCAGAATATAACTCCCTCTATCCTGTACTTAGCCAGCTACACCCCGGGTTCTTTGACTGTGTTATTTACGTATTTTATAAGAATTCACATGTCTTCATACTGGTGGGACTATTGGGATAAATACTTCCAATCGAACCCAAAGGGTGGAACATCCCTTACATATTTTTGGTAGTACTGTTGAGGTATTGAGGATGAATCTAATTTTGGAATTCTTCTCAGTTACTGTAGGCTCTACAACATCCACTCTTCAAAACTGCAGTGCACTTGGTGGCTGGCTTTTAAAGTAGTGTATTTGACCCTACAGGTAGAAACCAGGGTGAACTATGTTATCCATACATGTTAGATTTTACTCAGGGCTGCACATATTGCCAGGCTTGCAGTAATTTAGTGGAATCTCAGGTGTATGTATATATGTGAGTGACAGGCAAACATTTTAAAGTGTGCATTGTTTGCAGTGATCATTAGAATTACTTCTCTTCATTATTGAATTACTGTACTGCTTAAAAGCCTGATATATCTGAAAGTTCAAAGTCAAGACTTCAACCTTGTCTCTCCCGGGTACCGGTCTTAATAGTAATAATGAATTAACTTCACTCGGACTCTCTTATCTGTGTCCTACTACATTTTAAACACACTTTCCTAATCTACCAACATGCCACTGGTACAATTTTGCACATGTATGTATTATCCATAAAATGCTATTATAATCTCTTTATAATACAGATATTGACCTTATTTTCACTTGATTAAATGCAGTTTCAGTTTTGCTTCTTTCCTTCAAAATCTTTCAACTCTATAATATAACGCTGATTTAGTCTGAAACAGAGGCATTTGGCCCTGAAGTCTTGTATAGTTTGGCATATATCATTCAGAGTTGGCAATGCAATGGGATTATCAATGGCCTGGTTGCCCATGAATGACAAAAAAAAAACACTCCAAAGTACAGTATTGAAGACAGGAAAACTCAAATTACTGAGCTGTAGCAAACACAACAGAATTACTGAGGTATTGAATTTAAGGCCAAGAAAAGCTTCCTAAAGGTTAAAGTGTAGGGTTCTGTGAAGGATTTATAAGAGGTACAATACTAAATTGGAAGAGCACACTGTGGATTTCTCAGTACTGTTGCAGTACTAATCTACTATGTACAGTACATACAAGACCAAAGGGCTGCGATTGGGAGGTTGGCGCGGCCAATCTCTCCCGTTCGATGCTACTTGGTCAGATGTCATGATCAAGGTAAATGGCATCTGGCTAGGTTATGGTGCCCCGGAGGCCACCACTTGGGCCGAGAAGGCTGATCAGGTGGAGGCAAGGCTCGACACATTCAGTCACAGGTGGCTCTCCCTCCCTGGGAAGGTTACAGTTGTTAATAGGTTTATTGTTCCTCTCCTTTGGTATCCTGGTACGGTGATCGCCGCAACGGATCATGCCTTGGTGCGACTGGAGAGGATCATTTTTGATTTCATTTGGGGAAAGCGCAAACCAAACCTTGTCAAAAGGACCGTTCTGTATAAGACCCCCTTGAGCGGTGGGCTTGGTTTGGTCCACCTACCATCTAAACTGCGCTTTCTCCTCTTGAAAGGTGTTTTTGTTGCTTTTGAAAATCCTTCGTTTCCCTTTGCTTTTTCTGTTAGGTACTGGGGTGGGTTTCTTTTTCGACACCACTGGCCCGGATCCTTTTCCAATAACCGGCCAAAGGCGACACGCCCTTCTGGGGTCTATACTCAGATTGGTGACTCTCTTCGTAGAATCAAAGAAGAGGGTGGGCCACATGTTCTGCTGAACGTGGCCCCCTCTGTGTTATACCCACCATTGTTTCGTTCAATGCTCGCGCCTGTGTGCCCGTCGGCTTGCCGGACCGCCATCTCTCCAGATGTGTGGTGTTCTGTGTGTTGTAAGTCACTAGATAGCCGTCTCAGGGACTTGGCGTGGAGGATTGCACATGGGGTCCTCATCACTAACCATTTTCGCCTAGTCAGGTGGCGATTAGGTGATGGGATTTGTCCCCGTGTGGGCTGTAAAGCCATCGAGACTATGCAACACCTTTTGCTGGAGTGTCCCTTTGTCCGGTTGGTGTGGGATTGGTTTCACGCCTTCGTTATTGGTGTTATTGGTTGCACACAGTGGGCCATTAGTAGTGATTTTGTTTTGTATGGTTTGTTGCCCCCTGTGTGCCCAACCTGGGTTAGGGATCTGCTGTTGTTGTTTGCCGCTGTCATCAGGAGACACATCTGGAACAGCAGATGCCGCCTAGTTTTCGACGGGGACGTCTGGAGGGCAGAGGATGTTGTCCCCCTCGTGCAGAGTGACATCAGGTTGCGCATGGAGGCGGACCATGCACGGCTTCCCGACACTGCCTTTCGTAGACGCTGGCGCAAGCCCGTCGTCTACTATCGGGACGGCGTACCCCAGATAAAATTTTGAGTTAGTTGGTAGGTGTGGGGGCTGTGTGGTCGTTACATATTATAGGTTGGTTTAATTTTTCTCTTTGTGGTTTGGGGTTGGCTTTTTGGGGCCTGTTTGTAGTGTTTTATTTGTTTTGCTTCTGTTGGCCTTTGGGTCCGTGCCCTTTTCGCGTCACGTTAAACGCTGCGTTAGTGGGAGATTGATGGGTTTCAGTTGTTGCTTTACAGACTGGGTTTGTTTTTGGTTTTGTTGACCTTTGGTCCGTGTCCGTTTCTTAGCACGTAAAAAGCACACAGTACATACAAGACACTGTATGTGATTTAGTCTCCACATGCATGACTGTTGTGTGATATTCCACAAGTTCTTGACTGTACTGTACATGCTTCCCTTGTATACAAATTCAATGGAAAACAGTACTTTACTGCACAAGACTGCAATTCTGTTTATTGTCATGCATGTGTCAATGTTACTAAAATTTAAAAAGTATACAAGCTACAAGCATACATTTAACTCAACTAAATAATCTAGATTTAAACAACTACCCAAACTGAAGTAAGAAAAAAAAACCTTCCTGGCTAGAGCGAGTGAGTTAAATTTGTCCAAGAATTAAGTGAGAACCAGAAAAGGTCCAGCTCTTGTCTTATTTGTAGCATTGTCTTGAAGGCATCAACCATTTACTGTATATAATTCATTTGGTAAGGATTTTACAGTATAGAATTTTATTCCAAAATGTTTCAATATCTCGGAAAGAACAGTCTTCCTGTGTAAATAGAGACACATTGTTGTTTGAATAAAAGGACATTTTCTTTTACCAATTTTGAGCCAGCAAATCAGCTCTGCTACCAACCATCCCTTTAATAATTCGTCCCTTGTTTCACGCACTGACGAATATGCAAATTATTTTATTTTGTTTTACGTAGTGACGAATGTTTTTAAAACATATATATATATGCCCTTAAAATTGTTCTACATCCTTTAAATTTGAAACGTCTATAAACTATAATTTGTTTTCTGTAACATAAATCTATAGATACTGCTTAAAAGGTATTATTTGTGATCCAACATTCAGTTGCAAAGCAGTGAATTGATTTGGATCGTGATAAATAACTTTCTAACATTCGTCAGTACGCGAAACAAGGGACGAATTGTAACTATTGTATGAGAGTTCCATAGCATTGTTTAAACACTGTGAAATATTTGCACAACCTACTGTACTGCCAAAGCAAAAGTCATAGATCTAGTAAAAATCATGGAATATGATCAATTTTGAGACCATCTGAAATAACCTGACCCCTTGAGCAAATTTTCACCATTTGAGATAACCTGTTGACCCCTTGAAGCTCAGAGGGTGAAAAGTGATGAGTTAAAAGTTAAATAAAGACAAAAATTTCATACATTATTTAACTAAACCATACGTAATGTTAGAATTAACTACTAAGAAATTCCCCAACTGAAAAATATAAACTGATGACAGAATTTAAGACAGTTTGTAAGTTAACATCTCCCAACAAAAACTCTCACAAGTTTGACTCATTCCATCAACCAGGACTCTAACTGTATTATACTGTACTCAGATTGCTGGATAACTTAATTACTCACCCTATGTCACCACCGCATCCTTTTTGCCAAACCATGAGAATTGCTATAGTGATCACTACTGCTCCAGCAGAGAAATATTTCTTCTTTGTTAGTTGCATCTCTTTCTCTCTCTCTGAACTTTACCAGTAGCCAGTTGATTGCACATAAAATTAAAAAAGGAAAATGGACAAACTCTTTCCTGTGAATTCAAATCACATCTTTTCTTGTGGCCTCTGTGTTTCAGGTTCAATGCACCGTTACGATATCAATGACGACATTGCTTTTATCGAGGACTTGTTCCGATCCTGTGATGATAAACATCCGATATATACACTGCCTGGCAAAAACTTTGGTGCTGGTGGAGAAGGAAAATGAGATTACGATAAAATAAATGGATATATACTGCATGCTAGATTTACTGGTATGAATGGTACACACACTAAGACCCTATTGTATACCTGTCTACAGTAGTACTCGACACGTGTGCATTAGATCCCAAGCTTTCATTCAAAATTAAAGGAAATGCAAAATAATGTACAGGTCTTGCTACTGTTATTAAGGCAAAAATCAGATTTTTTGCTAAATTTGTTAATACATGAAATTTTGAATTTAACATCATGGTTATAATATTCTGTCAATAGCACTTATTTACAGGTATAACCACACTACGTACTGTAACTGTATGGTACTCAGAGAAGAGCCAAGTCTGAATTAAAATGGAAAAGTGCTATAATTTACTGCACCTTGTTGAAAGAGTGCTGTGAATAATTTAGTGTTCAAATTTTGTGTAGCATCTTTCAAGGCTGCTAATTTTGTTTTGTCATTAAATGTCTTAAAAACTGCTATTTTTTATACTTTTATACATACACATACAGCAACCTGACCATTTGGCGATGCGATACTGGATAAATTGCTCCCTGAAAAGTGGTCACTGGTGAGTGCTTGTTCATCACGGTGTAGAACACTAAGATCAATATTTAATATTAAAGCATTGATGCAATTACCAGACAGAGCATGTTCCACATTTCAAGCTGTATCTACATCTGCTGACTAACTAGTGTTAACTTGTGCAACACACATTTCACTGTTTAGAGCTGTACTGTAAGTACTGCATCATAATAAGCACAGATGTGTTCAAAGGTTCACAGACCCTCTGCAACATACTGCAGGCAATCAACCCTGTGTTCAACATCAATGATTCTGGATTATCATTTGTATAGCACAAAAGGACAAGCATTCCACCTACCATACAAACTCTGAAGACTAGCATAGAAAATCACTAACACCTCAAGGCTCAATTTCTTTCAAATAAGGAACATACAGACTCAGTACATCAAAGGATGGAAGACATTTGTAACTTTGTACAGAACAGACAAAAACTGTGTTCATGGAATAACACGCTCATTATCCACCACAAGGTTGTCAGATTGTGGTCGCCTCCTGATCTGGTCCCGAGTGTGTTCACATGCGTTTTCTCACTCATGATAGATCTGATACTGTTACTGGCTTGATATCAGAGATTCTTCCCCCCCCCCCTCCCGAAAATGCAATGTTTCCTGTACATACACTGATAATTCTTTGGCAGAATCTCTGGCATATTCCAAGAGGAACAAAAGATATGCACCTGAGGTTTGTTTATGAGTGCCGAGGCATTCAGGGGTTTATTGAAAGTATGATCATTGGGTGGTGCATGTAGATTCTTTTGCCATAGTTGCAGTCTTGGGATTCAGCATTAGGGGGACTTCAACCCAAAAAATCATGACTCTATAATGGTGAATGCTAGAGACAGACAGAATAGAGGTGAGGATGACTCCAAAAGTATGATCCTTGGGTGGTGCATGTAGATTCTTTTGCAAAAGTTGCTGTCTTGGGATTGGGCAATAGGGGACTTCAACCCCAGAAATTATGACTCTAATGGTGAATGCTGGAGACAGAACCATGGATAATGGATAGGTGATGAAAGAAATCAGCAAAGACAGTACAGATATCGAGTCTTCAAAGATTAACAAATTAGGTAGTTGACAAATTGTCTATTCCAGTAGGGATTTCCAAGAAAGCATCCCTAACCTCTTCAACAATATTTCTGCACAATTTTTACTCAGCATGTATAAAAGACTTCATCACAAAGATTTCTAATTCATATAAAGAAGTTGGTTGGGTTTGCTTAGAAATCCTTTAAACTGTGCATTGCATGTGTAATGCAATACGCATGGAATCCAGCAAGATTATACATACAGTACAAGATTACATATTATACCTACAGTAACAGCAAATGAGATGTTCAGTTCTTTTCAAGACAAAAATTTTGTACTGTACAAATTATCTTCTGTGCTATTTGACACAGATTGACAAATAACCATGACAACCTTGTCATGTAAGTCAGATCATAAATAAATCAAGTTACATTAAAGTCTGATTTTTTTTACTTTTTTTTTATGGAATATTGCAGGTCAACCCCTACAACCCCCCTTTTCAAATTTAGGTCGTCTGAATGACAATGTTGGTCTCTAGAAAAATAGAGCCTACAAAAAAACAAAGACAAAAAATCATAATACCATCATTAGGTCATCAGGACCCAATTAGTGTCTGGTACATTCAGCAGGATTCGGGTATTGTACAATGTCCACCTTTATTAATGTTATATATAGCTGGAGAAATGTCATCAAGAGGTATGTGGGTTTGTTAACACATTGGTATGGTCAAATACTTTCATACAGCGATTTGGTAAAGTCTGGCACTCTGAATTGTGCCTCTACGGCGCATTAAAAGCACATAATTTATTTCGTCAATTTAACAATTGATTCATATTTAAACAAATCGTCCCATTACTGCGTTTACAGTAATTGACCAAAGCTCATTAACACACTCTCAAGGCCTTCATCAGTATTGTGAAGGGAAAGGTAAATAAATGTTACATTTGAACAGCTTGCTATCTTGTGAGTTGGCTTAGGAGCAATCAATGGGACTTGTTTGGAACTGTGCTAATCTCATGCACATGTACAGGTAGATCTATAGTTCGTAATAATTTTAACTACTTAAAGCTGTGGTTAACCTCTACAGAAATGCTAAGCTAATAATAGCACTGTTTTAATGTTCACCTCAACCTTTTACTGTAGGTCACAGTGAACTTAAAAGATGAAAATGGAATTCACTTGCATTCACGCAATTAACTTTGCAAAGCGATGTACCATTTGACTTCACTCTTGAGAAAAACACACTGAGAGACTTACTAGCACACTCCAAGTTAACCTTACATTACATTGCTACAAAACAATCCTGAAATTTCCAAAAGGGCCTCCATTAATGAGAAAGGCTAGTATTAGCCATAATATTAATAGGTAGACTATCTCAACTGACACCTTAAGTAGCCACATCACCTGTTATCAGGAGCAACTACTTGTAAGTTGTAGGACTAAGTAAGTTAGGCCTCATATGAGGAAATAGAAGTTGTGCCAGACCTAGCCATTGTCTAGCCTACTGTTGCTACAGCTACTTAGCTTATATCCTTTATTGCTTTGCCAACACAGGTCTATATATAGATTACACTAGCTTAACAATAGGTCTTACACTAATAAATAAGCTAGGTCCTAAATAAGCCATGTTGTTGTTAACTTATAGCCTAAGTTAGGGTCTAGGCCTAGATAGCTTTGTCAGACGAGTTAATAAATAGCCTAGCTAGGACTATACTTCTACAGTGCTAGGCCTAGTACTAGTTTTATTCAACTCTAACCTAAATGCCTAATTTCGTATACATTGGTCTTGGCTAGACGTAGCCCAACTTCAAATCTAACTTAAAGAAAAGATCTGAATCTGAATGGGTAAAAGCAGCAAAAATCCTACTAGAGGACATAAAATGCCAACTGGGCGCTACAAAGTATGAGTAAGAGTATAAGTTATTAGGTAACAAAACAAGAGTTAGTAAGCTTGTCTTTGAAACAGTCTAGACTAAGTGCCACAATGTCTGATGGCAAAGCATTCCAATCTTTTAAGGTGCGGGGGGAAGAAGGAATATTTATAAAATTCTTTCTGGGTAGGTAACTTGAAAGTAAAGATCATGTTTATTTCTTATGTTAACACTTTTTGTTGGGATTAGATTGTCTTTATCAATTGATACAATGTAGACATTGACATTATAAAGCATTTGTAGATGTGTGTGCTTTCTTCTTGTTTTTAGCATGGGCCGATCTAATTCCGCGAGCATATTTGTCACACTGGATTTATGATAGTCTGCCATACAGACTATTGCTGCTCTTCTCTGAATAGCTAAGTTCTACTTTATCCACATTACACTGGTAAATCGTTCTATTCGTTCTATTCTTGGACAACTCAGTTCAGTAGGCCTAATGATAGTTGCTACGTTCCATGGTGCTTGCACAAGATAACATATATATCAGTAAATAATTTCAAAAGCTATCCTGCATAAGGATACGAAGCATGAAAAATACTAACATTTCAAAACGATATATGGCCTCCTCCTTGTTATGTTAGGCCACAACTTTTAAGGACAGTAACTGTACCACTGAAATGAGAATAGGACCTATGTACTGCACACAAGAACGGGCCTACTTGTAGCCGGTTGTTGTGTAGTGTGTGAGCCGAAATTAGCCTCCAGTAGCCTTCGATTCCATAATCAAATCAAATCGAAATCCCAGAAAATAAGAGACGTTCTCTATTGTACTCCACTTATAATCCAAGGCATATGATCGTTCCAGAAATTGTAACTTTGTCTAATTTCATGCGAAACGGCTCAAGAAATGAAGCAGAAGACAACTTCGCTTAGTACTACTACTAAGTACATTATTCGTAACCTCGATTGTGAATATTAAAAGCGTGACAGAGAGTAAGTTGATCACCGTTTCTCCATTGAGTACACTAAGGGCATGCTGGTATTTCTATGACACACTCTGTTGTGTTGTTGTATGGATTTGCCATCAAATGAGCTGTTCATATGGGGATGGCGCTATGCAACACTGACTAATTTCAAAATTTAAGTAATTGCGTTCAATTTCTAGGAGAAAAATCTATGATTTATGGTTTAAGAAACTTTAATAAACAGATTTAAGGAGGAAATGCATTACTTTTTGCACGTATGTTTCTTACATGAAAAAGTGTCGAGACTCGCAGATTTTTTAGAAAATGATACCGTGACCCGAAAGGCTAATTTCGAGCTGCATATTTCAGGATAGGCCAATGGACGCGATGATATCATCTGACGAGGAACAGGACAATTTCTGATAGCATATTTCTTTGTGTAAAAGTAAGTTGGCCTGACGTTTCGATCCTAGCCGGATCTTCTTCAGAGGCATATTTCTTTTACAGTTTCCAAAGTAAGGTAGTTGGTAAACTTGGAATGGATCATTTCAGGTGATCGCTGCCTTAACAAAAATATTATTCATACTGGCTCACTCATGTACGGACTGATCTTGAAATACTGACGCAGTGAGCCAATGGCCGGCGGTCGTAGGACATTGTTAATAAGACTGCTTCCCAAAAGTAAAGAAAGGTCCATATAAAAACTCAGTCCAAGTGGTTCAATGGTGAGATAAATCATGCCATAAAAATCAATAATTCATCAAAATTAAATGATCCAGAGACATGTCGATTCTGAACGAATTATTTACGTCTGCATCGACTAGGTATCTAAATGGTGTTAACAACAATGTGGATAATGATTATTTAGCAAGTGAGAATTTGATTCTTCAAAATTACGCAATGGTGTTACATCATTCCAAATTCCAGAGATGACAGTGAATCTTGTTTTATTATATTTCATTGGATGTTACAAAAGCCACCGGTCTGGACGGGATTAGCGCCTATATAGCTATCTGCTGATGTAATAACAAACAGCATCATCCATATACTAACTATATAGTAGCATCATAAACTCCATCTTTCCTACTATAAGTGGAAGTACGCCAAAGTTGTTCCTACAATTACCAGAGTGTTTCAAATCTAGAAGTATCCAATTATCGACCCATTTCAATCTTGCCTGTATTATCTTAGATATTAGAAAACACGTCCATATGGTGCTTTATCAAAGTTTTTAAACGAATTTGGTTTAATACGAATGTCCATTCAGGTGTTAGAGAAGGGCACTCTTGTGAAACTGCATTACTGAAGATACTTGACGACTGGAATAATTCTATTGATAGCAGATATCTTATAGGATCGGTATTTCTAGACTTGAGAAAAGCATTTGACCTAGTAAACCATTCTATTATAATAAATAACTTATCTATATATAGTACCTCGGAAAGCTCCGTTGCATGGTTGAAGTCGTACGTATCTAAGAGACAACAATATTTGTTAATGATGTTCTTTCCCCAGTAATTAACAGCTAGTAATTAAGAGCCAGTAATTAACAGGTGGGGTGCCACAGGGGTCACTTTCTGGGCCCGTTACTCTTTGTTTTGTTTATTAATGACAAATTATTAATCATTGCTCGGCGGATATGTATGCAGACAGTGGCGTAGGAAGGTACATTTGAGTGGGGGGGCTGAAGACTGATGGCCGGCCTGGGGGAGGGGTCTAAGGGGAGGGGGTGTCCCCCTCCCCTTTGGAATTTTTTGCATTTCCAGGTGGCCTCAGATGCAATTTGGTGCAATATAGCACTCTTCAACACCCACTCCATTTTGTAAACTTAATTTTGTATTTTCACCTGGCCTTAGATGCAATTTGGTGCTCCAAATGAGAATTTTTTTCTCATTTGGAAATGAAAAAGGGGTTTTCTGACTTGCGAACCGGGGGGGCGGAATGATACTTCCGCCCCTCCACATTTTTCACTGGGGGGGCTGGCGCCCCCCCAGCCCCCCCGGTTCCTACGCCCTTGTATGCAGATGATACATTTCATATGAAAGGCAATTCTATATGATATTAATACCAAACTTAATGAGGGCATGGTCGCGTAATGTATGCAAATGGTGCAATAAAAATAAAATGGTTATAAATGTAATAAAACCAAAAGCATGTTGATTAATTGGTTCAAGACAAAGGCAGAAAGCTATTCCAAAATAACACATTAAATATAACAGTCGAAGATTCTTTTATTGAAAGTGTATGCTGTGAAAAGATTTTGGGCGTACAAATCGACAATGAATTATCTTAGAATGAACAAGTAGATTCTGTTTGCAAGCTCATTTCCAGTAGACTGGCTTTACTTCGACGTATAAGACCATTCATTGATACCTATACTTGTATTCTTTTTCATAATGGATATATTTTACCGACGTTTGAGTATTGTAGTTTAGTATAGGGTATTTTTTGTTCATATTTTATATGACTGGGGTAAATGGCCAAACTCTTTCATATGTGGCAAGGGGACAGAACTGTTTGTTCACCTATATTAGAACATTGTTAAATTAGCATAAAATAGTTTGGGAAACTTGGTCCAAGAGAAGAGGAGTTCTCCTGCTGAGAATGAGAGCATGATGGCTATTTATACTGACACACTATCTTCTAAGTAACTCAAGCCTAACGGATCACAACAATGCAAGTCAGCAGCAGTAGTTATTTTTACGACGCTTAAGCAACCACAAATGTGGGAGAAACCCGCAAGGGCTTATGGATTACAACTTACACGTCGGGTGGCTTCCAATTCAACATTTTTAACTCAAATTTGGAATCTTTTCAATTTTAGAAAGTCATTTCAAGTCATCTCTCTAACTTCAAGTATGTGTTAGATTCCACAAATTCCAAGTCAGCTTCTGCAGTAACCAACTAGACTACATTTTGTACCTGTATTGTATAGCTTGCACCTGTCATGTTCAGTATTAACATTGACAATGTTTAGTGGAGGTGCCAATGTCAGCTAGGGTCAACAAGATAAAGAAAACCATATCATAAAAATGTCATTGTCAGAAATTGTGACAGATATCAAACTGGACATTTGGCTCCCAAATGACCAAAAGAACCTTGGAACTATTTATAAGGTCATTTAAGATCAAACTGTCAGTAAATTCAGCTCTATAGGCTAACAAATGCATACTGTAACTTGGATAAAGTTTGTTTATGGTACCCCATTGCCGGTCTGGTCATTTGGACTATCAAGTGAGATCAAAGTTAGAATGAAACAATTGTACATTTGACAACCTTTTGTTCATAAAAATTAAAAGGAGTAAACAGAAAGCTGAGTGAATATTGAATCTATACTGAAATTTATTTTATCTTTACTGAAGAAGAACGCAAATTTGAGGTAGTAAGCCTCGGGAAAGAATCACACAACCAGGAAGTATACGGTCTGTCGGTCTATATTATCAATACTGGATAAACAGCTCCTGAAACATGGAATTCACAAGTTACAAACCAAAGTAAATAAATGATAAAATAAAGTTTGCATTCACACAACAGCATGTTTCAAATGACTTGGATAAATAAAAAAAATGTAATTATGCTCCATGCTTCATCGTAAACAATCAACATGGGATTTCTGTAAAAAAACTTATGCAAGTTAAACAAATGTTATCAAGCATAGAAAATCTCCAACCTGGGACAAAACCTTACAAATCGAGATAGTTGGTTAGAGAAAACTTAAATTAAAGCATGTCACAGCCTATGTTGTCAGTTTTAGGTACTTGATCATCTTTACCATAGTCACCTCTTCTACTGAAACTGCTTACTAAATTCTCTCTGTAAGTGCACGCAATAAAATATGAAGCATAAATTCTGTAGAAGGTATTGTCCAAATATATGGTTATAAACAAAACTGTTACTAAAACATTCAGTTTCCAAATAACAATAAAATTGTGTTCAGATGATACCAATACATATCCTTGCAGTAATTTAGCAGAACTGTGCTGAAAAATAAGATAATCATCACTACCAAACACCATGACTCACCATCCAGATACCCAGTAGAAAATGTACCCTCACAAGGATAGTTTTACACCTTCAAGGACAGTTACCTAAAAAATAAATATAACAGGTAATATAGAGATGTGCCAACCAAAAATCATATAACATTGGTCACTACGACATAAAATAATCAAGACACCCCATTCCCATAATTATCATTGAAATGTTGATATGAATCCTGCTACAGTGTTATGTCTGGAAATACCAAAGAATGAAATCAACTCATGTTACGAACACTCAATGCTGTCATAATCACACATTCCAGCGATACTATCAGGTTAATTCTCCAAATATCAATAGAGCTCAGGTGACACTGTCTCAACACAACAATCTTGACCTTTGTTTTATCTAATAACACTACTGTATGTACAATATATAACAAGAATACAATAAAAAAACCAAAGATATGCATCCACAATGGAATGTAAATCCCATCATACCCATACCTTATAAAGCTGAACCCATCCTAATAAAATATTAGTTCTTTTGTAAACATCTTATAAATTCAGCTACCTCCATTGCTGAGTTCATTCTTTACTAAGACTCTTCATTACCATGGCAACTAAATGTACTTTGACATTAAATAATCAATAAAGAATTAGGAGTTGAAACGATGTGATAACCAACCAACATACGACAATAGAAAACACTAAATAACGAAATCCATTTTCACATTGGAATAATATCATACTTCATCACCAAATAACCTTATTTTCTCATAGTATGTCATATTATCAACATTCATAGTGCATATCAGAATGTCTCCCTCTTTCCGTAAAATCATCGAGCGTGTCCGTCTCTCACATATATGTACACTCACTGTGATACCTTAGCTTGAAAAGTACAATACATTTCATAATCGTTACTTATAAAAATATGAAATAATCAACATCGATAATCACCGCTAGTCACAACTAGAGATGAGCTTAACATAGTTATTCATATTAAAAATTATCATCTTCAAATCACAAGACCCAAAGTTGACAATCGAGGTGAAGGAATGATCGTAACTAATACATCCGCAAAACTAGTATATAACAGGTTACGATACACGCTACTTAAAATACTTCGTTACGGAACTTAGCTTCAACAAAATAAAGTTCATTTTGGTCTCAAATAGACATTAAGTCTTCATCTATACTTGCACGCATGTACAAAAATACTTATTAAACTCACCCACTTATTCCTACAAGAAAAATCACTTGATAAACAGTCACTTCTTGGCTAACAATATTCTGCACGGAAATCGGACGTCTCGCTTCAGTGATCGGTGAGTGGCCAAGCGCAAGAACAAAGAGCAATTAACTCACAAGCACCGCACGTGAGCATCTAGACGTATCACATGGCGTAACTATCAATTTTGACCAGTAACAAGAATATTTACGGGGAAAACATTTAATACAAGGTAGGAAACAATCATTTAGATACAAATGAAAGTTAAATTTATAGAAATACTAAGATCCTCAACCCATTAAGAGACAATATACAGGCACTAAATTGTATGATGCCCACTAATATCAGCGTGAACAACTGACAGGGAACAAGTCATGCCTACCCTGGATAACCTTGGTGAGATCTGTTTAAGTTAAAGCGACATGGGGGACCAAAACAAGAACATACTCTGGAAATTCCACTTTACTACATTACTGCACTTATATTTCTATATTTTTATATGTTTAGATATTCCCCTGTGGTACTAAAAATATGACATAACTCAAAAGAAAAAAACTCTAAATATTTCTGGTACATTAATCACACTTTTCACGGGTTCATGTAGAGATAACACTTTTGAACCCTTGCTATCTAGTTTGGATTACATGCAGACAAAAGTAGTAAATAAAAGTGAAATCATGAATTATGACAATTCTTTGTGTGACAATTCTGTACCACTAGCACATATAAGAAACTAAACACTGACACACATGGGCATACTTTTATACATTTTAAACAATCTACTGAATACAAAACTTACCCTCATAATAAATACAACAGCATTTCTTGGATATAACTTTAACAACTCTACACAATTTTTGGCAGTTTTGGACTCCACTTTAACACAAACCCATAAAATGCATTTGCGAATTTAAATTCATATTCTGGTGCAGATTTTACAATCAGATGCAGGAAAACAAAAGAAAAAGAAGCCCATAAACTCTAGGCAAATTCTAGTACTGATATCTCCAGAAAATCCAGTTCTACCCCCCCCCCCCCCCCCAATCGTTTCCTCTCCATATAACAAGGGAGAGAGGGAAGACTATTTGTTGTTTGTCAATTAACAGCATTGTCATGTAAATTAATGAGACATGATTGTCAAAGCTCATTGCTCTTATAAAAAAATGATACAAGTATTGGACTTAGAACTTCAAAAATGGATTTCTCTCATCAAATTTCTTTCACCAAACAAAAAGGCAAGAAACTACATTGGCAAAGATACTAGTGTCCCATGTCTAAAGCATAACTGATCTATCTGCCCATGGGAACTCTGTGAAGACTTGGCTACTGGGTCTACGAACATTTCTGGACACCTATGAAAACAATTTCTCAGAAAAGTTGAGAAGAATTTGATGAAATTCTCCAGGCGAATTCATATAAGCAGCATGGCCAGCACCACTGAGGACGTGGACTTGTTTGTTTGGTATGTTGGAGAGATCTCGGAATGAGGCCACTCCCAGCCCCTTGTCATTCTCTCCATAGACAATACATGTGGGGATCTAGAGAGAGGGATAAAATTCATAATGAGAAATCATTCAGGCAATAGGTAAAAGAGATGAAAATAATAATCATATAGACAGAAGGGAAATGAGAAGAAAGGATGAGGAAGGGTAAAAGAAAGAGGAGGTAATGTGTAGAGTTAGGATAAGAGAGGGGAGGATGTGGTTGGGGGGGGGGGGTGATGGGGCTAGGAATCTGAGGAAAACTTAGAGGAAGGTAAAGAGGATGAAGAGGAGGGAAGGAAGGAGGATGGAGAAGCAGAAGAGAAAGGATAAGGAAAATGATGACAAGGAGACGAGGGAGGCGGTTGAGGGAGAAGAGGGCCGGATAGGAACAATTGAATGTGATGATGCAATAAGAGAATGAGGAGGAACTACAAAGAGATTGGAGGAGGTAGGAGAGGAAGAAAAATGACAAACTTTTGGATAGAAATATCTTAAATTGGAAATGTGATTTGAGAGATAATATTATTGTTTAATTAGAGAGATGATTCAAGCAATCAAGAGAAGTATATGCATGGCAACGCATACAAAAAACCATTATCAGGACTCACAAGTTGTAACAAGACAGTACACAGGAGGGGTTAAACAAACCTGGGTTTTTACTAGCTAGATCATGAAAAAAAGGAGATGTAACATTTGGTTTCTATTTGGAAAATTGATCAATGAAAATCCCTGGTCACAAATCTTCAGAGGACATTTTTGGACAAAATTGACAATTGACATTGTAACTAAAGGTCTAGGCTACACTTAAAATGGTGGTAAATTTGCAAACTGGTAACTTTTCGAAATGATCACTCTCTGATCATACATGACTATCATAACTTGCATCCTCTTCAAGCAAAAGTACATGAAGGTAAAAAAAATTGTCTACAGTATCTGTGCTATCCAGTCGCTTACTTCCAGCCCTGACAATCCATACATAAATAATGCAGAGCAACTATCATCTTTGTACCTTTACTGCCGAGTATTCCTTATGTGTATGAGAGGCTGTATTAACTGGGGCGACTGGCAGGTAGCCCTTAAAGGCTTCTGGATTTGAGAAGAGCAGTGGTATCGAGAACCCACCACTCATCGATGGGCTGATAATGATGACTGGAGTATCCTTGAGTCCTAAGGCTTCTTTCACTCCCAGGAGAAACGGCGCTTGTCCTCCATAGCTGAACGACTCTGTCTTGCCATATCCTGAGAATGATTTAGACATTTTAAGTGGTCAAGACAATCAGCATATAACTTTCATTCTCTTCTATAAACTGAAAATGATATCAACTTGCACTAAAACAACACCAGAATCTTCATTCTCCTTTGATCAGGACATAATACTTGAACCCATATTCTTAAACAATCATTCTCGTCTTACTCTGATACTCATTTTGCAACCATTCCATGTTTGTCGTTAAAACAAAAGGTGAACAACATCGAGCTACACATGTTTTCGCTTGCGGGGGGAACCAATTTCGACATTTTAATTCTCAGCAATATGAGAAACTATTCAGATGGGACTTGGATCAATGTGTCTCTTTCACTTGCCACGTGTCAGAAAGTGTTGATTCCTCAGACTGTTATAATACAGTTATGTAGTTTGGCAAATTATTGTAGGATCATTCATCAAACTTACTTTAAGTGAACTTCACATGACAACTTTTTACCTGGTAAATCTATTGCCACTGCATTGTAACCTGCATTTGCCATGAAGTGGAGGGTGCCCAAGTCATGCCATGTCTGTGACTTGAAAGATTGACCATGGAGGAACAAGAGAGTGCCTCTCACTTGATCAACAGTAGATGACACACCCTGACGATAATGAATAGGATGGCCTTTATAGTTCACTGTATCCTCTTTAACAGACAAGACAGGGTCTGCAAACAGCTTAGCTTTGATATCTGTCCAAGGCTCCATGGATTGGTAACAACTGCTCAAATTACAGAAAATTGTAACTTCCACAATGCCTAAAAGTAGAGCACAAACAAACACTTATATTTTACGTGGTTCATGACAAATCTCAGGACAATATCGAACCACCAAAGTGATTAAAAGTAAAGCAGAAAGAGAAACCCCTTTGAGTGTTGCATGTATTAAATTTTGTAGTCAATACGTCTGTCATTATATTCTTAAACATGAGCTTGTTCAGAAGCCAGTGTAGTATTTTGTAATTTTAGCAAGTAGCATCATGCCACAAAAAAAACCTGGCTGAATCACATCTGCATATTGTCAGCACAAATCTCAATTTGTACTTACATGGCTGTTTAACAAAACCTACACTATTCACAGCTATTTCTTCAACTGTTGGTTGGTTTGCCACATATATGCACATAGTAAGAATATGTTACATTCCACAGAAGTTTAAGACATAGAAGCTACTTCCGGCTTGTTGCTTGCAGCAACTTGAAGACCAACCACTCACCCAAAAGCGGCAACCTACACTGCTATTTTACGTAGTGTCTCAAGGTTAAACAAGAAGTGCCCAAATAAATTTTTCAGATTGTAAGAAATACTTATCATAAAAAATATATAAAAAAATACATAAAATTGTGAGCCACTTCTAATGGTATATGTATGCAGAATGGAAAGTGAAAAGGAATCTATAACAAGGAAAATCTATGTTTGTTGCTATATGGTACTAGGCCTACCATGCCTAGGCCTAGCTACCTACAGTTCTATGAAAGTATACTGCACAGTTAACGTTTTCAACTTCAAGGTGCCACAAAATATAAATGCAGCTTTTAACTGCACACATATACAACTTGAAGGATGTAACTGAAGTTTTCCTTGATTAGTATTAGCTACTGCTAGACTGCATTCATACTTCCTAACCATATTTCCTAACCCTATTTCCTAACCCTAACCTAACCATATTTCCTAACCCTCTTCACGTATCTCTCTTCACGTACAGCGGATTTAACTATTTCCTAACCCTATTTCCGAACCCTATTTCCTAACCCTACTTCCGAACCCTATTTCCTGACCCTATTTCCGAACCCTATTTCCTGACCCTATTTCCGAACCCTATTTCCGAACCCTATTCCCGAACCCTATTCCCGAACCCTATTTCCGAACCCTATTTCCGAAACCTATTTCCGAACCCTATTTCCGAACCCTATTTCCTACTATACCGCTTTAACTCATTCAAGCGAATCATTCACGCGACGCACCTATTCACCGACTGTTATTCTATTGAACCAAGCCGGTGCGAGCACACACGTTCAGCCGGATTACACAGTTGTTCTTCGGCCGATTCGAAGTAAGCTTGCACATTCATATGGTACGGCTTCTAAAGTGGGGCCGAAATGTATTTCTGTGATTCCGGCCCGTCATAGGTCTAAATACAAGGTAGCCAAGCCTAGCATAAGTTAGAAACCCCCGCCAGGCACCCCATTCATTTATTGAACCAAATGACAGCGCTTCTTTTTTTAATAATACTAGTTGAAACTTCAAACTTTAGTTACTTGGAATAAAACTTTCGCGAGAACAATAGTACTAGTTGCGTGCTGTCGATGATACTTCTCGGTTTTATCCAGGCAGCAAAGATATTATCCAGTTATTTCTGTGATGTCTGTTTTACCTCCGTCCATGACCGTACGTACCACAGAAATTGAAGTAGGCCTAGTATTCAGTTCAATTTCTATAGACGGTACGAACTAAAAGTTGTTAGAAGTTAGCCTAAGATTCATCCGAAAATTCAACCCCATATTCATCAGCAGATGCAGCAGTCACATCAAGCTATGGTACGCCGTAAATCCTGAAATTGACATATATGGTCAAATTAGATTGACATGTCGGTTTCTCGTCCTATCATTGGGCGACCAGTGTCTCATGTTGCTTTCTAGCGCATTGATTGGATAAAAATCGACATAGGTAACATTAAACTTACATATGTAAGTTTCTTGTGCTCCCTGTATTTCAAAATATGTTATTTCTCATTTCTCAGTGTGTATTACTAAATTGTTTTGTATCCCACCAGAGTAAATGGCTTTGGCCATGCAGTGCATTAGATTGAATTCCATTTATACACTGGCAGTTTGTGATTAGTTAAGCAATGAGTTATTGAAAGCTTTTACTTGGCCGTATAACCCCATCATGTGTATTCGGACCTAACCTAATCTACTAGGTGGTCTGTATTCTTATGGCGAGAAGAAACTTTGATAGGAACCACACAGAATATTATATTAGATACTATAGTGAAATACAGATACCGACTTTGGTTGGACTATTAAAGTGGGATAGGGTGTTAGATCGTAATAATGAAACACAACCAGCTCCATTAAACTTTCAACCAGCGACAAGTTTATTCATCAGAGAATGTATCAGACATACTATCTCATACAGAAACTTTATTGCTATCAGATAGAAAACCCAAAACAAGAAAATTCTTTACAGATGGAAAAGGAAAACAACTTAACATATGAAAAGGAAGCAACTTAACATATGCAAAGCAAAACGATAACATTTGAAAGACATTTCTACAGTTGTAAACGCTTTTTAACTTTCATGAAGAACTTAGTTTTCACGGAAGCTTCCAAAAGACATAAAAATTGTGAGCCTCTTTACAACGCTTAAAAGGAATATATAACAAAATTGCATGGTCTCAAAAGGGAGCAAAATATGAAAATTGTTAAAGGAAAGCACTTTTCATTAGTACCTTTCTTTTCAAAACTGAACATATACTCACTTCTGTCACCAACCCCTCCCTCTCCCCAGCTATCCTAAAACAAAACGTCACCATAAGAAATAGGTAACAGACTCTACATGAAGTTTGTATAAGCAATTAATCAATGTAATTCCTCTTAGCAAGTGTACAAATAAGCTAACATGGGTTCCCATCACCTTTGCACTGTGGAAGTGTATTATTGATGGCTGACCTGTATCATCATTCAAGCCATTTTCAAGTAATGCAGCGGCATCATTCAAGTAATGCAGAGGCATCAAGAGTCAGTTTGGTTCTCAGAGACAATTATGTCAACCTTTTGGCACTCTTCATTTTCCTTTTACGAAAATGAGAATACTTTGTTCTTTAATCTTTATCCCATATTATACCGGGCACCTCTATATTTCCCAACTTCCTTATCGATCTTAGGCCCTGGGGCTGTAGCCTAAGATCCTGATTGGCCTCTTGTCAGGCCTGTGTGTGTGGAAAAAACCATAAAAGACACTTGTCTCTTGTATGTTAAACAAAGTTTGGGATGACATTGTCAAGTATTTAAAGTTGCCTGACAAGAAAAATCATGTTGTGCCATGAAAACCTTTGTGGCAAATTTATGTTGGGGAGGGGGGGGTGGAGGCAGGGGGTGGGAGCATTCTTCTGTTTAAAACTGCTAAAAGGCATTTTATACCTCATTTTTTCTAATACTGTCATAATGTGGCTAAAGTTGACAAGGATATTTATCACCTGAAACATGTGTTCTCACCCCAACAGAAATGCAAGTTTCAATTATCATCATAAACTTAGGAACTTGAATGGTTTAGCTAGATTGGTTGGCAGCTGTCAGAATCAACCTGCACTCACTCTTACCAACAAGGCATCAATTAAACACTGAATACCTCTAAGACCAGCACTCACTGTAATAAGTACTGCATGTCAATGAAAAGCGAAAATGCCACACATTATACAATATGACAATCTCCCTGAAAAGCACAGACATTGCAAAATGGGGACAAGCACTCAACTGAAGAACTGATATTACATATTCCTTTGTGTAATCAAAGTACTTAGCAAACAAAACCCCAAAAAACCTAGCTTCAATTATCTACAGATGTCCTGTTCAAAACAGAATGGTATTAAATGAACTCTGCTTAGCTTTGCTTAGCTTGACAAAGAAAAACCTGTCATGTAGATAGGGTGTACGTACATAACATGATATAACAATTCCCTACTGCAGTGAGGAAAAAAAACCCTTCTTTTCTTCCTCCTTTGTCTTTTTCATACTCAATTAGGAATCATTTTGTAGTTTGTTGACTTAAGAATCCCTCGTGAATCTGTATCCCAGATATTCCGTGCGATCACCCCTGGCTGACCCTTCTATTAGCAGGACGTGTCATTTCCACGAAAGATGAGTCCTTAGCACCATCTCCACTGGATGACGACTCGACAGCTTCATGCGTAAACTTTCTTGGAAAAGTTTAACAAGATGTTATGGAATTCGGCTGGGGCATCAAGATAAGCCGGATGTCCAGCTCCCTTTAGCTCATGAACTTCCTTGCCAGGTATATTAGAGAGCTTGGACAAAGACTCCTGTCCAAGACCTGTGTCCTTTTCCCCATAAATTATGCAGGTCGGTACCTGTAGTAAAGAAGAGATTATTCAAAATGCTTTATAATCAAAGACTAGGGGAGACTGGGTGAGACATGCAGACCTTTCAGGGAGGGGGGGGGGGAGGGGTGGGAAGGTAGAAGGTTTGAATGAATCAATCAAAGGCATGGAAAATGGAATATGATATAAACAATGTAACAAATGGGCATTCTCATCTGATTGAGACATGTGAAACATAAAGACAAAAAATTGTTTATAGTTTACAGTACACTGAAGATATGCTCTTGCAATAAGGTGAGTATTAAATTATCTGAGTTTAGGCAACTTTCAATTTTTTATATTTATTCACATATATAAAATAGGAAAAACTTATAAATTCATGCCATACAGAAAAAGATACAAAATATTTTGGGCAACTGCACTTCTTCAGTTGTTTTCATGGAGTGAAAGAAAAACTTAGACCCTATATACCTCAGCTGGGATTCTTGCATGGGGTGCTCATGAAAGACAGGTCTCTGTAGAGACCAGTCTTGTGTGTTCTAAGCTGTAGTATCGATCTTATTTCTTGGTTTTTTCTTTTTTGGGATGTTGAAAAGTTACCATATTAAATGCTGCATTTAAGATGGACTAAGCCAAGGTTCGGGAGATTAAAGTGTTCAGAAATGGGGAAGCAGGGGCTTTTATTACGTATGCTGGGTTTGTGCTCGTTAAAATCAAAGTCTGCAATTTGTGCCGTGTCCCCAATGTAAGTGGGGGAGGGGACATAGTGTGCAATAAAGTCTTAAATAAACTACGATATTGAATCGCAGTTGAACTTATCTGGTTTCAAAATCATGCCTGTGGCATTGTGGACAATGGTGGATGACATGTCGATATGCTTACAGACCAAACAGTTAGACTTGTAACAAGTTTTGTTGCCAGAGTGGGTCGTACCTTCTGGGAGAGGTAGAGAGGTGCGGACGAGGATCAACTTGTAAGCTATCACGGGGGGGGGGGGGGGGAGTGTAAGAGATTGCCAATCATGGGATCAGATTTAAGAATGTTCCAGGATTGCTGAACATTTTGGAGGAGAGGGCAGAGTAAGGGGTGATAAGTGGTAACAAGAGGAAAGCGTTTGGTGGTGGATTTGACGCGGTAGGTCAGGAGCTGGGCTTGGAGAGGACCTAATAGTAATAACTGAGAAGTTCGTATGGATACCCCCATTTGAGTAAAAAATAAAGAAGCTCTGTCGCTTTGTCCACAAAAAGACTTTGCCTCGAACAGATACGTTTTATATCTAATTAGTTGTCTACAAACTATATATCGCTCAGTGTGCTGGGGATGAAATTGTTTTTAAATGCAAATAGGTATGCTTATCCGTGGGTTTGCAGTAGACAGGAGTCTCAATGGCTCCCTCTTGGATTATATGACCAGTATGTCAAGAAAACAGATTTGCCTAGCTCAGTGATCCAAAGTGAACTTAATGGAGTAATGAAAAATATTAACATGTTCATAGAAACTATGTTCCCATATCATAAAAATATCATCAATATAACATACATATTTAGAATGTATGCTCAATTTCTAACGTTCACAGAAACAAACCACATTGAAAAGTCTCATCTTCACCATAAAAAAGGCTATAGGGATGCAATTCTGACCCCCCAAAATGCAGAAAATCTCACCTCTACTTTCTGATAGTTACTTTCCTTGTATAAATTTGTTCCAACCGGTGCAACAGGGACATAGCCCTTGAAGGCTTCAGGGTGAGTGATGAGCAAGGGAATAGAGAATTTGCCACTCATGGAAGGGCTTATTATGATCACTGGGGTGTCCCCGAGTTCAAAAGATTCTTTCAGTTTCAACACTAAAGTAGCTGCATCATTCGTAAATTGCTTTGTTTCACCAAACCCTGTCAAGAATTGGGGGGAAAAAAGGAAAGAAAAACAAAATGTGAATAATGCACATAGTACGCATCCCACTGATGTTGCTTTCTGAACAGCTACACTAACTTAATATGAGAAAGGATATGTATTGGATGAGCACTTGTATAAATAAAGCTAGGTACCCATTTTGCAAAGCATTTTCGCGATAGGTACTGGATTAATTATTCGCCAAGAATGTAGCTCTATAGTACTATCATCATACTGGTACTTCCCTATTAACAAGGTGACAGTCACCTTTGGCCGGAAAGAACCACCGTAACTTTGTTTTAAAACGTTGTTTCTTGGGGTATCAGTTTGTCAAGGTTTTCCATAAGTTATCATATTGGTGAACATGAAAAGTACCTGTACAGTAGACATGTACATAACTGTATTATGCATTTTCAATATATCATCAGTAATATTACCCAGCTTAAAATGTAGTAAGCAGCTGAAGTTTTTAAAGCTTCCAAAAAAGTCTTCCTGATTGATTTTTATTGTCTGAAATGTTACCAGACCATGTAAGGAAAGGGAATTAACATCTAGTTAAATGAGCAGTGGGTGATCATGTACTTTATCAGTGTGTGGCATTATAAAGAAATTGCATTATAAAATAACTTTAACACTCACTGCATCCAACATTAAAAGTACACAGTGTTGAACAGATCACTCAAGTTACAAACACATGGCATTAAAATTACCTGGAAGGTCGACAGCAATCGGTCTGTATCCAGCACTGGCCATGAAGTGCAAGGTACCTAACTCTTTCCATGTTTTAGATGAGAACGCCTGTCCGTGGAGAAACAGAAGGACTCCCCTAGGCTGCGATATTTCTGATGATTGACACTCTCGGTAGAAGACCTCGTTTCCATCTACCTTAACTCTTTCCTCTTTGATGGTAAGACTTTTATCATCGAACATTTTTGTCTTCATCTCTTCCCACTTGCCTGTCTTAAAATTGTCTTCCAACATAACTTGCTTGCTTGTTTTATCATCTTCATCTTCCACTCTCTGCCTGGCAGAGGTAATGTCATCTTCTTTGTAAGGGTAATACAAGTACAGGCCGCCCAGAACTATCACGATGAACATAACCGCACAGATTGCCTGACTGTTGACCTTAACTGATCCTGTCATTGTGTTTTCTGTTCGTTTTTTGTCTTGCCTGTAATTTATATTAACAATACAACGCCAAGCTATTCTGATATTCTTAAAGGTTTTCTGAAAGAAAATATGCAGAAAAGAAATAACAATTTAATCTGTGATTGATCTCGTTTAGTTACATACATCTTTACGAACAAACAGGCAAATAAATAAACATATCTAAAATCTGGTCAGAGAAATAACATACTGTAATGAGACACAAATCTGAGTGAGGCCTATGAATTACTTAGGTGTAAGTTACAGTAAGGGCATGGGAATGAAAAATTAAAATTTGCATGCATCACCAAAAAAATGAAATTCTGAAAGATTACTAAAATAAATAATGAAAATAGCAGGGGCCTCTTGAGACGTGAAAACTTTTATGTAATTATTTATGACATTAACTTAGTTAGCTTTTCTCAACAGTACACAACTCCATTATTGTGCAACTTGATAACTTATCAAATCTATTAATTTACAGGGTATGACTACAGCCTAACAGCAACAAAACCTTCATGTGGGCATCGTAACAACGCAAACGACACCAGCAGCGTTAACTCAGCAAATGTCATATTTTTAATATTGTATATAAGTTTATTATATGCACACAGCCATAGCCTAGGCTATGCGGAACGTTAGTTTTATCATTGTAGTGGTATGCTAGTCCGAACATTAACTTATTAAGGCCTATCTCGAACGAAAATGCGAAAAACATCGTGGGTTTCTTTTAATGTGGTTACACAACATGTTGCATTGAGGCACTCTAATTAATTAAACGAAAACGTTAAGGAAGATATCAATTGTGGTCAAGTTCCCACCTGATAGTGTTACGGTCACTTACAACGTAAAATGTTTCCCCCTTTGTAGCTACTAAGATTGGTGACGTTTCACCTAAACTACCAACACACTACAACACTGGCGACAGTTGTATACAGTATCACATGACAGGGAAAGTAAATATGGTTACCTGGCTTAGTAGGGGAATTCCCGTGAGCTTTTCTGCGGCGTTCAACTTAAGCCACTGGTTAGCTGGAGGTTTATCCTATCTACATTGACCCGTACATTTTCTCCTGGAGATTGTATACACAGGATACTATCTCCCAGGAGTTTGCCTCCGTACAGTGGCGTAGGAAGGTGCTTTTGAGTTGGAGGCTGAAGACTGACGGCCAGCCTGGGGGAGGGGTCTAAGGGGAGGGGGTATTCCCCCTTTGGAATTTTTTTTTGCATTTCCAGGTGGCCACAGATGCAATTTGGTGCAATATAGCACACTTCAACACCCACTCCATTTTGTAAATAATTTTGCATTTTCACCTGGCCTTAGATGCAAGTTGGTGCTCCAAATGAGATTTTTTTTCTCATTTAGAAATGAAAAAGGGGTTTTCTGACTTGCGAAGCGGGGGGGGGGGGGGCGGAATGACACTTCCGCCCCTCCATATTTTTCACTGGGGGGCTGGCGCCCTCCCAGCCCCCCGGTTCCTACGCCCTTGCCTCCGTAGCATCGGCATTTTGTAGAATATCTTCCCTTTCAAGTGATATGTGGATACACATTTGACGTAACATCGAGCGTCATCATGATCATACGGTCATTTCTGTCACAGAGTCGATATAACGAGATTGCGGCTGAGAGTAGATGAAAGTATTTTATGTTCAATGTTCATCCCAGTGGCGTATCGATGAGCCTGGGGGCCCCCTGCCCAAAGGGGCCCCCTATCAGAAGGTCCAAGCAAGGGAGTCAGCAGAAATGTTCACAAGCTGGGGGGGGGGGGGGGTCAGTAGGTCATATAGGTGTAACACACTACTTGATACTATCTAATCTGAGCGCCACCATTGGTTGGCGCAGAGCTTACTACGTATTTTGCGGTCAAAAAATACTCCTAGATCGTCAGAAAAGACACTTCCCGGGCATTTCAACTTGCAATTACACATCGGTTATTTTGAGATCTCATGTCTTAGTATTTTGACTTTCAATAATTTCAGTAATGTGTTATGGGTCCTTATCCAAAGAGGTACCCTTTTTCTGTGTATCAGTATAGCGGGGGCGCCCTTTTGGTCGGGGCCCTGGCTCAGCACGGTCCGAGCCCATAGGGGTTACGCTACTGGTTCTTCCACCCTTTTACAACCGATATCGGCGTTTTCTTCCGACCGAGTATAGCAATTAACCCTCCAATATGTTTGCGAGGCCCTACAAAAGGGTCGCATTATACCAGTATCTTGGATCGCCAAGCACATCCGAAGCAACAAACATTCTGACTTTCATGACGTCATAGAGCATTTACAAACTCCTAATTATCCAAGAGTAAATATTGGTTTCATCGTTGGTGAGGAGGGCGGGGAAAATGGTCAGACCTGAATGTTGATATTTAATAAAAAAATGTTTTTACGATACGCGTTATGTAGTTCCAATGTTGTAAAAATCTCTATATGTGACCGTCTTGCAAGTGAGGTACAGTATATTCCTTTTCAACACACAGCCATTGACGTCTGCATATCAGCTTCACACGGTTGGCTAGGAGAGCTGTACGTGTAACATGGGCTACATGGTTGCAGCAGATGCTAACGCTATTTCGCGATACTACTTTTATTCACGTTTGGTATATTGCCCTCTTTAAAAATCCAAAAGTATTCTTCAAAGGTAAGGAGGAAACCTTAGCACCCCCCCCCCCCCCACCCAGGTTACAATTTTCAACCAAAGAAGTGTGGTAACCCAACCTGTAACATTTAAGTATGGGATCACTAGATTATGGCAAATTTCACACAAAAGATTTCTTCCAACAGATATGTATTTCTTATAATGGTGTTAGACACATGTGATGAAACCAATAGAAACTCACAACTACATGCACCTAAAATGAACCCTGACTTCTGAACTATTGGAGTAATTAAATTGTCATTTAGTATCAAAAAATATATCATTTTCAAAATCAGCTCAAAAAGCTTTTTCCTAAGAAAGCACGAAAAATAGATTTATCGAGGTGTAACTGAAATCACCAATCACGAAGCAAACCTATACATTGCAGATTGAACAAAACTAGACACACAAAGTAATCAGATACATATCTTTGTTTTGTGACTAAATTTATATTTTCCAAATACAGCGATTGCTTTCGTGTTAAATTTTACATACATAGGTCCAACAGATACATATATTTGGACAAAGCACATACAATAAACATTGAAAAGGATAAAATTATCGTATAAAAAACACAAACAGATACTGGTTCAAAATCAGAACACTTCTAACCAGATCTAGTGGTATAAAATATCGCAATTTAAAAATGTAAACGTTTGAAATGAGCAAAGGAAGAAGTTACCAACATGCCCTCAGAAAATGTATTTCATTCATAGGTGTCATTGAAAAGCAAATGGATATTGGGTATGTAGTGTTAGAATAACTTCACAATAGTCGGTCCACAAAGTTTATCAAGTCATGAAGCTGATTCTTTAATCATCCATATGACCAGCTTCATCCCCCCTCTACCAACCCATCCCCCCTCTACCAACCCATCCCCCCTCTACCAACCCATCCCCCCTCTACCAACCCATCCCCCTCTACCAACCCAGCCCCAATGTTTGGCACTGTATGATTTCTGGTACACTTCCATTGCTGCATTACCTCTGATAATGAACTTATGCAAGGTACCACATACTAGATTTTCATCCAACGAAGTTAATTAAAAGTCCCTCATTCTGCCACATTGGTAGAGTCATAACTCCTCCTCTCCTCTCTCCCTTTCCCACCTTCTAAATGAATATGAAAACAGCACTGGTTAAGCCAAATCAACAGAAACATATGATGACAATGGTAACATTTCCAACTTTTTTCTTGTTTTTTTTTTAATTCAGTAAAACCTGATTACCATCCAGTGTTTGTCTTGAAATGTGATACTTGGTCCCAACAGAAAACTTAGCACATTTGTGAATAAAAGGCTCTATAAAGAATCAGTAATATACACACACCAGTGGGTAGGGTATATGAAAGGTTCATTGCCAATAACAAAATTTTACTGTTATACATATAAAAAGAATAAAATAGATGCTAAAAAAATGTCTACAAAGACAAAGCTTTTAAATGAACAATTCTGTTGTTCACAGTTCCATTTTCTGTCCACCAGATACAACATTGAGTATTAAATACACAAATGCTTTATTGTGGCTGTATATAGCATTCTCATCCCGCAAATCAGCTGGGACTTAATCTTTTTTTGGGTGGAGGAACTCTAGTGAACTCTAGTGAAGTTCTAATGCTCCTTCCCTCCCACCTAGATCTTAAATCATGTAAAAATGAAATAAAATTAATCAAAACAACAGCAAAAGTTTAATTCTGAAGTCACAGACTTAAACCAAATTTAAATTACGGACGTGTTATGTGCTAGCACACAATGATGGGTAAACTGACTCAAACAAACGCATTAAAAAGTTACTACCACTGCTAGTAACTATATTCACATGAACTGAAAATTAAAACTGAATTCAAAATTGGGTAAGTAGGAACGAGGAAAGTTTTTTGACACATAAATATGGAAGATAGAACAAATAACTCAAATTTGGTGGGTAATGCATTGGCAAAAATACAGTTGCAGGTGAAGCCCCAAAAAAAAACGGAAAAATGATGAACTATTCACAGGAGAGCGAATAACTGACCGATCGAACAGATACCAACAAGAGTCTAAACTAAGTAAAAGAAGATATCCAGAAGAAGGTGTGGGTGGGATTGGGGAACCAACCACCCCCCCCCACCATCCTCTTCTACCTCACACAAACTTTGTGGTCTTAAAATGCCTTAGAATGTACCATTTGGCATCTATAATTCTAAAATTTGTCTGTGGGAGGATATGTCCTGAACTAACGACCCCATGGCCACACCCCTCTTAAAATTTTGGGTCGGCCCATGAACAGCGTCAACATAAATTTAAGTTTGCATTCAGTACAGGGATATTCTGGAATACAAAGCTTTGTCTCTGGTGTCTGTATACATTTATTTGAATATTATATCCTTTGCCATAATTACCCTGTAATATTATGATCATACGTCATGGCATCGGGTTTATTCTCACCCAAAATCAATTGTTGCTATACTATAAAAATAAATTCAATCTTCTCTATCTACCACAATCCAAATCAACTCAGGTACTATCTATCATTGGATCTCCACAATGAGGTATGTGTCCAAACCTGCAGTTCCTCCTACCATACAAACACTACCCATACTCACACAACCTTTACTCACACAAATTATACATATTGACACTCATACTCACACCACCCAAACTAATATCTCACACCTTAAAAAAAAAAACTGTTACCAGGTACAGCCCCTCTGTGACCTCAATTGAACTTTAACCTGTACAATATGATACCCGATTGCCCTCATCATATTGGTGTTACGTACAGCCCTTCATCTAAGATCCTTTCACACTGCAACCCCTGACATCCCTTTATGTCATGCATTATTCCCCTTTAACGCATTCCATTTCTGATGCAGTGCCATATGTCCTTCATGTGTAACAAAAAACAGTGATCAGGGTTACATTTCTACCACGCCTTCTGTTCTCATTGACTGACACACAGACGTCTGATCTAATTGGCTTTACACACATACACACACATACACACACATTGAAAACACCTCCCTTTGTTAGCCATTGGACTATGGAAAGTTCAAGATAGGACTGCTAAATGTGTTCATTTTTTGTTAGACTGAACTGATCATTCCAGTTATAAGACTGATTTTTATATTCAGTCTTTAAGATATAAATATCCATTGCTACAGCTATTTCATTGTTGCCTTTTCCTGTTTCGCATATTTAAAAAGCGTCCATAGCCATGTAGCGTACGCAAACAAATCACAAACCTCCGTCATGGTTAAAGAGTTAAAAATAATCCTTAAAAAACTCTCTTTTAGCCTACATTTTGGCACAATTATACATAAATCAAATAAACAAAAGATGTAAAACTAAACATAAAATATTATGAACATATCAATAGATATTGAAACAGTAACAGCTTATCAATGAGAAAAAACATTAAAATTTAGCGACATTGTAATAGAACGTTTACATAATTATTGCCGATTTATAAAATGAAGATTAAAAAAAGCAGAATTTAACATTCACATTGTTTTTGTTAAGGGTTGCTAGGAGTTGGGAGGGGCAGCATCTGACGGATTAGTAATGTTTTGTAGTTTCCATTGATGAACATTTGACCTAAGAAATCTGGGTAATAGAAACAAATGTACAGCTGTTTAATAAAAATGTAAATGAAATCAGATTTTATGGGGACCGTTTGACAAGTTACATACTTGATCTTCCTTGCACCATAAACCAATACTTTCGACAAAACAGCAGAAGATATGACACCTTTTTGAGCACGTCTACGAAACTAAGCTAATATATGTGTATCAAGGTAGCTAGTGATCTTTTCTCAGAAAACACCCCAATAGAAATGGTTCTGATTCAGGATAAAGCTGACCAATGTAGCTCAATATGATGATATTTACATCACAATTGCATGAGGTCATATGAGGTCATATGAGGTCATATGTGACAGCTGTCGAGCCCTGCCACTGTAGATCATGTTTAATACGGTTTCATCTAATAAACTACGCGAGTATTAATGGGCGGCTTATTAACATACGGGAATATCAAATTCAAAACGGTGAGGTACGGTTTCTGAAGTACAAACGATAAAGATTCTGGTGGAATTTGCCAAGGTACAAATAATAACAAGTTACACCACACTCTGATGATATGTGGCAAATGGAAAAAAAAATTCCTGTAGTGGTATTGATACGTTTGTCAAACAATACAACAGAAACGATTTAGGTTAGATGTCGGCATTTTCAGAAACAGCTCAACATATCATTGTATGATAACTGATCAAGGAAAAAAAAATCCAGAAGATCACAAACTACCTTATTAGGTAAGTCAACAATCTTTATCATTGAATTAAAACTACGGCATTCAAAGAAGATTAATCTCAATTTGTCGTTACGATATCACTGACTTTAAACAGAATGTTAAGAAAAGCACTAACTTTACTGCTAACGGTAATTGCATATACATTCTTTCCAAAAAATTGCACCAGCCTAATCTTCCAGTGAACTAAAGCCCGAGATACTTCCTTTTAACAACGACACACAATTCCAAACCAATTCAAGACTAAGCTTGTCTACATTGTTAAATCTTGCAACTGTTGCCTGATAAAAATCTATTTTTAAGGTTGTCCATAAATCTAGCTCAACCATACCAACCTTTGACCTCTGCTCTCTTAACGGCAGAATCATCTAATGCACACGCCCAGAGAACTAAGCAGCTTTCAATGTAACTATTAACAAGTGGCGAGGAGAAGAAGCAGGAATTTAATGCATACACTTTTTTTTGGAATATATGTACTTCATTCTTATTGGCCAATACTCTCAGTACAGGCTCTCTGCAGCGTTTCTAGCAACGTGCAAACTTTTTACTTTTCTAGCATATATATGAAGAAGAATTCTTTTAAAATATTCTTGTTTTTTTTTTCTCCAAAAAAATGAAGCCTATACAACATCTTCTCTATATTCAATGAATTCATCATCCTCCCCGACTCCATTGATCACCATCTCTGCTTCTTTCTCCATTAAGCCTCTCTCCTCTTTGTCTTCTGAAGATAAGAGCCCCGAGCCATTCGGTTCCCTCGAATGTGGAGTCAATTCCATTCCTTGCTCAAAACCACACAAACTCGACGAACACCTGTTCTCTGCTCTGTCTAAACTTGGCAAGTCTGCGGCAGTGATCATAACGTTTGGGGTTGTGACGATATCTGGCACAATGTTCGCGAGATCCCCGTCACTGGGATACTCCCTGGGAATCATCTTGTCGTTTTCGCTCGACTGCAGGCTCTCAAGGTCGTACATTTCACCTCCTCCTCCTACCACTTGTCCGTTTGCATGCTGGAGACCGTCCTTGTTGACAGAGGCACTGCCGTTTGCCAAGACCGTTTTCCTTTTCTCCGATCTGGCTCTACGATGCCAGAACTTGGTCGGCCTGGCAACCCTGCCGGTGCTCCCGAGGGTCTGACTCCTGGCACGGAATTCTTCTTCGTCCAGGGACCCACTCCTCTCGACGCGAGGATGAAAGTCCATGGTCGTGACGGGCTGCCGGACCATGAAGCTCCAATCTCGGTGAATTCTTCGTTGCCGGCTGCGATTTGCTGACTTCTGTCTTTCGATGGATAGAAGTTGTTTCCGTATTGTGTAGGCACTGCCCAAAGCACGATACAGGAAATGATAGTCCTCCTGTAACAAACGAAACAAAGTCATGCATGAACGCTATCACACTGAGGAAAGTGATATGTCACATTTATTAAACTGAGTAAAATAAAATGGACTTTATTGATTTGTGACAGCAAGTAATCAATAGTACTGTTGTTTTACAAAAAAACAGTGTTTAGGTTAGAAACGTGATTGACTATCGACATTTTATCTAAAGTTTCGCTTATGTTTGTTTTAGGAGCTGTAACAATAAGTACACAATACAAATGAAACAATTTGGATTGTTTCCTGGTAAGGATCCTGTCACTTTTGTTATCGTCAAGTGTACGAAAGTAGCATTCAAGTACACATGACATTAAAACATGATACAACTGCAACATTGGACTACGGAAACTTCGACTAAACTTTCTGGTTGCCATGTGAAGGTTACCAGTAGTAGGTGACACAGGGGGACTAAAAGGTTACTTTCAACACAAAATTAATTTTGTTATGTTGTAGACCATCACAAAATCGCTGCTTTCAATTCTGCTTGCTCTTTAATACCACTTCTAATGCCTTAACAAAGGTACAGATTAAACACCTGAGGCTCATCAGACAAAATGGCTGGACGACCTAGTCTAACACCGAGACTGTAAGGTCAGTTTCATCAGTTGCAACACAAAACTCAAGGGGGAAATCCTAATACTTTTATGGCCTCATATGACATGTTTACAATGTGTTACAAAATTAGTCAGAGACAAGTGTAGCTGGATGTCATCCACTGTTACCTCTAGCTCACATAAAGTTAGAAAGAACCAAGTTTTATTCATGTTATAGGAAGTTACAAAGCAACAGATCAGCATTAACAATTATGCTTTGCACAGAGGAGCAGATGACATCATCAGTTAAGCCATAAAGAAACACTCCACAGATTTAGCATATATCTAAAAGATGAACACCATCAAACCAGGAAAAGTTACAATCACTAGAAACATTACTACCAGTTATGCCTTCATTCCCCCTCTTGTCTAGGACTATGACATATCAAGGCTACAATTCCAAATCTTAATACATGCTTTAAAAACTCTTTGAAGGCAGCAATGGGTAAAAATTTCTAATGACCCTGAATTTATGCATAGTATCAGGTGGATTAAACCTCTCATGGCACAAAAACAACTGTAAATCTTTCATAAATTTGTCTTTTTGATGGAATCAAGTGCAGATTAATCATTGTTTTGATGGAATCATGGGTTATTTAATTAAAGAGCTCCTTAATATATAAATATATATATATATATATATGTAACAGTGGTAACCATTATCGATGGATTTGGCTAAAGGCGACAAGCGCCATCTATTTTACTTAACTACTTTTTATGACAATTGTCACCACTACTACTACTTTTTGCAAATGGTCTTCTCATCCTTTTTACAGAGCCATTCCTATGTTTAACAAGATCGTGTTATATTCAGGGGTTATTTCTTATTTGTTGTTTGTTTACCTTTAAATAAACACTGTAGCAACAAGAACCTGTGTTTTGGTTGTTACATATATAGAGAGAGAGATCATACCTTCCTATTAAACATGCCAACTCTTGATGCTGAGTATATCTTGACAGTCTTATAGATGTTGACCATTTCCTCTTCTTCCATCTCTTCGTGGAGAGTCAGGAGTGAGCAAAATAAACCAGCTTGTCTACCACCGCACCTTAAAATGAAAATGAAGGAACATAGTTAATAGTTTTACCACAAATCATGAAGGGGCAGGTGGTGGGGGAGGGGACAGGTAGGGGTTGGATGAATGAAGGGGACTACCAACACACCTTGAATGGAAAATGATGTAATAATAGGGAGGGGGGAGGGTTTGATGAGGGGAGGAGGGGGCTACTTCCTGGCTTGAATGAGGAAACATTGTTATCTACTCAAAACCAGGGGGATGGGAGGCATTGAAGGAGGGAGGTTGGAGGGGGGGGTGAGGAATTGCCACAGATAAATGCAAATGATATGACATTTTATCTACCAGAAATCAAGCAGTAGAGAAATGAGGGAGGAGGGTAGGAAGCTCTACCAATACAGCTTGAAATGATAATGATGTAACATTTTTGTATTAAAGATGCAATCCTGTGAACGGATTTCATGGAAAGTAAATATATGGTTGGAAACATCCCACACAAAGTAACAGATGTTTATACTATTAAGATGATTGATCTAACAGTGACGTCAAGATTCGCCAAACTGTACAGAGAAAAAAACAAACCGACCCTCACCACCGAGCCCTAAATGAGATTTACTCGGTGACCCATGTACACACATTCAATCGTGGAAATGAGGGACACTCCCCTAACAACAAGGAATAGCATTAATTTCCTTACTTGTCATGCACAACGATCGGTCCAATGATATCTTTACTGCTGTTGTTGTTCTGTTTACACTGTTTCTCCACTGCATAGATCAGGTCAAAGGTGGTGTGGATAGGCGTGCAACCGTCGGGCCAGTAACTGCAACAGTACTGTCGGATTTGTAACGGATCTTCGTCCTTCATAGAGATCAAAGAATATGAGTTGCACTTTGAGGAGTTATATCTAGGACTCATACTCATGCTATACACGCTTTCTAGTCACTTCGCCCAACAACCATTTCGCCCAACTGCCATTTCGCCCAACCAGCCTGGTCATTTCGCCCAACCAGCCTGGTCATTTCGCCCAACCAGCATGGTCATTTCGCCCAACCAGCATGGTCATTTCGCCCAACCATCATAGTCATTTCGCCCAACCAGCATGGTCATTTCGCCCAACCGTGTTGGTCATTTCGCCCAACCTTATTTTTACTAATATTCAGTCAGAATAATATTACTTTTTGTCTTCCACTAGTTCAATTTGATTTATTTTGGGTTAGGTTACTTCGTAATAGGTAAATAAAAAAGTGAGGTCCGCTCGATATCGATGGGAGTCTGAGCAGTTATTTCGGGTATAATGGGAGGATTACACTACTTTAGGCGTTTACGCATACAATGGAAGTTATATTATTATACAAACACAGGGGAATCGGTCTTCATGAAAACCTATCAAACCTAACCCCTAAAACACTGATCCATCCTACTGACTAACAATTCCCGAACGTTTCCTTATTAAATTGAGAAAAATATATAAAACCCGTCCGTTTTATTGAATTACTATATTTAATCAATGTAACCACTTTATCAATGTAACCACATATGTAATCACATACTTATGTAATCAATTTAACCACGACTTCAAGTTTCTTAATACTCTGTTCGTATCCCGTAACGTTAACAATTCCCTAACGTTTACTTTTGTAATATCATATTTAATCAAGGTTGGGCGAAATGACCAGACTGGTTGGGCGAAATGACCAGGCTGGTTGGGCGAAATGACCAGGCTGGTTGGGCGAAATGACCAGGCTGGTTGGGCGAAATGACCAGGCTGGTTGGGCGAAATGGTAAGGTTGGGCGAAATGGCAGTTGGGCGAAATGGTTGTTGGGCGAAGTGTCCTGCTTCCCTATACACACCCTCAATACACCCCCACACACCCCCCCCCCCTTGAACACAACCATTCTTTCCACCACTATAAACAATTTAACATTTTCTTCTCCTTAGCAACAAGAATCCTTCCATCAGTACACCTAACATAACATGTCTCCCTTCACACACCCATCCACTCTAAGACAACTACAAATCTCCCCAGTATACGGTCATTTGGCCATACCATTTTTTCCATCATTATACATAATACAATTCAACCTTTTTCCTGACCTGACCCCTCCAAGCTTCCACACCCATTTATATCTAACAAACCCACTCCCTATTACCATTCCCCCCCTGTATCTCCGTCTACCTAAAACCACCGCAAATAATGTAATTTTATCCCATATCCATGAACACGCCGCAATGCTTCCTGTACATTCTTTACATTGATACAGTCGCATGATTCCATCGTAAATAATGAGAGTGTCGTTTCTGGTGTTCAGGATCAAACAATGTGGATGCAGCACACTGTGCCATAATATCTACAATTCCTTGTTAACCTCTATTTTTAACAAAAGGAAATGAGCTGCAATTAAAACTGATCCTCCTAAAAACAAGTAAGACTATCACAATTTTATAAAGCGAGCAGGAATCTATATCAATTACAAATTACAAACACATGTGAGAATTAATCTATTCGTCATGAATATTCATTATGCTTTCTGCGACAATGTTTTTTTTTTGATATACGGTACTTTCATTTCGTGTTTGTAAGCACTTGAGTCCTGTAAATATCCTGTTTCTATTGTTTACACTTTCGAAACTGCTACGTACTGTAATTACAAGTGCTTTTGAAGGTTGTTGCAAAAGTATTGAACAGAGTGGCATTAGTATTAGGAAATTGTCACCAAATGGCTGCTCATAGAGGAGTTTACAGGTTCGATCAACACTGAACAGGGAAGTAACTACACCAGATCTGCAGTACTGATTCCGCAAGATATTAAAGTCTTTATAACAATGTCCAATACAACAATGCCCTATATAACAATGCCTGACATAACAATGGCCATATAACAATGCCCTATGTAGTAATGCCCAACACAACAATACCTACATAACAATGCCTGACATAAAAAAGTGGCTGTATCACAATGCCTATATAACGATGCCATATACAAGAATGTCCTATATAACAATGCACTATGTAACAAATTCCATATGAAACAGTGCCTATATAACAATGTTTATATAACAATGCCCTATGCAGCAATGCCCTAATTAACAAAATCTATATATTTGAGGCATACTGGTCGATATTTCGATCAAAACTGCTCCATATTCACCCAATTAATTAACCAGAAAGTCCTGTTGTTATGTGATTCCTTGCCATTTCCTCAAAATTCAAAATAACTGTCTGTCTAATGTAGAGCAATTTAGTTAAATTTGTCTAGGAATTAAGTGAGAACCAGGAAAGGTTTGTAGCTATCCCTTGTGGGCATCAACCATGTCATTCACTGGTAAGGATTTTACAGTTTAAAATTTGTGAAACCAAAATCTTCCAATATCCAGAAAGATCCAGTCTTCCTATGTGAAATATAGACACATGTTACCAATTTTGAGCTAGCCAATCTTTTTATATTATTGAGCATAGAGACATTGGTTATACATTATGAAGTATCTTTTAGACATTGGCCAATTCCCCCCACCACCCCCACCCAGAGGCGGAGCGTCCATACAGTCGAGGGGGGGGGCGAATGTCATGTTTAATAGCTTTCAGACTTTGATGCCTCATGACCTCATCAGACCTTTAAACTCTACCTATTTTTAATAGCATCCTTGCACTCACCAAGCTTGATCTACATACTAGGTAAGAAGTTCAAGAAAGATACTCAGAAAGATTGTCAGACTTCTTGACTTCTTGTGACAGCAAATGACCTTTGACCTCCACTAAGTTCAATGGGGGTCTTTTACTCAACAGGCTGAATCTACATACCATGTAAAAAGTTCAACCAATATGTGTTTTATAAGTTATCATGTTCTCAAAGTTTTTTGACTTTGACCTCTGTTGACCCCAAATGAGCACTGAACTTCACAGAAAACACAAGGTTTCTTGTCCTCAATAAGACAGATCCACATACCAAGTATGAAGTAAATCCACCATTAACTTTATGAGTTATCCTATTTGTAAGCAAGTGTCACAGACAAACACACAAAGGGCATTATAACCATTGCATAGATTCCTTTTGCCTCGGGCAAGGAAACAAACAGTAGGTTTCTTCTCCTGAGTTGGTCTTGACAATCTTACTGTTGTTATGTTAATCTGAAATAATTCAACCAGAGCTGTGTAAATCTTTACCAGTCTATTGACACAATGGTGTCACACTTTATTTTGAATGTAGTTAAAGAAACGGACACAGTGTTGTTACAATAACAAAGTCCTCAGTAAACCCTAACTGCTCACAAGACTTACTTGTAATGATTCTATGAGGAAGTCTCTCGTCACAAAGTCCATATTGGACAGTTCTTCGTCTAATAGTGTCACTTTTAGGGAGTCAAATGTTATGGAAGCCTCTTTCTTCAATGGCCAGTACCCTGATGCACTATCCTGTGGGGGGAAAAAAATGACAAAATTTACGAGAAATGGATCAAACAAACATAACAAGCCTTTGTGGAGCTGATCCCTGTAACAAGACCAAAGAAATAAAAAGGATACTACCAAAAAAAATGAAAAATCTGATGTAATTAGAGTTTAAAGAATTCACTATGCATTTTAAGATCATCACTACTGAGGCCAGATATCCTAGATAGTGAAGTAATGATCATTCATGGTCAGATTTCAACAAGACATTATTATCCCCCTCAGAACAATTAGTATTATTATAATTAATATGTCTGGAAATAAATATGGAAGATCTGAGGCTCTAGCAAAATACTTAGGAAAATACTTCTAGCAAATTTTTAGCATATGAAAAAATTGGGACCAGCACTGATCACGTTTTGGTAATAGAATGCACTTTTTTCAAAGTGAGTGGGCTTCTACACACACATTATTTCCTTCTCCGTTGACCAAATAAGTCACAATTGATTGATATTGAACCCAAATAACTCAACAGCTACTTCCCCGGATTTTGATCTACAAAGCAGGCAAGGCCTACCTGCTATTGAAGCACTGTATTCCAAAGTTTAATTTTTTTTCCAAGGTCATAGTAAGAGATTTTCTGAGGGTTCAAAGGAACCCCATTGTTGGAATTACATGCAATGCGGAACATACATAATATTTATGCACTCGTTTAAGCTGCTATAAACACTCTGGGAAGTGAATAATAGCATATGATAAACAAGTACTGGGTGATTAGCACCTACAAGTACTGCTCACCTTTGCTCTATCATTCAAGCTTGTATGTCACACAGGTAATGTTGTATATAATGAAACTAGAAGCCCTCTACCCCCTCCCACCCCCCGCTCAAACAACAATGATTTATAAAACAAAAGGAAAACTTTTCAAATGCATACTTATCAATATCACATTCCCCTTGTTTCTATTCTTTAAACAAGTTTACAAAAAAAAATTAATATCTAACCTAGAGAAAAGGCTGGACAATACCACTTGAGGATATTTGAGGAAAGAACTATGATCAGAATTAACATTAGCCAAGTTAACGTACTTCAGCTCGATGGCATAACATTTTCCTGCATAGTGCAACATCGTTCTGCACTGTGACAATGATCGCAGACAAATTCCACGCACCAAAATTATCTACAGACATAAAAAACTTAAATCCATTGATACTGCGATGAAACATAGAACTTAAGTCAAACTGATCCTGGTACTTTACAAATGTGTCATCCTTCATGATCCCAATATCTCTTATTTTATGAAGCTGGGCCCAGGGCCTCTCATACCATGACACCAACCCCCTCTGGCACCCTCTCTCATCAGCCCTGCATACATTGTAATATCCCTGTGGTGTTCAACTCAGTGCTTCTGTCTCAGCTTGAACAGGTTAGGCTTCCAAGGCACCTTCTGTCTGCTTCTAATACATCCTAAAAGTATTACATAACTTAGGACTTGGAAACTATGACTTGCAGTGGCTACACTGAAATATCAATAATATTGCCACATTTGATTCAATCTTGTTTTCAATCAATTTAAATCAATTTATTCCAATCAATCAATCCTAACAATCAAACATTACAAAGAGACAAGATTAAGCGTAAGAGCGGGAATCATCAATATTGACAGAGACTAATCTGAAATAAATATTAAACTTCAAAGAGTAGAAGTACAGTGGCAGTCTTTCCTTCCTCATAATATGAAGATGTAAAGTATTTCAGAACTCTGTCAAGTTTACATTTAGCTATAGTCCCAGTAGCTGGGACTGGAAGAAGTCTCATGACATTTTCCAATGTCAATGATAATCACACCTTTTTTCCCTACTTATCACAATGAATTTTATCAGCCTTTCTCTAAGAAACTTTAATTATCCATTGGCTATATAGGTAGATGGGACTGCAAGACTGAGGGGATCAATTATCCCAAAAGACCGTTTCAATCATCCAACAGAGTCAGTGGCGGAGCGTCCATACAGTCAGGAGGGGGGGGCGGATGCCCCCTGACAGACTCCAATGGACAGCTGGCCTCCTTTTCAGCTTTTTACAACTTTTTACTTATTCGCGATTATTGACTTTTTTATTGCGCTCTCATCTACCTATTGACATTTGTCACATCATCTGCAAAACAGCAAGGCCCGGAAAGGTTCATTTTCGGCAATCTAGGGAGTACCTTTACTCAAAATTTTCTGTACGCTTCGCGCCAACCTGTGGTGGCACTCCTCTTAGATAGTGTCGAAAGCACCCCTACAGACCATTCTCACCCCCCTGACCAATACCCCTAGCTTCGCCACTGAACAGAGTATCGTTATTCTTCATCCGACCTACCTCGTCCTTAGTGCTCAGCATGACTATGGTGGTACAGTTGTTCTCCCACAGCATCTTCCAAAACTCCATGACTGTGCTCTCCAGAGGATACTGTGTAACGATGAACGCATCTCTCTGCCAGTAACCCTGTGGACCCAATCATTTATCGCCATGACAGGTTTATATGACAATACCATGTCACTTTGCAATATTACAAGCAAAATAGTAGGATAGGAAAGTTACTTTTCTTTAATTATTTCAATCTGTGGGTTTTATTCCATCATTTTTCTCAAAGTTTCACTACATGGTTTTTCATATAAAGGTGGACTGATAGTTGTAAATGGAGTGGGTGATATCACATAAAGCCAGCGGTAATCGTAATTGTGTTTATCACTTCACATACAAAGAGCAATTCACACCGAAAGGATTGGATGTGAACATAGTATAGGCTAAATCCATCTCATATGACAAGTGTAGTAGGCTAGAACAACTGCTGATGTTTGCTTCAACTGACGAGTAACAGACTTTCTTAAGATTTGTTTTCAAATTTTTATACATTTCATGTGTCATTCATCATAATGAGAATAGTTATGCTACCAACAAAATCAGCTCCCCCCAGAGACATCTTGAAAACAATATTGTAGATGGTCCTCTATTAATAACATATATTAAAATATATTTAACATGTACGTTACTTAAATTAACAAATCTCACTTACCGGTAAGAATGAAGCATTAATGTAGTCAGAGTTCTCAATCCCAGGCCTGCCTGTGATGATAACACGACCTCTCTCCACTGAAAATAAGAAGCAAATACGTTCACAGTTAAAACCACATTGGGCGCTTGAGGAGCAGTTAGTTACTGATAATATCACCCTGTTGTAGTTGTCCTCAGAAGTAAGAAATATATGAACTGATCATTCATTTGATTTAATTAACATGATTAGCAGCTCTAAAACCAGCACAAGCAAATTATGAAGCTCTCATAGAGCCTAAAAGTACTCTAAAAGTTCAATAGTTGGGTTGTCAATACCACAAAATCTGTGAGTACACCGCTACTGTTCCACCCTTTATTAAGTTCACACAAGAGAAGCTAACTTTTTCAGTAAATGTCAGCAGTTTGATACAACCCTAATTTTATCAACAAATAAATGTTTTTTTGTTTTTTTTAAAAAGTCAACAGTCCTGGTTGGCATTACCATACAGATACTAACGGAACACTAATAACTAGCTACAGAATACTGTGAACACTTAATGACTAACAATAGAATACTATGACCAACAAGGGACTCATGAAAATTGCCTCCACCACCCAAACAGAAGAAATTTGCATGTTACCTGTTACAGGTTTCCTTACCACATATTATCTCTATGCAAACTACACAGCTGACAGAGGGCCACATCGGCCCCATCCACAACATCATCCCAATGGGAGTAATACTACTGGCATACTACTGGACAAGATTAACATATCACATCATAGAATATCATGGCTTACGGCCTGGTTTCATAACACCAACCTTCCCAAACCCCACATGACCCTCTGACCACAAACGGAGATATATATGCAGACTAAGCTGCCAAGATCTGTGTAGCACATGGTACAGTTAAAATTTACCTACCTGGTAATATTTGTGAATTTCTATTTTTTGGCTTGTTCATGGGATTGCGAGCTCTCATAAACTGGTAAGCATGAATCTTCTGGTTCATGATTTCCTAGGATGAGAGGGGAGGAAATAAAATCACAATATTGCACTTAGTAATAAATTTAGACTTGAATCCATGGTAACTAATATAGCGATGTAACATGAGAAATAACAACTTTATATTGATGATGATGATGTTTGGTAATGAGGGTGTACAGTAATGTTTTTTTTACCTTTCCACTTTTGCACTCCTGTAGTAATGGTGGATAAACAATTTTCACAGTTGATATGGAGACCAATCTGTTGTTTAATATGCATCTTGCCTTGCACCACCGAGGGTGTATGATGCACCTTAGTTTAAGAAACACTGACATAGAGGGAGAGGATGTGTTGGAGGGGGGCGGGGGGGAGGGTGAGGGAGGAATGTCCCATGCAAAATTTTCCTTCATACTCTGCCTCAGTTTTAGAGGTGTAACTCACAGATTACATATTTCAATCTATTTCTATCCAGATCAAAACACCACTCCCTACTCTTGTGGTGAATAATTTCTTATACTTAAAATTCAATTATTTAATCATTAACTGTGTTTCTGCATTGTCCTTGCTTAAGTCGTACAAGACAAACAATTTGCATCTCTACCAGTCCCTAACGATTCAAAACCCACAGCTTGAAGCTAACAGTAGACACCATAAGCAAAAAAAACACACCCAAGAAACAACACTTAAGTGAAAGAAAACTTTTGGAAATCACCTTAACATTCAAAGCTTACAATTTAAAAACCAAACGCATAAACTTTTAAACTTTCCACTCATGTGCACAAATGACCATGAATTAGACTCCTAATCACCTATTCAAACATGTTGTTGCATTTTATGATTTGAGAATAACCATTGAAACCTCAGCAAGCCAGTTTCACATCAAGAGTACTTTCACATCAGTCATTTTGAGTTTTGTAATATATTGTAAGGGCTGCTACTCTAGGACAAATTTCAACTGTCACTGTTGTACATGGTTAACTTTAGGGGAAAGAAATACATAAAACAAAAACTCATGTAAAGAGGGTCTTAAATTTAACACACAAACAACACAACCAAAATTTTCGGGGAAAACATCACATGAACTGAAATATGGGCAGCGACACCTGATCATATGACCATTTATGATCTAGATATTTGAAGGGTAAAACAAACTGATGAGAACATGGCCACTGAACCAAGTAAATCTACAATTTTTAAGTGTTTGCATCTCATTTAAATTCTGTCATGTAATAATTGTTACCAAATCAGAAGGCATCTCTGTCAAGACTAATTAGCACTGAGTTGCTTATCAGGCATGGATTCAGAAATATGTGTGTGTGTGCATGTGGGGAGGGGTGGGGTGTATTTCCCCACACATAATACACTAACCATGTTTTCTCCTGGGAAGAAGGATCATCGGACGGGTATTAAGTTGTACTAGACAGAAGCAGTACCTCTTCATATCAACAAACCCAAGCTGGTAAAATTTCAGGTGTTTTAATTAAAGTTGAGCATTTCCCAAGAGCTAGGACCCAGATTCAGAGGTTCCTTTGAAGCCCTATCAGTTAATTGTCACACCCATTCCAGAACCCAGGGTGGCCACTTGATGTCCCCATTCGATTGGATGTGTTGGACATATCTGATCACTTTGTGAGCAAGGACGTTCTTTTCTTTTAAAAAACCACTGAAAACGGAAATAAACCCAATTTCCCATTCACTAAATCAGATAAAGCAAATCCATTCAAGAATTTGCTTGTCATCACTGTCACAGCAGCTTTTTTATATTAGATCAAGATAAACTGGTTTCTGTTTTAGTCTTAAGCCCAGAACTTAAAAGTTGTTGGGAAGGGGGGGGGGGTTAGGATACTAACCGCTACATTATACCTTCATCTTGTGACTATGAAAAATTTGTACTCAATAATTACCCTTGTTACACTGAAAAGTAATGTTATCACTCTGTGGTTACCCTTCGCAGGGTAAACAAAGCTTTTGGTGACATCTCGCCCATGCAATAAATAGGACGTTACCTTGTGTTGAACATCCAACTGGATTATTCCATTTTCATCGGGGAGGTCCATTTTACCAGAGTAGTCCTTAAGGTCTGCGGCCTTTATTCTGGTGTCTCCTGCCTTCACCCACTCAAGGAGTACATCGTGTATAAATACGTACTGCTCCTGGAGGTTAAAGAAGCCAAGTCCCAATTTCAGACCAAAATGCACAATGTTTCCAGCAATGAACTTTACTACCAGAACAAACAGACCAATTAACATGCAATTTGCCATATTTTGATTAATATTTACAAAAAGTCCAGATTAACATTGATTGATCGATTGAACAAAGTCTTTTCTAATGTCAATAAACAGATCCAATATTCAACAATCTCCGTCGCAATTGTAGAAGAGGAACGAAGATCAAATTTGATGGAAGTGTAGATTTCATCATTTCATTCGCTCAGAAGTAGGCTTCAAAGTAGCAAATATGACCACTCCTTCCTCCTAATCTAACATGTTACGTAACTTGCTAATAATACTTATAATGGTAATGTCCAAATTTGCTTCAGATGGATCTTTTAAGTTTATTCTGGTCAGTGTCTGATTCTCATGTGTGACTTTCTCTTGGGAATTGTAACTGTATCAAACTGTATTCTGAAGACCCAAGTTTTGATAAGTAGACACACATTGCTGAGGACATTACCAATGCAGGAAATCTTGCTGCATTGATACTCCTAGCCTAACTAATCTCCCCCTTCCCCACCCCACTTATCACTGCCTCATCCACCTCCAAGAGGAAAGAGAACCATACCTCTGTCTGTACGAGATAGTTCCTCTGTGTTCTGATCCTCTTTAGGAAACCAAAGACGTTGACTTTGCCAACATCTTGAATCTGTTTTAACATGCTGTCTATGACGATGTAAGTACCGGTCCTACCAACTCCAGCACTAGATGAGACAATAAGAGCCAATGAGAGAGGAGAATGAAGAAAGGAAGAAAAATATGAGTGAAAATAAAGTCTAATTTAAATTTAGTTGGTCGTGTTTATGCAATGTCTTGAACCATACTTGTATTGAGTCTGATAGTCTGTACTTGAATTGATCATTGTCTTTATAGATCTCTGCTTGTACTTGTACACTTAGCATTTTACGAATCTAGTAATAGGGCTATACTGATACAGGCTTCAATCTAGTAATAGACTTGTACTATTAATACAGGCTTAGAATCTAGTAATAGACTTGTACTAATACAGGCTTAGAATCTAGTAATAGGCATGTACTACTACATGCTTAGAATATAGTAACAGACCTAGACGAATACAGGCTTAGAATCTAGTAATAGACTTGTACTAATATAGGCTTAGAATCTATTAATAGTCCTGTACTAATACAGGCTTAGAATCTAGTAATAGGCTTGTACTAATACAGGCTTAGAATCTCGTAATAGGCTTGTACCAATACAGGCTTAGAATCCAGTAATAGGCATACTAATACAGGCTTAGAGTCTAGTAATAGACTTGTAATAATACAGGCTTAGAATCTAGTAATAGACTTGTACTAATACAGGCTTAGAGTCCAGTAACAGGCTTGTACTAATACAGGCTTAGAATCTAGTAATAGGCTTGTACTAATACAGGCTTAGAATCCAGTAATAGGCCTGTACTAATACAGGCTTAGAATCTAGTAATAGGCCTATACTAATACAGGCTTAGAATCTAGTAATAGGCCTATTCTAATACAGGCTTAGAATCAAGTAATAGACTTGTACTAATACAGGCTTAGAATCTAGTAATAGATCTATACTTATACAGGCTCACAATTTTAGCCACTTGCTAGAAACTACGACATGTGCTTATCAATCTGTGATCTCAGTGTTGGCCTGGATGAAGTAGTGTTTTTTAGCAAATATAACAAGAACAATCTAGTGAAAAGTCGATTATCTTTATATCGTTTTAGAAATATTACAATGTGTAGCAATCTGCGACTGCTTTTAATTAACATCAAAACCCTTCGCAGCAATTTTCATAGAATTAAGAAAAAAAAGTAAAATCAACCAATAACAAATATTCACATAGGTCTATTTTCGTAAAACTGATTAGTTAAAACAATCTCACAGAGAAAATTTGACAAGAAAGCAGTCTCCAAAGGATTTACTGTCTGAACATTGAAACAATATCCAAAGGTCAGAAGTTAACAAGGCTTCGTAAATATGATTGAAATCATCTACCCAAATAAAAGGAGAGTGAATCTTCTTTGATGAGAGCACTTGACATCCATTTGTGTGGTTTCTATTACAGGGAATTCTACTTCAATTAAATCATTCACTGCAACTGATAATTAATTGTTTTAAGGGCAAGAATCTTCATCATAGCAAAAAGCCTTTGTTACAGAGAAAGTTGTTTGTACAATGCTCAATCTTTGTAACTTATTATTTAGTTTGCTATTGAGTTATTCAATACAGAACTTAGACACTCTTAAACATAGATTACAAATTAAGATCAGTATGTTATTTTTGGTACATTTGTCCTATTTTTCGGGTGCATTCTAAAGCTTCCTAGTTGCATATTTATCATACATTCCTTTCAAATACAGCAAGCAAACTTCAAATCTTTGACTTGAAAAAATGAAATCCAAAATGTACCATCCATGCTGTATTCTTCATGAGATTACATAATCTAATGTTATTAATCAATTTACTGCCCACAACAACAATAGCTACATTCTAAAACACATTTACATTGATTACAACTGTTTTAAGCATTGATGCCATCCAGGATAGATCCAGAATTCTACAAGGAGGGGTTTTGGCTCTGGGCTTGTTGAACCAACTCCAATGTACAGGTATTTCGTGATCCTCACCGGCATAAATAACAACTTGAAACATCAAATGTTGCATTCTGAGGCACATTTAGTCTGTAATTTAGGTCTGTAGTTATGTCTAAATGCAAGGTTGTGCTGATGAGGTTCAAGGTTTGGGACGGGGGAGGGGGGTGGGGCATTGAATGTACAACCCCACACCTCCCCACTGGCTTCACATCTCTTATAAACATGTTTTCAAAGAGTACTTGAGATAACAAACCTGCAATGAACAATGATGGGCCCTCCATCTTCAGGGTTGGCTTCGGATGACCTCTGAACATAGTCCAGTACTGGGAGGGTATGTGAAGGGACGCCATGGTCTGGCCAGTCTGTGTAGTGATAGTGTTTAACAATTCTCTCTTGAGCCTTGCCATGCTGAAGAAATGAAAGAAGCAAGGGTTGGTCTTTTTACTCTCATATTTTGATCAACACTCAAGAAGTTGGTTGGCTAAAATTGTTAGAACTTTTCGAGGAAACCCAAACGGGCTGCTTAAGTCTTTCCACAGGAATGCTACATGTTATACCCATTTCCAGCTTTTATGTGTGTTAAAACTGCCCAATTACCAATTCGGGCCTGATGCAGTTTATATCACTAGAGTCACTATTGACACTTCTTATTGGCAGGGATAAACTAGCTACATAACAGACCAACAAGCTCTCACCCTCCGTCCCCATTTTATCTCCTTATCCTCTCTCCTCGCTGTCCCAACCCTCTCTCCCAACCCTCTCTCTGTATCCTCCTACAGTATGTATATTATTAATGTACTCAGTACACTGAACCCACCACCGACCATACTGAAATCAGTACATGGTGAGAGCACCACTGTATCAATTAATACAATGGTGCTCACCATGGACTGATTTCAGTATGTGATTTGTAGAACATTTAAGTTATTTAAATAACTTAAATGTTCTACAAATCACTTAAATAGCACTACCAACAAATACTATTACAGAACATAAAACAAGGTGAAGAACCACAAAGAAGAAACAATGAGTCAAACCTGTCCACCTGAAGGGGCTGGGTAGGGGGGGTGGGGATTGAGAAGGAGGTGTGTTAAATAAATGATGTGGAGAGGGGTAAAGGAAGTGGTTGTTTTCATACAGTCAGTACGAACAAAGATGTGATGGGAAAACTGACTGTGACAGCAGCACTTCTTCCAAATGTGGAAAATATGTGAGTAAATTCCATCCCCCTCAGCACCCCTCCCCCTCCACCTCCCCCTCCCCACTCTCCCTTCCCCTCCCCACTGCCTTTAAACTTGGGCTTGAAGTTGACAGAAGTCTTCTGTTATTTGTCCAACTAAAAAATGATTCCACAAAGCCTTGCAATCAAAACTGAAGCATCATCACATGACCTTATTATTTTCTGCCTGGTTCAATTCAGAGAAGTGCTAAAGCAAAGCCAACTCATTTCCTTATTATCATATTGATTACATTTTCAAGGCCACCCTAGAACTATATGGTCTATTAAGAAGAAGAAAAATTCAACAGATTTTTGAAACATAGTTTATCCTATTGTATTGAATTTCCTCAAATCTAAACAAAGGCAGTTTGAGGTTATTAAGATATAATCATTATAAAAAACAATGGAAACTCTCATAAAAATGTAGTATGCTACATTAGTTTAACCAAGTCCAAGTTCCCTTTCAAACAAATTTGACCAGGTCGGTTTGGAATCTCATTTTGATTTTGCCATGTGAGTAATAATAACTGCTGTGAAATTGCTTTTCAGGTACAGAATGTTGGTAATAAATTTTAACCTTCTTTTGGTAAACAAATTCAATGAGGGTTTTTTGTAGGTTTGAAACACTTTATGACCAGACAGTAAAACAACATTGACAAATGATATATGAATAACAAAAGCTGCTCTTAACAGTCTCCCTGAGCAAGCTTATGTCACCCACCAACCGAGTACATATGTTACCCAAATAGTTAATATGAAAGAATTGTGCATATTATTAAATTTAAAATGGAATACAGTGACTGCGATACTATAAACTACCGGCAAATTTGCATCTGTTCTCCCATGTATGATAAAGGGGACTTCCCTGAGTGTAAAGACTCTGTTGTGACATCTACTGTGAGTGCAAACTAATGATATGATTTGTGCTCAACCTTTCTACATTCCACCATCTAATAAAAAACACAAAAAGTTGCTTCTACTATAAATGGTGAGATGAATAAAAACTGAAACAAATTGTTCTGAGCAAAGATACATTCAATAGCTTAGTAGTAATAAGAAGTTATGGCTTTGGTGGACAAATTAATGTTTTTCTTTGAATTTCATCATCTCCTGGTTGAGAAGACTTTAAAGACAAAAATTGTCTGATGAAACACCATCACAAATAAGGGTTTTATCAAGAAATAAAGCTGTCACAGGCATAACCCGAATTCCAACCACCAAATGTCACAAAAGTTCAGACGATCCAGAAAAAAGAAAAGAGCAAGAGACAGAGGGAGAGAGTGATCACAAAGACACAGACAGACAGACAGACAGACAGACAGACAGACAGACAGACAGATATACATTCAGAGAGAAAGACGATGAAACTTAAATAGTAAACCTGATCTATATGTTGCTAAGTAAAAGAACTAAATATGCTTTAGGGTGTAACATACCATTAATGCCACACAACTATGTGTACTACAGAGAGTAACACAAGACAAGACAAGAAAACACAAAAACTGCTATCACATGCTTACACACATACTGACACGCATACACACAAACATACAGCTTTAGTATATTAGCAACATCATACACATTCAAGTAAGCTAAACCTACCATAGACTTCAATGATTACAGATTCTGTATCGAATCAGTCCTACCCACTAGAGCAACAAATGCTGCAGTATCTCAACAATATCTTGAAGGTCTGCCTTGTGTCATCCTAACTTGATCGATAGCAGTTAAGTAGTGCCTGTTATGGACAAAACATTATAGTTTCCAACCAATTGGAAAATGAGACACCAAGAGTTTTGGCATTTTTATTCAGCACACTTTCCCCTCCTCCCTCCAATGAGCTTACTTCTACATTCGGATTGATTAACATATATGGTGCGATAAATAAAAATTCTGCTGCTTTGTGTAAAATGTCTGGAAAACATCCAACATTAACCACATAAACATAAAAGAAGAAACTTTGCTCTCCAACAAAATTCACTCGACATAAAAACATGCAAAAAGATCATATAGTTTACATACTGACTGACTGTCCTGTACCGAGAAGCAAAAAACAGGTTTTTTGGGAGGAACAAAGTGAAAGCTATTATTATTATTATAAGTAGTATATTTTGCCTTCATTAACACATACTTGTCATTCATCATTTAAGGTTAATCGATAAAGGAAGGAGCAAAACTTGAAACACCACTTGTAAGTATCATTCAGACCTCACAAGTACCAGCATTTACAAAACTGAAAGTCACTTACTGGACTAACTAGAAGTGGTGTTGTAAAGTGATTATGGTTCGGTTGTTCCTGAATGGTTCGTATTCTTATAAAAGAGTTTGCTCATTATCGTTAAGTCCCCAAAATGAAATTCAATTACTATTTTATAGAGTTTTGCAAGAACCGATAATAACACATTAATAAAATTGCCACCGCCCACCAACCATATCAACCAACAATACAGTGCAAGAGGAAATATATCTCTCTCAATGTCTTTACCGTCAATGTGTCTCCTGTTTACTTTCGCTATATAGAAAAAAGCAAACTTCCCTAACATAGCAATATGCTGTAGCCTACACCTCAAGTGTGCAACCCTTTTTGAGGCATCTGTAGAATAGGATATTTGGAAACCTAGTTTTGGCGTGTTAATAAATTTGGGCAGGTAATGATGAAGCTTGTTAACTGAAATCTATCATTTCATTGTACGGGAAACCACCAAATTCTATGGCTGATAACAATGGGGCATTCAAAACAGCTGAGCAGTAATTACTAAACCAGTGTTTGACAGAAAAAGCAAACAACTACTTCTGTGATTCGCTAAAATTCTACGCATTTGGAACAAGTTTAATATAATGTGAATCGGAAAAGGAGCTTGATACATTTGAGGCAAACTACAGAGTTTCAAGTGAACTTGCTGATCTCTGTTTTCATTGGAATCCTTCTGAACTAGACTTGTTAGATATCATGATCAGTGCTGTAGAACTCATCTCAAATGCATCAAACTCCCTTCACCAGGAAATTAATTAAAGCACCAGATATGACATGAAGAGAAGCAGAATAAACTTAACCTCAATCAAATATGGGATTGTGACCTTAGTTGATGAACATATGATACCATTGCAAATAAATGAAAAAACTTTTGAAAAGTTCTTGTTTGTTTGGTGGAGGTGGTTGACTTAACACTAACTATGAAGTGTTAAATACAGTTTTGCAATCACAACAACTAGAAAATAGTGGAATACAGAAATGTTGTATGCAACTCAACAAGTGGTGGCCTTCCCTTACCCCCTTCCCCCCAATCTCCAAGTACCTATCCATCTAAAGAAAGATCACAGAATATAATAAGACATTTGTTTCATTTATACCTTAGTAATAATAATATTAAAAATAACAATAATGATCATTCATTTTCCAAATTTTAATTCATTTTATAATTCTTTAATATAACTGAAATACGAAAAACCAGGCCATTTTCACAAAATCTCTATAAATAGCAAGAATAGTCAAATTAATATAACATAACTTTATCAGAAAATTAATTCATGACAAAATGGTTCCCAGAAATGTTTTTCATTTTCAATGATCGTTGAAGAAAATTTTGTGTTTTCTGCAAAACACACATTTCTTGCCCTCTAAGAAAATCCGAGACATTACCAATACCTACAGTATTGTCAACCTCTAACACCAAAGAACAGATCTGCCTATTTGCATTTGTGTAAAGCCTATACACTAGCATTCCTCTAAGCTCTACGCTTGTCACTGTTTAATAGGAAACAAACTGTAATTCAGCATCCCTGGCCTTTAGACCGTTACTCACCCTTCTTGGTTTGTATTTAAGGTGGAATGTTCGTAGTACGTAGGTGCAAAACTTCTCTTTACCATCCAATGAGACTTCAATATCTCTGAATCTCTCCGCCATCCCTTTGGGAGGCCAATATCTTTCGCATTTCCTCTACAAGTGAGAGAACAGTTAAGATTATATTGAGAGAGTGTATGGGTATTAAGAGAATAAAAAAATATCCGAAAAAAATTTGCAATCATTGCAATAGTATTGGTATATAATAGTGCATACGTATTGTGAAGACAGGTAAGCAAGAATCCGAGAGAATTATTAGGAACGTTTTCTTGAAGTTTTCTTAAGTTTCCCTGAAAGTTAGGAAGCCGTACGTTGGCTCATGCAAAACCTGTCAGTGATGTCGATCAAGGAACAGTTTATGTGCTTAATGTGTGTCTCTCATAAACTGAAACAGGACAGTCTAGAAATAAATTATACCATGACTGAAAAATTGTCTCACCCTTCCCCTTTCTTCCAGTTTTGTGATCATGACTATGACATGGCATTTCTGTTCCCAAACCATCCGCCAGAAGTCCTCGATGGTGTTCTTTAATGGACCTGACAAAGATTGAAAACAATGTAAGATATGGAAAACAATGTAAGATATGGAAAACAAAGCAAGCAAGGGATAATATTCATTTGTACTTTCAGTCACCCAAGATAGAAGAGCCGGGACATTAATAACAAATAAAGAAAGGAAAATGACAAATAAAACAGTTTGGTCCACTCTCAACCCCAGTCCTCTTACATTGGGTTGTAAGTGTGTGATAATGACAGTGTTACATCAATTGACTGTTATGAGTCCCTTGGATGGAGAGTCGATGCTGCCCATGATCAGGTTAACGGTTGGTGACTAATCTATCGTGTACCTTGTATCTTAAAAAGATCAGATACACAAGTACTAATTGGTATAACAGACGAGAGAATTCTCGTTGGTTGCTAAGGTAGAACAGACACTAGAAGTAAATGCCTTTCAAAGTCACTGACTTACCTTGAGTGGCGATGTATGCACATTGCTGGTTGTAACTCTGTCAAAAGAATAGTTCAAATTTATGCTTAATACAAAATTGATTAATTCCATATTTAATTAGGTTCATTTGCAAGCCTTGAAGCAATTACAAGTATTTTAAGTTGTTTCAGTTTATTGTAATAACAATTACCCTGTTGAATAATCATGTAAATTATGTTAAGTAACATCTAGAGAATGTGAATATTTATTAGTTGGAATTATCTGTGTTTATAGTCAGTAGTTCACACTGTTGTCACCAAGTTACGTTTTCCCAAGTCGTTTGTTTAATAGAAACGCTATAAAGGTACTAAAGACAATGCTACGCTTTGAGGCGATTGTGCAACACAGAATGCATCTCTATTGGCAAGTAGGAACTTAGTGATGTCTGAAACAAATGAAACTGAATATCTGTTTCGATAGCACACATCAATCCTTTCCAATTGTTTCTTAAGAAAATTGGTAGCATCTCCTCATTTTACTTTGTCAACAAGTCAAATATATTCAAAGTCAAGTCAAGTCATTCGATTTTTCTATTCCAGAGTCGACTGAGTCACAAGTATTTTATCTGCAAGTCAAGTCAAGCCAAGTCACTGTCAACAAAGGAGTGAATGGAGTTGGCCTAGAGTCAAGGAAGGAAATTCAGCATTGCTTTGATGAGATCATTAAAAACTGATTTACACCCAGTGAGGGGAAGTCAATACTTAACTTTAAGGGCTTTCCCAAACAGTCAAAACCAATTCATTTGAGACTTTCACTTCCCCTTTTGTATGTACTTTACTATTTTAAAGTCAACGTTGCTCTGACTAATCAGTTCCCTCTCACTTTCAAGGAGTCCTCTTCCCAATTCAACCTACTGTACAGAGTGTTACCCAATCGTCGCTTTCGGAAGATACAGAAGAGAGTGCCGAGGATCTTGGTTGTGAATTTTCAGGGGGAAAAATCGAGTAGGTTTCGAATATAAACAACGCATTACGAAAAATCACGAGCACAGCACGTGCTAGGACTATTGAAATGATGTAAACTTTGATCTTGTATTGTCAACAGATGTTAAAGGGTAGTAAGGGTGTGGTTTGGCAAAGTCATCATCACTCAATTGTCGACACATGGAGACATTAATTAAAAGCATAGAATGTGATCCGCCAATTCAAATCAGTCACTGAACCCTAGATGAATAGAGTCGTTAATATCTAGGCCCTGAACACTGTCAAAAATCTATTCCTGTGATGAGCTGCCTCATTCTTAGCAGTTAGTACTTTCATTATTGCAACTAAACACACCTGCAGTGTGTACAGGTTACGCCCATGAGTACCCGCTACTACTGTGTGTACCTTCCTTCTTTAAGGTTGTACCCGATCCTGCAGTGAGTACCACCATCTATGGTGTGAGCCCTCTCCCACAGTAAGTACCCTCTACTATAGTTAGTCCCCTCTATCTCTCAATAAATAGCCCTCACATTGCTTGTACCTGTTCCTACAGTGAGTATCCCGTACTGGAGTAGGAACCATCTATTACACAGAAGACACTACTACAATAAGTACCCTATCTAACAGAGGGTACCCTCTTCTACAGTGAGTACCCTCTACTTTAGTTAGTCCCCTCTACTCTCAATAAATAGCCCTCACATTGCAAGTACCTGTTCCTACAGTGAGTATCCCGTACTGGAGTAGGAACCATTTATTACACAGAAGACACTACTGCACTGAGTACCCTATCTAACAGAGGGTACCCTCTTCTACAGTGAGTACCATCACCAAACTGTGTGTACCCTCTTACTGCTGTAAGGACCATCTACTGCAGTTATAAACTATATTACAGTCAAGACTGCTACTACTATAGGTACTGCCACCTATATGTACCTATATGTACCTATAGTATAGTATGTACCTATATGTACCTATAGTATAGTATGTACCTATATTATAGTATATACCTATAGTATAGTATGTACCTATAGTATAGTATGTACCTATAGTATAGTATGTACCTATAGTATAGTATGTACCTATAGTATAGTATGTACCTATAGTATAGTATATACCTATAGTATAGTATGTACCTATAGTATAGTATGTACCTATAGTATAGTATGTACCTATAGTATAGTATATACCTATAGTATAGTATGTACCTATAGTATAGTATGTACCTATAGTATAGTATGTACCTATAGTATAGTATATACCTATAGTATAGTATGTACCTATAGTATAGTATGTACCTATAGTATAGTATGTACCTATAGTATAGTATGTACCTATAGTATAGTATGCACCTATAGTATAGTATGTACCTATAGTATAGTATGTACCTATAGTATAGTATGTACCTATAGTATAGTATGTACCTATAGTATAGTATGTACCTATAGTTGAGATCCACCAATACTGATGTCCCTATGCACACAAACCATTCATTACTATTCAGTTGAGTTATTTCTTCACTTATGATGTCACATACTACTCTAGATATTATTCATCTTCTTTCTGTCAATTCCACTTTTTTTCTCTGCTTTTTTTTCTTGCCAATTTTTTTTTCTTTTTCCATATTTTTTTTTCCTTTTCTATAACTGTCCTATAGTCATTCTCAAGTTTCATGGTTTTAGCAGATGCAACTTTAGATTACTTACATCTATGTAATTGGCATTGATATAGTGTGAATCCGGATGGCCTGGTAACGTCTGCAAACACACTCGGGTGTGATCGTCTGCAGGAGGAAAGTTTCAAAACATGAAAATATTTACCTTAATGTTAATTAAGTTTGAAGTTATCATGAACACTCTTATTCTGTTTCTCAAAAATCACTGCCATCCAGTAATGACAGATAACTGTTAACAATTATTACACTAAAAAATCAAGAACAGAAGAGAAACATGCTCACATCTGACCCTTAATTTAGGGAGCTTGGGAAGAAGGGGGGGGGTGTGGGTCAGTTTTACCAGTTTCCACTCCATAATGTTTACAAGAGTGGAGTAACATGGTGCGGACACGCACTGCTTATGGAAAGTAATCCATATATCAAATAACATATTTGAATATTAAGCAGTCTCTTTTCTTGACGTGGTAATTCTTTGTGGGAATTCTTTGTCTAACTTTAACAGTCAGTTGAGTGATGTCAGACCGACATTTCTTAACCATCAATAACTTTCATGTCAATGTTGGACGTTACTCTAAATATTCTTTGTTCTTTTATGGTTAAATGAAGACCAAACTTTGTGTATTTCTTGTTTTATTCTTAAATACTTACATGCAACAATGTTTGTATATCTGTTCTTAAGTTTATTTCCTTCATCACTTCCAGCTAAGGCAGGAAAGTTATTACCAACAGCTAGAATATCCTGCAAAATAAAATTTAAAAAATATATATTCAAAAATGATAAGAAGCATACATGAGGGGGAATGTATTAAAAGGCATCCAAGTCATCTTACTATACAATATTATATTTAGGTCATGACTTCATTCACATCACTATGACAGCGACCTTTGACTTACAGCAACCTATTCAGGAGATTACTATCATAACAGTAGCTGTTGGCTAATATATAACACAGTAATAGCAGTGTATTATACAGACTTCATTCACATCACTATGACAGCTACCTTTGACTTACAGCAACCTATTCAGGAGATTACTATGATAACAGAAGCTGTTGGCTAATATGTAAGCTGACACAGCTATATAGCAGTGTATTACACAGACTTCATTCACATCACTATGACAGCGACCTTTGACTTACAGCAACCTATTCAGGAGATTACTACCATAACAGAAGCTGTTGGCTAATATGTAAGCTGACAAAGGAATATATTATAAATCATATGTTTTGTTGTATTTTTGACTGTTTTATGTATGTTATACTGAGATGGAGTGAGCTCCAGTTCCTTTTATGGCCAATAAAGATTCTTATATCTTATATATTATCTTATATAGCAGTGTATTACACAGACTTCATTCACATCACTATAATATAATAATAATAATAATAATAAATGAGACTTATATAGCGCCAAATCAGTAAACAAAAGTTACTGCTCAAAGCGCTTTACAAAGAAAGTAAATTAATTTACAAAAGAACAAGTGAAAAAATGGGTCTTAAGTAGACTTTTGAAAGTAGAAAGTTTATAGCAGGACAGCGACCTTTGACTTACAGCAACCTATTCAGGAGATTACTACCATAACAGAAGCTGTTGGCTAATATGTAAGCTGACTCAGTAATAGCAGTGTATTACACAGACTTCCTTCACACCACTATGACAGCAAACACATCACTATGACAACAACACATCACTATGGCAGCAACCTTTGACTTAAAGCAATAGTAGCTAGACTAGCCAAGTTTCATGTCAAAAGAACAAGGTCTAAGTCAAAATTTGTGTGAGATTTCCAAATTGCTGGTTCAATGTGGTTTTTATATGTGTTTGACTGATCAAACACTGAAAATGGAATAAAACCTTAATCTTTGCATGTAGCGAAATGTCAGGAGGTAGACCTTAGTCTGTGATCTATGACAATCGGATGTTTGGTAGAAATTCTTGACTAGGGAAGCACCCAATTCAGTATTTCAAATCAGCCAGATATTGGATGAACTGGATTCAGTCAAAAGATCAAGCTGGATTTATAGGGTCTTAGAACATTTTCCTAAGAAAATATGGGTGAGAGGGGAGGGGTGAGAGGGGAGGGGTGAGAGGGGAGGGGTGAGAGGGGAGGGGTTAGAGGGGAGGGGAAAGGTGTGGATGAATAAGTCTGCATACTCTTTCCTTTCTATTCATGTTCAATCAGTGGGTGACTTTTAACAAAGAGAATGAAAAGACTTTTACTTATGGAATAGCTATCATTTGAACCCTTCTGTTTCTAGCCTACAGTGTAAACTACTCTTTAAATAGTCTGTCATTGTAGAACACATCAGGCAAACCAGACAATTCAGGGGGCAATCTGCTACATGGAATATAGAACATGACGTTACAACTGTAAAAACCGCAGTTGGAAATTAGATAAGAAACAGCTGACTCCAAAACTGGGTGAATGTATCAGATACAGTAGCTGAATCAGTCTTTGATGATTACTGCTGGGTGCTTAGGTTAGTATTCCTTTGTTCCTGGTTAGCAGCCCATGAGCCAAATTTGTCCCCGGAAAAGATTGTAATCCATTAGCCAAAAGAGGTAGTCATCCCACAACCTCACACCAGTCAGGTATGTGGGCCCTAACATCCTTAGGCTTAGGCACCCAAACCTGCCTACCCTGCATATTGGAAAGTTCTATGTACAGGGTGGTTTAGCTTCTCTCTGCCCCCTTGCTCCAGAATTGTAGTATATTGCAACAGCATGAGGTATCAGTACAAGTAACATTACCATTGCAGGAAATAGTTTTTGTTTTTCAAATTTGCCTAGCAGATTTTAAGGCCCTCAACTTTGTCCCATACAAATATCACTGTGGTTCCTGTGTACAAAAGCTTGCTATACATTTTTGCACTAATATAGCAATTTACCTGTTTTTCATCCCATTTTGTGATGTAATACTAGATACCTTATTTCCTGCCTTGGTGTGTGTGTGAGTACAAGTATACAGGCTCTAAGCAAGAGTTTCCAGTACACAACTTTGCGCAAATTCCTATACCGAGAAACAATTCAAAGATTGTCCCGAGTGGTAGTGTGTGATTCAAATACACAAGGACAAGTATCAGTACAGGAAAACTATGTTAAATTATGAGAATGAGTAGAGACTCAATGTAAGCCTGCCAAATACCTTCTGAATATTCAGCATTTGATATGAATAATAAAGACTTCTTTACCTCATACTCTGTCGCAAATCCACCATCACTATCTGCATGGTTGGCGACAACATGTTCTTCGAATTTACTGATGGGGATGGGTGGTTCCTCCAACTCATCTGTAAATCAAAGTGAAGAGAACAAATTGTTTAATCATTCTAAAATTATAAGTTGAAATAAATCTTTTGTTCCCATGAGAATGTCCACACCCTGAGCAGATTAGTTAGTAAGGAGCTCCAGAAACTCAGTGTCTCTTAATATAAAGAAAACAAATTATATGATTTTTTCCAATAGTTCGTATAATGCTGATCCTAAAATTACAATAGATGATGTAAGAATTGATAGAGTTTATGTGACAAAGTTTCTTAGTGTTTTTATTGACCACCAACTGAGTTGGAAAGAACACATATCGAATCTATCAAGTAAACTTTCTAAAAGTATTGCAGTCATACAAAGCAAGTCATATATTAAACAAAGCGGCATTATATACCTTATATTGTGCAATTTTTCTTCCATATCTGAACTATTGTATAGAAGTATGGTGGCACACATATAAGTCCAGCATTACTCCTTTATTCTTAAAACAAAAAAAGGTCATTCGCATAATATGTAATGTTCATTATTTAGCTCATACTTCTGAACTGTTTTACAATTTAAAAATCTTAACTGTACCCAAACTAATTGATTTCTATACAGGTGTATTCATGTATAAGGTTTTTCATAAGTTATTACCACCCACTCTACAAAGCTATTTTTCTTTTGCATCTAGTGATACTTATAATATAAGGCACAAGAATTATAATTTTAAACAAATTTTTGCAAGAACAACCAAAAAACAGATGTGCATCTCCATCTCTGGTGTTAAACTCTGGAATTCATTTGATGATAAACTGAAGAACAATGGAACCCAGTCATTATTTAAGAAAATGTACAAACAAATGTTGTTATCTACTGCTATTTCAAATTGATTATCTCCATTAATGTCAAATATGTATAAATGCCCAATCTTTTCTTTCTTTCTTTTCTTTTTTTCTCTCAAACTTTTCTTTTTTTCCTTCGATTTTCTGTTATTTTTGTAACTTTATGTGTGTTAACCTGTCTTGACTAATTCTTTTGTCTATACTTTTCAACACATATTTGGAGGAAAACGATTCATAAGTATTGCACTTCAGTTTTTCTCCTTTTCCACACATTAGATCTTTGGTGGTTTTCATTGAATTATATATAATACCATGATTATTTGATTATATGTATTGAATTCTTGTTGAAAATGTACTTATCTTTTGTGTTGGAAATAAACAATTTCATTCATTCATTCATTCATATAAATAGTGACCTCAGTTTACCTTTTTTTATTTTATAATTGCAACATTTATTCGACAAGTATACGTTACATTTCCTGCGTATAATTTGTCGATGTATCGGGCATTCACTTCCAGTCGCTCATGACTATGCAATACAAAAATATTTATGCTGGTGTTAATAATCAAAATGTTTTCATTAACATATCACACACCATTGTCTTTTCTTTATTAAATTCGTAAAATATGTCAGAGGAGGAAGCTTGAGCTTTAGAGTTTTTCCAAATTAAAATCCACACTGAGAGTCAATTCACTGAACAAGTTTACAATGCTAACATGCTCTAGGTCAGGGTTTCCCTAACTTTATCCCCCCACGAACCCCCTGTGGATGTCAGAGTTGTCCAAGAACCCCCAACTTTTCGAGACACGATCTGAGTCATTGTTATACTATAATACGAATAACAGTGCTTCCTTAAAGGTCAAGTTCATAGTGTAATATTGTAATGAAAAAAAAACAAGTGATTAACAAATATTTATTTGGAAACTTTCAATATCAGATCAGCTCTTTTTCTTCACGACGTACTGTCATGCGTACACCAACTTCACCAAAGTCATGGGGCCTGTGTCTGTTTCATATTTTAGTTATTTATCACATGCACGGTACGGTACTACTATGGCAACATATGCATATGGAACCAAAATGAGTTTGTCGATAGGTACGACTTTTGTACATTACTATTACAAGAGCATCAATGACGCAGTATCTCAATACTGGAAGTTCTAATTTCGATTCCTAATTTCATATCTTTTCTCTGTCTCTACAATTATTATTATCAATCATGATACAACAAATATAGAACTTGCATTTACACTACTTTTCCACGAATAGTCTCTGCAGGTTACACTTCATCCTGTGAGTGTTGCGAGTGTCGTTGTAATACAAGGCTCTTAGGTATCCTTTTGTTTGTATGCTTTTTAATATTGATAAATGTAAGGTAATGCACATTGGTAGTAGTAAGCAAAAGTTTACATACAATCTTAATGGTGTGGAGTTACAGGAGGTCTCTGTTGAAAGAGACCTAGGTATCTACATTGACTCATCTCTGCAACCTTCTAAACATTGTCTTGAAGCTGCTAAAAGAGGTAATAGGGTTTTAGGTATGATCAAGAGGAACTTCAGTTTTCTGAAAGAGGACATCGTAGTTAGGCTTTATAAGCAATTGGTTAGGCCTCATCTGGAGTATGCTGTGCAGGCTTGGAACCCTTACTTTGCTAAGGATAAGTACAGAGGAGGGCTACTAGGATGATTAGTTCATTAAAGGGGGTTCCTTATTATAGGCGGTTACAACTGTTGAATCTCACCACACTGGAGCTTAGAAAGTTACGTGGGGACTTGATCCAGGTTTTCAAGATTGTTTATGGTTTCGACAATTTATCCTTTACCGACTTTTTCCCGTTTGCTAACAGTAGTTGTACTAGAGGTCATTGTCTTAAACTCCAAAAGTCGCATAGTAGGATTAATATTCGGCATACCTTTTTTTTTCTAATAGGGTTGTGAATGAGTGAAATGGTTTGCCTGAGAAAGTTGTACTTGCAAGTAGTGTGAATGGGTTTAAGAATGCTTTGGACAAGCACTTAGAGCATTGTAATCGGGTCTGAGTGTCTGTGTCTTCAGTTTTTTCTCTCTCTCTATAGGGTCCTTGATGGGGACTTAAGTGTCCCTCCTGATCCTTTTTTCTACTAAACTAACTAAACTATCAAATCACCTCTGGATTTTTTTTTTTTTTTACAAATTTCCAAAATACGTAAATATGACATCCTACCTTATCAGCACTGTGCTAAGCGAATGGCCTAACCACCTCGACATGTATGTCAACTGTTAATGGCTTGAAATGGGCTAAGAATACTTACTCAAAATATCCATCTCAAAAAGCATCTCAGACAAATCATCCATCTTCAATCTTTACCAAAGTGTAAATTTTAATTACATATTGCATACATTCCGACATTATTTTGTGCTTATTTTCAGTATTTTACCTTTTTTGAACAAAAAGAAATGTTACGAACTTGAAGTTAAACATACCTAATTCGTTACCTATTAAACTCCATGCAAGTTCAATTAGAAATGTATGCTAAGGCCAATCAAACTGGAAAGCAAATTGTACCATCGTAACTTGTTTAATATTACTCTAGAATGTTACCAGATTGATGTAAAGAAATAATAACAACTAGAAACTACTCCAATTAAAATACGACATTCCCTCTTTAAGACATAGCACATACCTTCCAAACAAATGCCGATTTCCAGCAAATTGAAAGTTGTAAACTAAGCTACGATTTTTTTTTTTTGCAAACCTATCGTTAGGCTACATTTCCCATTGACTTAGTGTGGTGGTTAGGCTAACATGTGGTCGAAGGTTGCAGTATTTCATGGATATTTTAGTTTGAGTTAACTGCGTCACAATTTCAACGAATAAGGAGATGCTTAGGCAAGATTTTCCGTTGACTACGTCTGGTGTTCGGGTACCATGCGCGACGATAGCAGCTAGGAAAGTATGTTAAAAGCTACGCAAAGTATTTTTTTTTTGCACAACAATGGTTGGACTACAAATTAAACGTAGCAGTCAGCAGTACAAAAATGTGTATATGTAATTAGCGTGCAATACACTACACACGGTACAGAAAAATTGGTCGCGAGGGTAGCCATTTTCGTATATCTAACATGTAGCTGCCATGAGTTTGGCCAATCTGCTACAAACCATGCTTGGAGGCGGGGCTTAATCATCAAAAACAGGAAAACGTGGGCAAAAGTTCCCTACAAACAAGTTTTGGAGCGTGTGCAAAAAGGCATGAAACAAACTGTGTTTCGGCCCGATTTGGCCTGATTTGGACATAAATCGGTGAAAAAGTCATAGAATGAGATATAATTCTGGAATAAAAAATAGTAACTTTTGTAGGCCTATATGATATATGCTTGCTCTGGAAATTCCAGAGAAAAAGAACTTTGTATGAAGACGCTGAAAATTTTTTAAGAGAAGAGAGAGTCCCACTAACTGTTACAATATCTCTATACATGTAATTGAGATAAAAATTATATGTCAGATTTTAGTTCAACAAAAAGTACTCTAGTTTTTCAGAAACGTCTCACGAACCCCCTGGGATGGACTATGGACCCCCTGGGGGTTCATGCACCCGGTTAGGGAACCCTGCTCTAGGTTGTCCTCTAATGTCATGCTTCAAACACTCACACTGACAGTACGAACAGTTCCTAACCTTCATCTGATACAAGCAGGTTATTCATACTGCTTTATATACTGACAGAGTAAACAACCTTTCATCTGATACAAGCAGGATATTTATACTGCTTATACTGACAGTATGAACAGTTCCTAACCTTTTATCTGATACAAGCAGAATATTTATACTGCTTATACTGACAGTATGAACAGTTCCTAACCTTTTATCTGATACAAGCAGAATATTATACTGCTTATACTGACAGTATGAACAGTTCCTAACCTTTATCTGATACAAGCAGGACATTTATACTGCTTGTACTGACAGTACGAACAGTTCCTAACCTTTTATCTGATACAAGCAGAATATTTATATTGCTTATACTGACAGTATGAACAGTTCCTAACCTTTATCTGATACAAGCAGGATATTTATACTGCTAAGTACTGACAGTACGAACAGTTCCTAACATTTGATCTGATACAAGCAGAATATTTATACTGATTATACGGATTACTTGAGAAAAGTTCTAAATTTAACTGATATAGTCAAGTGTTTGGTTTGTAAAATAAGGCAATTTAAAATAGACAAGACAAACTTTGAATACTTTATGAAAACCATGATAAATATAATAGCCTTTGCCCACTCAAAACTGATGTTGTCCCAGACTAGCACAAGACAACCACAAATTGAAATAATAAAAATCTATGTTTTCCCAGAATTGCATAAGCCAACCTCATACTGCTGGTTGTTTTATTTTGGAATATACCATTCGATAACAGGTTGGCATCGAGTTTAACAATGGTAAAAGTCAACATAAGGTATGGATCAATAATAATATAAAACAAGAGCATCAATGATGCAGTATCTCAATACTGGAAGTTTTAATTTTGATTCCTAATTTCAAATCTTTGCTCTGTCTCTACAATTATCAATATCAATCATGGTACAACAAATATATAACTTGCATTTTTGCTACTTTGCCACGAATAGTCTCTGCAGGTTACACTTTATCCTGCTTGTCTTGCCTTTAGCGCTCATTGCCTGTTAGTCGAAAGAACGACGTTGCAAGGTTTAGTAATGTCATAGAATATTTAAGAACTTGTTTTTTATGTGGTATCCTTCATCTTAGGTCAGTCTCTGTTGGACTTTTTGGTCATATAGTTTGACGTCAATGACAACAGCCAAATTAGAAGAGGCGAACAACTCGACCATATTCTTGATGCCTGCCTTGAGAGCTAGGCCTATTGACCTACTGTATGTTACTGTAGTGGTGACTACCATCAAAACTGTGTCCACTTCTAGATATCAAAACAACCCACGTTTTTCCATCTCAATTTTTCGGACATGAAGATTTCATGGATTTATGACTTGGAAAAAATAATGTAAAAGAAGATTACAAGTTTTTATATGCAAGTGATGGGTGGCCTCCTCTTCCCCTAATAGCCACCTCAGTTCCTCTCCATTTTGTAATTTTATTTTAATTCTTTGTACATTTGATGTCAAACATTACAGGTTCAAAAGAAAGCTAAACATACTTCTTATAACCTTATGCATCTTATATCCTTATAAATAAAACATAACCTTATACAATTTTTATAGTCTTATAAAAGTTGTGATGCTATGGCCGGCTCCTCTTTTATACGTACCCATCAAACAAACTTACCCTGGTCCTTCCTAGGAAAAGCTGTCTGAACACCAGTACAATGCTAATGTGGCTATCACTGAAAGCCTAATAGGCCTAGGCCTATATATATATTTTTTTTTAAATGCACTAGGCCTACAGTAAGTAGTCTTCAGAAATACAAGAATGTGTATACGTAATTATACAAAATACATGAAGGGCAATCAAACAAACTTATCATGGCCCTTGCTCTGAAAAGCTACCTGAACACCAGTACTATCCTTAAATGGATGTTACAAAACGAAGGCCTAATATAAATTAAATGCACTACTATTCAGCAGTACAGAATGTAATTAGCATGCAATACACTAACACCTCGCGTACCTAACTACACTACAGAAAATTGGTCGCGAGGGTAGCCATTTTCGTATATCTAACATGTAGCTGTTATGAGTCATAGCCAATCTGCTACAAAACAGACTTGGGGGCGGGGCTTAATCATCAAAAACGGACCTTTTTACTAAAAGTAGGGGCGGCAGCTCAGTGTTGTTTTAAGAAAGAAAAATCATTTAAACATCAAATAAAGCAAATAAAAGCCATAAAATGTCATATACAGGTAGTAAAATTCTTATTAATACCTACCTGTAAACAACAAATGAAAGTTTAAAATGTTAATAAAATATATAATACATAGGACCCTATCTTAGACGATACCACTGTTGAAAGACAGTTCTATTCTATTCTCTTTCATAAAACATAAGTTTTGGAGCGTGTGCAAAACAGGTCTGCCAAAGTGTGTTTTCAGTCCAAATTGGCCTGATTTGGACATAAATCGGTGAAAAAGTCACAGAATGAGATACAATTCTGGAATAAAAAATAGTAACTTTTGTTGGTCTATATGATATATTCTTGCTCTGGAAATTCCAGAGAAAAAGAACTTTGTTTGAAGACGCTGAAAAATTTTTAAGAGAAGAGAGAGTCCCACTTACTGTTACAATATCTCTATACATGTAATGTATTGAGATAAAAATAATATTCACTCTCTAAATTAAAATAGAAAATTAAAACAGAGAGAGGCTGTGGATGCAACGCCTTAGCACCATTCAACTTCGGGCCAACTTACTCAGAACTTACTCAGGTCAGAAATGTGAAATATCACTTTCAAAATAATTTGCCAATGACAAAACTATCGACTGTTTTAGATTGTACACAGATACCATACATACACCCCTACGCAATAGTGGAATATTTCGATCGCCTGCGAATGGGACATGATCCAAGATTTCTAAAGAAAGCCTAAGGCAAAATGCTTTCAAATATCTCATTTCCATGTTGGATTTATTTATCATTTAGTTAATTTCTCATTTCATCCCATTCTAGTCACACAAACAGTAACAGTGATGCATTGCAATGTTGAGTGTTCTGCCCAATGGTAGTACTCAACACTACACATTGCACATCTATTATTTCATATACAGTAACAGTAATGCATTGCAATGTTGGGTGTTCTGCCCAATGGTAGTACTCAACACTGCACATTGCACATCTATTATTTCATATACAGGAAGTCCTTGGGAGCTTCCCACGTGGTTGGGCAAACACGCATTACCTAATTTCCTGTCTAACTGTGTCAATGGGAAATTTCTTATTCAAATTTTCAACAGACCTTTTTTTTTTTTTTGTCATGAAGGCAGAAAGGCCTATTGTTGGTACAGGAAGATGCTTCAAGTTAATATATGGCAATATTTTTCATACACTGCATTCGTCATGAATACTTATGCATATGCATTTTTTTGGTTGACTCATCCAATTTATTGTTCATAAATAAAAGATTAAATATGTTAATTGAACAACCGGACACACTATCTATTTTGTGGACAAACTACTGACATGTAAGCATATAGGAGTGTTAGCTCAGTGGTTAACGCCGGTGCCTTTCAATCATAAGGTCCTCAGTTCGAGCCCCCGAGATTAATGTATGTCGTCCAGAGTTGTTGAAAATTGACAATTCAAAATCATGGACGTTTAATATGAATGTAAGAGACTGAGGGTCAGCTTGGGGCTTTGATATTAAAGCCAATGAGGCTTCTTCGCGAGTTCCTGCTTGCAGGAGGATCTAAAGTACATTTAAAGCAAAGAGATCATTTACATCATAGGCTAGTTCGAATACTAGGTTTCCTGCCTGTAACCATAAACCCTGCAATGTAGTAACATCCACTAATGGTTCTAATGCTGAAGGCAACCAGCAAATCTATTTTGTAACCTAAGCTGTTTTTGTTTAGAATTTTGATTTACATTTTGATTACATTAATGCATATATTTTTCTTTAGTGTGTAACTTGTATCAAAACAGAAGTGTCACAGAACTTTTAAAATATTCTCGTAAGTCATTATGCCATGGCAGTCTGAGACAACTTTCCTCACAAGATATTTGATATGCAAGCAATTTACGGTTGATTTATTATCTACATATCGATTGTTATTCCTTCATAATTTGCCCATTTTAAGTGATCTGAGTGAATTATGAACTGAGAATTACTTTCAGTTTTAAGGGCTATGACAGGTCAGTTGATATCTATATGTTCCCTAACATGATAGCATATCTATCTATATCTATATCTATATATATATATATATATATATATATATATATATATATATATATATATATATATATATATATATTAATAAATGGAGGTAAACGACAAAGGCAAATGAATATATATATAATTGAAAACGAATATATATATATATTCCCTCTTAGAGTGTAGGAAGGCATAAATGTCCATGCCTGACTGTACAAAATGTACATCAACTGTTGTTTACAGCAGTATCCTGTTTCCCAACATGTTTAGGTAACATACTGCATAGCACTGATTGGAGCATATGAATACATGTAAATGTCCGAGACTGATAGTGTTTTACTGATTCACCTTTTGACCCATTGTGCATACTCCTCCATGGTGTAACCCAAACTGGCTTCTTCCAGTCCTATGCTAAGATGTACAATAATTCATGATACTGCTTTTATCAAGAGAGCCAACTCAACACCAAATGATTCCTTCTCAACAGAGGGCTGCATACTGCCCCGACCGAAAGTGACCTAAATCAACTGGAGTGTTAACCTAGACATCTGTGGATAGTCGAACATGTATGTGCATATGTGTTTATGACTTTGATTGATCAAAATTTAGCCATTTTAAGGCTGGTCAATCTGACCAATCCAAAAATGCTGCATTGTCCATCTGACTGGCCATTGGCAATGATCATGGAGTGTGCAATGTTTTAACTGACTATAACTGTCATCTTTGTGTGTGTGTGGGGGGAGGGGGGGAGAACACACTTTGACCTTTTGGTGATCTTTTTCCATGCCATAGATATGCAGTTGTCACAAATTTGAATGGAAAGCTAGGTCACAACAGTCAAGTTGCTGGTAGACTCATTTTCAGTCTCCTTCAATTGGACAGGTTGTGACCAGTTTAACAATGGCTGGTTCATGTGTCCTAACTTCTTTAAATTCCAACTCATATACTTGTATGTTCAGTATAAACTCTAAAAATGGTCCTTCATTTATCCAAAACGGTTTCTACAGTCCTGTGTGAAAATGCCTACCACCTTATCACATTGTCCGTAAACTTAATCCATACCCTCTCCATTGCAATGTTTTAATATCATAATCCCTTTGAAGTCCTAGCATCCCAATCTCCATTTAATCCTAACCTCCTCAAAATCCTAATTCCTTTGAAAACCAAGTCCCATTACACCCCTTGTGCCAATTTCAAACGTCCTTTTGCAATCACAATGAAGTCCTATTATACCCTTTTTGATTTCGTGAAAGGGAAAACTATGGAGTCACTTTTGCCGACCTTGCAAAATTGGGTACCATTAAATTAGTGGAAAAAATGGAAATATATCTATAATGAAAACAACTGCTTGTACAGCAGATGACCTATAAGGAACACAAATATTTTATGTATTCTGAAATAAAATTATCATTTGACTACTCAAAAATGTATATCACATGCCAAGTAGAAAGTAGAAAGTACAAGTAGAAATCCTGTGACAAAGCTTGCACAGTACAGGTAGGACCCTTGCAATGTAATCTGCGAATTAATCAGGTCACACATCCTGAGGTTATACATGCTAAGTTCTTAAATACTGCACTAATTATCTTTCAGGAAACATTTCATTGTGTAGTTTTGATTGTAATACTGCTTCTCTAGTTTAAAGGTTAAATAAAAGTCAACTGTGCAATCCGCCCTGGAGATTCTGTCCTATTTACCGATTCAGGACAATTTATCTGATATCCTTTTTTTGTGTTTTGTGGATTTTGAAAAAGATTCACAACCTATACAACACTTTCTTTAGCTCCTTACAAATATCTCTATATACTTTTCATTTAAATGCAATAAAAAAAATCTGAAAACTCCTTTAAAAACAACAAATCTGTTTTGCTTTTACAGATCATTTTACCTGAGTCAATACTGTCTGTATCTTGCATTGAGCTCTCAGAGCTGGTATTACTGTCTGAATCCACTATTACTATTGGTTTAGGCCGCTCTGGCCTCGGTCGTTGAATCGTTTGTATTTTGCTTAATTTCTTCCTAAAAGACTCCCTTAAATGGATCCTAGAAAGCGTCTTTCGAACCCTTTGCATTTTACTGGACAGTTTGGAATCCATGATACACTCCACAAGACCACTTTAATTTCAGCTGAGATTTAATACTAGCCTGCGGAATATACCTCATCATCAAAAACAAACAAAATTTGGTTTACACACAGTTTGTCAAATAATAACCAAAATCCATAAATTAAACTCAATCACTTCGTGGATACTTCCTCTCAAAAATCGTTTTAGAAGGTCAAGAACCATTTATGAGAGACTAAGTCACAATGACCGAGTCCCAGCACTTAAGATGTGTTCCACGTGGTAATTTTAGATCGACCAAAAGAAACCTTCTTGACTGTTCTCTACATAACTCTATCATTCGCATGGCAACGTTTTATCCACTGAGTACTTATCCATTATTGCTCTTTAACGTGCACAAAATCTTGATTCCAGTGAAAAAAATCTGTCCATGACATCATTTCACCAAGGCTTAAAAACGATTTGCCTATTGCATATCCTGAGTAAATATTGCGATCTTCGCGTGGAGATACGCCGATATGAAAAGAGAAGCCTTGCGTTGCCACTGTGATCGAACACCTCCCCTGTACGGGCGCTGAGTCTTATATTAGGAAATGATTCCTTCGTTACATTGTCCGATGCAATAGATATAGATTGACTAATTAACGGTCCCCCTGAATGTCTCTGAATAAGTTTACCAGTTATCCACTATACGGTGTACAAGGAAAAGGAAACCACTAACCAGATCCAAATGATTTAATTATGACAAAGGATGCAAACAAATGGTTCTTTGCCAACTAAGCCTTACCGATGTTTGTAACGCAATCCATGCGGGCTACGCGTCATCGATATCATTGCTGTTAAACGTTAAGTATGTGTTTACATATCACGACTATCAATTTCATAACAACTGTGATAGATATGTGGTGTCAGGAAGTAACAGGGAAAGACCCCATGAAGCCAACACCTATCCTTCACTTTCTAACTACTGTTTCATAATTCACACTTGGGATGAGATCTGTACAAATCGGTTTCCCTAAAGATCAAGTTAATGCTATCCTCCTTTTATTTAAAATGCTCTTAATCTATTTGCACATTTGGTAAGGCAGGCTTGAACCATTTCTAAGTGTTTAATCCATTAACAGTGAAAACCATGCTTTTGTCAGTTTTGTCAAGGACTGAGCTAAGACACGTTGAAATGATAAACAAATTTGAATGTAAATGTTCCTTATGTTCCTATTGACTACGCACACCGCTTCCTAGTCTAATACTGATTGAATAAACAAGACTATGAGGAACGCTTGAGAACAGAAGAAAGGGCTATTATGCACAGGTCCTAGAGAGATCCTACAACTTCAAACAGGAGTTCCAAATGGTATTCCAAACGGTAAACATTAAAATCCCCACATATATAGTGCAAACTGCAATAGAACATGTCATTTCCAAAAGGTAGGTTTACACACACTTAAAATCCAACCAGTAAACGATTCACTGACTACCAGTGTAAGGTTTAATTCCACAGACAAACCATTTCCTTTAAAATACAAATCTGAAGTTTGTAATGAGATACAGAATTAAAATGCTGCTGCTACAAAGTCATTAGTTAAACAGCAGAGCAGAAATGCTATACAAGGAAACTAGACATATGTACTGGTCTGTTCAGTACAAGCAGATAATCCACTCACAGCCAAAACAGAAAGTAGTGTACAAGTACATGTGGAAAGTGAAACTTTGCAATTGTTTGAGGACTGTACGATGTAATCTATTGTTTAGAATTAGCCAGCCTACATTCATATAGAGAACAAAACGTACATAATGTAAGTGCATGGTTAAAGGATACCACAGAACAAACTGATAGCAAAGAAATGAAATAAATTATAATTATTTTATTTTTTGGGGTCTTTTTTTTGTTGTTGACAAATGAAGAGTAACACAGTAAGGAAAAGCTGAGGGTTTCTAGTAACAATGCACAATGCAAACTCAATGTCTTCAACTGAAATTAGCACAACTGGTACCCACAATGATGTATAGGGATGTTTTGTTGGTGGTGTCCATGATGGAAGGAATGGGAAAGAAAACTCAAATGAGCTTTAATAATGTGAACTGAGGTTTGAGAGTTAAAAAGACAAAATGGACTAATTCTCTCAACTGATGTATTAAAGCATATATGTATGAAACAAATCAAATGTGTGAAAACATAAAGAAAATGTGATCTTTCTGCACTATAATGTCTCTCCTTTAATGGTTACACAAGTACATCATTCTCTATCAACAAAACCGTTAACGTGTTTTGATTTGAGAATTCAAAAGAACATTCAGACGGGCAAATTGCTGTTACTAATTCAGTATTGTATCACTATTCTCACTGACAAAGAGAGAATGGGGGGGGGGGAGGGAATTGAACACGTTTAAGCAAGATGGAAACAAAGGGAATATAGAAAGTTGACCACTTCTATGAAATGCATTACGCAATTACTTCAGCAATGAGCATTTCTTTTGCAGAATCCTTCCTGTCTGTTGTTCTCCAGAGAATCTCCTTCTAAGGCAATGAGTCTGCAAGCACTAGACCATGTTTCATTATCATATATGGCAAAGTTTTCAAACTGTTATGTTTCTGGTGAGCCACTGGGAATAAAATTATTATATAAACTTAATATTAGAGCAAATGTGGTAGGCCTACTATAAACTGATGTAGTCCAAAAATCAGTGGAGATCGGGAGAGGTATGAAGGGGGGAGAGGTACCTTCCTTAATTGTCACCAAAGTAGCATGAAATGTATTTTCTGAACATTGTATGATTCTTACCTGGTCTGCTAAACTGAAAGACCGGCCTCAGCCCATTCTGGTGTTTCATAAAACTCATGTGTTGCCGCTTTCGAGCACTGCAAAATGAAATCAAAAGATTTGACATATAATAAAAGTAAACAAATGCAAATCATAATACTGATGTGATCTGAAAGGTACAATGAATCTTCCATGCAACCTGCTCACAGCTACAGTCACTTTTTGACCCAACTTCAGGAATTATCCTGAAGACTATACACAATGTTGACAAACAAGAACATGTTCTGTATTAAGTTGACAGAAAGATTGCACAATAAATTTGACAAGGCTGATACAAGTAACATCAAGACATCAGTTTGTTAATAACAAAACTGTTAATTAATATTTAAATAACTGATAACTCGAAGCAATTTAAATTAGTACTTTACAACATCAACAAGGAAAGAAAATAGACCTATGAAGTAAGATGAAAGACAGCAAAGTAAAATTTAGTGACAAGGTAACTGATGCACCATGGGAAATATAATGTAACTGGCAATAACAGAAGAAATAGAAAATAAGAGTCCAGTTGACTATTAACTAGCAAGTGACTATGTCAAATAGCATACCTTTGTCAATTTTAGTGTCATGTATGGAATTTAACCATTGAAATATAAAATGCACCAACTCTATTGACAATTAATTGTTACAGAAGGCAACTACTGTAGCAAAGGATAGACTGGATCCAACTCAATTGACACTAACTAAAGAACTATGAAGAAGAGTTCACTTGACTGACAAGCATGTGTCTAGGTCAAATAAAATAGTCAAGTTGATTGGCACCCTATTAAAGCACAATGAAAATACAGAACTCTACTAACAATTGTCACAGAAGGGTTTTTAGATGAAATAGAATGTATCCAACTTAATTGGGTATTATTTAAAGGATGACTCTCTGCACAAAATAAATTTTGATATATTTACAGACTTGTCAAAAACACACTGATGTCATCAGCCCATGTTTTTTGTTGAGAAGCATTCTGGAGATTTGGCAAAATTTAAAGCTGAGCATGTTGAAAACTGGAACAGCTATAGCAACCTACGTAGTACTCGGGAGTTTTCTTAGTACTTTGACAATCGGGACAAAACTTCTCCCTAACGTCATCCTTTGAAATTACTACAAGAAACAATGTAAAGCCAAGCTGACTAATTAGCAAAAGGCAAGGTCAAATGGAATTTGGTCAAGTTGAGTGCCAAGAATTAAATTACTAGGAGAAATAAATGGCTTGCAATATTACTACCAAGACAGGACAAAGGAGAAACTGCACACAGTCAAAACTTGACTGACAATTACTAAAGTACTAGGAGATATAGACAACAGCATGTCAAGTTGTACTAAACAAATACCTAGAATAAAACTTGCTATAGGTTTGTGCAATCTCCCAACACCTGCTGTTCCCCAGTAACAAGCTGTTTTTTTTTATATATTGTTGATCAACACAAGACAGGTAGCTCCTGCACATGATTCTATCTCTGGAAATTAACTCCTTCCTTTCATGTTTCACTCTATGTGAACTTGTCCACCGAGCACCAGGGTTATCCTGCGACAAACCTGCCATATTAAAATTATTATATCTTAGAAATGAGATCACGTTGATAGAATGTCAAGGGGCATATTTTTTGGCAAAACACAACTACAGAGCTAGCACTGATTATTTGAAAAAAATAAAAAAAATTGGTATCGTTACATATGAGAACCAGCTATTCCATGATATCACACTCTTTTACATCGCATACTTCAGTAGAATATGACCTTGAAGGGATTGAGGGGGTTCTCATATATTTATTTACATTATTTCAAGATTTAAAGCAGATTTTATCATCAAAATTGTAACACTAAAAGTAAAGTATTTGTCATCAATACAAGCTTAAACCTTGGCTAGTTGTACATAAATCTGCTATCACAGTATTGGAGGAAGAAGCAGAGTATTGATAAATTTATTGTTTTCAGATTGTTTTTTATAGTGTAAGTACAAACGTTTTAGCTTTTTCTTTTAATTTACACACTGCACATAACTGAGAAAACAAAGGATTCACTCATTCATGGTAGCATCTTAAACAAAGTTGACAGAAGTAATTAAGCTTAGTGATTCTTGTATTATGTCTGTGTTTCCTATGAGAGCGAGAGTGAGACAACTGTGTATTGCTAACCTAAATCATTTTTGCTTCCTTTCTGTTATATTCCTTGTTTAATACCTTATCGTGTCTTAGCACATTTCTTTCTTTAATATATCTTTACACGCTTCTAAAATTTCCTATGATACTATTTACCAATTTTAGCTTAGATTTGACCTGCACAAAGTTGAAAGAAGTAATTACATTATTGGTATTAATAAACAAACGAAAAAAATTGATGACAAATGTTACGTTTTGTTATAAAACAATTCCACAGGATGAAGGTTTCGCTTTGTGGCTTAAATACTTGAACTTAACTACCTCAAAGGTTTCTCTTCCTTGTATATTTCATTTTATTATATTTAGTTCCTTTTATATTTCTGTGCACTTTCTTGTCATGTACAAACATTTCTGCTTACCCAGTAAATTCTTCCCACTTTGTCAGTTGTTTTATTACCTACACCTACATTATTTCTTTAATAGGTATTTAATTTCCATCCTTGTTATTATTCTTTGTAATGTTTTTTTACACTGATATTATTGTATCCCTCCCATATTTATCTCCAGATATCATTTTACCAATAGTTTCACAAGCGTTCATTGACTAGCTTTGTGAACTTTGTGATTCATGTCTGTGTTTTTCTTATGTGATAGAGAGAGACAGCTGTGAATTGTTTACCAAATTCGTTTTCGCTTTCTTTCTCTTATATTTCTTGTAACCTTATCATGTCTTTGCACATTCCTTTCTTTAGTAATATATCTTTACAATTTTCTCAAATTTCCTGTGATACTATTACCACTTCTAGCATAGATTTTGAGTATTTCTCCCTACTATCTATCATATGAGGTGTTTTTGCTATTTAAGACAATTTATTTTGAAAGGATATTTCTTTGTTGACTTTTCTTTTGTTGTCTTTTTCTTTGTTTCCAATTTCTTCAAGTTTTTGCTTATAATCTCTAGTTTTTCTACAGATAATATCGGCATCTTGCCTCCACCACATTTACCCATCGATAACAAATGGTCTCCTAGACATTACAACAACAGCGTAAAATGTTGATTTGTTCTCAAATTTCACAAAACAAACAGATTGAAAAGTGTGGAAACAGTGGGATGAGTTTTTGGTCTCACTGGGATAGGGTCTTTATCCCACTGTGACAGGTTAACTAGCCCACTGGGATAGGATCATTAGCCCACTGGGATAGGTTCCTTAACATACTGGGATAGGTTCCTTAACATACTGGGATAGGTTGTATCCTGCTGGGATAGGTTCCTTATCCTACTGGGATAAGTTCATTATCCTACTGGGATAGGTTCCTAATCCTACTGGGATAGGTTCCTTATCTTACTGGGATAGGTTCCTTATCTTACTGGGATAGGTTCCTTATCCTACTGGGATAGGTTCCTTATCCTACTCGGATAGGTACCTTATCCTACAGGGATAGGTTCATTATCCTACAGGGATAGATTCATTATCCTACTGGGAGGGATAGGTTCATTATCCCACTGAGTCTGTAACAGGCTCATTAGCCCACTGGGATAGGTTCCTTATCCTACTAGGATATAAGTTCTTTGTCCCACTAGGATGAGTTTCTTATTCCACTGCAAACAAAGAAACACAGAAGGTGAGAATTTAGTCACACCTACCAATTGAATAGGCCTACGTTATGTTTATACCAAAACCACATGGTACAGACCAGGGACAACATGATAGCAGGCGGTGAAGTTCAACGATAGTTGAGAAGTATATGCAAATGGAAATTAATTTGCATTCGTTGATTGAAAACAGATATCACTGGATATTGATACTTTTCAGTTCATTGAATGTCGTCTCTTGTCACAGAAAATGTCAAATTATTTACAACAAAAAAGTGAGTGGCTGGATTCACCAAATTCCTACACAGTGCATGGTCAACCAGTTTTTCTTTAAACCACATTTCGAACCTTAAGATGGATAATGTAGAAGGTCCATCAGGCATAGTTCCTTTGTGCCTGATATAACTGGTTTGAATATAGTTTCTGGACAAACAATTCTTGTTTTTAAAATTTTGCTTACAATTTCATGTATGTTTTGTCAAATGTATGTTGCAGTCAAAACACGGCAGCACCCTAGTATTGTGTCTTAACACAGATCAAATGTTTTGTTTTTCCTCCGTCTGTGAAAAATATTGAGCATGTGATCCATAGAATTGCTCTCAAGATTCACGAGATGCACCACAACTAGAGGGTGCTCTTTACTAATAATGCTGGTTTTGTTAAGTTATCGAACAAAATCATAGAGGGCAGCAAGTTGATTTCTCTAAGATGAATATTTCCATAACTTTCACTACATATCCTCTCAAAAGGTTTTAGTTCTAGGTGTGAAGATAAATTCAATACAACAACACAGCCTACATATCCGACGACAGGTGTGAAGATAAGTTCAATACAATAACACTGCATACATATCCTATGACAATTTGTAGGTACATTGTTCTGTGAGGTATGAAATTTATTTTCTCATTCATGTATTTCCTGACAAGAACTAAGAAAATGATTTGTTAAAAGTTTCCTGAAGAAAGTCAATGTGTAGAGATGCTGTAAATAATGCACTGGTTTTCATATTTGCTATGTTGCCCAGTTGCCTTCTGCTGAAGTAAAATAAATGAACACTGACTGGCTACCAAGGATATCATCAAATCAGTACTAGAGTATATTTGTTAAATTGCATATTTGCAACAGAAGGGTTGGTTCTGAAGTGTGACTGTGACAATCTCTTGCAGTTTCCCACTACATATAAGAAAATCGATGACACTTTCTTCCAAAGATGGGTCGATGAGGCAATAAAAGTATAGCTCAGAAACTGCACAATCCTCTCACAAACAGGGACCATGCTTCAGCTTAAGAAACATATGCAATAGGGCAATATCTTTGATCCACCAAAACAAAACCCACATCTTTGATCCACACAACAACAAGAAAGAAGCACAAAAATCTTCCAGTATACAAAGAAGTCAAATGCAGTGCATAGCAAGACACAAGAAGTTGACAACATTTAAAACCGAGATGCAAAAATGTAGCAATCGACATACAAGTCAATGTTATGCTAAGCTATGAACCACAAATTATCCGTTGACATTTCAAGCACAAACTGTAATGACTTCCTCTCATCAACCATATGACTATCAATCCCTGAAATCCTAGAAACTAGGGTAGGTATTACTATCACCGGAGGGTAAATTAAGAACTTCCAGATGGGAAGTCGACTGCAAAGCTAGACCACCACGAGAACATTGAAAATGACAGTTTGTGTTCTCGTATCCTTTTCAGAGGAACTTCACCATCACGAGAGAGATTTACTTTGATGCTTCATGGAAAAAATCTCCTGCATATAACACCAATCACACAGTAATTTACATCAGCAGAGACTTAGCTGTTGACACATGAGAAGGGAAGTTGTCGTTTTCAATCACAGTCGTACACAGGTGCCCGACCACCGAATCTGGTATGGGTGGGGGGCGGGGGAGAGTTAAGATGTCATGTGATACTGTGCATGGGTCCAAGGGGAAGAGATTCCTGTCCCTTTTGAGAGAGTGTTGAGAAATGGAGATGCAAACATTTCTATATTTTGTAATATTTGAGACATTGTTGAACTGATAACTTTCACATTTATGTCGTTATGGCGGAGGAATCTAAGGGTAAATCCTCTCCTCTTTGAGAAATTTTCAACTGTTATGTATTCCTGGGGGAGGGGTTTTGAGACCCTTGAAGACCCCTAGATGGATGCACCTCTAATTGTACACCTTTAACTACCAAATGTTACACTAATTTGCAAGTTTTTGGGCAATTTCCAGCCACACATATAAAGAGAGAATACTGTTTTGGGATTTATGATCATTTTGCTAATCAAAATTGAATCAAGACGAATAAATTCGGGTATCGCACTGTGCAGTAAGAAACCCTACCATCCATGGAGGGTCGTGTGAAATGCTCTGCAGTAGTACTAATGCACTATTTAACCCCTCTGTCAGTTCTGATAGGAATGTCAATTCTGATGACAGTGTCAGATGCAACAGAAGGCCAACACCTCTGCTGGGTTTAATCATTTTCTTTCGAAAGCTGTTTCAAAAAGGCAATACTTTGAGCTTTCCCAGCAACCTCAATCTTCTTTCCAATGCCATACACTAAACTTAAAATCTATTTCAAATTTGAGAGCAACGTCTAAATTTGTTCACTTCTGCGGTTCCATATCATCAGTTTGAATATTTACTCTTCACCAATGTGTTTTATAGCTTCCCCAAGTGTATTCACAAACTCCTACTTGACTTTGCTGTTTCCTGATGTTATAAAACCAGTGCCTGGATCTAACAGAGCCGGGGCAACAGTCACAGGCCTAAGAGGTCGTGAAAGGTCAACCTTTCAATTCAACGCAGAGTCTGCCTGCATACACCTAGATGAGGTCACCTGAATTCGAGCTAAAAGAGTCACTCGATAGCCTGGACAATGTAGATTCCAGGGCTCTAAAGACGCCTGGATTGATCTATTTAAACATCACGATTAGTTCCCAGTCTGGGTAATGCAGTGACATTTCATAAACATGTTCAGTCAACCTTCCTCTGAGCACAACCTTCCTCTGAGCACAGTTTTAATTGTATTCATACAACTCTAGCGCACCCTCTAGATGCATTCATTTTGTACTCTATTAGCATACTACGTGAATATGGATGCTTTAGATGAATTCTTCCCCATCGAAGCAAATATCACACATTCCACACTGAAACTGACGTAATGAAGACAGAACAAAAGAGATCAACCTGTGACGACCAAATTGTAAAAGAAAAAAGAAGAAAATCATCTTACACAAACCCGAAATAGAGCAGAGCAAAGACTGCTGTTGTCACTAGTATCACAAGGAGAATGAGTATCGTCTTTTTGGCAACGCTGACAGTTTTCCTATTAGTTGTCCGTTGGTCACCTGGAACAACTGTACCATCATCTACAAGGAAGCAATCAGACAAGATGTGACTACTAAAGACATCTGTGTTTAATTCCAAACTCTGCAGAGTATAATACAAGCCTAAACAGTTCTACTAGCTTTTCACTTATCTAGCTAGAGCATTGTCTGTACATGCATAGGCATATTCCTATGAGTATGCAAATGAGTCGAAAATGAACAGAGTCGAAAATGAACACAAACGAATGAACGAACTGCTTAATCTGTTGTGATCAAATCCAAATCAACCAGAAATATTTCTGGTCGAGTGTTTGCATGCTCTTTGACCTACAGACTTAGGCTATGAATATGCAAATAATGACATACTATAATCATCTATCAGATAACAGAAGGTATTTTGTTTTGTAAAACTTATTCAAATAAAAGTATTTTTTTGTTGTGCTCATCCTCCATGCAGAGTGAAAACGTAAGTTAATCTTGCTCTTAAGAAAGGGCCTCCATTTCATCCTAAAAGGTATCCTCTCTCCTAAAAAAGTCCCCCCCCCCTTAAGAAGTGCCACATCCCTTTAAAAATTCTCCCAACTCCTGGATGTCGCCAACAAAGGACTTGCCTAAATGTAACAGTCTGTCAGTCACTCCATTAAAATAATAAAATGCTAACATCAATTAAGATAATTTAACTTCCTGGCTTGATAATCTAAACCATATTCAAACAGAGCAGTCTCCAGCACATGCAGTTAGGTTGTTACATTAGGAGGAGTCTGATAACATCATTCCCAGGGTAAACAGAAAAAGTAGAGGGCAGACTTCCACTTTCAATCCTATTTTAACAAAGTTGACAACATTTGTCATCTTCTGCACAATTAATTCAGGCAGAAGAGCGTCCACGTACAAAATTTTGGAACCTACCGTTTGAGCTGGTCCTGAATGAGACTGTCATAGAGGGTTGTCCATCGACATGCGTTGGCTCTCGTTGTATGTTCAACGTAGAGGCTGAGATGGAAACGTTGTACCAGCGATTGGGCTTCAGGTTTTTCAACACTTTCATCTGTCCAAACTGGACGGTCTCCATGGTCACGAATTGTTCTTGACCTGCTTCCCAATATTTGATGAGGTATGCATCGATGGATTTGTAAAAAACTAATGGCTCGTCCCAGGTGACAATGGCGCTGGTGTTGGTTATGCTCTTTATTGTGACGTTCTGCGGCTTGGAGGGACCTTAAACCCAGACGCGAATGAAAAAGAAAGAAAAAATGCAATATAAATAATACCGAATAAATTGTTTACCTACAAAGTGTAAATAACATAAAATTTCCATTTCACTTTTGTTTACATATTTAATCAGGCACCATTTAAAGTTAACAGTACATAATGAGTCAATACATCAACTCTGTCGGACCCATTATTTTATCTCAAATATTTGTTTCCAAAGAAGAAAATAGACATTATCTTAGACTTATTTTGCAAAAGAGGAAATGATAGGCTATTGTGGTACAATATTTACAAAAGTGTTTTAAGCCTTTTTCCTGTGCCATATACCCAGCAAACACAAAACGTTATCATACATTTTTAAAAGAGCCTCTAAAATATGTTTTACATAACGTTAAATGTGGTGTTATAAAAACCTTGGCATAACGTTTTTATGAGATTAATGTTATATTAATGTTATATTAAAGTTTTTACGAAAAAAATGTTTTGAAATAATATCCTGAAAACGTTTTTGTGACATATTTATTACACCACCAATAACGTTATCAAAACACAAGACGAAACGTTTTAATAACGTTTTAAAAACGTTTCTGTGTTCTAGGATATCTGTGGTCTCCTTCAGCGATGATCTTTAAAATTTGTTAAAATAGAGAGAAGCAAAACAACTAGAACAACAACCGCACACAAAATCTTATCACTAACAATTGCTTTATTCAGTTATTTTTAATAAATTTTATGAATTAATGTATTAAAACTTACCGGCTACATCAGTGGTCACACTGATCTCAGTAGAATTCTTGCTTTCACCTATACTAGTCAGGGCTGTAACTTGGACATAGTATGTCGTATATGGTTCTGGAAAGTAAATAATTAACAAGGTTTAAACTCATTTATTGAATCTGGTTGACGAACTTTAGTTTTTTCTTCTCATAAAAATTAAACATTAAACAATTTCCATTTTTTCCCCTACTGTATAAAACATTCGTAATTTAATAAGTATTGTGTACCAACAGAGGAATAATAGTTTTGACTTAAGTTTTTAACGATATATTGAATCATATAAGCATTTCTCAGTGACAATAAGTAGGAAGTATTAAGGCTAAAGTGAATATATATGGCTTTTCTGTAAAATATGTTTAAGGTCCAAATTTGTAATGTATAAAAAGTGTATCCATATTGGTTCTTTGGCCCAGCCTTGATCATATCACACAGTTCATCAGGTATAGAGTCTGGAAGCTTGGATTTGCATTTGTCATTTTGTAAAACTTAAAGATCGATCTACTTCCCATATCATGAAGAAAACATTAGGTCCATGAAGGGAGATTAATATAAAAAATAAAAAAATAAAATAAAAAATAAAAAAGTCTAAATAAATCCGGAATCTCTTTGAAAGAGTATATCAGTCATAATGAGACCACTCTGTCTAAATCAAGGACCTATAAAATTTCATATTTTTCCTACTTCTTCTTCTTTCTAATTGTACTTCCTTTGTCACAAAATCCAAACAGAGTCCATCAACGGCATAATCTGGTTTAATATTGCATACATAAGTGTTGAGAGTAAATAAGTAGAGAGATTTGGTGGATGTGGTTATTTTCTAATCTGTTCTCCTACTTAGATCAACACTTTGGTAGTTCTACCAACCTCGTCTTGTGAATGCATACACTATTTGCGTGGCATCGTGCCTCTTCCACTGGGATTCCCCATCTCTTCGTATATACACCCTGTAGCTGTCAATTCTACCGTTCGGTTCCTCCGGAAAGTCCCACAAAACCACAAACTGAGTGGCTTGGAAAGCAAACAGCCTTAGATTTACCGGCTCACTTGGTACTGAAAAGTTTCAAAAAAGAAAAAAGTTGGTTTGCAATTGAAGTACAGTAATGTCTACGAGAAAGTTTGAGAAACTTGATGTGTCTATCAGCAACAGTGAGGATTAGAAGCTAGAAATTTATCATTCCTGAAAGATGAAGTTAATACTTATATAAAAAGCAATATGGTTTTCATGATTTCAGTTGTTTGTCTCTGTTATGTGTACTTTGTAGTTCCAGGCAGAGTTTTGAACGAGTCGACTCATTTTACTCTCGAGTCGACTCATTTTACTCTCGAGTCGACTCATTTTACTCTCGAGTCGCCCGTCATCAGTGATTTTGCTGACTCGAGTCTGGTCATCGACTCGGGGTCACTTCACAATCGTCTTTGAGTTGCTTTACTTGAAATTGATCCACTCGAGTCATAACTCATCACTCATAACTCATCACAACTCATCATAACTCATCACAATACTGTCTCCATGCAAATAGGAAAGACAGTGAGAGTGTCTCAAATGTGGAAGCTCGGATAAGCTTTTGTGATTTTGTAAACTAAAAGATTGATCTACTTTCCATATCATGAAGAATACATGAGGTCAATGCAGGGAGACTTAAAAAAAAAAATCTAAACAATCCAGAATCTCCTTGAACAAGTCTATCTGTTATAATGAGACCACATGTGGCATACTCTTCAAAGGAAAATGTAACAACATTGAAGTGCCTCATTTTCATTGGACTTTGTGAATGGGATGGCAAAATGGACACTGCCAAACAGGTAATGAATGCAGAGTGGGCATTGCATGATAGTTGTAGCATAACTGGTGATACAGTAATTGATACTGCATAATGGATATTGAATACTGCATGTTTTGCATCATGTACAATGCACAAAACCAAATAGCTGGGTAGCATATGGGAAAATGATCATCAAAAGTATTGCTTTGTGGTTTGAATATTTCCAGCTCTGGATATATTAATAAACAAGACAATTTAGATAATGCATGATATTTATAGACAGTTTATGTATAGAAACAGAGATAGATATACAGATAAGCTATCACAAACTTGTAGGGTTTATTTTTTTTTTCTTTTTCTGGGGGAACAAAAACAATTGACATTGTTTCAGGCCTAGAATTTCACAATTTTAACCACTTGTTGCTAATTAAATGCCATTAGATATTGATGGCACTGGAAGGTTCCTGAATGACAATGCACATCAGTTACTGTACAGGCTTATGAGAGCAATACAATAATATTTGCTGATAAAAGGCAGAATTCAAGGCTTATGATTGGCACCGAAATCATGCTGATTCTTGACAGACGATTGTTAACCATCTAACCATGTGTTTAAGTTCTCAATGTCCACTAGCTAAAAAAGTGCCAACTGGTTCCTAATGTTTTTTTTCTTTTTTTTACTGGTAAACGGCAAAATTTATTGGCTATAAGGGCAGTAAATAGCCAGAATTTCCAGACCTGTTGTTTGCAATATTGTCAAGAAGTTGAATGGCTTCAAAATCCTTTTGACACTAACAGCCCATAGCATTGAAACAACGGTACATTAAGATAGCCATTTCTTAGAGGGTGCTACTCACTATCTTCTTCTGTCATGGCCTGTAGCATGTCACTGTAGGGACCAATGTTCATCGCCATGGTAGCATTGTTACGGACTGCCACGGATAGATGGTAGGTGGTGTATGGTGTAAGATCAGTCAGATGGTACATCTAAAGGAAAAAATGTAAAAAGAAATTTTTAATATGAAATAACCATATGGAGTAACAATCTCCAGATGAATAACTGTTGTTAAAATAGTACCAGCAAGAATTTTTAATAGAAAATGAAAATATGCACATGTTTTCCCCAACATTTTGCCGGTGTGGGTTTTCTTACGAGCGATGATACTTACCCGTCTCCAATCTATGTGAGATTGATAAACATTTTAGCACTGCACACCTTATATCCCATCTCCAGGACACTGGTCTAGAAATGACGTCTTCTAAATAATCTAATTTCATGAAATATTTCAGCTGCATCCATTTTAATCTGTGAGAAGGAAGTACCTGGTAACAAGTGCTTTTATAGTTTGCTTCTTTGCAGTATCTTTATCGACAGAAATACAGTTTCGAGGAGAGTATGGATCTTAGAGGAATGATTACAAAAGCCTAAATAAGTTACTTTCATTGACTATCACTGGAACAGATAACCAAATAACAAATCAAATTTAGCAATATCACTTATCAGGCCAGGTGACAAGTGATATCAGGTGTTCAATCCGCATCGCAGTATCTTTATGTCGCAACAACGCTTTCAAACGGCTAATCTTACCGGCTCTGGAGTGGTCCGGTGGGTGATAGGACCGCCTTTCTCTACGTACTTCACCACATAGTTAAGGAGGTAGCCCTGCAGGCTTTCAGCTGGAGGGGGTTCCCAGGTCAGTCGAATTTGCCTGGAGCCTTCTACGAACACAGACACATTAGTTGGAGGCTGCAGCGGGGCTATAACAAAAAATAATCAAATGGTACGAAAAATGAATTACAATCTACTCTTTAAGAACTCAAAAAAGTTGTTCCCTATAACATACTAAACATGGCTGGACCTTTAAATTACTTTTTATACCACTCCAAGCTGTACAATCTGTTCACATTCTACTGCTGGCTCATAATCTCATTGTTAAGCTCCTAAACTTGATCATGGCCATTAGAGATGCATTACAGAAAGATTGACTTTAAGCACAAAATTAACTTTGTTATTAACTGTAGTTTGTAGAAGATTAAGATTAAAGATACATTGCCTATCAGTCTAGGTTCTATTTCTATACTAATTTTAGTTCCTTTTCAGTAATGGCCCTTTAAACATCTGAGGCTCATTAATTCAAGTGTCTGGTCCACTAAGTCTAACACACTGGCCATTAGGTCAATGACTACAATGCAATTCAAAACTACATAGGAAACCAAAAACATTTTGTGGCCTCAAACATTTTACAATTTGTTTCATATTTGTCAAAGATTAATGGGGTTGACTGTCATCCACGGATGCTCTTCTTTTTTCTTTTTTTTTTCCTCTTTTCTTTCTTTGTTTTTCATGAAGTAAAGAGAGCATGTTCTGGTCAAGCTATTAGAACTTTTAATATAATGAATTAACAAACATTTATTCCTTCATTGGGGAGCTGGCTGGAAAAGCTATAGAAATATAACTCACACTCAAACTTTTCTTGTATTTTGGGATCTTTGAAATATTTAGACTGAAATTCTGCCTAAATGTCTCCTTGTATAGCAAGCTCAGATCACAGCATACAGTAGCAGAGACTGCCGTGTGACATTTTTTTTGTGACATTTGATCGATAGACGAACACAAACACAGACATGCTTCTGTCAGGTTTTACTCTATAGCCAATGAACTGTTATATACTAACAAGCAATAGCAGCAAAGCACCAACATGCTCAAACTAAAGTGTCATCAGAAAATGTTCATTATCCCAATATGAAAGCAATCCATAGGTTTCACTAAGTTTCTAAGTAAATTGGGTCACGTGACATACAGATCTGTTCACATATCACACCATAAACTTTTTTTTGTTTCTAATGATATCAAATATACCAAACAAAAGAAGTGAAAACTCAAAAAGTAATAGGACAAAACATAATTGTGTTCATATAGATTGCTTAATTAAGAGTAAGTAGAATTATAGTAGTATAGTAGGAGATAGGTAGGCCTTCAAAGGGAAGAAATGCATACGACATAAGACATACAAGATTAGTAAAGATGAACCATCTTAACTGGTAGCAGAAACAAAGCAATACAAACTCTAGTCCAGAATTTTCACAAATGATCAAACATTACAGGTCATTCACCTTCACGCAGTGTTCATTCATGAGGACAATAGTATTTACATATTTTCATGTTAGGCTACGGCCTACACTACTGCAGCTGTATGATAATTGTCTTTAATATTTAGTTTGAATGCTTGAGACAAGCCTCAGCTCTAATTTAAAGCATGACATACAAATAATTGCTCCGAGTGTAAACGATGTGATGTCATTATGCACAATTAATACCTTTTGTTTTAGTTCTTGTATATGAGTTTCTAAAACAATTTCAAAACTGTGATAACCTGTGACCACTTTGAAACAGCTTCGTCAGTTGCCATGTTCGCACTAGCGGCAGATTACATCCACCCTATTTGCATTAATCACACTTTTTGCATAAATCACTCTTTGCATAAGTGCAGAGAGTTTACCACAGAGTTTGATTTTGCCTGTTACATAATGGTGATGCATATACATAGATAGGATGTGTTTAATAAATGTTGACATAGTGCAGACACCATGTTCCATCTGGAGTAACCCTTTGATTCTGAGCGAGCTTGTACTACAAAATTGATCCAGGCGTTCCTTGTCCTATCTTGGACTTTGCCTGGACTAAAATCACCCATTTCGAATCTGGATGAAATGGATTACACATGGGATCTGATCCATAGCACTTTGTCAAATTCCAAGATTAGTGTTGGATCCAGACCTCATGCATAAACAGTCTTGGTGAGACCAATCAGCATTAAGCAATTTAGACTGAAATCATTGGATAATCGTGCGTAGTCTTGAGCCCTGCTGACACCGATTTTCATGAATGAGAATGAAGAAGAGACAAACCTCGTCACTCCTCATTAACCGAGGAAAGCCATTACCAACTGAGTTAATTCTTTCCCCCTAATTGTTTAATCCTCATAGGCATTCCCTCTTCTTCAAGTATTTTATGAGCTTAATCCACATGGTGTATTCCTCATGACAATGACAGTGTGTCTACCTCCTCCTTTGTTAATTCATAACTTCCTCGACCAAATTTAGCCTTAACGACCATCTTAATTAGCTTAACGAGAAGGACACGACCCTGCGTAAACAGTATGCCATCATGATTGACAACATGATCATATTGCAGTTAGTCACAAAGCTACAATTAGCACAGATAACATTCCAACATTAACAGCACTCAGAGAAGGGAAGCTTGTACATGTGAGGGTAAAGCTAGCTTAGTGTTACTCAAGGTCATCAAAAGCCAGGTCTGAATATATTATGTCACCTCCATCCGCCTCTCCCTCCCCCCTCCCCCCTCCCCCCTCCCCCAAAAAATCCATTTTGAATCTTTCATGGTACATTCACAGGCTTTGCAAAATGTTTTCTGATAAAGAGAATACCTTCTTCTTTTTAATCCCTTATTTTAGCAGGTAACTTTTTAGATATTCCCTGAAATCATGGCTGTAACCTGGTATCAGCCATCTTCTCAGCACAGACTGACATATTAAACTAATGACGGCAGCCACATTGAAGTTAAAAGTCACAAAGCTACATTGAGTAAAGACAGCATCCGACATAAATAATAGTCAGACATTACAAAGAGCAGCAAACTTGTACATTTATGAATGAAGCTAGCTTAGTCTTAAAACAATGCATGAAAACAAAAACTTCATAATTTGTCAGTTACATAAATTATGAAAACAGCCCTTATTGTCTCCCTTTCGGTATTTACATGTATACTCTGAGGTATTTGATATTATTCATGTAATTATTTTCAGCCATTATTTTGTTAAATTGATCAAGTTTTGTTTTGCCAATGAAAAACCTAGAAATGTCCACCGAATTATGTCAGCACTCACAGGATGGTTGCTGAAGTTTCGACCATTGCAGTCATGTCATCATGAGAAAGTAAGGATGAGGGGAAGATGAGGGGGAAGGGTGAGGGGAAAATGAAAGGACACGAGGGTGGGATGGAGAAGCAGGAAAGAGGATGAGAGGGGTTAGCCCTCAGTTAATGCCACGTTCATAGTATGTTTTTTTACATCCCTTACAACAGTAGTACCAGATTGCATCTTGATAAGGAACAAAGTCACCATTTGGCATATTTCTCCTACAAGCCTCGTTCTACATTTTTATTATAACGACAGAGATCATTGTTGCTATTATTTCTCCCGCTAGTCAACAACCTCGTCTTTGATAATGATGTCATCTTCATCTACTGTATATCATGAAAATCTAAGTTTGTCAGTTTTGACTATTTGTTGGACATATCTGTCAAGTCGTTAACCTATCAACCCTTTTTTTCAGCATGAATTCATTCCTGCCTTGATTGTTGTTTTGATTCACTGCAATGATATGATGAGAGTTTTATTACCTAACATATACATCACAGTCGCAACAAGAGTGTACTCCCCAGTCCCCCCCCCCCACAACCTCCCATGTTTTTTTCCTTCTTTTTCTTAGGATGAAAATGATCTGTCATAAACTGAAAATTGTCAACACTCATGGGATAGTATTACTCTGTGCCTTTTTTTTCTTCATTTATTTAATGATCTTTCTGTTTCAGATAAATCTATTCAGTTACTCTGTCAATAACATAAAAAGAAACACAATTTCAGCATAAAAATTTTCACATCCCGACGATGTCCCTCAATTGTTGGCTTTGCAATTGATGACAAACATGGTCATCAAATGAATTGTCAAAAAATTGATTTATTAGGAACATCATTTTTCATGAAAAACTAATGAAAGTGAGGGATTCTTGTGCAGCACAATATTTTGTGATGTTTATTTCGTTCCTTTACTCTGTGATCCCATGGGTAAGATTTTGAAACAATAGCTCATAAGAAACTGAACCTAAGATACCCAAAGGCAAAAAACACTGGCATTATGTCATTGTTTTCTATAAGTATTCAAAAGTTTGCTAACATATGGACAGTAAGCATGTTAACCTTTTTTTTCCATTCCTGCTGAGGGAACTGCCACATTTAAATCCCCTGTGCGACTGATGAGGTTGCATGCACCCAGTATATCTGACCCTTATCTAAAGTACCGAAGGAGGTAAAGAAAGGTTCTTTAATTAGCAGCCAGCTAATCGAAGGAACATTTTCATGAACGACCGACGGGAGAGGTGATTGTTTTTTATGTTGTCAGTTTTCATCAGTATGATCAAACCCATTAAACATCACTCAAAAGTTGGGAAGAAATTTATCAAAAGGTTTAGTAGTGGATTAAATTTTAATTAGCTAGTAATTAAATGACTAATAGTTACCATCCTACAAAATGCTTGTAGACCAGACCACCTAGTTATCACACATAAGGGATATACTTAAGGATAGACCACAAGGGATATGCACTTCCATGAACAAAAGAAATGCATTTCCTTCACAAGCAAGCACATTGACTGAATGGATGTTTGCAAGTGAAAATGTGAATAATTCGGTGCTCAGTCAATTTTCCAAATTAATGTTAACCAAATGAAAAAGCAAAACCGAAATCAACATTTTACCAAATTCCGCACAGCATGCTACTTCAGACTGCTATGCCTTAGTAGCATGTGTGAGGCAAGTGATCTATATATACATCCCAACTTCACCCAAAGCCTCTAAATCTTAATCAATGAGTAGATCAGTCCCTCTCTGCTATAAAATTACTAAACACAGTGTTTAACAGTTATTTAAAGGCATCAGTTACTCAGCACACTGGCAAGTTGTTATTAATCACTAAAAAAAATCCCCTCCATCATTGTATAACTTGACAGGTGTTTAGTTGATGAAAGATCACCATGGCAACAACATTTGGTCCTACTTAGAGAACTCTCCACCATTAAAGTCCACCTCTGGTACTTACTTCCAGATGCCGTTTGAATGACATCAGATTCATTGCCGGTTCTTGTGTAATTCTGTACAAAATTAGCCACTACTTGGAAGACGTAAGAAGTAAACGGATTGAGATTCTCGACGAGGATGTTGGAGTCATTACTGCTAATTCCTTCCATGGTTTCGATTGTTTGATTGCTGGTGTCAACAGTTCTGTAAAAACAACCAAGATATTTATTAAACTGGATTATTAGTGCACATCAAATCCAGTCACTCTGTGGTATTCTGCGATTCATTTGAAAATTAGACAGGGCCGTGATTGAAGAAGGGCTGGCAAAGTATTAAAAGCGATGACACAATGAATATGCATGTATTTTCTACTACAGCGGGTCTGCTTCTTCCTTGGTATGTTCCCCACCCCACATTAGGCTGTCTGGCAGAACGATGCATGGTTGATGAAGGTTACCTAGTTTACTGGGAATTGAATTTTCAAGCTTCAGTCACAATGGGACATCTCTAGTCTGTCGTACCACACTGTAAATAAACTGCTTAATGAGTATTTTACACATTTTTGTTTTCAGTAAAGAATTTACAATACTCAAAATATTAGTAATATATTGATAACTGAGAACTTTTTGAATTCTCCTCAGTCAGTCCCATATTAAGATACTCTGGGGCCCTAACTCACTACATGGTTAGGTCTATTCTATTCCATATCACGACAACTTTGCATTGCCTACAGGTATAGTCAGAAGAAGCGTAGTAAAAAAACTAGTTCACTTTGCAATTCAAAACAACAGGTTCAAGGTATGGATGCTACCACAGTTTGTTAATTTACTGCTGGAAGTCAACAACCTTATTAAAATAACATACTGTACACCAGTATTAAATACCCTAACATACTACTGCATAGCCTAACACAGTGAAACCTAAGCACCAGTAGATATACCAAATATTACTAGCTGCATTAAAAATATGAACTATCTAATACAGACCTTATTAATGACTGAATATGTGCACCATACGGTACAGTAGACTACCTGTATAATAACGAGTAACTTTCGACTGGTCCATCACTTTTCTGCCACGAAAGACTCACTGATGTTGGTTGAATATCTTTAATGGATGGTTTTCCTGGAGGATTGGGATCTGCAGAAAAGAAAATTGTAAAAAACAGTTTGGTATTTCAGAACATATAGATAAAAACCAAGGATGACGTCAATGGTCTTCTAAATATGAAAGACCACAAAAGTCAGTTTTCTGATTTACTTAATTTACACATATATGTCAAAAGCAACATTTCTTTAGCAATCCTGTCCTTTCCCAGTGGGTTTCTGCAGACCTGCCAACTCTGCTGGAAAGATGTAAAGCTGAAGATTGAAATAAAACATCCTCGAAATTCATGCCTGAAATCTTCAAGATTTCAATAAATGTTCTAAAATTCAAACAAATCTCATCGTTTTAACACTCTAGCTAGTTCTTGGTTTTCAGCATTCTTTTCCTTGAAAGATACAGTATCCTCTTTTTTTCTCTTTTCTCTAAAATATTCTTGATCAGTTTCCATAATAATATGTAAATTATCCACATTTCCAAGGAGATCTGCTCTACCTTCTCTTCACCCATCAAAGATTTCTTGCATGTAACATGTTTTGGTCCAACATCAAAGCTGTGAGTCTCATGGTTAAAATATGAGAGTTAGCAGATGTTATTTCTGCTTTGTATAAATCCATTTTACTATCTTTACTTTGGCGAGAAATCCAAATTCAACTTATAATAAAACCAAGCTGGTTGAATTTTTCTTCCTTCTTATTTTCAGAAGCAAAACAAGATGCTTTAATGAGATAGGGAAGATCATAACTCTTTTTCTATCTATTCGCATCATGTAGTTACAACCGATATTTATAACTAATTCTAAAACCTATCAAGACAACCCCCCCCCCCCCCCTCATTGGCAGCTTCCAATATATATGTTTTTATTGTTAATGTCAGCTACCTTATGTAAACGTTGACATGAATACAATGTTATTCTCTCAAATTTATGAAAACAAGGAAGAAACACAATGGCTACCAGCTCTTTCCCTTCTACTGACCTTTGACCTGCAGTGACACCTCCGAGACTTCTTCGATTGGCTCTGTGAAAGGGATTAAGAGAAAGAGAAACTTAATCATGGATAGGCTTTGAATTGTTGACACTGATTGGTGACTGACTACCCTAGATGCAGGGAATAATTTATCTGGAACGGCATAGCAAAATGCAAACGGCCAAACTGCTATAGAGATAAGAAGATGAATATAGCAGATTAGGAACCATCTCATAGGAAAGTTAATAGGTGAGGGTGTTAAGTATAATTAAATACAGAAATACAAACTCAAAAACAATGCAAAAGTTCTGCATTCACAACTCCTGACCTTTATATGTTTTTAATAACTCAACATTACGAAAACAGAGCTATTTGCAAAGCCTAGAATACAGTGATTTGTTGTACAAACTTAAACATAAAATTACATGAAAGAAAATAGAATTATGACTTTTCACAATCTAAGCTTTGCTTCAAATGTACCTGCGGACGTGTTGAACTCTTTAATAGCTCCATTAAATACTTTTACAAAACCTACCAAACCTCATTCAAAATTAGATTGCAATTGATGTTAAACTATGAAAAGACTAATTTCCAGCAATTGAAGGTGAATAAGCAAGTTTCGATAATTTATTTATTTAAAGGAATTAAATTAATCAATTAATTTCATTCATTTTAATTCATTCATAAAAATTATGTTGCCAAGACATATATCGGGAGACCAGCATATATGGTGAGTTGATGTATAAAATTATTAATTATTGTACAATTTTAATGTAATAAGCTACGTTGGAGAAACAACATCTTAATTTATTATCATGTTGCTTTTCCTTCTCTGTTTTTAGCATTATGACTCATTCTAATCACCCGAAAATATTTTCTCAAAAAAAAAGTGCAAAACAGTATACTTGTGTTGTGCAGTTATTTATTTATGTTTCCATTGTTTCTTAGTGTACTGTACTTCACATAATTGCTTGCCTGAGGGTAGCACACCTCAACTACAGTAATCATTTGCTTTTGAATATTCTTTAAGTATGGGCTGTACTATAAGTGTGCAATTATTGAAGAAGAAAAAAGGGTACAGTGCTTCTAAAGCAGAGAAAAAATGCTGCAGTCATAAATATTATATTTATAATTTGAAAATCTGTATCTTGGAAACACTATCAAGGCGAGTGCAGTAATTATAAATTTAGGTTTTAATAAATGTTTCATATTTTCCTTATGTCGATGACAGATCTTGGAAACCAGTAAATGAGGAGTACTATAAATTGTATATACTAGGTGTTAACGATAGCAGAGCTCATATTGTCTCCGTACACATATCCAATTATTCAGTATTCAAATTAAGAAACCAGATTCAAATTGGGAAAAAACGTGGTACAAAAGGATTGGATCAATTACATGACCGCAACATTATTCAGAGTAAAAAAATCTCAACGGCAAAACTACACATACATATGAAAGCACTGTGAAAGCCTGACATACTAATGGAAGTTCTTATTCCCCTGTGTCCTCTTTTGTAAGAATAAACTGTTTGAAGTAAAGGTACTATCGGAGTTGTCAATAAGTAGGCTAGAACGTTTAGGGAATGGCTGCCATGTTCATATTTCGAGGAGCCAATTTTACTGCCATGTAAACACTGTAAGTAAATAATCCCGACAGAGGTAATGAATCATCTAAAACTCTTCAATGGTTGGGACTAATTTGGAGGATCAGAACTATTCGGAAATAACTTCTGGATACGTCTAGCAATTTTTTTTTGGCATGTTAAAATTTGGGGCAAATTACTGATGACTCGATAACTACTAGACAATGAGTTTGATCAGTAGTTTTCAATGATTTTCTCAGACGATTATTTCAATAAGTTTACAGATTAAAAAACTTCAGATATCTTTGACTGCATATGTCCCTAAATGTGAATAAACACAAATTTTGGGATGAAAGTTGTCTTCAAATGATACATCATTTGTACACTACATATTCAGTGAATGAAGTTGCTAAGGAAACGAGTGTTTGTCGCCCTCTATATGCCAATCTTGATGTTACATGCCCAACACTACTGAATCAATATTGTTACATCGTTGCATATTTTCTACCACAGGAAAGAAAAGCAAGTTCTAAAACACAACAAAAATGTTTGCCTAAAATGTGATCATCAATTTGATAAGTTCTACCAATTTGTTATATCCCAACCAGATTCCTACAAAGACTGAGTCATCTATGGAAAAGCCTTGAAATATGAAGTAATGACTGTATATGTACCAGTTTCAATACACAAATGAGACTTCACAACCAGAATACTTCTAAGGCTCTTTACAGTAACCTTGTACCATCTCACACATCAGTAGTTAATAGGCTGCCTTTGGCCTAGACCTTCATTAGAAACAAATTGAGGCTATGTTATTACTAGCCTATATTAAATAGTAATACATTGTGACACTACTGTATGGCAATAACCTTATACTCAGAATTGAACTTTGCATTGTACAGACAGTTACTGTGGCTAGGACCAATCCTATGAATACACTGTATGTGTGCTCTAAAACAAAATGACTTATCAGTGTAGACTAAAAGTGCTCCAGAATCAAAGTTGTAGGACAATTAAAGTAATATAATTTTCTCCAAGCTGCTTTAGTTCATGCAGTACTGATGCAAACAAAAACGATTTTTAAGAGACTATAGAGAATTGGTACATTGCCAATAATCTACAGTAGTCTACTCAATACATACTATATACATATAGTAACTCTTGAAAATCTACATCTTGGGCCTAATATCTGGCAGAGGACATTCAGAGATTATTTTAAGAGATTATATAGAGAATTGGTACATTGCCAATAAATCTACAGTTAGTCTACTCAATACATATATACATATAGTAACTCTTGGAAATTTGCATCATGAGCCTAATATCTGGCAGAGGACATTCAGAGATTATTTTAAGAGATTTATTTTTAATCTACACCAATGATAAGTTTCTTACACCAAGTACTCATCTGGAAATGAAATCTAATGTACTGCATTTGGAAAATCAGTAAATAGTTCTTCTTTATCACAACCCTTTTATTCGAAAAGATCCTAAAACTACTGTTGCCCCAACAATATAAAGTAGTTTACTTTAATTATCTAAGGATAAAACATAATTTCGATGTTTAGACAATCAATCATTCTTGCATGCTAGGTACTTTTGGGTTTATCAATTTTCTGCTGTACATATATGATTCTTTCGAATAGTTTAAGAATTGGAAAACAAAAATCAAATCCCCTCGTCGTTTATTCTTCAGACTGTTTAATTAATTTTTGCTGGAACAAATATACCAGATGTGCGAACATCAATCATACGTTAGATGGCTGTGGGTTTGGAAGATTGAGCTACTGTGTGTGTCCAGTAATTAAATTCATTCCTTCCAGTTCTCCTCTTCACTGGCCATTTCTTAGTGCACACGATACCAAATGTATGCGAGGTTGGACGTCCGGGAGGCAACCATCAACCAAATGCCTCGTTCTTGCATGCATGCTGCAGAGAGTGTCTGAGAACAGATCGGCCTCAGTTTTTAATATAGTGTTTATTGCAATTGCACAGTACCAATTATTCAGTCCAGGCAAAAAATTAATAAATAAATAAGTTATGCATATTCAGTGTTACAAGACAGTAGTACAAATGAATTTGATGACGTTCACAGCACATGTATACATAAGACCCATTCTGAGGTTTGGCCCTCTTTGTAAATAGTGATCAAACGTTTTGGCAATGAGGTAACCAAAAACTTAGCAAAGATCGCTTTTTTTCTTTTCGATACGAGATGATGAATCTTGCCTCTTTTCAACAAAACCTGTGAAATGAGAAGTCTATGAAACCATTTGCAGCATGTATAGGCATACATATATATATATATATATATATATATATATATATATATATATATATATAGTACAACACTGCCATCATTTCAGAATGCCAGCTACTGTACGCTCTGCATCCCCAACAACTTCAATAGGCAATCTGGATCACCAAAACCTAGAAACCCTGGTTTGGTATTTAATGAATTCCTCTCTTACCTGTCTTGACTCTACTATTACACTTGTCCATCTAACTGGTAACTGTTTAGGCACTGTCCCTCCCCCCATAATCACCCCACCCTTCCCCCCATTTCTGATCAACTCCTATCAATATGCTGGGTAATTGAGAAAGTGCAATAGTAGAGTAGAGACAGGTACGAGAGGAGAATTTACTCCATAATATTGAAATAGCAACACAGCTGCGCACAATTTCATCTAAAACATGTAAATTACAAATACAATATTAGTTTTGTACAGTGCTTCTTGTGCCGTGGGGCCATAGAATGGAAATTGTACCATTCAATCCAATGCCTAACATATATATGTATATATATAAAAACATCAACACACAGTGTTCTTTGTTTCTCTATTGAATGACACTCTCGAACCAATTTTCTTCCTATTCTAATCTAGGAGGGAAACATAGACAAAGTTGACTTTCACGGCTTCATCAAGCTATGATACCATACAGTTATGAATCGAGGAACTTGTCCAATCTTTTCAATGCTTTCACCCTGAGGATATTATTTTGGTAAACAGAAAAGAAAATCATAAAGTCAAAATTAAACCAATGAAGGATATCTTTCAAGGAAAAACTCTCATATTGCATACATGCATCAAGAAATAAAGCCCATGCGCAAAGGATACAAGATACAAAGATGAGAAGGTTAAAAAGTGGAAATGAATTGATCGATCAATCAAAAACATTGATTGATCAACCAAATTAATGGCAATGAACTTAAGGAAGTTGGCAGAAAAAATAAACACATAGTGTTTTGTCTGTCCATGCACTACTGCACTCAATGTCCACATGTATCTCCACATGTATGATGACATTACGAGAGAATTCAATTAACTTCTCAGATCTCCTCGGACAAAGCTCTAGGAGATGGCCTAAAATATGAATAAGCACATCTCTCCCTCCATCTTCTCAGACCTAGCTTTCTAGGGAATAGTTTATTCACTATAGCCTAGCAAACTTCCTCCTACACAAGATGGCAACATTGCCTTGATACACAACATTATGAAATGGTGTGTATAGTAGCAACCAAAGCACCATTAGTATTTTTAATGTTTTTATGATTCCCACCATAATATAAATGCTAACTTTCTTCCCTGTCATTGAATGTTAGTAACCGCAGCTAAATTTGGGCTTTTGGAGTTGATTCTAGGTGTAAAATATTTCAATGTTCTTTTATTCAGACTCTGAAGAAGATCATGCTAGGATCGAAACATTTTATATTAAAATATTAAAATCATTCAACAATGTGGGTTATATATTCAGCTTGACTACAAAAGAAAAATTAATTAAGTTTCCTAATTTACTATTTACCACTAATCAACAAAGTAACAATCTTTATCCATAAGCTCTACTGTTGCAAATATTGAATTTTCCAATCAAATTAATCACTCATTAAAGATACACTAAATTGGTGCAAAAGCTGTAGGAGTGTAAATGTGTTACTTTGATCAATTAAAATATTACTATGAGTATGTTCAATAAAAGCATTGTCAAAATGCAAATAAGGCCAATCTCAATCAGAAAGACCATTGAATATGTACATGTATGTAAAGATTTCTGCACCTTGCCGTTGAAATCAAATTTGTAACTTTCAAATTTTGATTTTTCGCTTTTATTTTTATGTCTTTGAACTGGATCTTTCCATTTTTTAAAATATTTTTTATGTTGGGCAGTTTTACTAGTGTCCTTAAAGCAGCTTTTCATATGATTTTCTCAACCTCACTGACTCCACGATGCCATAACGACATATATAACTAGCTTATCAATTCAAATCATACTTCAAATGGTGGCATGAAAGTCGAAAAATATTACAACTTTCAATGTTGTGCTTCTCGAAACTTTACACTCTGAACGTCATTGACCAATACGTAAAATAACACCATGGTATATTTGTATACACTGTCTATGGCAGTGCATGGTACCAACGTTTTGAATCTATGTTTAGCAACGGCTAATAACTAAGCATGTTAGCTATTCACTGATTGGTTAAATTCAAACTAGTGGGTTTGGGGGAACTGTAAGAATTTGTCCCAAGACACTTTACTCATTATCTGTAGAAGTCCTTAATTACTCACCAATTAATGCTGTTGGCAGGAAAAAAACTTGGCTAATATATTAGTTTGCTGTTTTGTGATTGATATATGTAAAAAAACTTGATGGACATATCAAAAAGGTGGAAAACGGCGACCAACCACAAAATGCCGCTTTAAAAGTTGGGCTGAGCCACAAGGTCAACGCTATTCTTCCTTCCCCTCTATCTCTGCATGTCTTGTGTTTCCACTCAGCCCAGCAGGACATCCATGTCCTCATGGAGAGAGGAGTGAATCTTCCATCAATAAATCTGCCTGCTTGACTAGTCACGGTACTACTTTACTAGCTATGGCAAATCTGGGTAAATAACAATGGGTTAAGCATACTCTGCGCCTGGAAACATTGCTAGGATAGAAGGGAAATTAAGCTATCTTTATTAATGTACCGCTCTAACGGACCCACAGTATTTGCATATAGTCTATTCCCTGTCACTTCACAATGTATCATAAGTTCTATGCATTGTAATATATACAATTGTAGCAGAAATTTGTTATAAACTGTGATATAGTTGAACGCTTGGAGACATGAGTAGGCCTAAGCTTTTGATGAAATGAATTTTAAATACAGTAATACAGTTTAATATGGCAGAGCTCTATGAACTGTATTCCACCAGCACAAATTGTTACATATCTGGAGGTTTGGGAATAAAATGACAGAATATAGATAAAATATTACAAATAAGGAATACAGAGTGTGCAGAGGGTATTAGTGATTGCTATGACATGTTATGTACAAACATTATTAATATTGAATACATATATTGTACATATTTAGTCAATGGTATTTTCACAATATGTAGATCTATATAGTATTGTTTTGAAATTTCCTTCCTGTATATCCTTCCTCAAGGAAATCACGACCCAGTTAATAACCACAACTTGCTTTAGGCAAAAGGAATTTCCATTGTTGCTATAGTGTATGGGGAGGTTTTAGGAAGTTATCAAAAGTTGGAGGTAGAAATATACCTTTTGCAAGATCTGCCCCATTTCTCTCCACCCAATTTACCAAATAAAATAAGAAAACAAATAAACTGTAACATTGATGGTTCAATCTATATAAACCAAAAGTTACAAACTTAACTTTTTTCATTTCATTTTAAACTTTTGGCATAAACTGTGGTATACACTGCTTTATATTTTCAGGAGTTCATGTAATATCCAGGTTGGGATAAAATGAGCTAAGTCTAACACTACAATAGTTGAATTTACAGGGAATCAAAAACCATTTTTTTAAGATGAAGTGAAGAAATATCACCACCTCTGACATGAGGTGCCAGAAACAGATGCATGACCCAGGGGATCTTCCTTCCTTCCTTCCTCCCTCCAACCTCGCCTCATTAATCCTTCCTCCCCCCCCCCCCCTTAAACACCTCCCTCCAAACTCCTTCCACTCAGTCCCATCTATTCCAACATTGTGGTCCTCTTACTTCCCATACAAAAGTGGGGAAAACCCTTGGCTTACATTGAACTCATCCAGTACCACTTGCTTTCAATTACGGCACTACTAAATGCCTGCACACAGCATACAGTACAGTATATAAATCAGTTTCTCTCTGTCCTTACAATTCATTTACAGCAATAAGAAGCAGACTGAGCACAAGTCGAGAAGTCTCTCCACTCATCCTGTGAGTCTTACGACACTGAAGAGTCCAATTGATAGCACACCTTGTGATCTTGACTTACCTTCAGGCAGGCTGTGTTTATAATATACTAGTATTTATATCAAACTAGTTGTTCAGTTTCAACATCCTACTTGAATGTACAGCTTCACGAGGGGTTTGTATATATGATCTAATGATCCAGGGTATAATATTCTTGGCATGTACAGCAAAACCTAACAAACGAAACACATTTGAAAATTGTTAGCAGAAAGTCGAAGGTTACTTATTGTGGCACTGGAACAGTGAGTTGAGAATCCTCTCTTCACGACGCGAGTGGAAGATATGGTTCTAGAAGATTGTAAAAGCAACATCCTTTGTGATGGAAATTGCTAAAAGAAAATGGCTGCTAACTTTGCGAGTGGTAGATTCGGAAGGAAGAGGTGATGGGGGTTAACAAGAAAAGGGTAGATGGGGCCACAGTGCTAAAATGTTACCAATAAATGAACTAGGTAGCGGGGAGAGTGTAATAGTAGGGTCCAGACAGGTAGGTCAGGAGGATCAAAATAAATTGAGTAGATTGGACACATTTGAGCAACGATACTATTACCTGTCTCCAATCAAACATGAGCACTTTCTCACTGACCTACCAAAATTAAGCAATTTGGTAACAGTATAGCACTTTGCCTGATATATCCCCATTTTGGGACATCAAGCACTTTATTCTCCTTCCCAATCTATCACCTTACGATGCGCTTGGATGGTTTTCTACAACGTTTTAAATGCGATAATTTCCTCCTTTTTTTTTAATCCGTTTTTTTTTTAAATTGGTGATTGTGTGAAGATTTTTTCCTCTCCACTTTTGAAGTCCTTTGAAATGTCCCTATTTTGCACACATATATTACTTTCCTAACAGGATCAACAGACATCAGATAACCTTATGAACCATACCTGTCACAATTATGGTATTTTTGCAGTAGGATATGTAAATGTACCCTGAAAGTTAAGCTCACAGGTTTTGATACAAAGGCCTTATCAGTGTCTTACACATATTTTTTATTATATTTGGTAATATTATAGTGTACAACATTGGGAGTGCCCATGCAGTATAAATGACAGTGAGATGTAATAACCCATTTTTTCTGTTAGGGAACAAATTCCTAATATTGTAACCTTACATACAAGTAGGCATAACTAAGGCAGTGGCTTTAAAAAATATATTGTAATAGCTAGAGACTACATAGTATGTGTGAAGAATGATTCTGGTCGAGACCGGTCTTGTTCTGTTGTTGAGATTACACACAGTTTTCTTTTCTTTTTTAGATTTAGATGCATTTTGCAATAAAAGAATAGCCAGATGGTTTTTCAGATTATTCATACATGTAACACCAAAACTACAAATACTTTTCGTCAGTGTATAAAGGGAGTTGGAATGGCCAAAAAAAAATGAATTTTGAGTGTTTTGAAGTCCTAATCCACACCTTTCAGTTTGGCATGAACATCTGTACTGTGTTTTATGGGGAATGTGATCCATCTACATTGTATATGGAAGTAACGTGAACCTTGCTAGTATTGTCTAAAATTTGGGGGGGGGGGGGGGGGGTTGAGCTTATGTTCAGTTGTCATTTTCAATTATCCTGTAATCATATGCTTTGTTGAAGTGTTAACAGTTTTTCATTTGTTTGGGGTTATTTATAGTTTTTTAAAAAACCTCTGGACCATTCTTTAAAGATTCTATAATGTGATAAAATATATTACTTTTCTCCAGCATATATACTATGTAATTATAATCATGATGCAGCATTATGTATCAGGTACAACAAAACCTATGATAAGATGCAGATGAGGGTTACTCAATCGTACACTAGTACACACAGAAAACTTCAATATATATATACAGTACATCTTGTTCTCTGAGACTTCTCTGTGTAATGAGATGTACCACGCAAACTGAAAGGTAAAATTCAGTAATTGTCAGCTCTACAAAGCTGAAACGTCTAGATAAGCAGATGGTACATCCTCTTATGTGGACGGAATTAGCAAACATATTGAAGGTAAGGGTATGTGTAATAAAGGTAGTTCAGGAATACCATAGCAATACTGTAGCTTGTCTCCCTGTATCAATTGCGTATCATACAATGTAATATTTATTTAGTTAAATTTGTAAATTAGTTAAAACTTAAAATAGAATCGATTAACTTATGAAGTAAACGCTTTAGACCCTGCATGCTCTTAATAAAGTACGTCACAGATTCAAGATCCTCTTCTTTCAAAATTTGAGTTTGTTTAATATCCAAATTTTATTTTTACCTATAGTCTGACACATTTGCTCACATTTATAAAGAAATGACTGTACATTGCCATTGACCCTAGTCTGTGTCATGTTGTTATACACTTAATACATCCTCTTCCTTCTGAGTCTTTCAGATTCTTAAGCAAACATTACTCATCTACAAGATTGCTTCCATATAAACAATTATCCAACAGGTCAATTGGCATCCCATAGTTCCCTGTACTCAGTGAGTACATGAATGAACCTACTTTTCCATGTCCAATGTCTACTGCCACTAAGATAGATCTACTGTACACCGGTAAGTACCAAGGGCGTAGGAACCGGGGGGGCTGGGGGGCGCCAGCCCCCCAGTGAAAAATATGGGGGGCGGAAGTATCATTCCGCCCCCCCCCCGCTCCGCGAGTCAGAAAACCCCTTTTTCATTTTTTTCATTTCCAAATGAGAAAAAAATCTCATTTGGAGCACCAAATTGCATCTATAAGGCCAGGTGAAAATGCAAAATTATTTACAAAATGGATTGGGTGTTGAAGTGTGCTATATTGTGCACCAAATTGCATCTGAGGCCACCTGGAAATGCAAAAAAATTCCAAAGGGGAGGGGGACACCCCCTCCCCTTACACCCCTCCCCCAGGCCGGCCATCAGTCTTCAGCCCCCCCACTCAAAAGTACCTTCCTACGCCACTGGTAAGTACAGCAGAATCTACGACCCTCATTGAAGACCAGTGAGGTACTGCACAACGCAGTTACCTTCTCCGCACACTTTTGGCCACTGGTGACTTCCAATGTATCCTGCCTACACTGAGAGCAGCTTTGAACTCGGTATTAAAGTGGCACCTACGTATGTGCTATGAAGTTTATGCAAACTATGCATGACAAATTTGTCGTGCTCACAAGCTCTGACGCCGTGGCATATGCCACACATACAATGTACTGTACAGCTATCACTATGGCATGTATATATACAGTACTGCACTGTAGACCCTGCCTTTCGCCTTCAGTATAAAGAAATCAAACACTAAGAAATGTTACTGTGAGCGTGCAACCTTGCCGATGGCCAAAAAATCTAGCATAACCAAGAAAATCAGAGCTCACACAATTTTCACAAGAGCTGACCCTACTGTTTGCTTGTAAGTAAGCAGCTATGAATACCAACAAAGCCGATTAAATTATCACATTTCATCTCTGAAGGAAAAATGTTACTGTACCACAAACGACGAGGATTTGAATCATCATCGTAGAAATCTCATTACAGCTGACAGCCAATGTACATTAATTGCATGTTAAACTATGTACAGACAGAGACCACTATTAGAGTCTCCAAGAAATCCACTTATGGGAATATCATCTGCACATATAACTATGAAAATTTCAACCTAAAAACAATTTACAAATACTTTTTTTTAAAGTTTTGTATGTTTATTATGAACCAAAATGAAAAGAGTGCATTATTCTAGTTTTCCTTGTTTTAACTTGCCTTTGATACTATTTTGCAGTTCGATTTCTTACTTCAGTTATTGTTACTTGCAATATAGCATTGTAACTGAACCATGTTACCATGGTTACTCAAGCAGCGACTTGTTTGCAACGGAAATAACATCATCTATCAATCGCAGGGATGTGATTGCTACATTGCAGGATGAAAGCAACGGCATTCAATACAGCAGAAAATGAAATGAGAGTACGTGGAAAATTTCTTTGGCTTTGCCACATTAAAGAGAAGTCATGAGATTATAACATTAATATAAATGTCAGAAGACCCGATGCATCAATGGAGGGGACTTTCAGCCATCAAAGTGTTAACAGATCAATACCTTTTATATTTCCTTGTCTCATGAGGCATAATTTACAGTTTTGTTTATGATGATGATACGGTATAAAGAAAAAACAGAATAAATTGTTGGCAGTGAAAACCGCACCTGATTGAAAGTAACTGAAGTTTAATGTGGATTGTTAAAATGAGACGATACAATGTTCAGTAATTTACAGAAATTCTTCAAACTTTCATGTTTTGACAAAGGGATGAAACACACAATAACTGCTGTTTTTTGTTTGTTGAGAGAGAGAGATAATACTTACCTGTCTCCTCTATATTTGCATGAAAGTTATATCAAAGCCTATCCATAAAAAATTATAACAAAAACTGTCCATATATAATAAAGAGCAAAGAGGCACACTGGTCCCATCTTGATAGCTTGGTCTGTCATTTGAGATGCAAAATTTGGAAGTAGTATTTAGAGTTTGAAGTCTCAAACACTGAGTTTTATCCTATCAGGGCAGTTTCTAGCATTCATTCACTACTCTGTCAGTAAATACTACTATGTCTAGTTTCCCATGCACATACAGATTATTCACTAATGAGCGAGTAATTGCCCTAAGAAACATGGTTGACAGGTTTTCTTCGGCAGCTTTTTTCGTACTTAAATTTCGACCCAATTTCCAGTAGCCTACTTCATAACTCATGAGCATTTCAAAACAGCCAATGAGCAGGAAGCAAGTATTGGAACATTGCTTGGATGCCAAACAGACGAAAGTTGCCCACCCCACAAAGGAAAGAAAGAAAGCAAGCAAAGTTGAAAGTCTGACATTCAAGGAGTAAGAATCAGAAAAGAAATTGTCAGATGGCAATCGTTAAAGCTGGTGAAGATGTTAGTTCCAACTATACAGGTGGCCAAATTACTTCTCGTCAGGTTCATACTTCGGGATAGGTTTCATTTGTGTCTGACCCTCTTTCTGACCTCGGTTATGAATATTCATTGATTACTAAATAGCAGAGCTAATGAGTTTGCAAGATTTGAAAACTTTATACAGTTATCTTACATTTTTCATAATTTCAATGGAAGTCAGTCATATTAACGACTTGATCAGGCATCAATGGTAATGTGTGACTGATTTGCGGTAATTTCGTAAATGGCTCGCAGGTCCAAAATAAACGCTAATTCCTACTTTAAACAGTTGACTTGGATAAGTTCATTGTGCAATAAATTTCTGTCACACTAGGACAATTTATGAAATTGCCTTTGTTTTTCTATGTTTTTCACTGATTGAATGAAGACCCCATCCACAATGGAAATCATATTTTTCATTTCTCATGAAGACACTTGATCATACTTATTTGACGTACAGTAGTCTACAATGTATGACAACATAAATTATCAAAACAATGCTCTCATCCATAAATAAAAGTGACTAAATTTAAAATTCTTAAATTCTTAAACAACAGAACATGTTAAGATGTTGGGAGTTGGACGGAAGGCACTTGATGTCAAAACGCTCTGTAAAATCTAGTTTTTTAAAACTCATTCTTGGTTTAAAGCTTTATTTCTTAATGATGAGCTAAACTGAGAAGAAATGAAAGGAACAGATATAACAGAGAGGAATGAGTTGTATACAAACCATTGACTACAGTGAACTCCTTGGAATGTAAACTTAGTTTGTAATTTAATCATTCTTAGAAAGGCAAATTTACTGGGAGACTGAGGTGAGGTTACAGCTGCAGGGAGTTGTGCCTTCATGTGAGGACATGAGGCCTGACATTTATGACTGCAAGGTTGCCCTGTGATGACATGATTACAAGATATATGCACAGTGTGGGAATGAACTTATGGAAGGTATATATGTGAGAAGAAAAAAAGTCTTGTTGACGATCAAATATTCATAAAAAAGGCTGGTAGATTTTACCTTCGAATGGTGGCAACTGTGTGGCATTGATGACTGGTGGAGTTGCAGCTGTGTTATTTAAATATCTCCCTGATGCTATACATCTGTAAAAGAAGAAGGTTTGTTAAATAAGTGATAAAGCTGATACCAATGGGAACCCATTGGGAGAGGTGAGGGGGGCAGGGGCAGGGGGAGGGACTAGAATTACAATTCTGGCATTGGGCTATCACTTGGAATTTATGGCTCAATGGAAGATAAGGATTAACTATGTCACCAGAAAGCCAATGTGCTAAGTGATTCCTTGCCACATTTATATGAGAACATTTAAAGAAAAACATGTATGCTCACAAGATCTCAAACTTTGGACGTTGTTGATTCCAAGTGATCTTGCACACTATTGTGAATTACATACATGCACAGAATTAAGTACAAAGTTTATCCAAGCTTTACTTTTGGATTTATCACATGTAAAATGTTTTCAGACTTCACCTATAGTGACCACACATGGCCTTTGACCTTCATATAAAACAAAGGGGATTCTTGTACTAAATAAGGTGGATCCATATTCTATGCATATGAAGCTCATCCACAGCTTTACCATTTCCGCAAAATTTTACTATATACTGTATGCAAAAGGTTTTCAGAAGTTGACTAGTCTGAATGCTAAAATGTGACCTTTGATCTTCCAATGTTCTTGCATGTTCTACTTCAAGTTGGATCCACATACCAACATGTACAGAGTTCTTCCACGCTTGTACTTTTGGTGTTATCATGTATACAATGTTTCCAGACTTTGACCTGTGCTGACCTCAGATAACCTTTTGAGACTACAAAAAATAAAGGGTTATTGTATACACTGGGGTGGAGTGCATACATTGTTGAGGGAAGAGACACAATAAAAAAGAGGAAAGGTGAATTAGAGTTGCCCATCTTCTGTACTGTCCGTAATGTACCATTCCATCTACCCATTCCCCTTTATGCCTAGTTAAAATTAACTACTTTCAAAATCATTGCAGGAGACTGGCAAAAGCTGTAAAATTAACCCCAAGTTTAGTTTTGACATTTTCAATAGATGACTACAGTACTGTAGCATATAATCCCAAACTGAAAAGAAAAATTGCCTAAATATGTCATATGAACTTTATCTCTGCACATACTTGAAAATGTGTCATAGGAAGTTATGTCCATACACAATGGGTATTGACATGATCAAATTGATAGTTCCTTCCTGGGGTTCCTGAGTCTTGCAATTACTGTACCTATATATGTCAACAGCTGTAAGGGTAGTGCAGTACCCTACCACATGTACAGTACTGTATATGTCCTGCATTTGGAAGTAACCATGGATTATGGAGTGATAGTGACCACAATGCCAGTGATGGGACCCTCAAGTTCAGCTGTATCTGATTAACATGATTGACATCTGATACCAAATATACAATAACTACTGTATCGGGATATGAAACCATATTGAAACCACTTGGTTTTGTGATTCCTTGCCACGTACTGTAATATTCAAAAAAATTCCATATAACTTTCAGACCAGTTTACAGCAAGTGAGCTAAATTTGTCCTAGTATTTAAGCAAGAACCAGAAAATTATCAGAGATTTCCTGCTCTTATTTGTAGCACTCCCTTGTGGGAATCATACAATTAATTCACTGATAAGGATTTTCCAATATACCATTTTTATTCTAAAGTGTTTCAATATCTCAGAAAGAACAGTCTTCCAGGGTGATATAAAGATACATAGATGAGCAAATATTTCATTTTACCAATGTTTGAGCTAGCAAATCAGATCTGCAACAGACCATCCCTTTAATAATTGTTAGTTAATTAATGAGAGTTACATTACATTGTCTATACAACATGAAATATTTGAAGAACCTACTACCATTTGAAGCCAAAGTCATCTAGTATAGATTACAAAGAATAAAGACAAGTTTGAGACCATTTGAGATAACCTGTTGACCTCTTGAAGCTCTGAGCTTAAAACTGATAAGGGCCATTTGAGTGGAACTGACACAACACTTTGTTCAAAGCAGATGACTGGATGACCATGTATTGTTGAAAGACCTATTTATAGAGCCCCTTCACAAAAATTGACCAAACGATGTTCATACCACAAGACATTATTGCATCGGAGAACTCACAGATTAAGTGTAGCTTTAATTTTGGCAAAAATGTTTACAAACAATAACTTAATAGCATACATGAACTCCAAGGAAAATATTACAAGAATGAAAGCAAAAACTGAGAGAAACAGATGGAAGGAACTTATAGGAAACAGGAAGAATAGACTGAAGACAAGAAATACAATGACAATAACATAATAGCATAAATGACCTTCAAGGAAAATATTACAAGAATGAAAGCGAAATCTGAGAGAAACAGATCAAAGAAACTTACAGGAAACAGGAAGAATAGAGTGAAGACAAGAAATACAAAAGACAATAACATGATAGCAAAAACAAACTTCAAGGAGAATATTACAAGAACGAAAGCTAAAACTCTTCGTTAGAAGGACTGTTCAAAGTTTATAAGTCTGTATAACTTATATTTCGATAAAAGAAAGAAGCCGGGTACGATCAAATTGTAAATGTTCAGTCAGTGTTCCTTTAATTCGTGCATTCTTTGTTTACTTACTGTAGTTAACATGTGAAACTACTACAGAATGAGTTTAGGCAGGATTTGAGTCCAGATATATGTTTTAGTTTAAGAAAAAACGATCATGTTTAGAGAGGGTGTAAAGTTCCTAGCCCTGCTACGGTTTTAAATTATGCTATCTCTCTGGCATGCTCCTTTCAGGTTGAACTGTTGGCTTTAATGTTAATTCATGTTAATCCAATGTTTTTATCAAAGATAATAAACTCAACCAAAGTATGTTCATTTAAACTTCATATGAACAACAAGGAACCATTGACTCACAATCAATGCCGTTAGTCCTTGACCAACTTATAATGCACTGTGAACATGTTAACAAAGGCCATGAGAGTCCTGTTTCCCCATTGAGTTTTGCATTGCATCTGGAAGAACTGACCTATGCTGTAATGGTCTGTGTGTTAAACTAAGTAGTCCAGCCAATTTCATCGATGAACCTCACATTTTACTTATTTCATGAAGAATAATAAAGGTGTGATAGATGTACCGTACTGTATAACCTAGACTGATAGCAATGAGTTGTATATAATGGTTTTCAACAAATCAAAATTAATTTTGTGCTGTAATTTTGTGCTGCAACAATTTGTTGATATATACAATAAAAGCTAAGTGATACACTAAGTTATCTATTAATAGACAACTTGCTGAACCTTGCTTCTCAAACAACCTGTAATTAATCCCCGGGTGGTCTGAAAATATTTACTGTACGCAAACTTCCTTTGAACACGTTTTCCGAACCTACTGTAAACAAGTTTTCCCCTCAAAAGAAAATAACACAATATAACACTTTATGCCGTAGCATAAAGTGCCAATTACTCAAAAAAACACAAACAAGATGGCTGGTTTCATGAAGATCTGTGACGATTACCTGTCTTAATTTCACATATATGCCACCCCAATCCTATCTAGCCTACAAAAAGTAGTAACAATTAGCACTGCACCCCCCCCCACTGACCCAATTCCAGGAGACGCCACCACTTTCTTTTCCTTCCAAACCTACCATTCAGAAGCCACTCATCTTCATCTTATGTCTGGTATCCATCACCCTGACTCCCGAAACTGTTTCATTTTGCTTTTGCTATAACAACGGACCTGTCACGCAATCTCTCCTAAGACTAACTACACTTGTTTTCACGCATCATTTTTTGGGGGGGCAAGCAGCCAAAACAAGTGTCAATTACTTCCTGTAGATCTACATGTCTTCCCAATTTCTAAAATTCTTATTAAAATCAACAAAACAACCAATTTTTTTTAATCCCCCTCCATTCCAATTAGTCATTAGTAATGACACTGGTTGATGTCAAACCATAGATCTGCAACTATGAAACTTACCACCTGGAACACTAGTTAGGAAAATAACCCAATGCAAGGAAACCTATTTTTGAACCCATTTAGTAGTCATTGTTTCAAGGTATTCTTTACATCCTTAATGAATAATTATTGCTCGGTATGCCGGTAAATATCCCTCGTCAAGACTAGCTAATACTGACACTAATTGGGAATTGAGCTTTTTTCTTATGAAAGGAATGTCTTACCGGTAGGTACCACTGTTTTCGACTTCCAGACCCGTTATCCGCAATGAGTTATTCTCTGATACCAGTAAGGTAAAGCTGGTCAGAGCCGGCGGGGCTGGATTTGTCGAATTTACAATCACAGTGGCATCTGGTGCCTGCCACCTCACAGTGGTGGAGTCTGGGATAGCTAACGAAGACACCTTCTGGAATGCGTTGCATGGCAAGATGGCAGTTTCAAGGCGAGAGTGGATAAGGACCTCACCTCTGCAGCAGAAGACAGGTAGCAGCACTACAAGATAAATGCAAAAGAGGTAAAGAAATATGTTAGGAAGAGTAGGTATCCATACATACTCTAGATACCAAAATAATCATGATTGAATGAAATTTAACTCGAGATTGAAGAAAACACAACATTAAAGTTGTGAGTGCTCAATTTGATAGAATCCTACAAAATACATGCAAGTGGCCGGCCACCAGCTCCTACTGTATAGTACATATCAAACTTACCAACACACACAATTAGTCTCCAGAGTTCTCCCCTAACAACTGACCCAAAATAAGTTTAGCTGGTATCTATACTGTATGTTAAACTTACCTGTCTCCTCAACACTGCTGCATTATTCAAATTAGTACCATCAGCAGAACCAAAGTGCATTTATAGGATTCATCTAGAGTACAGTACAATGAGTGAGGAATATTGCGAAGAACATGCAGGGAATGTATTCTGTACTGTATTTACCTTTACACAAAAGTTCAAATTGTGTCATGTTTTCAAACTCCTGTAATATACACATGTATAAAGTTACATTTCTTCAGTTTGTTTGATCAGGACTCAAGACTTCTTTTCATGTATTTACTTTGCATCCCTTTCCTACCCTAGAATAACATCTGTCTTTAACCTATATCTACGGTACAGTACTATTTATAAAAGAACTAAAAAGTACTACAACGAGCATAAAAAAGTGCAAACAAGTAGGAATATGACACTAACGTGCAGGCACATATGAATTTTTATTACCGAAATTGCTGTGAAATTTTAACCAAAATACACTTCCTGAACTTTTGAGGCTGTCTAATTTTTCAAGATATTTTTATCAAATTTGCCATTCAATATGACACACAACTGCCAACAAAATCGATGACAGGTATTAATTCCTATATGTAGCAAGTTCCAAAAATATTATTCTTTTTGGACTATTTTATATTTTCCTATCCTTTATTTTGTCACTTTTAACACTTTTGATAGACAGTATGGATTCATTCTTTTTGACAAGAATTCATCAACAAATGTGAGGCACTAGTAGAGCGGAGGTTGTTAAGATTTTTTGAAAATAATTTCAAATCCCTCAGAGACAACTTATATTTTTATTAACAACATGATATATACAGTACTTTGACCACACAGTGAATTCAGCAAAGAAATACAGATATATTCAGTATATTGTATACAGAGGGATCTTTTTAATGCTGTGGCAACTGCCAGTACCACCCTGACTATGTTGCTATATTTCAAACACATTTTATCATAATAGAGCAATATATATTCTGCACATTAATTTAACTGGCTCATGGATGAAGACACAGTATTCAATGATATGCTATATTATGGGTCTTATAGTCATACCATATACATATCTTACTGTAAGTCACTATGCAAATGTTTGAAAAGTGTGGGAGTTAATCAGTAGTTTGACAGCTTAAGTTTCTCGATGAAAGACGCGGAAACTATAAGTTACAAACGGATGTCAAAAAAATTGGAAATTATAGTTAAAATTGTCTAACACAATGTAATTTACAGCCTATTATCACTATACTGTCAACCAATAGTGATTCTACAATATACTGTCCATGTATATTTCACTTCCAACAAATCATGTTTCATGTCCAAATTTGGCACCTCCGTGAATCCTGCTGACCTAATAGGATTGATGTATTTGCAAAACAAACAGAGTCTGTAAATAGCTAAGAGATTTACAGTTTTTGAGAATACAAGTTGGTGAACTGTCTCAGTCCAATGTTGTGCTTTGGCACACAACTGGTACTTGCTGACTTTTATGTACAACATGACAGTATAGGAATACTAACTATACACCTACAGTTACATGTTGGAACCAAGTAAAAGGTCACACCTTTCGACCGTTTGGGTCTCTTCAAACTAGAATGCAGATCAAGCCACCAAGCCTTTGATGGAATCAGATTCCTCCAGAGTTAAATTTTTCATGATGTTGGTTTCGAATATAACCAGGGGCTCTACTACATACTGTATCACTGTACTGTATTTGGCATAAATATATAGTTATGATGCAAAGAATGAGCTAAAACATCTTTTACTTTATTAATTGCTCTGATTAGCAGCTTAAAGTGGCGTATATGAGAGTTACATCAGCTCTACAGAATTGGGAAGGGTGTCAGGAGGGGTTGGGGAGTCAAAGAGTATTAGACAGAACTCTTTTAATCAAATATATTTCGATAGTTTCTTATGAACATTGTTAAACATGGTCTCCTTGAAAGAAGATCTATTATCGCAATTTTCGAGTCGTAAATTTGAGTAGATAACATAAAATGCAAAAGTTTTTTACTTAAATTTTTAAAAATAGGGTCAATACGCTCCTAAAAATTGGTATTTTAAAATTGAAATTTACCCACAGGCCAAAATTGGACCCCCAATTAGGGCCAGAAGTGAGATTTCTTAACTTTGAGGGCTTTGTTCGTAAAACATACGACTCGCCTGACTTTTTTTTGGCACTTTTCCTGTACAACTACCACTGGACAAGGATCCTATAGATGCAAATTAAATCTCAAACATGCCTTTGTTTGTGAATATGGAGCAGTCAAAGTAGGGCCAGAAAAGGCCCCTATCCCATTTTTTGCCATTTTAAGTACTTGTTACGAAAAATTGAGACGGTAAATTTTCCTCAAAGTTAGCTAAATTAGAAGACTGGTCACAATATCTGCAACATCAGACATAAAATACTTTACAATAATGCAACAGATGCCTCCAAACTTGAGGGAAAATTAAGGGCTCTTAATATGCAACATGGATTTGGTTGCTAGGTGTGGCCATATCCTAGCCCAAATTCATCCTTTGAGATATGTGGCAAGACACCATATCAATTTCAGGTGATTCTGAGAGGGTCGACATGGAGGCCTCTGTTGGTTTGGCATGGATTGGCCCAATTAGCAAAAATGCCTTTACAACATTTTTGTCACCTCCGAAACACGTAAAATGTTAACGTCACCTCCGAAACTTGTGGTAAAATTCCAACTTTTGCAAAAATGTGTGAAATTTTGGGCAACTCCCATTGGATATTAGCCCTCTGTGAGAAGACTTTATATAGGGTGTTTGACATGACCAGAATCTTTTTTAAATAGGTTATATTTAAAATTAAGAAAAGCTTGATTTTCCAATTTAAATTGTTATATAACATTGAAATATCTTCAACAGTATTAAAAACTGTTTGCAAAATCACTTTCATTTTTAAGTAACATATATAATCATAGTTTACTTGAAGCTAACTTGAATCAGAGTATTGTTTTTAATTGTGTAAATTTATGGTTGCTTAAGAAAAACATCTTTTTGTTTAAATTTTCCTAGATTGCTACAGTCACCGAAAAATTACACCAATAAACGTATATGTTTAAGTTCTGCAAAGTTGAAATTCAAAAATTTGTAACCCTTTCATATGTGATGTTAGTAAAAATTTCACTATATATGGTGTTTGAAATTTTGTCCCTCAGTGATATAAAGCTGACATTAAATGATTTATCAACTTATGGAGTTACCATAAACTTGATTGGTTTGGGTTTTAAAAATGACTATATTCTTTACCTGTCTCCAGTCAACAGATGCACTCCAAAATCTACCTCTGCTTTTAATTTTTTTTTTAACATTGGTAGAGTTGCTGTAGAGTCATTTTACATTGAATATCTCTATTCACAAAATTACTTCCAATTTACTGTGCACACAATCAGGGCATTGAGTCATAACAGGGCAACAAAACAGCAATTAATACTGTAGAGCTACAGAAGAGATGACGGAATAGGCAGAAATTGATAAAGTCTGAATGCTGAGGAGGCTCCAGTATGCCTGCAACCAGGCTGCATCTAAACTAGTCTAAGTTGTGCTTCGGTTTCACACAACAGGTAATGCTGGTCTCGTGCTTTGAATATTATTGCTTTCTTAGCTTTATCGAACTGCACAATGACTCCTGTTCCAGGAAATAGGATGGTATTAACAAGCAGCAGATGACCTCATCAGTATATCAACTGACCACCACACACTGTGAAAACAGGAAGCAGAACCACCTGGATCTACAGTTTATATACCAGCTTGTTTAAAGCTGCCACAAACTGTATGGAGTTGTGTGTCACCTGATCAAGCCATTTAGCAGTACTGTATATCCCTCAATTATCATTTATATAGTTTTAACCAAGAGATGAGCATGGTTATACTATTATACTACAGGTGAAAATTTGGCCATTCCTCACCAGTGAGCAGTTTAAAGGGTGTGAAGACTCCCGCAAAAAGAAACGTCTAATGCCGGTAATTTGACCTAGTTTCGAATGAGGTGTAACAGAAGTGTTAAACACCACCATCGATCCCAGACAATTTACACACACAGCTTGCTACCGTCGGTATTAAATTAGACACTAGTGTACAGTCAGTACATACAGCTGCGGTCAATACCCACAACACAGTATACAAAAGATGCCTTTGATGTCAGTGAAGAATATATTGTATTAGTAGAAGTACTGTACTGTACATGTACAGTAGGCACAGAAATCTCAACTAACATAATTTCAACACTTTTACCATTGATCAGGACTAGCTTACGGATGAAAGAAAAAATTGCATGAAATCTTTCATAAAATGTTTAAATGGAATTAACAAAACCTCAGGTAACAGTTCTAAGTAATTGAAATAAATAATAGTCTAACAGTGACAATTATGGGAGTAAACCATTTGGTCTTGAAAGCGAAACAGAAACTACTTTAGACAAACATAACAGGAAAACTAAGTAGAAAGGGATGAACGAACTCAGATGCCTGTTTAATGAGTGCCCTTTCACCAAATGGGAGTAGTTCCAGAGACACTTGTGATTACGGTTACCATCAATCGGAATGGTCCATTTGTGCAACAAAAATATATATGTCCAGCTGGCATACTAGATTGTATTATCACTGTTGTTAGGATATATATGCAAACTTAAGAACCAAAGGATGCCTGTACTTACACACCACTATATACTGTACATGACCATATCGTTAGCATGAGATTAAACACAAGAACATGATTGATGAATATATTAGCACCTTGAGATTGGCCACCTAGTCAATAATACTAACACATACGTTAACTTAGCTGACATTACGTGATATAAGGATCCCCCTCCCCTTGACTCTTCCCCCAGGATGCAATGTCCCACTTTTCGACCACAGAAATATGGTAACCTGTAATGATCCAGGGTCAGAACTGAACATGAAACCCATGACAATGTCCAAGGCACTTTTAATCCGGGGACAGTACCTGGCCTGCAAGGGCATAACATATTAACAATATATATCTATGGTCTTGGCTACAGCCTACTAAAAATATGCAAAATAATTTGAAATGACAACTTACCTAAATAATATAAAATCCCTTTCATTCTTTGACTGGAAATCAATTCAGCACAGGGCCAATTGGTCTTCTGACTGCAAAATTACTGCCACTGCTAATCATGTGCTATGGGAATTTCAACCGTTTATGAAACTGAAAGCACAAAGGTTTTACGGTACTCGCAATTGGGCTTTGAATCTTTGAGTGTGTACTTGGAACTTAAAAGTGAAACTAGTATAAGGCTACACCGAGAATCAGTGTGAGGAAAAGTACTGAGGAAAAGCACTAACAACAATCATTGTCCATATCAAATTGTTAGATCCAAAACACGAGTTTAATCTGGGAAACCAATGACCATTCAGTTAGTTGTTTGTAGCCTGGACGTAAATATTCCGTACAGAACTAGTTGTGCGATAAGTGCTAATTATGATTCACTGCTCAACGCCTTTATTCTTCGAAGTGACTTCGGACTGGAGTACATAAAAACGTTACTGTTGTGTTACTTGCGTAGCCCACTTCATTACTAGTTTTACGGCTCCTTCATGACTAGATGGAAACTATAATGAAAAGACGAAACTTCTAAAATATGCGCATAAAATCCGCTTTCTTCTGATCCATTGCGATGTTTTCAATATTTAATTTTCTACAGGATAACACTGGTATTTCACAGTAAAATTTGGCTAGACTCTCAGTCTCAGTTCAGTGTTTTGGTGTAGGCTATATCGTACACACATAGTTCTCCTGCGAAGTAAGTACGTAACTGTAAATACTGGCCCCAAATCTAACCCGGAAGTGGCTTTTAAGTACATCCGCTGAGACAGCAGCCTTCTCGGCTAACCAGGGTTAACGCCAAAGTCCTATCTTTGGTGGTATCGATCAGTGATGTCTGGCACCGATGAAGCTTGCCAGCATTTGAAAGGTAGAAACTGCGTTTATGAAAATGATCCCCACTTTATCACGAGGAAGGGTTTGTTAGTGCATGTGGGCCTTTGCATGACAATATGGCTAATACGAGACCTACGAAAACTTATTAGGACCAGGCGAACCTGTTAATCTGTTTATTACAAATTATTCTTCTAGCATATAATTAATTTGCTATTACAAATTAGGAATTTGTTATAACAAATAATTCATATTAAATTATAACAAATAAGTAAATTGTTATTATAATTTAGACATTTGTTATTACAAATTACTGGGGGCAGTTATTACGATGACTGTCATGTTTATTTAGGTGTATTTACCATTGACGCGACGTCAAAACATTCGCAAAAGTTAGAAAATACACATTAGGTCAGCGTCCTACATTCATAAGTCCGGGTTAAAGTCATTACGCCTAACCAGTACTCAAGTTTGTGATCTTTAACAAAACACGAATGCAGAGGTGTAGGAGGCGGCCCCCGACAGCCCCGGCAAGATATTTTTGTAAAAATCCGGGCATTATGCTGATATTGTTTCGGGCACTGCAAAAAAAAACTGCAATAATCTATTTTCATGTGAGTCAGTAGTTCCGTAAACTGAAACTCAACCTCACTGTCATAGACTAACGTTCTATCTTGCCCGACTAATCTGACGTTGATGTTGTGGAGGTTTGACACAGTTCGCACTCCATGCTTTCCTTCTCTGTCCAACGACGATGCTATGATATAGGCTATGTATTTCTGTTGGAATTTCTTATAACGAGCTCTAGTTTCAAAAGATGAGGGGGATCTCACCAGTACGCCATTCCATATTGGTTCCAGTTATCGCTCAAATCATTACATCCCCTTATACCCACCCATTCCCCCCAAAAATCATTCATTTTCAGCGTACCGCATATTGAGTTTGCGTGAATATACTTGTACGATTATCGCAGAATTCATCACCACCGTGAAACAGTAGTAGCACCCCCCCCCCCCCAGTGGACCCACACAGTTTGTCCATGTTCAGAGGTTCACCCTCATCCATTTTTGTACATTCACTCGCCCAGCAAAACAAAAGGACATATTTGATGTGCTAAAGGTCTCGCATCACAACTAATTGTTCCATTGACTTACACACTAAACTCGTCACTTTCAAGACCTGCCAAAGCATAGATAGAAGTTTTCAACTAGCTATAGCTATAGAAGAGGAGCAAGTTTAGCATACTGAACCCCACCCTTCCATCTGCTCGTCCGGGAGTAATATCAACATTTAACCAAAGATTTTCTAAAATGGTTTATATCACCTTCGATCCTCCATATTTTCACACCATCTGTACTTTAAACTATGCTGTTTCATATAAAGGCAGAACAAGAAATGACGGTAACTGATAACATGCTTAAACAAGCTTTACCTTAGGTACTGTTACCCCCTTTTCTCTGACAATGGGTAACCTTTAGAGCGGATGTATACTCTATAATTGTAGTGCGATACCGGTACCTATACATTCAATAAATTCTGAGTAAACCGGGCTACTGAACGCGCGCCGAGGATTACTTAAAGCAGAATAAGAATGTCGATATTCATACAGCAACGATTAAAAACAGAAACAATTACATACACTTTTGGCCCTATATATTTCTAACGGTTACAGGATTATTCACCTACTGTACTAAATTTGTGTAATGCCGCGCATTATAAAGTTGCGTAAATTGCTGATGACGATAGACTACTGAACCCGTGCCAAACTGTTAATGCTGATTCATCGTTTTCAAGGTTATAATAAGTTAACCAAACATAATTTACATTCACGATCATTGATCCAACACCATTTTTTCTGGAAGCAATGTAAGGCATGTTAACTTTATTTCGAGCCAAAATTATATCATTCTAATCAATTGAGAACTTTTGCGCTGCTTTTTGAGCTGAATTAATTATGTTTGCATATATATATATATATATATATATATATATATATATATATATATATATATATATATATATATATATTGAAAACGTATAAATATATATATAGCAATACTGGATCGTGACAGACGGCAGTGTATAACATATCAAAATAATATTGCAAAAAATACTGTAATTATCCTTAATTAAAGTTGCCACTTGGAAGATAATCTCATTTTATGCCAAATTTTTGTTAAATGTTAATAACAAGAAGAAACCGTGTGGATTCCGTCACCAATATAGCATTACACATATTGAAGTCAAAGGCTTTGACGAGAAAATGTTATCGATACTAGTATTAGCCTCTTCCATTATTTGCATCTGCATTATATTTACATCAAAGTAAAGTTCAGCCTGCCGATTTCTTTTTTTTTTCAAAATATCAGAACCATGTCTAAGATTGATCAAGTGTCTAGCGTCATTTCAAATGAATCGGCGTATAAATGTCTTCGACAAGGCTGAACGGGTACTATATCATCTCAGAAATGTATCATTATGGTGTGACCTATAACGGTGGGATATAGGCCAAAAAAAAAATTAGAGGGCGGAATACCACTTTTGTTGTTTGTCTAAGACTGTTCCTCAGTAGCCTTGCAACATTACTGTGCTTAACAAATTGTATCTTTCAAATTATATTTCACGTGAGGCGTTAAACTTACTTAGACATTCATAAATTGAAACTAAATAAACATATAATGTTCAACTACTAACTCACTCAGAGGTTATGTGCTATACCTCCTACGCGGTTTGTGGATAAAAACCAGAGTAAGCTCTTTTTACAATCTTACATTGATCTTTACAAAATTTGAAAGCGTTATAAGAGACACAGTATCATCACTATTGTATGTTTGATGTATTTTAGATCCTCCTGCAAGCAGGAACTCGCGAAAAAGCCTCATTGGCTTATCAAAGCCGCAAGCTGACCGAAATCAGTCTCTTAGATTCCCCTTTAACGTCCATGATTATAAATTGTCAATTGTCAACAACTCTGTAACTGGACGACATAGTTAATCTTGGAGTGACTCTAACCGGGGACTCGAACCGAACCGGGGACTCGAACCAGTTAAAACGAGAAGGCAGATATTCTTCCTTTCTAATTAATGAACATCTAAAAGGCGAAAGAGGAAATGAGTGTACTCTTTTGTAACTGATGTCTCGCGTAATAATTAACTTTGCAAACTGAAACTGCGAATTGAAATCTCGCTCTTCTTTCCGAGAAAGTAATTGAAAGCACAATCGGTCTGAAGAAATCCCAAGAGATAAGAAAATTTAATTGTTTTGATTACTTGTAATTACCTACAAAGGAGGTTACAAAAGTTCGAAGTCCAACTTAAAGTGATTCGGGATAATATCAATACATCAAACTTGATATCAAACGTAAATAAGGAACATATTTCCATTCGTAATTTTCATCATCATTTGTTTCTTCGTTGTAAGCAAGGATCCCATCCGATTTTCTGTGCACGCAACAATCCAATATATGCAATATCCTTATATGTTTTACTTGCAAAACTTAATACAACGGGTTGGGCAGTAAGGCGGGGAGGGCATGAGCGGGCATGGGGGTGGGTAGAGTGTAGTTTACTATAGAGCGCCAGAGGGTATTAATCTGGCAATGTAGTCTATCATCTCGTGTTAAACGACCTGTTACACAGCGGGAGGACATTCCTTCCCAATTGGATTGGAGATGTGAACGTTCAGTTTCCTGACCTGAACAAGTGTAAACTCGAAACGATTGTGTCAACCTTGACTACAAATTTAACCTTCTCAACCCACTTATCCATTATACGTAACATATAGTTACAGGAATAAAATTATTTTTATACCCTAACACAGTAGTAAAGGTATCACATTAAATATGTGTAGGGCCTGCATCTACCGAAACGACCGTACCATTTTCGGAGAAAGTCCCTAAAAGTTACCGATATAATGTTGTTGGCATGTTTTTATATAGTTATGTTCAAAGTTACTTTTGATGCATGCATGTTGAAGAGGATGACATAGGTCGAAGCTACTAATGGTTTAAAACTTTAGGAGAATTGCATGTGATTTATGGCGTTCAGTTTTAGAAACTCGTTACTGAAACAGGAAGAGAGCAACGAGAGCTTGCAGATTGGTTGTGAATTAGGCCTACTTTGCTAAGCTTTCACTTGTTGTAGTTAAGAAACTCTTAACTGTTATGGTGGGACAATTTGTAAGTGATATGTTGGATCAAGCCATCAGCTTTGTACGGTGGGTAGGACATGTCAGTTGAAAACGTCTATCTATGCTTTAGAGACCTTGGACGACTTCAGTCAATTGAACTATAATTGCGGTATAGGACATCTATAAATCGGAAAGTGATATCATGGCAGTGTGGCGAGATATTCCGGTCCTGCGCCCTCTCCAGAGTTAAGCGCGCCATAATTGCATAACTGGAATCGATACGACTGAACAGATAAAAAGATAAAAAACAATAATAAGAGAAAAGAAACAACAAACAACAAACAGAACGACTGATAAAGCGTATAAAACTACACATTTTACCCTTAAATTTGGCCTCTTTAATCTGACGTCATTGTTTTCTAAATAAGTTTACTCATATACAACTTACACGACAAGAACTTTACTGTGTTGATTAGGTGTCAGCAAAAATGAATGAAAACCTCGAAAACTAATCGGACTAATGGACATGTATCACCAAAGGCAGCATTAAATTGAAAGGAGAAGAAAGTTGACATTAGTAACTTAAGTTACGTGTAACTTGCGTTACTGTATAAAATATATAACCAAGATCTCAATCCTTCCTAAGACCTAATAAGTTACAGTTATTTATACAACAATTACATTATATATATATATATATATATATATATATATATATATATATATATATATATCAGGGTTCTGCCGCTGCCGGTCGGCGCCGGTCGGGCCCGACCAGCACGCTGAATTACCGACCGCCACAATCTGCCTGAGTGACTTTTCCGACCGGCACTTTATTAACTACAAAATCACAACTAATTGTATTTTGCGGAGTTAACGTTTTCTACAAGAACATGGAAACAATATTTAGCATTGAGTTAATCATGCCAAGTGGCCTAAAACATGTGATTACAAGGGTAAATTTCATAAAGATGGCCATAGCAAGGGGCCTTGATATCGTGCTATGCGTGTATGGTATGGACTGTGCCTCGTGTTTCATGGGGTGTGCATGCGGAGGAGTCAGTTGGCTTGAGGTGTGTTTTACTTACCTACAGTAAATGTAACGGGAATATTTTACCTACTTTTCTTGAACGTCTAAGATATCATTTCGCATAACTTTACCGATCCTTTACTGACTGACCTAATTAATTCTAGAGTGGAACGAAAAAAGTTTACTCCATGAAAAGTTCCCTGGCAACGTGCCAAAAAATGTTAACAAACTGGTGTTAGACAGGGGATGAGCTCACAGTTGTTTGGCAAGGTACCTGGGAAATTCGCAGCACATGTACCGTGGTAGTTGCGTAGGGTTAAACACTGCAGTAATAAACGCTGTTCGAAGGTTCACTGCATGATATCGCGGAGTTGATCGGAGTTATTCACTAGTTTACTCTTTCAATGGACCGATTTCATAGGTCCGATGTTGAATAAATGAGAGAGAATACATAATTCATTATGATTCGTCTTTATTTGGGAGTGGACTCTCACTCACTGTCCATCTAAAATTATCATCTCAGCCTGAATGATTTATTTAATAGGCACCACCGGCTGGTCTGTACTCTGGTGCTCCAGATATTTGTCCTAACTTTTTTCATTAATTATGAAAAATTCCAGACATGAGATCTCATTTCAAAGCTGTCTACATGTGGCTCAGAATACTCGGGAAGGGCCGTTTCCGGCCATCTGGGGGTTTCCAAAACCCAAGATTTTCTTGTACGCTCCGCGCCAACCGATGGTGGCGCTCTGCTTAGATAGTCCTGCCGGCACTCAATCCATCCTGGCCAGAACCCTGATATATATATATATATATATATATATATATATATATATATATATATATATCAGGGACGTAGCTAAGGCCTGATGATTGGGGGGTGTGGTGGCTGAAATTCCAACTGGATGGGTTTTGGAGCCAGAAAATTCCGACTGCTGCCTTGTACCCCCCCCCCCCCCCGCACTAATCGTCAACGATACGGTCAGTGTCAGTCAGACACCCCATCTCTCGCGACTGCACTTATGTTCCGAACTTTTTTCGATACATTTGTACCTTATGGGGCAAAGTTTTTGCTTATGTTGATGGCACTTTTAAGCTTCCGTAGATTAGCATTGGTGTTTTAATTGTATACCGTAGAGACAATGTATACCCCAACGACGTAGCCAGGAGTTTGAAAGAGGGAGCACCTTTTGCGATTGATATGGGGGAGGGGTCTAAGGGGAGGGGTCTCCCCCTCCCCTTTGAGATATTTTTGAACAATTGAAGGTCCTTAGATGCGATCTGGTGCAATTTGTTGCCAGTTTCATCATTATCATATGATATCATATTATCAGCAGATTTTGTTTCCTGTTCGAACTCTTTTACATGTTCTTTTACATAATATACCAGAAATACATTTGACGAACTTAACTGATGGACAATATAAACTTTCATATTTTTTAAGACAGCCAGATGTGCAGTGGCGTAAAAAACAAATATTGTTATCGCCGTGTATTAGCAGTGTAATAACAACAGTTTTTAAACATATTTTTCGACACTGAAAGGGGGGAGCAGTCGCTCCCCTGCTCTCCCTGGCTACGTCCCTGTATATCCTGAACTTACTTGAAGCTAGCGAACAGGGTCGACTCACCCAATAGCAAAATTAATACATAAATTATCCGAATTGAAGCTGGCGAACGTTGTATTTTTTTTTAGAGTATTCAAAATCATACGAAGTTTTGTATGGTGGAGTATAAGGATCGCGAGATACAATTTCTCAATGTGACGAGGAAAACGTGGTAAATATGACTGATTAAAGGTCAATTTTGATCGAAAATTTTATGCCACTCACAAATTACAAGAACATATGAAAATAAGAGTGCGACAGTCAGAAAAATTAGAGTGCGACAGTCGGAAATTCCGAATTGAAGCTGTCGACAGTCGGAAAACCGACAGTCGGAAATTCCGACTGTCGCACTCAAATTTTCCAACTATCGTCATTTTTACCAAGATTGGGGGGGGGGTGAGACACCCCCCCACACCCCCCCTCTAGCGACGTCCCTGATATATATATATATATATATTCACTGTTCTTGATTTTCCAACTCGTTACGATTTTCATATATATATATATATATATATACAGTGTATAAATTTAAGAAATTTGAAGTGGTTGTCCCCAGGACAACCAGCTCACCAATTTTTGGTTGTCCTGCTGAAATTTTGGTCGTCCTGTAAAGCTATAGTAATTTATCTTCAGAAAAAAACTTGTTTGGGACTCCGAAGAAACCATGAATGTTGAGCAATTTCATGTAATCTAGATCAAATTCTGTGTATATTTTCTAATAATGCTGAATGTAGCAAAGATTGTGAACATTAGTTAGGTACATGATGTTTTGCTGCATGGCATAACGATACAATAACCACGTGGTAAGCTGTAGGTGCGTCATAGTACTGGTCTAGTGTTTCAGTTTCAGTAATGTTATTAGCGAAAAAAAGTTTGCGTCCCAGGGACGCAAGCCCTCGAAAAAGTTTGCGTCCTGTAAAAGAAAGCTTGCGTCCCGATCGAGCACCAATTACGTTTATTGTATGACCTACTGTACTAATACTAGTGTAGTATCACTGCCTATACTTTGTGAATTATACACAATATTATAGGGCAGATGGTTCAGTGTCTTAGCTTCGGTGTTTGACAGGGGCGGCCCGGCCGACTCCTTCCGCCCACCCTGCCGTTTAAAAAAAATACCCCCAGCCCCCTCCTTCATCCGCCCTTGTACTTCCCTACTCGCCAACTCTGTAGTAGCTCCATGCTCTGACCTTGCAGCGCTTTCAACAGCCAAACTCTTCAAAATCACTGTACCTACAGTGTGCATATCTCTCGCTAAATTCCACACTGTACTACTGCATTTACATAGGACTGTTCGAACTTCATTTTCAACTACAGTTGCGCAAATCTTTAAAATCTGATCCAACATTTATCCTGGGTTTTTTGCAAACAATCATCTGTGCGAAAATTACAGTAGGCCTATGTGAATAGATTTTTACGCAATGTCGATAAAAACATGAAACTTCAATGTTCTAAAATACAGAAGTAAGTTTACACACGAATGTTGCTCCAAAATAAACTTTACTGAAGCACGTGGTCAATTGAGCCGCGAAAAAGTTTGCAACAGAAACTACTGTGGTATAAATGCACATTTCACATTAGCAACTCTTATTGCAGAGAAAAGACATTCTGTGAGATAAAATATCCTTTCCGGATCAGATATGTAAGCTTCCCACAAAAGTCATAACATTTTCTGATCAAAACAATGATTAAAATATTAGTGATAGTCTCAGAAACAATTCAAGTGCATCTTCGTACCAGCAGTGATTGTTGTCAACATGTACGTTACAAATATGAGACAAGGCCTAACGTTATGATATTTGAGTGCACATATATTATAGCCTTTACTACAAACTTTGTTATCTCTACACAAGGGAAAGTTAACGTTGCAAGTAATTGTTGTTAAACAACTTACTTCTTGTTCATTGAGCACTGAAAATGCAAGAATGTTTGCAAACAATCGGTAGGGACTATTAGCCAATCAATCACGCGAATCTTGGTAAAGCGTCATTGTCTATTTTTAGCATGAAAATATCTGTAATGAAGTTTTGGTAACCCTGTACCTTGCAGTTGATTGTTATGATATATTTATTTTCAAACAAATTTAATGATCTGTAGGAGTAGGAGAACTTTTGGTTCTTGTCAGAAGAAGTTGTGGTTTTTTGAAAAGAAATAATGAAAGATGTTCGTTCAAAAATGTGTTTTGTTATGTTTTCCGTTGACCTTGTTGTGAGTGTGTACTTGGTGTTCGTTTCTCAAAAAAAAAAAAAAAATGGTGGATGGGCGGGGTCTTTGTCCGTGGGGGTAAACCTGAACTCTGATTGGCCTTTGTTGACAAACGGACGGAACAGAAAATACCATAAATGATAAAGCTTGGTTTGAGTGGTCCATGTCAATGTGAGGGCTTGGCCTTCCTACGTATATTATTTATTAGATGAAGGCGGAGTTTGGAATGAGTTTCTTCCTATTTGAAATGTCATTTTAAGTTTTTGGTTTCACGCTCGTTTCCGTGTCTTTTTCCGTTTGTTTCACGGAACATTAACCAGCTTTTTTGAAAGTTTTTGGTTATCCGACGGGCAACCAGTACTTCACGAATTGACAAGTTTTGGTTGTCCGGCAGGTAATTTGGTCGTCTCGGACGACCGGACGACCGCTAAATTTACACACTGTATATATATATATATATATATATATATATATATATATATATATATATATACATATATATATATATATATATTTATATATATATATATATATATATATATATATATATAAATTATAAATAAAATTAATAATTATAAATCGTAGTGAGTTGGAAAATCCATTATAGTGAAAAAACGTTATTCCACTGTAGGCGTTTGTTACCCGTATCAAACAATACTATAGTTCTGTTTTGGTGACATATTTGCCCCATTCTATAGAGATCAAACATGATGCTAACCAACTCGAAATCATTTGCGATATCAGCTTGCGGCTTTGATAAGCCAATGAGGCTTCTTCGCGAGTTCCTGCTTGCAGGAGGATCTAAAATACATACATACATTTGCGATGAACTTAGACCACAGGAAAGTCCTATTTATCAAATCGAACGCTTTCTTATAGTCGAAAAGGTCACAAAAGTCACGTTTTTCTTTTACTCAATTAGATATCTATATGATTGAAAACAGTACAAAAATATGGTCTATTGATGGAAAGATTTGCCCTGAAACCAGCTCATCCACTAAAATCATAGTATTCTCTAAATAATGCCTAATACGCTCGTTTAACATAGCGGTAATTTCACGATGCAGCTTACAAGGGTCAATACCTCGATAGATATCAACATCATTAGGCGTACCATTTCTAATGGTTTGATTAACCCAGACGTCCAGTCCGAAGCGGTATCAGGTGTTACTATGACGTAATTAAATGGTGCTGCAAATGTTACTTATGGTTACTCCGGTAACCCCGCGATCAGTCCCGAACCTTCCGTTTACAATATGTAGGCTACATCTCGACTCCGGCACAGGTCAACAAGTCGACGACCGTTTTGTTATTGCCAGCTTTTTCCAAGACATTCAACATACCGCCACCGTACCCATAATTTGTGCAAGTTGTGCATTCACAGAATCACTACTTGTATTCTTCTTTGCCACCTCAATGGATATATAGGCATATGATGTGTTGTCCGAAACCTAGCCTTACTTTCTCTTCCACGACGTATTGAATATTATGTCTGGTTGTGTGCCCTCTTCTCTACCGCAATCTTTCAATACAGCAAATGGATTACTTACACCACCAATCTGTTTCTGCTTCTGTTCCATCGGACGAACAAGAGTTGAGGAAATTTCAGTTCATTTTAGTGCAGTTTTCGGTATCTTACCTCGCTCCTCTAATATCCTTAAAACTTTAAGAAATAATCGCTCAGGTGGTATTTTGTCATATTAGAATAAGTCTTAGCGAAAAATTTAATATTAGAAAAAAGAAAAGAAAAGAAAAGAAAAGAAAAGAAAAGAAAAGAAAAGAAAAGAAAAGAAAAGAAAAGAAAAGAAAAGAAAAGAAAAGAAAAGAAAAGAAAAGAAAAGAAAAGAAAAGAAAAGAAAAGAAAAGAAAAGAAAAGAAAAGAAAAGAAAAGAAAAGAAAAGAAAAGAAAAGAAAAGAAAAGAAAAGAAAAGAAAAGAAAAGAAAAGAAAAGAAAAGAAAAGAAAAGAAAAGAAAAGAAAAGAAAAGAAAAGAAAAGAAAAGAAAAGAAAAAAAGTTTGCAAGTGTCTTTTTAAATCTTTTTAATTATAAACAAAATTTGTATCTGTAATATACGGTATCAATTCATCTCATTATAATAGATTAGCATCTGATAGAGAAGAAAAGGTACTATATAGTTTGGAAGTTTTGTCAACATTTTCTTTACTATAATAAATAAATTTTGTATTCATTCAGCTCGTTCACGTATGACGTCATAAGGTGTTTTGACTTATGATTATTAAAGTTAATTTTCACAAATTCCCAGAGAAAATTGTATACAAAGAATCCTAACACGTCTGTCGCGTTTGAAATGTCAGATCAACAAATACCGTTGTATCATAAATCAAGGAAGCAAAAACCAATCAAGGAAGCAAAAAAAAAAAAAAACCAATCAAAATAGTAACAAAATCTAATTATGTCGTAAATTGTTAAAACAAGTAGAAAATGAAGATTTGTAAAAAAAAGAGAAAAAAAGTGGGGAAATATAAAGGAAATTGAACAAAATCTGATGATCATATAAGAAGGTTTGGTAACTGCTTGTGAACTAGAGCATTCAAGTTAACTCGCTGGTTTGGTATAATTGAGCCCGAGGAACGAGACTCTTATTTGTTTTACGTCAAAATTTGAGCCAATTTTTAATATCATCATTATTATCATCATCGTTGACTGCATGTGTGATGTCACGTTGGTGGACCGTAGCTTTATTAAAACTTTTGATTATAAATCAAACGAATATACGTCGAAACCTACATATCTGAAGGGGAAAAATATATGTATCACAAGTGAGGTTATCAACTGGGGCGTGACGAACTAACACGTGACATCATAAGAAACGATTCTGAATTAATGTTTGTACACTAACATTTCTTTCATTTCAGTCTTTCTCTCAAGCTTTCTTCCAAGCACCCATTCAAGCTTTCTTTCAAGCACTCCTGAGTTGTACGGTCAAAATATTCCACTCCCTTTACTTTTACCCTCCAAATTCATCATGCAACATCATTTAGAATTTGTGCTAAGAAATATATTTATTAAAAAAAAACGGAGGTCACTTTGCAATCGTCATGATTTCTACAGTAAGATGAATTCAGTAGCACAAAAAAAAAAAGATTTTTGGTTGGCAAGTTCTTGATGACCTCATTGATACGTATTCGATGACGTTGAAATACGTCATCCTTATTTGTCCCAAAACATTGAAGCGTGTTTGGGAGAGACATATCCTGTACTGACGTCACATATGGTTTGAAGGGCCCCTGTACCAACAAATAATTTTGATGTGCAACTTTTAAGCGAGGATGCTCCTTTTAAGACAAACGTGGCGCAAAGAGTTCACATTCTGACTTATTCATCAGCTTAGAACAGAACGTAGCATGTGAAGTGACATATTTTCCCCAACACATTTAGATGCCAATCGATGAATTGTGTGTGTAAATGTGAGTGTGTCGGAGTGTGGGGGGGGGGGGAGGTTTTGATGGCAAAGATGGGGTCTTCCGTTGTGCAGTGCGCCCTATTAAGTTCGGCCAGTGACGTGCACAGGAGTTAAATGTGGGAGGGGTGGGGGGAGGATCAGTCGGTGATTTACGTAGGGGTACAAACATCTGAATGGAAGGACCAGAGGCAGATCCTGGATTTTATGAAGGTGAGGCGTGGCCCTGTGGTCGTTGAAGTGGAGTCTCGTGTAGGCAGGATAGTGCGTCCTTCCTCCCGGCAAAAAAACCTTTAAAGTTTAGACATCAAATTGTGTATTATGAGGCATATTTAAACTACAAATATATAGTTAGTTCTAAACGCAAGGTTTTGAAAATAAACATTTATGTGAGGTTGAAAATGGGTTGAGTGGGGGTGGGTGGGGTGGGGGGGGGGGACGTGTGCAACCTCCAACCCGCTGGATCAATGTCTCAGGGCGTCATTGGCCAGTAGGAGTGGTCCAGTTCTTCCTCGTCTTAATTAATGTAAAAATATTTCAAGACCGAACGTTTTCCCCGCCTGACATAAACCTAATTGTGTTTAGGTCCATTGGTTACGATAGCACCATGATATTCTCTAGTTTCGAAAATTTAAAAAAAAAACTATGGGTATATAAACTATAGTTCTTTACATTCCGTTGTGGCTATAATGAAGAACAAAAAGTAACTATACATTTGCTAGGCATTTATGCTTGTGGGAGACAATATACAAACACGCCCATCTGCTTTGCGTTATATCGTTTTAAGGCTCGTTTGATTTGCTACTGGAAATAATAATAATTATGATTATCATAAATTATAAAGAAAAGAAAAGACTAGACTACTTAAACTTTCTGTGGAAGAAACAACTTCTAAACATTTTGGCGACAAACCCGTTACCGTATGTGAACGTATACGGCAGACATTCCTTTGATCTAAAGACTGTACGATGAAGCGGTTACAATTAAAGCACCTTGGAGTCTTCAACTTTGAGTGCATCTGCATATTCGTGCACAAATATTTGTTTTCATGTTTACAGAAAGACAGTCCACTTTTTGTCTAGTCTATTTTGAACTTATACTGGTTAGCTGTATTTGATCAATCCTCATTTTCGCCCATTTATGTTTACAATACCGACCACGTTAAGAAATTGATAAACAATTTTTGTTTTCAAGCTTCAAGAAGCGATGCGCTCTGTCGAAGTGTGCCATGATATAACGTATTTGCTCACCCACACCCATATTTGCACCCCCCCCCCCTATTCTCCATTGGGACCCATACAAGCTCCTTGATATATTATTGATCGGTTCCCCCCGAAAGGATCGCGGTACGCTATATGGTTGTTGGTAAAAACTAGATAAATAGGTAAAAGTCGGTTAATGTTCGCTGACTTTTAATGACAGTTTCGAGTTGATTAATCGTTTTCGATGGGAAAATGTTCTGGGAAATGTTGTGGTCTATTACGTCATATCGACGTCAATTGGCAAGTCCATGAAAAGCTTTTAGTTCAGGGTGACACTAAACAATGTAAAGGTTGAAATGCGCAACGCTCATTTATCACCGAGGATGGCCTAATGGTTGTTAAAAAGTCAACTTCTCCAGGGGTGCAGTCATGCCAAGCACAGCTTTATCAATTGATCAATATTCCTCTTCTGTATTCAGTTTGAGTGCCGAATGCAGATTGTATACATAATATCAAGAATAGTCTTCAAAAATTCTTCTATATCATTCTCAAGCAAATTTTGCTACAGTAACTTGTAACGTCGTTTAAAACAGGGACCTATTAGCGTCGAGATTTAGGGGACTTCAGTCACCCCCCCCCTCCTCCTTAATTATGCATCGAAAGTCTAGAAATGAAATATTTTTCTGTTGATTTTGATCTCTTTTTGTTCATATTAACAGTGATGTTTAAGTTTGAGTGACTAAACATTTTTTATTTAAAAAAGAAGAGAGGAAAAAAAACAATAATAAAATAAAATATGAAAGTAAATTCAGACAGTTGTGTTCAAATTGTTGCCAGCGTGAATACGATTGGTCAGTAAATGATAGGGAAGGGGTCATGGTCCACTCCCCTCCCCCCCCACCATGTCAGGGCCCTATCGCGTGTGCATGATATGTCATATATGTCATGATATGTAATATAGCAAGAATAACAGGAGAATATCGAAATCCATTGGCGTCAAGAACTTTTTTAGATATACCGTGTTAAAGGTAATACAAATGCTCACTGATCTTAACATTTAAATTGCTAAAATATCCATTTCTTTCTACTTGATTCGTCACCTTCCTAACTTCCAGTATTAAGGTTCCAAATGCTAATGTCCGAGACCTATAAAAACCACGTACAGGTCCTAGCAATTAGCTAATTTAATATATGGATCATTCACACCAGCGCACAGGGCATTTCGTGTGTTTATACTACTTTATTCCCCCCCGCAGACGTATATAAATTACATCTATGTCCCGAAAGTAGTATAGCGCCATCTAATTTGTGAAAACTTCGCTGCCTTCAAAGATTTGAATTAGACAGTTCCTGTCTTTTGCTTGCCATGGGTCGATAATACAAACAATGACAATCTGAAACATTTGCATTCTGTCTATATCATGTTCCCATTAGCACACATCACAATCATCAACCAAAGTTTGCCGAACACACATTTGAAGTTTTCATGGCACTACCACTTCATCTGCATGCCTAGAAGCTGCAGTATTCCAATACGCAGTTGGAGGGGGGGGGGGGGGTGAGCGATTTAGACACTCATGCTGAAGTCAAGGGGCGGGATCATTCCCCCTCTCCTCCCCGAGAAACAGGATATAACCAAAACTGCTAGTGCACGGTACATAAGTATATAACAAGTATATGCGGCACAACTTAAGAAGTAGAAAATTCTTCCACCTGGTTTCAACAGTTGTAATATAGCACCATATACGCATATAGGCACCCTCTGTTTTACGAAAAAGGGGAGGGTCAATTTTCCCCTTTGAGCCCTCTCCTTTAATGGCATACCATTCCACTCCCAGTACAAAATGGTAGTGGGGCACCTCACAATAAGTTACCCTTTGCAACCTACGAATGTGGCACGTTGGCAGGGGATGGGGATAGCGTGGGGTGGGGGGGGGGGGCGGATGGAGAATGGGGAAAAGTATAATAGTACAACAACTTTTTTGCAGAGATGACTTTACAGGTCAATAATGAACCAGAATGTTGCAATACCTCACTTGTCTGTAAGCGAAATCCTTTTTACGGTTTTTTATTTTAAACGGTTTTTTGTGTGTCTATTGTTCAACTATTAAACTATTTCATCTATTGTTGCAAAACGACTCTTCATTCAAAGAGATATATTCCTATATCGGTTTAATTAAAATGTTAACCTGATCACGTCTGCGCAATTGTTTTTAATATACTATGAAATAATTACCACAATTATAACACCTCACCAAAGTTTGGGGTAGTAGAAAAGTAGTAGATTGTAATTCGCTAGATCAACGGCCGTTATTTACAGGATGCATATCCGGACAAAGTTGCACCGTATACATAGGTCTGAGTACATCTGTACCGTTCTCGCGTACAATTGCGAGATATATCGTGTATACGGTACATGAAAAAGCAACGACGAACGCCATAACGTCCGTACATCATGAGTTTTACTTTTGTGTAGAAACATCGTCGAATGATTCGACAGTTCGGCATGATGCATGTGTATGTTTAGAAGTTACGAAATAGTGTGGTCGAAATTTCACCTTGCGTCTAGGATATTATGACCTTATGACCTAAAAAATCTTAGCCTTGCAGCTGTAAACGGTCAAGTATTCCTCTGCCACGTTTTCGTCAGTATAAATAGTACAACATGTTTTTAGAAAGTAGAAAATATAGTCTTTCATACATTTTAATCATTGCTTTTTGCATAAATAGGCAACGTATAGTAGACCAGACTGTCTTGGGTCCCAGTGGCTCGCAACAGACGCTTTTACCGCAGGTGGTTTGTCACGTGACTCTCTTTGATCAAGCGGTTATGAAGGTACGTGGTTATGATGACGTCATCTACCGTTCGACGGGCCCATAGGATTCTGTGTACAGTTAATTATCTACTTGGTTGATCACCAGCAGAAAGATGCCAGAATTATATTATAACAATATTAGGCCTATGTGTGGATACCATGGTTCTCCAAAAGCCTTAAACGCATAATTTGCGCTATACAGCTATACGGTATTCCCACCTGGTCTTTGGTGATGCGGTCAGAGACTGGTCGAATTTAAAGAAAGTGTTTGTTTATTTTACAAGTTATTTAACATAGTTAATATTTCTCCATCATGATTTTCGCGGCTGAATAAACGTTGAGCATTACTGTCACCAATATGCGAGAGTCGGGATCAGGATACACGATAGTATAGGACCAGGGGTGAACGCGCTCGATAGGTACTCGCTAAGAGCTAGATAAAGAAACATTTAAACAGTCCTAGTGAGATGGGGGGGGGGGGGGAGGGGGTGATACGAGATTGGAGGGGAATTGGGAATCTTGTAGCACTAGGTCTCTAAGCATCTTGTTGCTCAAATATAAGCTCAGAATGGGGAAGAATTGGTATACGTACATCGGTTCGTGTTAATTTTCTTCTCATTTCTCATATTAATAACTATATTACTACTATTATTGAAGACACTGTGGATCTGTAAGGGACCATGGAAAGGAAATTTTATAGGTGAGCGAAAGCGAGAGACAGGTATGGGTGGGGGGGGGGGTATTGGAGGGTAACATTGGTTACCTTGTCAGAATACGAAGGATATATGCCTCTTCTCTTCACCCAGCTTCTACCTCTGCTACCCTGTAAGTGAAATGCATGAACGCAGGGATGAGGCATCGTCACTAAAGAAAAAATGTCGTTACAGTCATACTCGTTTTTGGAGCGTTCGGACAATATTTACCAAATGCACGTTGCAATCAATTAAAGCATGTACAAGTATATCACAGAACGTGGTCCACATATGCCTAACCCGTTGTGATTGACAAGTTGTCCTCTAGTGGCAATCGCGATCAAATTTGATACTGCCACGACGTCAACAGTGTGAACATTATTTAAAAAACATGAAATATATATGGGTTGCTGTTTGTGCTATACACTAACTGTCAGTAAGTCTCAAAACTTGCCTCTCTCTTGCCCTGAACATCATAAACGAACCCGGCTCTAGTGAGTGCCATGTTTAAATTTGCAAAGCTCCGTTATTGGTTTAAAGTTGTTTATCTGTATTCAGCTTGACTTGGCTCACTCCACGCAGTGTTACCGTTTATGCAAATAATGTATTGAATATTTAAACCGTTAAAACCCTTTCATCCAAACGCAATTACAATAGGCTAACGGACGGTAGTTATCGATCGAAAACTCAAACGTTCACTTCAAAAGTTAAACATATCTGGAAAATATTTGTCTCTACAAAGAAGTATCTAAAAAGTAAATGATTCCCACTAAGATTTATATTTGGGTAATAAACTGAATAAACGTACTTAAAAATTGGGTCAATTATCGAGCTTTTTATTGACTTACTACCGTTGATCTGCTACTTATTCTCCCAACACTTTTTAATATGCAATACACAATGTGCGGCGTCCTTAGTGTCGAGTCTGTGTTGACAAATGCAGACAAGAATTTAATCTCACTTTGATTCTGGATTATTACACATATGGATATCATTCTCTATCTTCTTGCTGGGAAATTTGGATTAATCGTTCGAGATCGTTATCGTTTTGTTATTATTTATTGCTCTTTGAGGTCTCCTTAATCGAGGATTTCTATATTAACTCTAAAGATTATATTTCGTTGCTGTCCCAGGATTTTTCTCGGTCAAATGTGTAATGGTTGTCAGTCAACGGTGGGAGATCGACTTTCACTGCTGAAGTCATGTTACGTTAGGCAGCCTATCCACATATAGAGCACTACTACAGACGTCAGGGGTTTTTTCATAATCGCATTCGTGCATTTTGTATGCGCCGTTCATACCAGCTTAATTTTCTTGGAAGATAACTTTTCATGAGGAAGGATACGTTGAGGGATAATCGAGCTTTTTATAGCAGTGAGTTACCGTGGTAACTGCACGTATTTGTACGAGAAGATTAATACAGCCATGGGGGTTGCCTAAAGAGACGGCAAGCCATTACCTACCAGAAGGTAAAACCATTCCATTGTTCTGGCTCCTCAAAATCAGCTCTGCCGGGAGGGCCACAAAGATCAGGAGAAAATGGCCTCAGCCTGGCTCCCATTTGCTCGGGCCGCAGCCATTGGCTGGGTTCCCGTGGCTCCGAATGCAATGCCCATCCTACCAAAGAGGAGGGTTATAGATGGTAGCGCAGCCAGGGTATGCATTAACATCAGTGGTAGAAAGTTTGAAACATGGCGCCACATGTTAGAGAAATATCCAGACACACTGCTAGGTAGCCGTGAGAAAGAGTTCTTTTACGATGAGGACAAAAACGAATATTTCTTTGACAGAGATCCCGATCTATTCAGGTATATCATGTCGTTCTTTCGTACAGGTAGGATGCATTACCCGAGAGGTGAGTGCATTACAGCTTTCGATGAAGAGTTGCAATTCTTTGGTCTCATGCCAGAGATCATTGGTGATTGTTGCTACGAAGATTATAGGGATAAAAAACGAGATAACCAAGAGAGGTTAATGGACGAAAGGATCTCAGATATGGGTGATAGCCTGCCTCCTGTCTACACCTGCAGAGAAAAACTGTGGAGGGCATTTGAAAATCCTCAAACTGGTACAGTAGCTCTAGTAGTGTACTATGTGATTGGATTTTTCATCGCTGTTTCAGTCATTGCTAATGTGGTGGAGACTGTGCCGTGTTCTGCTCTGCCCGGCACCGTAGAAATCCTTCCCTGTGGTGAAAGGTACGTGGAAGGGTTCTTTAGCCTCGACACGGCGTGTGTGATGATATTCACCGTAGAATACCTTCTAAGACTCTTTTCGGCACCAGACAGATTTAAATTTCTACGAAGTGTCATGTCCATTATCGATGTGGTGGCTATAATGCCTTATTATGTGGGTCTCTTCTTCCAAGATGACAGCCTGAGTGGAATGTTTGTCACTCTCCGTGTGTTCCGTGTCTTTAGAATTTTCAAATTTTCAAGACATTCGCAAGGTCTCCGAATCCTAGGCTACACGCTCAAGAGCTGTGCGAGTGAACTCGGATTCTTATTATTTTCACTAACAATGGCCATTATAATTTTTGCAACAATTATGTTTTATGCAGAGAAAGCACAAGAGGATACCAAATTCTACAGTATTCCAGCAGCCTTCTGGTATACCATTGTGACCATGACCACGCTAGGGTAAGTCCATTTTTTTTTATCATTGGCATTTACATTGAAGCATAATATCCAGCTAGAAGTATATATACATGTTGTAAACAACAAATCAATTCAAATCTTTGCCTTTTAAAGAGATTTTTCTTTTCAATATTAAAATTTGTTGAATTATAAAGTCCTTGAAGCTGCCAGGTGCCTTATAATCTTTACGAAATAGTGTGTCCATGCATCAGGTGAATAGTTAACTAATTCTTGGTCATATATACAGTCTATGTTGGCACGTTTCTCCCTCAATGTATTGGGGACTGTTTACCTGTACGTCAGGATGTGTCGTTCATAGAGACAAAAATAAATCAGAAGGAGAGATTGAGAGAGAGTATACAGTAGGTATAGAAAAAGTGGTACAAAGCCCATAATGGAGTCTTTTTGGGGTCTTGTGGGGTGTTTTGGCAAATGACATGCAAGGTAGCAAAGAAATTCTTACATGTTGAAGAAAGCTGTTTGCAAATATATGGATTTGTATACAGTGTGTAAATTCATCCATTAATTGCCATTCATGTATAAAGATGATGCTCAAGATATCTTGGTCCACGCAGAGCTTTGGTGTCCACATACTCAGTGACTAATTACTGTTGGGATGAAATTATATAACCATGAAATTCAACTTGATACAAATGGTTCTGTTTTGTGTCAAGCAATATATATTTATTGCAATCTTTAAGTCGCTTGTTTGTTTTCTATAATGTCTTTGCATATTTTACTTTATTTTTTGATTACTTTTAACTTATTTTTGAAAATTTTGAGACAAATCTGCCGTGCTATTTTACTCATTCATCACAAATGTTATTTTTACTATGTACGTCAGTTTTAAATTTGTGTTTGTGAGGGTTATAGTTCTCAATAGGTATAATACATCGCCATCTCAGATAAAGTTCCTTCCCAACTCCTTTCAGTTATATATGGACCACTTGTTGTACAATTTTGCTATTGGCCATTACTGTACTGTATAGATATATATTCCATCCGAATGGGAAGGACAATTGATCTCACTTTTGCCATTGATTAATCAATTTATTACAATAAATGTTGGAGTCATGAAGGTTATAGACATTGGAAGAGATGGTAATATTACTGTCATGCATGCACGCATGGATGTATGCGTATATTATACGTATCTTATAATTTACACGGTGGAGCTTTACTGACTAGCATGTAAAATAGAGCTATACGTACAGGTACATAGACATCTACGTTGAATGCACAACATCATACTACGCAGTGAGTGAGTGCAGTGTGTCTGTTAATTGGCTTCATATGAACTTTTAAAGCTGTATTTGGGATAAATGCTACAACTTAGGTTATAACAATAGTAAATTATACAAAAATACAGATTGTTATTTTCAAAACTGCAAAATGTCCACGGTTTAGAGTTGCGTTAACATGTATTGTGCATTTAAATAAGCTACCTGGAAGCTCAGTATGTTACCCAACATTTTATCCACTGAAATTTGGGGAGAATGAAATGTTGACAAAAACAATGTCCATGAAATTAAAGTATATTACATTGAATACTACATGTATGTGTAACATAAAGAACTTCTCATCAGGGTTCAACCATATCATACTGATTGTGTGTGTATTTAGGTGATATGATGGTAATAATAACCATGTATAGATCACTTGACTGTACAGGGAATAATATATTGGGTCCAAATTTTCTTGTAGCACTTTTGAAGTTACATGTGTAGACAAAATGCTATACATCCTTGTACTTGTATAGCAATTTGACCATTTTTTGCAAAGCAGTTTTGTGATTTTGATACAGGATAGATTATGATCAATTTATGTATACATACATGTACAGTACATATCATGTATGGCTTGGACAGAGTGTTACAAGCCAACACAAATTGCAGCTTTAAGATCTTGATGACGTATGTCTGCAAGAAATGAGAAGCTAACTATCTGTGCAGTTTACAACATTTATTGCTATTTATATGTCTCGACTAACTTAAGCACTAGTCTTAAGCTCTAGGCAACAATGTCTATCTTAAAATGACAAATAAGTCTTTTCATTTCCTTATAGTTAGTAATAATTTGGTGGAATTTTTGTATTTCATCATCATGAAATAAAATGTGAGCACTGGTATCATCAGTTGTAATGCAAGATTTATATAATAAATATACAGGTGGTACCGTATACGTACAGTCTGTAAACAACTTACAACTACAGTATTATATTTTGCCTTCGATTACATTGTAAGGAACCTTGGAAGTGAATTTGGTCTCTCCAACAGTGTAATTATAAAGTCAGGGTACTTGGCAGGTAGGTATGTCACTTAATGATCACTGTGACACCTTGGATGTGTATACACACTTAGGCAACAAAGTGAAACAGGATTAAAATTAGAGCTACTGTACTAGATCCCTGTATGGTACACTGATGGAGTGAACCGACACACTTTGGTTTAAAAAACCACTCTACTGTAGTTACCAAGTGAGTCGTGACAATTAACCTCTGTCTGGACTTTTCTTTAGCATCGTTGGCCAACTGGTCTAAAGATCGGTAGAGTGAAGTCGACTTTCTGTAGACATTTACCCAGATGTGGTACGACCCCTGTGCTTATAATTAACCTTAGTTGATATATGTACAAAAGTACAGTATACACAATATGGTTTGGTAGCCATTATTTATCTGTAGCCTGTGTAATTTTAGGTCAATTAATCCAACATAATGCATCACACGCTATATAGTCTCCACTGTATGCCTAATTCAGATTAATTTCTGGTCGAGAGTACAGTATGTATTTGGTACCGTGTTAGTATGAATATCATATACATGTTGACTAATATGATCGTTAATTTGGTGGAATGCAAAATCTTGCAGGGTTTTGTTGGGAGCCGAACTGTGAAAAGATTATTAGGCATTTTTAGGATGCCTAGATAGAACATATATATATATACTGTAGCTTGAAACATGTGTGCATGGTCAGAAAACTTACTCTTATATAGCTGTCTGTATGTGGAATATCTAGCAATCTGACAGATCTACATGAACAGACAAATTTCAAGAATTTAGACATTGCAACATAATGCTGTCCTCCAGCTGCGGTGAAGTCATTTTTAATATTGTGATCTTTCTACAGTTCAGATATTGCACGTAAGACAGAAAGCTACATATATAGTACTATATATACTGTAGTATTCATGTATGTAATGAGCCATGCATGATTGCTGATCATCACAAATTGGCAAATGGTGTGTTAATTAGTTAAGGTCTTCAAACCATGAGATATGTTTAGAAAAACAGAGCTCTCTGGACATAGTAGTTTCTGGAAAATTGTAATGTCACCTCCTATAGTATACTACGGTACTGTTAAGGTGTACCATTCTGTAAGTACCGACAATAGTACTATTGTCATCATGACAATTAGAGCAAGTGTGCCTCTCAGGATGTGTTCTGTCTCTAATATCAGGACCTACTCCACTGGATTTAGTCAGACCCTAAATTTTCCGATAATTAAATACATCAAAACATACCTTTAGATACTGAATCAAGATACATAAGTAAACACTGAAAATTAAATGTTACAAATGAAGGCATAATTAGCAAAATATCTGTACAGTAGTAACCAACTATTTATAATTTTTAAAGCAATAAGTTATATGTGAGATTAAGCATCCATACAAACATACACATATATACACACACGCATACATGTGGCATTTGTAGATCTACAGTATATAGTGGATAAATATACGAGCAACCTGCCTGTGCATATATAGTCTGTCCTTGCGCAGTTATTGTCTGTTCAGATGTCTAATTTTAAAGGGCGATCTCTGCATGCGTCTGACGTTTATGAGCATGAAACGTTATAGGAGTCCACTTTGCATGCATGCCAGACAGTGTTATGTGCAGATCGCTTGGCACGTGTGCAGTGGCTTTCTACAGCTCTGTGCTCAAGAACAGTTAACATTTAGTGCAGTATCTCCATTTATGATACCGTTTGGGCTCATGGGTTTGATTTAACATTGTGCACTTAAAGTAGGTTACAAACTTGAACTGCAGGCTGTACGTTTACTTTATGCGCCAGTCATTATGTCTGTATATGTACAGTAGTATGTTCCGCTCTTTTGTATTTAAAATTTGTTTTGTTGCAATTTATGGAGCGACTGTCAACATTTGGCAAATTTGTGAATGGAACAATATGAATATGGGAAGAAGTGCAGATCTAATTCACCGCACGTCATGCCCGACTCAGAATGATGAACTTTTAAAGGCAAATGAGCAAGTTACCCTACTGTGCAGTTTATGGAGATCAGATCAAATTCAGTAGAAGAAGAACCAAGATAGCAAAGTAAGGATGTAACAGCTGTTGAGAGAGAGAGAGAGCAAGAGATAAACGTACATGTGTAAATCACAACCAGTTATTCTAAGTTGAGATCGTACAATGTCAGACTAAGCACAACCTTGGTCAGGAGACTGGAAGAACTGACCAAATTGAGATGGTACCTGGTCAATAAAATTTGATAAGATAGCATCCATGGAGATATCAGTTTATTTCGTCAGATTTAAAACAAAGTCGAGAAGTCGGGCTCAGGTCAGAGGTACAAGCCAAATGTAGTTGGCTTGAATTCCAGCCAATCATCAAAATTAGAGGATCTTGTCGATGAAATTAACTAGCAACATATACTATGCTGAAAAATGATTTAAATAACAAAACTGACAGACATTCTCTTTCTCCTTTCAATTGATAGTTTTCATTGCCTTATACAGGCAACTTCATTCCTCCACTTTGATTTAAAGATTAACTTGTGGAAGAGTTAATTGTAACTCAATGGGCATCGTATCTACTATAGACATGCACACCGTATCTAAGTATGTAGTACGGTGGTAATGAATATTGAATGAAGTCTTCTCACATGAAAAATAATGTATGAAAAGTCTTGTTAGCATACTGTTCATATTTTAACACAAGATCCATGATGCCATGATCTCTGAAAAGCCTTTACATCATAATTTTACAAGGAATTTAGTAAACTACATGCACATCACACACACAAATAAAAAGGGGAAAAAAAGTTTGTAATTAAATAACCCTTGTATAAATAGATTAATTAGCAAATATTTATGAATTTAGTATCAACTATCAACGACTTCATTAAGCACTGTGTAAATGATAGGATAAATTTGACTGAAACTGCGTAATATGTAGCTTACTGTGCCCTGATCTCTGACAAGCCTAGTATATATATTACATCATAAGTTTACAAGGAATTTAGTAAACTACATGCACATCACACACACACATGATCAGGAAAAAAACTACATTTAAGTACTAATTTACGATTTTTTGCTCAGATGAAATGTTCTTAATCCGGAATAATTTGTAGATCTCCGTATCGAAACAATTTTTGATCAAGTTTGCTCACATTGTATTTATGAATTTGTAAAAGCCAGCATAATAATTGATTGCTTTTGCTACTGGGTAACTTCACAATAAATATTCTAAAGCATGCGGGCGAGAAAGTAAAATGAGATGGACAGAATATTCCCAACCTGACGTCATCGATTGCATAATGGATGAGAAGATAAACAAGCAAGCGGTAAAGGACTTTACCTGAAATGTTGTTAAATAATTGATGATTTCAAATGAAGAGTTTTACTTGGAAGTTTTTTAAGGTTTTAAGTATACTGTACATTGCTGTTGCTTTGTCCTGAAGTAGTTGCTATGGTATCAAGTAACTTAGCAGAGTAATTTTCTTGCTTTTCAGGTGTGTTAAATTGTATGTTTAAATTGTAACAGAGTTAGATTTAATTTCCCCTGATCATTGATAGTACTGAAAATTGCTTCTTTGAACATTCTTTTCAAAACTTGGAAGCATCCATTGCAACATTTATTTTTCTACAAAACTAGTAATAATATATATCATGTCTGTTCAAGCATGTCTGATTGGGAGAGAATCACACCACTTTTCACAATCAGTTCTTTTAAAGGCTACCCCAGCGATAGAATATTTCTCTCTTGCTATTGTTGTTGTTGTTTTAATGCCCTTGAAACTTTTCCACATCTCTGCATTTATTGACAAAATTAAGAATGCTTCTTTGACTTTGTCCGTACAGTATCCTATAAAGCATTCACAGTTGTATACACCCCTGGTATGTATACATATACAGTATACATGCAAAAGATGGTTTATTTGGAAAAAAAGCCATAAATATTGGAAGAAAACTTTAATTAAAGTTGCTGATATTCTTGATCTTTAAATACTGTACAGTATGCAGATTTTCTGCAGTTGTTTGTCTCCCCCCCCCCCGCCCCCTCTCTCTCGCCCAATGGTAGTAGAGGGAAATAGCTTTGTCCCAAAGCATGCAAGAAGGATTTGATCAAGATTTGTTATCTCTTTCATTTTATGCTACCTCCACAGCCATGTTGAACTGAAAACATAAGCTGTTTGTCTAACTGGACTAATTCTCAATTTCCTGGAATATTTGTCACAAATAGACTGTTTAACACCTGTGGAAAATGACTTCTTGAGACTTAAAGTTAGATAACATCTCACTGAAATTTGTGTGTAATCCTTTTATACCTGTGAAGCGCTCATTCAAATAAATTTAGCTGCTTTGAAAGTGATGTAGATCAACAACAAGAAGATAAAAAACCCAAATTAATGACGCAGAACAAGTTAAAATCCCGATATACTGTATCCAATTTGATTTAGTACAGGGTGAATATTACCAAACATGAAAAAGAACCTGGAAAAATGAATTTATATTGGTTGATGACTTGCTGATTATTATAACCCTTCAATATTTTGTTAAAATGATAGAAGGGATGTCTTCAAATTTGATTAGTTGCAATCTTCCATTAAAACACTTGGTAGGCCCTATGTATTCATATGGAAACAATTGGGGGTCAAATGCATGAAATTCTTAAGTTATATACTTTAAATAGCTAATTACTTGAGTATATTTATGTACAAGTTAACAAAGCAAAACTCTGTTGTATGTAGCATGTTATTATTATCACCAGTAGTTTGTATGAGTATCAATTGGAAAACTTTGTACACACATCAATATCTGTGAGAGGAGAAGGGGTAGAGAGCTAGAGAGAAGTAGCTGGAAGCCCAGCTAACCTTCATGAGTCAGGCTTTGTTGGCGTCATACAGCACACTCCTTCTAGTGTTTACGTTACAATGTCTCAGTAATCCTATTGTAACAATCTCCTTATTCAACCAACCTCCATTTTGAAAGTATGGATTTTTTTCCTCTCTCCATTGGCTAAGCTTTAAGTTTTGAACATAACTTCATCAATTATGCATTGAGCTGATGCATTGTCAGTGACCCAGTCATTTATCCTTGCCAAGCGTGCTTATTATGTGTTGTGGTAGTACTGTAGTGCAGTACATCGTGCAGTCAGTCAACGGTTAAATGCCCTGTCTGACAGATATATACAGGCATATGTATACTGTGTGTACACAGTCAGATGTATTGAATGTTTAATACATGCTTACTGTACAGGCAGAGCGCAGTTTTAATTACCACTGTATTTTTGATATACAGTATAAATGTTTGTCTTTCACTGCCACTATTTTGTACATTCTTCTTCAAGTATAATATATATATACTGTCCATGATTGGATGGCACATGTTGTTTTCTTTCTAGCTCTGCCAAAATATGTGCAAGTGTTTGAGATTATCCGGGACACCTAATTTGAAATTCAAACACTATTATCATGTTGCAAAAGGTTATTTGAATATCTCAAAACGAAGCAAGACTTAACTTGATTTAGAAAAGCAACATTTTGGGCTGTAAAATAAGTTTGGTAGACTATAAATTGCTGGATATCATTTGTAGAAGTTCAAGGAACAAAAATTGGAACTGGATTTATAAATAGGAAGCAACTTCAATCTCAAATCTATATATGTACAACATAATGCAATTTCCCAGGTGTACCTATATGATATGACTGGAAGGATATACACCAGTCACTATATATCTCCCACTGCTGGGATACCTACCCACTTTCTCCTTACAAATCCATTGAACAATGCCTCCCACTTCCTTCTAAGTCTCTGTCATGTAGAATGGAGACAGGTAAATATTGTCATTCACAATTACCCTACCAGTAAGTTTTCGAGTAGATCTAAGTATGAAAAGGAAATTTATGGGAACTTGATGAATTTGGCGAAATCAGTCATGTATGCAGGGCTCATTGGGGTTAATTGGTTGAATTTCAGATTTCAGGTTCAGTTTTTTTCTTCAAAGAATTTTTAAATAGGAAGCTAATAGGCAGAGCCAGTGCCAAACTATTTTGTACACTAGGCAAGGCCAACTACTTCCATCCCCCTCCCCTCCCCTCCCCTCCCCTCCCCTCCCCTCCCCTCCCCTCCCCTCCCCTCCCCTCCCCTCCCCTCCCCTCCCCTCCCCTCCCCTCCCCTCCCCTCCCCTCCCCTCCCCTCCCCTCCCCTCCCCTCCCCTCCCCTCCCCTCCCCTCCCCTCCCCTCCCCTCCCCTCCCCTCCCCTCCCCTCCCCTCCCCTCCCCTCCCCTCCCCTCCCCTCCCCTCCCCTCCCCTCCCCTCCCCTCCCCTCCCCTCCCCTCCCCTCCCCTCCCCTCCCCTCCCCTCCCCTCCCCTCCCCTCCCCTCCCCTCCCCTCCCCTCCCCTCCCCTCCCCTCCCCTCCCCTCCCCTCCCCCCCAAAAAAAAGAAGGAAATTGCTAACTTTGATTATCATTATCATTTTTGTAACAAAAATGAAAAGCACAGGACTTGAAATTGCCAAATGGATTTGAAATTGCAAGAAATAAATAATACATCAAGCTTTTCGACTTATCTTTCTCAAATACAAAAAGAAATAGGCATTTCTGTACCAGCATATCACAATTTTGATAATAGTATCACATAGGTTCAGACCACTCTTTTATTTTCTCCAGGTTGTCAGAGTGTGGCTTCATTTAGCCGACATAAACTAACAACACAATAGGGTCTGTCTTTCCAATTTAAGTGGTCTTGGGGGTTGCGTCCAAGTTCAGCTGGAGAGAATTACTACTTTAAAAGCTTTTTTGCACTGGCCAGTGCTTCTTTTGTTGGCTGTTTTGTGTGGTCAGGGGTTTTTCAACAAGCTTTTTTTTTTTTTTGCTGGGGAATTATAAAAGAATGCATAGAAGCTTTCTCAACAGAGTTACTCCAGCCTCCTCTTCGTGATATACTTACCTTACACTGTACTCTTATACAGCACTTTACTCTGTTACTTTGCACTTTACTTGATTACACATTAAATTACTTGTTCAACTATATCAAAATGCATTATAGTTTTTGAGCTCTACAATAATAATATTTCAGGAAATCTTACTCTATTCTGTTGTGTTTATTTATGCATCCCCTGTTATAACACCCCTTGTTTGAGCACTACTGTACATTTACAACCGCTCTGGACTGGGTTTATGTCCACCACGTACACTTAGGGCACGCTACAGATACTCATTTGTGCCTAATTCTGTCCATATATTTAATTCACAAGTGAGAAGATAAGTTTCTAATTTGTAGGACTTGCTGTTTATATGTTTGTATTACAGTTGTGTATTGCAGTCTACTGACACTTATACTATTGCTTTTTATCTTCCGTTAACCACCTGTGTAAGCCGATTTTCCGGTTGTGGACAATAAATTCAATTCAATTCAATAATAGACAGGTTACTTCATGTAATTCACCTGTAGAGAAAAGACATCAACAAATGGAGATTTGTTCTCACTGGTTAAGTAACACACCAGATTGACTGATTTTGTGCATGTTTATTTCAGCTTCCCTTGTTATTACCATTCCACTAGCGCCCTCATTGGAAAAAAGATTTTATATCCGGTGTCTAGTTTTAACTGTAATAAATTAACTATAATATTTTCCTTTGATTTACATTTTTGCTTTAAAACAACTAATTTGTACGAAACTGTGACCCTCAAAGGGTCAGTACTATGCCCCTCTAAGGTCTGTGCCTTAGGCGGCTGCCTATGTAGTTGGCCTAAATGGCAGCACCGGCCTTCGCTTGTAGGAGTAGAAATTAAAAAGAACACAAAGTACCATCCAAATTTAAAAAAATGTCGTATATATGTGCTTTAGCTTTATGCCTGGCTTACATGTCCCTGATTGACTTGTATGCATTCAAGTCTATACCTAGCTGAAAAATCTGGATGTTTAAGAATGTTTTTATATCACTTTAACACTTTTCTTTTGGCACTTGGTCGGTAGATCCAGGATGAAAATTGAGCTGTGACTGAGAAATGGGTAAACTGTAGGGTGAACCAACAGATGATTTTAAGGCAAGATGGATTTGTTGAAGGGGTTACAAGATATAGAGCTCTAAGAGAATGTTTAATTTTACAATTATTCAAAACCAGCCAACTTTTGGGATTTTCATTAAAATATCAAGTTTTGGGATAATTGTCATAATTTGAAACAATTCACCCAAAATTTTGTCACAATTAGGCCAAAAAGTACATAAATGTCGCTGTAAATGGCACTGTAGACTTTTGATTTTTTTCTTTGTAACTGAGAGAAGATTTGCAAGTTCTTTGGATTCAATTTTTATTCCAAATTTATGTTCTGGAGAACAGTCGGTTTACAAGAAAAGCTCTCATCTTGATCTGAAATATTGGTAGTCAAATTGGTGCGTTTCACACGAGCGTTATCTTTCATACCTCGGCAAGCTAAAAGACTTCCATCTAGTGGTTTACAAGTCTCAGTTTTATGACGATAGTGAAATGTCAACTCCAAACAAAAGTGAACATAAACTCATAAAAAATCATTATTCCGTTGAGAGAAAAAAAATCATACCCAAGCGCGGACCAAAGGAGAAAGAGGAAAATTGCCGCACATATATACAATTGAACGACCAGCAAATTACGCACTTTACGACAATTCCTGCACATAAATTGTAATTTGTGTCAGGGACTTTGGCAATGGAACATTTTTTGCTTGTAAATTATGCTTTCATATTGCTGCTAGATCTACATAAGTAATATTTAAGAGATAATGTACTTTTTTTCCCTGCGACATTAATGAGATCATTCAGTTAGATTGTTTTGGTGAAATAATTGAATTATGTACAATTTCAACAGGTTTGTGGGGGGAATATGGAACATAAAACTAGCAAATGACTAGTCAAAAGACCTGTCTGTCTATGTATCAGACCTTTTAACGAATTGTAAACTTGATACAGTAGTATGAGGTTATAAAAAGATATAAAAGTCAGGTTTATTGCACACTTAAATTGTCAGACTGTAGTTTTTAAAGATTTGTACAATCATGCACATAACTGGATGAATTAATGTTCCTGTTGATGGAAAGGAACTTTTCAGTCTCTGTAATAACAAGCCACAATCTACTGTACATGTACCGTACCACCCACCCCACCTCAACCCAACTCACAGCCAAAACTCAAACACTCAAACACCAGTCCCCTCGTCAGGCCCATATAGGCAGGCTTTCTGGGTTGGAGGGACAACCTACAAGTTAAGGAATATGCACCAACAATTTAATGAGGTACATGAACAATACCAGTGTACTGTAACTGGTGAAGAGTTTGTACACATGGTGGTGGCCCAAAGATGAGGAGCGTAGTAATACACAGGTTGAGTAAATAGTCCACTGTGCTCTATTCTGGCTATGGGCCAGCCCCCCCCCCCAGCCCTACATTAAACATGATACCCAAGAATAAAACAGCGACATTTTCATGCAAAGGTTCTGTTACCTTCAGGTAGCTGTTTGGAGAGGGTCATTGACAGGAAGTGACTAATCGGGATACATAAATGAGTTAAGACAAAAGGTTACAAACAATTCAATCTAGACATATGGTAGTGTGAGCAGACAGGTAAGCTTATCTACATATCCAAATGTGATAAGCTTTGGACTTTATCATGCAAGCAAGTCCGGACCGAGGAGGTGGGCGGGTGCCACCTCTTTTCAAACCCCAGAAAAAGGTAGAACTTTATCACCACAACTTTACTTTATTTATAGACCTTATTTAAAGCGTAAATTATACACCATTTCATGTCTAAACTTTTTCTTTCTTAGGAGGACGACTCCCAAACCCCCTCAATGAAAGCTTCAGCTTCAACAATCCCAGGTACCCCCCTGCCATATCCCCCTCCCTTACCCACTTTTTTTTTTAAATCTGGGATCTCCCCTATCTGGCCAGGCTATTAAAAATATCTGAAATACCAAATCCATTATTGTTGAACATTCAACATTTGTTATTTCGTGGCTGTTAAATGTCTGCAACATTACACATTGTAAGAGTGACTCCAATATTTAAATTGTAAACCACACAGTTTTAATATTGCATGTATTACGCCGTTTCTTCCATGCATAGTTCTCAAAGTGTTTTGGGAGGAGTTTGTTGCAAAATAATTGTTTAATAAGGCACTTTGAAATTATGCGTCGTCATAAATTTATTAAAAGTAAATTTAATTTGAATGATTTACACTTTGAGTAATAATACCAAAAAATATAAATTTATAAATTTTCTGCCAGTTATTGAAAGTTCTGGCAATTTGTTTTGTCATTGCAATGATGTCTCCTCAATGCACAACCAATCTTGCTCCATTTTTGACTCAATTTTCGTTTAAATATTTCCATCCTATTTTTTGGCCTTTTTCTTTCGAAACCTAAACATTTAAACAAAATGTGCAATATTCCTTTGAAAGTTAAATTGCATCTCATATTTGTTTGTAATTAGAGTAGATAAAGGATTTTATTTTCAATTTCTTCTGAGAGAAAGGGAACTTCCCGTCTAAGTTTAATATCAAACAGGCAGAGTTCACTGTCAATATTTGGTGAGCACACAAGACATCCCATGCATGTATACACAGGTTTTTACAGTTTATTAAAAATAATTTGCTGATCTCAGAAACACATTCATTTGCTCGGCATCAACTTTAATCTAAACGTACTGTACGCGTGCGGTAGCCTGTGTTGTACGGGGTAACCACGATGTACAGAGAGCGTCACAGCATGCAATTTGCGTGTACTCTGTCGGTTAAGACGTATTCCTCGTTCGTGTTTATATACGTGACGTCTATAATCCAGTGAAATTGCTCCACCATTTTTTTCTTTCCTCTTAATGAGATTTCCATTCAAGGCCAAAAAAAAAGAGAAGAGACAAAAAAAAAAAGAGAAAAAAAAGATTAAAAGTATTAAGAGAAGCTTGGATGGTCCGAGTTAGAAAAAAAGTCAATTGAAATTTTAGCGTAATAGATAAAGATTAAAGAGCTTTGCCTGTATTGAGTTTCCTCTGTTTTTAATTTTACTCCGAGGAGGATGGGAGAATGCTTTTTAAGGTACAGCTGTACTTAAATTGTTTGTTTTTGCATAATCAATTGGGGTTTACCATGGTACAGTGCGTCCTCTTGAAACATGTATTCCTGCGATAAATCGACCAGGTCCGGATCAAGCTAGTGCGGGGCCTGTAGCATAAATGTTGTAAAGGGGCCCTTAAATAAAAATAAAAATAAAAGATTCTCGGTTTCGGATATCTTTGTACTTCTGCGTCGAATATGTATCACATAGATACCACACTCAGATTTATTACTCTGTTTAAATAATAACCCCAAATGAAGTTGATAATTGGCTAAAATCTCTAACCTAAAACACCCAGTCTTTCATAAAAGTTGAAGACAGTACAGTACTATAGTAATGGAGCAAGTGCAGAATTGATAGCTTGCAAGTATTTAGCATGGGGCCCTTGAAAATGCGTGGCCGGAAGCATGTATGCTACTTTTGCTATTAGCTTAAACCAGCACTGTATGTCACTGTCTTGTAAGATACATTTTGTGTTGATTGTATTAGAGTACAATTTTTTTACAACTTAATTTGGCCAAAATGTTTAAGAAAAGTTTCTAAGGCAACAGCTTGTGAAAGCATGTACAGTGCCTCGTGCAAAATTCATATACATAGTTACTGAATGAAGGGAATTGTGTACATGTAGTTTAAAATAAAAATGATCAAACTATTTTAATTGTTCTTGATATGGTAGTTACAAAATGACCAAACCTTCAAACTTTCTGTGGTACATTCTAATTTTTCAACCAAAACAAGCTAAAGCAAAATGGTTCACACTCTGGACTGATTGACTGTATTGTAAACACACATATAAGTTAACCCCAACACAGTGTATCTAGCCTAGCTTTTAGTACATATTGTGACAGTTAATTGGTAGCCAAATAAATTGTGGAATGTCTAAGCTGAATCAAACATTTGCTTGCATTTTACTTGTCTACCCATACTACATAAAGCCCATCATTCGGGAATGATTTCTAATAAGTGCTGTTAAACCGAAACATCTTATGCTCACACTGTTATCACAGTACTGTTTCAATGGAGCATCCTGTAGTAGCCTACTATGAACACACTGTTCAGCTTGCATTTGTGCCCTTTCCCCCTCCGACAACATGTGCGCTTAGCAGACGGTGGGCTGGACAAATCAAGTTATAATGCATTGAATAAATCTATGACAAAAAAAATTGGCTTAAGTAAAGCTTTTGTGGTTAAATCGACACTCTTTGCATTCAGGGTACGTCAGCTCAAAATATAAACTGCGTGGGGATTGAAAGAGCAAAGTGTCACAGATGGTATGGAACGCATATCATCCGGGCATCGATATTATTGACTAGTGGCATGGCAGTTTATAGATTTATATGTAATGTCATTCACGCCTAGCCGGATGGCGATGATATCGTCGTACGCCTAAAACGAGAAGAACATATGATGCCTATGTAATAACTGACAGCACAGGGCAAACTGTAATAGTGTAATGCCTGCAGTTCCATATAATTCATCTGGGGGTGTTATTTCTAAGGGGGAAGCAATTATGGGAAGTGCCACCTCCGATCAAAACTGCGAGATCATCCGTTCGGAATGTCATGTGTCGTTTTTCCTTTCTTTTCTTATCTTTTTTTCCCCCCTGTGCTGCATGATCATGAAATTACATTGATTATAACCCAACACTGGATTGGTTCCCATTGGTCTGTTTACAACGAATTTCAAGGTTTTAAGCCTGCTGCTACTTCATTAACAATTCCGCTAAAAATGCGACATGCCCTTTCTGGACTCATTCTGTGTGAACTTGGCGAAACGCTCTGAATTGTGTTCTGATCAGGCGTGGGCGTACAGGTTTACTGGAAAAATGTTGTTAAATCAATAGTCATGGTCTCTTTTCATGACGAAAACAATAGCAAATTACCAAAACAAAAAAGACATAGACGAAAGTAACATGAAGGGGAAAAGGAAAGATGGCTGCGAAAAAAATTCAGCGGGCTGGTGAATAGGCCTTGGTTTAAGTTTGCACTTGCCACTAGTAGGCAGGAAGTTGAAACAAATTTGCATCATGCAGATCAAATGGTTCGAGAGAGGTCGCAAGCTGGAAATCCTGGACTCGTTCAAGAAGGGCGATGTGGACAGATGTCATACTTTGCATGTGGCAATAGGATATAATCAAGATCCCAGGGATCTTGATTATACAGGAGGGGGGGGGGGGAATGAAATGTCAGAAGAGGCGACAATTTGAACATTTCTAAAAGCCTTATATCTCAAGAATCTTAAGCTGATAACCTTTAATAATTTTTCATTGGTGGGGTGGAATTGTTTCAATGACTTTCACAAAGTGAGCATTTAGCTCAGTAGGCAGATAAAAGTGCATTGTTTAAGAAATCATTTTTAGAACCCAGTCCCATAACAAATGTTGACAGAATCAATGCATGAAGCTGGTGCGTTAATTAATTTTATTCATTTATATACAGTGCATACAGTGCAAGCTTCAAATTAGAATAAAACTGTCATGTGTCTGTGTGTGTGGTCAGTTTCTTGTTGTTAAACAGCTGTCTACTATTGTGTGTTTCCCTGACATGCATGGCCTTAGTTTGAACCAGGTCTCTGTAGTACTTACTACTCAAGGTGTCACTGGTGTGTATATATCTTTCACACCTCGAATTGGTCAGATAGAGTAGTCATGTGGGGGGACGGAATACAGACGATATAAAGGTTAATAAATTGTTGAATGGTGGTTCTACTGACCTAGATCTTTATCATTAGACAAGTTTGTTTCCGTTATTTATCATACCTGATCAATACTCAGTATATATTGATCTTCATGGAGCAATAAGATTTGGAAGTCCTGATGAAAACATCTTAGTATGATGCAGGACAAGACAGTTTACATGAAAGTAAACTCGTTCCGGAACATCCGGTAATAAATGTTAACACAGGGAATTATGTATCCGGGTGTCGCAACCCAAAAATTCTATGCAAAATGGCCGACTTGCTATACAAACTATTCAAAGATGTATATTAATATAGCATTTTGTGTACAAAAAGAGCCATAGTATTATTTAAGAGACAAACTTTAGAGACTTCAAAAACTGCTACACAAACTTGAGCACTAAATTTTTCCTTGTAATATTGTCTTATGGGGTACATTCTGTAGGAAGTATTTACTTGCCTTTTATCTTGTTTTAAATTCAACATTATAGTATGTTTACATGAATATTTCTAATGGAGCATCAGGAGCTGGGAAGATAAATTTAGTCAAGAAAAGACATGTAACGCTCAATCGTTTAATTCTTTACACTCTTCAGTTGGTCTGACAAGGAAAATTAAACAACTTAACTTTTTGAAGCATTTTATGTTTGAGGTTTTCATGTATATATCATTCTCATTAAAACCAGATATAGTACAGTTATGAATTGTAATGAATAACTTTCTTACGGAATAAATTCAAATTAATTTCATTTTGTAATTTGTTTTCGTTATAGAATTTATGAATAATTCCATAACAGAAACTATCATTAAATATTGAAATAATGGTGAATTCTAAGTTGCACTGCAATCAGAAATTAGAGAAGGAAAATTCAGGAAAGGTTTTCACAATAGTTAGCGGAATATTAATATTCAACCATTTTTACATTGTTCAGTGTAGTATGAATAATTCAAATTCGACAGATAAGCAGACATCATTACAAATTTTTGCCATGTGAAACAACCAATGCGATGATAGATTGTAGACATGTTTTGACATGTTTTGGAGTTTGTCATTTTTCTCAATATCAAGCCATTGAAATTTACTCATACTCAGTCTGACCTACAGTAGATCTATCCTCAACTGTTGGTATAACTCGTATTTTCTTTTAAATTCCCATCTTCATGGCCTACAAACGGTGGTAACATTTTTAGAGCTTTTGCTCCCCTTTTGGATCACAACTGTTCTCATTCTCCTGTTTCCATAGCTACCATCTTATATGACCAAACCCTTAACAATCCCATACTGCAATTTACATTGATATATTTTTTAATTCATACCTGAAATGGATAGAATTATGTCTGGAAATTGCTTGATTTGAAACATATTAAGAAATGAATAATGTCCTTTTATTTTCAGGATGAGGACATTATAGAGGGGGAATGTTGTAAATTTTGGGGTTAATAAGTAGTCATTTATATTGATTGAGCAAGGGAAATGAATGTTCATGAATGAGGAGGAACGATGATAATTTTTTTTATAAACCATGATACATTTATTGGGACTTGATAGCTCAGGATTCAAGGTTTTATTGTCCTTGGACAGCTTTTATCCCAATTAATATGCAGATTATTTATTTGAAATGGATCCTCTCTAATCTGTTTCCATTTTACATGTAACCATGTTCCATCTGCTTATCATCTGCACAAAAATAACTAATATTTCAGCAGAGGGAAATATTGAATTAATAATTCATTAATTGATGTACTTATCGACTTATTTGTTTGGGGTTAATTTTTTATTAAATTTCAGCTTCCGTTCAGTTAATTTTTCAAATGAATTAAAATTGTTAGTTTGGCTTTGCAGACAGCACTTAGTTACATTACACTGAAGCACCTGACTGTTGAGGCAGTCTACATGATACAGGAGCAATTAGGATGCTGGGGGGGGGGGGGGGGGGAGGGCAAATCTAACGTGCTTTGCAGTTTCACATAAGAGGTACTGCAGGTCATGAAGAGATAATCCCTATTGTATGATAACTGGATCATCCCAGCTGAGCTGGATTTTCCAGCTATACTGCATCTTTTTGTTGTGGACACCCATCATGAATAGGGGTCATGCACCATTTTATCGTGTCAAAGGTCAGGACGTACTGTAGTACACATAAAGGACAGTACTGCAGTTTAGGACAGAAATATAAGTTTTGTGGTATAGAAACACATGTAGGTATACTGTGTAACGTAATGTACATGTATATTCAGTAGTCACTAATTGCTGGTTAAGTTTGTGCATTCATGTCAAAGGGCAATATATGATAAATGGTCAATGGCCAGTTTGCATTTGAAGGAGATTCTGCTAGTAGGCCTAGAGTGAAAGGTCAAGCTGTCTGTCCGATGTTACATTGGTCATTCATGAATTGGTGGAAAAGTACAACATTTGTTGAGTCGGTTGCAGCACATAAATATCCAATCCTGGTTATAGTCTGAAACTTGAACAAGCATCTTCCTCCTAACTTATTATTTTATTTATTACACAGTTAACTGTTGATTAGATGCACCAAAAAAATGACTCTTTTTCACATCCTTCACATCCCTCCCCCCCCCCCCCCTCATCATCATCTCTGTCCCTTGATTCTTTCCTTCCTGCACTAGCAGTTAATGAATAATTTAATGTTCCTCAAGTTGCGTAGGTGATAAGGATATAATTTATTGCAGCACTGCACTCTTGCTGTCACTAGTACATTTAATATTTTCCCAGCTTTTCCTCTCAGAGGAAAGAAGAACGATGAGAAAAAGGAAAAGAAAAGAAGGTAAAAAAATGAAGATCCCTCTGATTAAGTGTCCTGTCAGTTTTGTAGCTCTACACTTGGCTGATGATTTGTATTAAATGTGAATTGGTATTAATCTTAAAAATTTTACAGAGAGTTCATAAAGTACAACAAAAAATGAGAGAAAATCTTCAAATAAGAGTATATTTGGAAAAGATGGAATCAACATTTTTACTACTATTATTATCATGATGATTTTTCTTTATGAAATCTTATCTCCAAGGGGAGTAATAGTGTCTAAATTGTTATGGTTGTATAAATTACCTTTCTCTCACTTCTCATCTTTCTTTCTTTTTCTTTGGGCAACGTAAACTGTCCAATGATTTCTCGGCCACTTGCACTTTTTTGGTCTTGAAAATTTATGGTTGTGCGTGTGAGGTTTTGTCGTTGAGCTAAACACCGTCGCAGTTCTCATGAATACTAGGTGACATTTTTACTGGCTTGCGAACTGCAGGGACCCTACTGCAACATTTCCGTAATGGATTTTTTTCCCCGTCTCAAGTGCATTAACTTTCCCTGAAATGGAGAAATCTGGCAATCCTTGGACAGTTCTAGATCTGCAAAAAGAAGGAAAAGCTGCAGATCCCAGAATTTAAGAAAAAAAAAGAAAAGAAAAAAGGCATGAAAGAAGGGAAGAACTGTTAAGAAATATTAACCAGGAGCTCTTGCTTCGTTCTATCAGGCAGGCAGCTCTGTGAAACGCTTCTTTCTCTACCTGCAAGCTTTTTATGAATTTATTATTTGCCCAATTGGCAGCCCTTATTGCCATAGACCTGGCTATATTACATCATAAAAAAAGAAGAAATAAAGAGTAGCTAGATATTGGTGAGCATGTTTCGACTTTCCCTTGGAGCAAAGTGATAAATATAGATGTTTAACTACGTCATTTGTCCCGTTTGCGTAAACATTGTGTGTAGAGTGCGCGAAAGATCTCGGCTCGGTTTGTTCATAAGCAACTCGACCGGCATTCGTTGGCAGCATCACTAATGCCAAATTTTGAATAAATGGCGGTTGGTGGGAGTTTGAGGAGCGGGGAAGGTGTAGCCTTACACTGTGCAGACCTTCAAAGACTGACAGCTACCTCTGGGCATAAAAATTGACGCAATGTCAGGTTACGATTCCCTTTGGCCGACTGTAAACCGACAAGTTGGAAGTTTCTATCCCTCCGTGGAGAATAGATTCCGTCCTTTAAGGATTTGGAGTAACTGTGGGCTTATGGTAAAATGTCTTCTCAATGAGAGGTAAGGAAAAGGAAGTGTATTTATTTAAGATTAAGGATGTCTATATGATTGAAATGAAAGTTGGTTTAGCTAGAGGCTTTAATTAGATAAAATATTGGCATAGGGGTGGGAGGAGGGGATCGAGGGGGGCGGGAACCATGCTGGCATTGCATTAGGATACATGTAGAGAATTTGCAACTTGTGTTGTGGATTCTTGGAAACGAAAAATGATTTAGTTCAAGTAATAATAATAATAGATAATTGGATGCAAGTTGACAGGTTTATCCATCCACTTGGTGATATTTACTAAATACTCTGTGGCTCACAGGCTTGGAAAGTCTGGTGATTTACTGGCTAAAATTTACCAACAAATGTTGCTGTTTGCCAGTAGAAAAAACAAAACAAGTGCATACTAAAATTTTGAAGTTCTTGTCCTGGCTCTGTTCCTCTGGCCCAACCTGCCCCCTCAGTCATTCTACTGTACTACGCCAACGGAGGCAAGTTTCATGGACGTTACCGTCTTCCGCTGTGGGAGCTAGGTCAGTGCCAAAAGGTTGCCTACCATGTCAGGCTAGATATGGGTGGAGAAAGCGCAGTAATTGTGGGTGGAGTAGTGTGTGTGTGTAGATCGTTAATATCGATATTGGAATGTTTTTGAAAAAGAAAATTGCACTGCCTTCACTTTGTGAACATTCACAAAATTAAATTTATGCTTGCAAGGTACCAAAGAACAGCTGAGATTATACCAAAGATGCTTGAACATATCTCCCCCCTCCCCTCCCACAGTTATTACAGAGTTTGATCAACGTACTGTATGTACGTATGTTCACACAAAATTACATTCAGTAGACCTGTGTGTTAATAGAATTGTTATAAATTATCAATTTTGATATGTACACAATTATACATCACCTACCCTGAACCTAACAGAATAAAACAAAACAAAAACACACACACAGAGAAAACTTGCTGGTTTAGAACTGAACGATGAGAGAGCCATGTATACTACTGTATGTCTGTGGTATTGAATGATGTTGATGTTTTGTTACCATGGTATTAGCATGATTAAAACAGTATTATATACAGAAAATCATACGAATGGGATTTTCGGTCTGTGGATTTCCTGCTGCCCTTGAAGACAGAAAGGTGCCCAAGGAAAAAAGGAACCGACTTCTGTTTATAAAAAAGTTGATAGAATCATGAGAAGAAACAATTAAGTCAACATTGGATAGCATTGATATGTTGTTTTGGTTGTTTATTGATGAACAGGCTGTAAGATTTTTGTTCCAGTACTTTGGTCTCTGAAAGTAAACAAATTAAACCAAACAAGAATAGGAAAGAAAACATAGCATTGTCTGAGAGCTTTTGAATGTACCTGTAGGTTGTCAGTAGTCATGGTAACCAATAAGACTTATAAGAAAAAGGTTTTATCAATGAAGCTGAACAGTATCAGCCATGTATGTTCAGATTTATAGAATGAAACAAAATCTCAACTGATAGTTATCATCTTATCACAGTATCTTGGTTGGTTTGTATTTAAACATCGGAAAAAAAGACCATTTTAATATCAAGTTTGGAAGTGATTTTTGCTAATGGATACTGATCAAACAGAAAGCTACTTCAATTGAAAAGGGTAAAGATTGAACAGATTTATAAAAAAAACAAAAAAAAACCTAAAGGGAAAATACACTGAAGCATACACATATAGGAACACCTTACTGGACAGGTAGATCCAGAAGGAAGGTAACAATGATCCAAAGAGGTCAAGGGGAGGGGTGGGGGAGGGATGGGGAAGGGAGAGAGAGAGAGATGGAAGAGGGATGGATGGGAGAGGGAGGTGTACCTGTTGGAAAAGGTAAACCCCTGAACTCTAATATTCAAAGTCACATGTAGCTATGTAGTTACAGGTATACAAGCAATGTTTTAATAGTGGCCTATGCAACATGCTACATGCTAGGCTATAAGGTTTGCAAACCTGCTTGGTTCTCCTTTCTTTTAGCTTACATCATGAATCTCTATAGATGGAATACCCTCTGCCAGTTCAAAGTAGTAAATCTAGAGGCTGAGTTTTGGATTACTTCAATCCCCCCTTTTTTTGTTAAGATTAAGCATGAAAAATTGATAAGGAAGCCAAATAGATGGCTCTTGCTGCCCATAAACTTTTGGGGGATCCTTTGAGGTTTTGTGTTTGATGGTAAGGGAATGATTTGCAGCTTTCGTGGTAGAAACTGTTAACATGTATGTACAGCTGAATCCATCATATACAAAAAGTGTGTAAGACTGTGTATTGGTAGTTTTGTGATGATTTTTTGGGGTAATATTTAACATTAAAGATTTAAAGAAAATGTTAGTGGAAATAATATGCAGTAAGTTTTTCAGCAAATATACGTCACTTGTTTCTTGCTTTGTCTGCGCTCTATTTATGGGACATTTCATCCTGATTAAATCAGGATGAAATGTCCCATCCACCTAACCTGGACAAATTGTTAACTTTAAAGGGTGTGAAGACTCGCGCACAAAGAAACGTCTCATGCAGGTAATCTGACCTAGTTTCGAATGAGGTGTAACAGAAGTGTTAGACACCACCATCGAACCCATAAAATACACACATAGCTTGCTACCGTCAGTAATTAGACACTAGTGTACAGTCAATACAAACAGCTACGGTCAATACCCACAACACAGTGTACATAGCAGTGATGGACATCTCAGGTCTAGATAAAAGATAACAAGGTATCACGTTTCATTTCTGTCTGCATTTTGTAGCGACAAGAAGAAAACTTCACTCGCAAGCAACAGAAAGTTAACTTTTTCAGAGCGCGGCACGCGGTTTGGGGCGAGTCTTCAATGCCTTTAAGCACTGCACCAACCCCCCACTGACCCACCTCTGGGTCACCTCCAACTTCAAAGCAACCATTCTGCACTTAACGTAAGGTGTGCAATATGTCATATCAATTAGTGGGAATAATTATGCAAAATAATCACAATTAAGTTAGCTAATATGATTACTGCAAAATGGGAACTGTAAGAAGTCATCATCCCACAACAGTTATTCAACTTGTTTTAATTACTACCAAGTACAAAAATAAAAACAAATAAAAATCCTCTTCCTCAAAGACACCTAAGTCCCCCTCTTCTTGCTTCCCCCCCTCCCCAAAGAAAAATATCCAAAATAGTAAATTAAGAAAAATGTGTAAATAATTAACATTATACATTTCTAATTCTTTTTTAATAACATGCAGGGATGGATGGATCTAGCTAGGATCTTAAAAGGAGGAGGTGTGATCCTGGAGTTGTTGAACCAACTCCCAGGGGGTGGGAGGGGGGGTGGGAGGGGGGGTGGGAAGTCTTTGGATATAAAAAAAAAAAAAAAAACTATTGGATGTGAAATGGTCATGACAATATTAGGCTTTAAATAATTAAGGTCTATAATTAGGTCTACACGAAAGGCTATGGTACGAACTCCAGTACTTTTTAATTTTTTTCGTGGAGTTGAAAAAGGGATATTGGGAGGGGGCCGGGGGGGGGGAAGGTGGAGGGAGATACATCTCTGCACCTCACTTGGATCTGCGTCTGACATAATGTAGTTATCTTGTTTATACAGTGTGGATGTTAGAGTTATTAGTTGTGTATTTGGATGTGGTTTGATGGTTTGTATCCAGCTGTAGGATGAGGATGCTCCCAGTGAGAGATTGCTCATTAATTTAATGAGATTTTTATCCGTAATTTGAAGGATTTCATTGTCATCACTCAGACACCCCGTGCAGGCAGGTACAATGATAAGCAGGAAGATGGAGGGCTCTGAAAGTGTATTGGCATTTATTTCCACCCTCATGCAGCTCTTATTTGTAATAAATCATCTCGCAGGATGGAGACATCTGGAAGGAATTAAGACTGATGCCATTTTGGCTGGCTTAGCTGCAGTCGTTTGGCCATTTAGTAGAGGGCGACTGACTGGAGAATAGGGGGGAAGGGATGGATATTTCAAATTTATATTTATTTTGCAAAATGAAACAACATAAAATTTGTTGTTTTCATCATGTGAGAGCCATTCTAGCTATCTATATAAGATGACAATATTTCTTTTGGTAGAAACAGAAAATGGGCACAATACTTAAATGCTTATGTATAATAATCATACATACATTGCTGGTTTGAAGGGCAGTTGGGATTCATAGTGTGGAAACTACTCTTGGTTTGAAATAATTAAGACAATATAGCACTGGTGGATCCTTTTGCACACACATCCCCTTTAAAATGTAGTTCACCACTTTAATTGGCTTGAATGGTGCAGGTTCCGAAACCTAGTGTACCTACTGTAGTGTACCTAGTGTACCTACTGAAGTGTACCTACTGTACCTAGTGTACCTACTGTACCTACTGTAGTGTACCTAGTGTACCTACTGTACCTACTGAAGTGTACCTACTGTACCTACTGTAGTGCATCTAGTGTACCTACTGTACCTACTGAAGTGTACCTACTGTACCTACTGAAGTGTACCTACTGTACCTACTGTAGTGTACCTACTGTACCTACTGTAGTGCATCTAGTGTACCTACTGTACCTACTGAAGTGTACCTACTGTACCTACTGAAGTGTACCTACTGTACCTACTGTAGTGCATCTAGTGTACCTACTGTAACTAGTGCACCTAGTGTAACTAGTGTACCTACTGTACCTAGTGTAGTGTACCTAGTGTACCTACTGTACCTAGTGTACCTACTGTAACTAGTGTACCTAGTGTACCTACTGTACCTATAGTGTACCTAGTGTACCTACTGTAGTGTACCTAGTTTACCTAGCGTAGTTACTATTTACTTGGCTTCCTTACCTGTCTCCTCACAACCCCAGCAGTCTTGCTAGATCTACATTACTTATAGAGGGAACCGGTAGCCTGTTTACCACTGCATGCCATTAGCAACCCATCACCTCTGCTGCATGGTCAATGACCTTCCTATTCTTTTTACCACTCAAAGTGTCTGGAAGTGTGTCTTTTGTTTGGAATTTAATCTTTTCGAATCTAAGAAATCTGTAACCATCTGTGTGGACATCGCTTTAATCGTTGCTCTCCACTCTCGTTCTAATTTTATTTCAATTTTTAACCGGGTTCAATTAACGCACCAATTCGATTTATTCATGATAAGATTTTAAATGATGAATCTGCAGTCTAGAAAACCTTCATTTTGCCACATCCATGAGTGAAATGTTAATTAGCACGGTCTACTTAAACGACATGAGTTTTGCTCATAGATCAGATCGGTCAGATTGCTTTTAATTCATATTAAATAAATAATAATAATAATAATAAGTAAACGATCAAAGCTATCCGTTTTGTTGTGATTAATTGAAAAGCAATGATACTATTATGACGTTGTGAGTTTAAAACCAGCCTTGAAGTACAATGACCTAGAATTTCACAAATTTTGAACCACTTGAAACAAAATACCAGCTAGTGCTTAACAAATCTACTGGCTAAAAAAACAAAAATGTCACTGGTATGGTAGTTTCCTGTACATTTAAAACACATATGAGTTACTGCACAGGCTGTTGAGAGCATCCTGTTAATATTTGCTAATTTAAGAAACAGTAAAATAGTTAGGTATGGGAAATCATGCAGATTCCTCGACTGATACAATAGTTTAAAACCGAATTAATACCATGTGTTTATTAGTTAGAACTCAAAGTTTTAGTGGCAGAAAAAAATTGCCAGTGCATATTTTTTGTTCTAGAACTGCAAATGGCAATCTAAGCCATGCACTCGCATAATTTAGCTGGAATTTCCAGGGCCTGATAAAAAGAGTGATTGAAACATGAGATCAGTAGTATTAGAGATGATAAATTTGGTCTTTTCTGCATTTTTTGCATATCACAGTTTATGAAACAAAAGCCATCTATTTGTGTACATTACTGTATCTTGATATCTCTCAGGAAAAACAGTTTTTCAATCAAAGTTTGTTTATTTGGAAAGAGTCGGCTACTTCTGTTTCAAAAAATTCTGCAGGGTTTTTTTATCTTGTAAAAGGTATATATAGAGAATTTGCAATTCTGTGTTTTTTTCCCTGTTAGGTACACGTACAAGGTTTCCATGGTAACATACATTTGCATTATTAACAATGATGAATGGAACAATGGAATAGAAAGCTACAAAGCGCAACCTCTCTGGGTAAGATATGTATGCATGTCATAGCATATCCAATCCATTATTGTCTGAACATATAAAAGTAAAGTTATATAGAAGTTTACTTCTCTGCGTCATCAATCCTTTTTTTTTTTTTTTTGGGGTGTGCTCAGGATTGTGTACAGAAGAATTTTCTATAATTATGGAAGGAACCCCCAAAAAATATATATACAGGGATTTGAGTCTTTGTTTTGACGAGGGCAGCTTAGGTGGTTGCTTATTGAACTCAACAGTCAACTGTACTTTGAAAACTAAGTTAAAAGTTATGGGAGTTGTGGGTGACATATCATGCAAGGTTGCTTCCTTTGAAAAAACAAATATATATGAAAAGAGCAACACAAAATGGGAGTTGTATATATATCTATATGATCATATAACTACTGCACATTGGTTTTTTTTGTTAATGCCTTTATACTAACCTCCGATAGACTGTAGAATCTGATCAAGCCCTGCGTCTTAAAGCAGCATTTTGCGTTGGGTCGCTTTTTTCCACCTTTTTAACATGTGCATCGATTTTTTTACATGTATCAATCATAAAACAGCAAACTAAGATACCATCCAAGTTTCACCCTGCCAAGAGCGTTAATTAGCGAGTAATTAACGATTTATATCGATAACGAGTAAAAGTGTCCTCGACAAAGTTTTCATATCTCCAAATCCACTAGTTTGAATTCCACCAATCAGTGAATAGTATGTTTATTCATGAGCATTTTGCGTTTGGTCGCCGTTTTCTACTTTTTTGACATGTCCATCGAGTTTTTTACATACATCAAATCACAAAACAGCAAATTAAGATATTAGCCAAGTTTTCCCCTGCCAAAAACGTTAATTGGCGAGTATTCCACATACAAAATTAAATCGCATTCAGTTCCCAAACCCACTAGTTTGAATTCAACCAATCAGAGATGCAGGTTTAGTTATGAGCCGTTGCTAAAAATAGATTCAAGACTTTGCGTTGGGAGTTGTTATGCAACTCCCTGGTACAACTGCCATATAGACTGTACACAAATCAAGCGTGGTGTTATATTACGTATCTGTCAATGACGTTCGTAGTGTTTAAATATTCATATTATGGGAGAGGTTTATTGGGTTCCCAACGGAAAATATCTTGGAGAACAACAAAGTTGAAAGTTGCAATTTTTTCGACTTTTATGCCACCATTTGAAGTAAAATATAAATAGATAAGCTAGTTATGTATGTCGTTATGGCATAGTGGAGTCAGTGAGGTTGAGAAATATCATAGTCGAGGACGCAAAATGCTGCTTTAATTATATTTGCCATATCTCCATCTAGATCTGGAATACTATTCAATTTTTAAAATTGATCACCAGATATTATCCCTTTGGCGAAAAAAAAAGAAAAGAGAGAGAACGTTGGCCATTTGTAAATTTATGAGTTCCATGCATGCAGGCTTGTTGATCTTAATTATTCAGTACGCAGCTGTGGCCAGTTTATACATATTTCAAGTCAAATGGTTGACCCGGATGGAGAAAGATTGATCTGTAAGTCAATTTCAGGTACATGACTTCGGTTCATGGACCTCCCTCCCCCCCCCCCCCCCCCACACACACGCACCCACATACACACAGTTTGATATTGGGGGTAAGGAGCAGGACTAATGTTCACTACTATTGAAGTTGCTGCCCACTTTATACCCTCTCATATCTTTAATTTATTTTAATTAACTATATTCTCGAAATGGGATGGGGGAGGGTGGGGGGGTGGCAACATAGCTCTTCCAGTTTCTAGTGTTGGGGATCCTATGTCAATAGCATCACAGTACTCTAGGCAAAAGTACTTTGAGAATTTGGAGCCTGAAATTCATGAACTATAAGTATACAGCTTGCAGTAGAAGTGCATTTACAAAGTCATTTCATATCTCAACAACAGATGCTTAATTGTGGCTCATGAGTCTTGTCATCGTCGTCGTATTCCTGCTGATGGCACCACTGGAGTTTAGTAGTTGACCTATCAAGATAATTCTTCACCTGTTGTGAGTGTCGACTGTCCGGTGGGGCTGTGCTATATTTGTTGATTGCAACACACAGTGAAGAACAAAGCATCCAGATCGACATTTTAACAGAAAAAATCAACAGTATCTCCTGTGAAATTATTTTGTAATTTTTTTATGATTGTCAAGCAGGAGGGGTTGTACATGCAGTTCAAGTAATCCTTGATTCTGCAGAAAGTTTGTTGCATTCTCTAGAAGACTTTTGTCAATAGGTGTGTATAGTACATAGGTATAATAAGTATATTATAAGTAATTAATTAATGCTGCCATAATTCTCCAAATGAAAGTCTAAGATCAATATGGCGGTGGAAGATGATTTTTAACAATTTGGTTTCAAGAGTCAATGTGTCATTTAGCGAAGTTATCTGTGGAAACGTAATTTTAGCGCAATAAAATCACACACCCTTGAAATACCTTTTAGCAGTGGTTCAGTGACAAAATTTACAATTGATCAAAACATCATAACCTTGTGCAGAATTTCTTGAATTTATCCTTCAAATACTGTCAACTGAGACTTTTATATTCCAGACACAAGACATAAGTCTTGGTACTTATATATGTTCTTACCTGTCTCCACTTGAGTACATGTATGCACTTCTGCCTTCCCAGATGTTAAGGACTATCTAGTAAGGAAACTATTTTCCATGCAAAAAAGAAGAAAAAAATACATTCTTAGGCTTTTCGAATGTTAGAATTATGAAAGGGAAGGTGACCTGAGGTCGCTGAAGGCTCACAGTTTTAGAAAGGTTCCCATTTCCTAGTACATTTGCTGTAAATTAGTAAATTATAAAGGCTCTACATTATAGCTATGTTATAACTATATTGCATACAGTAAAGCTTCATTCTGTCTCAGCGCTTGCTGCAAAAGAAGCATTGGTTTTGAACAGGTCATGATTTAAATTCATTGCGTATCTCTCCCCTCGTAATCCAAATTTTAATATGTTTTTTTAATTTTTTTTGCGTTCATGTATACATCTGTTAGATATATATAAACCGTACGTTTGACTACGGGATGGTTAAATTGTCAGCGGTAGGCTTAAAGCTTAGGGCTTCACTCATCAGTACTACGAGACCGTACTTATAAAAAGTATCTCTCTATTCGAGATAATAGGATCAGTGTTTACACCACTGTCAGAGCAGTTAATCTTCTAATAATCTCCTGGGGGCAGAATTTGATACCAAGTGGGAGAAATGGCTTGTAGGTGTACTGGTTGTGAAGTATTAGCACTTGGTATCGATCGCATCTTGAATTACAGGAAGAGTGACGTAGTCGAATCTAGAATGTGTACGAGTATGGAATCCATAAGTATGGGTGTCTATATTATATATATACACACACTCACTGCTTAATTGTGACATCCAGTAAACTGCATAGAGCCAGCTCGGTGCCGTAATGACAGACGCCGTTTATATTGGCGACCAGGGACGAATTTCCTTGTGATTTTAATTGCAGCGTCTGATAAGCTGATGAAAACTTAATTGCTACATTCAGGGTAAATTTTAAAAGGATGTTTTCTGTTTGTCCCTCTGACAACCAAGTCTTCTGCTTTGGTGTCGTTTCCAAACGGCAAATTGTAGTTGTCCGAAAAAATGTAGCAAAATAACAAAGAATGACCGATATATAGAGTGTATTAGGAGAGATGTTTAGGATTGGTGAATAGAACACCAGCTTCAGGCCAGTAAAACTCCCAGGATTCCAGCGGATCAACGGCCTTTAGAACACTTCTGCACTATTTTAGATTTATTTCAGCATCTCCAAATGTGAAGGAGGGCTGATACCCTTTTATAATTTTCCCTTTTTGCTGGTAATTTATTTATAGTGTATTGAATTTGATCTGTAAATAACTATAGTACTTCTAAGAACAGTTAACCTCCAAAGGTAATTTTGGTTGTCTTCAGGAATAGAAATTTGGTTGTCAGGGACGACCGTACAAAATTTGCCGTGATATGCAATTTAGGTCAGAATTTGTTAGTCACACAGTTCTGTTAAGTTATTCATGTAGTTAACATGCTTGTACAACATGTTTAAAAATATTTCATATGCAAGACAGCTGTAAATATATATAAGAAAGAAACGAGTTATCACTTAAAGATTTGTTCATATAGATTTACTTCGTTCCCCACTTACCTGTCTCCCCACAACCTATGCACCGCATTCTACCGTGTCTAGAATGCCCTGGTAATCTTTTAACACTGTACACCCTCATTGGCCCTAATGGCCTTCCTTCATTTTTCTACCCACAAAGTGTCTCAATGTGTTTTTCGGAGTTAGAAAAATTTTCGCGAAATTCGCCCGGATTACCTTGGATTTATACTCTAGAAGTTTCCTATCAGGACTTCTGCACTTCCAAGGATCTTTTCCAGCCTGATAAGTATCCTTTTCTTGTAGGGAAGGGTGTTTTTGGGGGCTGTTTTTAGTGTACACTCTCGCCCATGCGTTCGTTTTTTCTTACGTAACGTTTTTAGGGTAGCAGGTAGTAGCTCTGCGAGACTACTTCGTTCGTTGCCTATACCGCCTTGTTTACGCGGATAGGCATATATTTTCGTATGTACATGTTTCAGCTTTTCTTACTTTCAAAAAATAAGATGTTTTGCTTGTTTCATGTTCCTTCGTTACTTCTTACGCTTTTGTGTGGGTTTTTCCCTTGTAGCGTAATTTGTAGCGTTGCCTATACCGCCCTGTTTACGCGGATAGGCATGTTTTTCCGTATGTACATGTGTTTCAGCCTTTCTTAAGGCATAAGATGTTTTGCTTTCATGTACTTCGTTAATTTTTACGCTTTCAGTGTGGGTTTTCACTTTTGTAGCGTAGTTGTAGCCACGTTCCGATATCTCCTAACTAGTCGAGATAGTCGGCTCGTTTCGTTGTTTTTCATGTTAAGACGGGAGTATCCTTGATTTCATATATTGTTGTATATTTTCATGTTTCCTCCAGTTGTTGCTACGTGCGCTCCCTGAGTCTCATGACTTGGGGTGTACCTCGTAGCCTTGTTCCCCCCTCCGCTGGTTCGCGGTTAGGGGGTTCTCTCCCTTATATACATGTTTCGTCCGTTTTACAAGTTTTTCGATGCATATATGTTTAGTTACGTTGCTTCCATATGTCGGAAGTGTTTCTCCTTGTAACGTATCTTGTAAGCCGCGAACTCCTATCCAATACTAGGCGGTTAGGCGGTTCGATTACGTTGTTGTTGTTTCTTGTTTGAACCTTCATATATTTGTACATATTTTCATGTTTCTCCATGGGTTTCGCTACTCGTGCGCCTCCTAAGTGTCGGGAGTTTCACTTGGGGCGTATCTCGTAGCCTTGTTCCTCCCTTCCCGCTCTGTACGCGGATAGAGGGGTTCTCTCCCTTGTATACATGCTTCGTCCTTTTCCTTCATGTATTCTAGTTACGTGTTCGCTTCTAAGTTTGGGAAGTTTTCACTATTGTAGCGTACCTTGTAAGCCGCGAGCCTCTAGCGGGGCGCGTTGTTTTTGTCACGTAACTTTACTCTCTGTTAGCATACTCCCACCCTACTTCCTCCTTATAGTCGTTCCGTTTGATACGTTAGACTATTCGCCGTTAGTCTCTCCTTAACGTGAGTTTCTCAGACATGTCTCGAAGCCACCTTAAATGTGTGAACTGTTCCGAGACCTCTGTCTAGTCTGTTTTGTTTTCACACCAGACAGTGGCAGCACATCGACACCTGGCTAGCAGGCCGGGACAGTTTAGATCTATCACCGAACCCACAGTTCCCCTGGAGGGAATCGGAGGAGAGACTGGAGATGAAGAGGAAGTGAGAGAGTTGGTGGGAGTTGAGATGGAGAGAGGCCAGGAGAGGGCCGGAGAAGAGAGAGAGAGAGAGATGGGGATTTTGCCACCCAAGGTGCCGGCGTAGTCCGGATGTACCACCAAGGGCTAGGGCAAGGGCAAGGCTCAAGGCCAACCAAAAGCCCATGAGAGAGAGAGAGAGAGAGAGAGATGGATATTTTGCCACCCAAGGTGCCGGCGCTGTCCGGATGTACCACCAAGGGCTAGGGCAAGGGCAAGGCTCAAGGCCAACCAAAAGCCCATGACAAAGACGGCCAGAGCGGACAGTCCGTCCGGGTCGCAGAGAGCGGCACCCGTTGTGGTGCGCGCAAAGAGAGGGGCTCCGGAGAGCCAGGGTCCGGCGAGACCTCAGAAGGAGCCCGGAACAGACGTTCCCCTCCGACCCAAGGAAGGCTAGGCTCAAGGCCAATAAAAAGCCCATTAGAAGTTCCGACCGGAACGGACAGAATGTCCGGGTCGAGGAGAGTGGTACCCGGCGTGGTACGCACACAGAGATAGGCTCCGGGAGCCCGAGTCCGGCGAGAGAGGCCGGAGGAGAGAGAGAGAGAGAGGAGAAAGAGATATTGCCCCCCAAGGTCCCGGCACCGTCCGGATTCTATGACCAAGGGGGAAGGCAAGGGCAAGGCTCAAGGCCAATAAATAGCCCATTTGAAATTCCGACCGGAATGGACAGAATGTCCGGGTCGAGAGGAGTGGTACCCGGCTAGGTACGCACACAGAGATGGGCTCTGGGGGCCCGGGTCCGACGAGACCACGGGTCCAGCGAGACCTCACAGGGAGTGCGGAACCGAGGTTCCACTCCGGATCCCAGGAGTCGGTCCCGGAGCCGGGAACCGATGAGATCAACAACTGCTGGGCCCCCAGATCGGGGTAGTAAGGGCAAACGCCCAATCCGAAAGGAAAGCCGGCTGGAGCGAGGTTCCCACGGCAAACGGAGATATACTTATCCCCAGCCTCAAAGTTAATCCCGCCTCCAAGAGGGGGAAGAGTCTCTTTCATCAGGGGAGTGTTGCCCCACGGAACTAGCAGCTTGAGCTGCGACGACAGGTTCGAATCAATTGCGGAAAGACACTGCAATCGCTACACCATTTATCATTACACAGCCCGAATGTGTGTTTAATGAGTACCAGCAGAAACCAGGACATGACATAGATTTCCTGGGCATTCATGGGTCATATTCTCCTCGCTAATTATTTTTTTCTCTCTCGTTATAATTCATCGCCATATGTCTAGGTTTGAAACCTTGCTTATGTTTTGTTGTTTAAAAAGCTTGTGGAACCCCCTCCAGAGCATGTTAAAAGGCGCAAACTGAAGCGATTCTAGTACAGTCTCGTTACTTAGTACCTTGGCAACCTGCCAAGAAGAGAACGTTCTCGAAGCTTGGCAAAGTGCCAGGAAAACAAGCCTTCTAAGAGTCTTGGCAAACTGCCAAGAAAATATACCCGCTGTATATTTGTTATGAGAGGAGGGGGGCCAAGCAGTCACCTGGATTGACACGTGTAAGCTCAACGTTTGCTGCAACGAGCTGTCGACTACGTGAGCGATCCCATGGAATAAACCTCTCTCTCTATATTTTGGGTGAATTTCCAAGACAAACGAGTTAGTAAGTTGGAAAAGGGGTAGGATAAAACCCCAACAGAGGTACAAGCGCTAACGCGCTCCGAGCATACAGTATGCGCTTCGTGAATAATGTTCGATGTTCCGACATTTTAAGCACAGTTGCATTTCGTAGCACCTGATAGCCTAGTCGTGGCTATGCACTAGGTGGTTTCAATAGGAAGTTGGATACTTCTACTGTACTACACTACGAAATTGATACGTCTCGACATGGAGAGATTTGAGGAGTAACGGGTACGTTATCATAACATTTATTACGTGTTTATTACGTTAAATGTGGTGTGGTAAAAACGTCGACATAACGTTTCTATGAGATATTAATGTTATATTAATGTTATATTAATGTCTTAACGTAAATCGTTTTGAAATATGAGTCTGAAAACGTTTTCGGTGACATACCTCTTACACCACTAATAACGTTACCATAACAAAACACTAGGCCTACATGCTTAGTAACGCTTTAGTGTTTGCTGAGTAACTCCCCGGGCTCCGTTAAGCAGCCAGGGATTTATGAGGTGGATTTTCTACAAACCCACCCTCTCACCATCTTCACAGCCCCTGTTGGGAGTTTGTTTCTGATGAGTAGGTCTATCGCTCAGTTAGCTCAGGGTTAAAGCCTTTCAGTCATAAGGTCCCCGGTTCAGGCCACCCCAAGAGTAATGTATGTTGTCCAGCTACAGAGTTGTCGACTTTTCATAATCATGGACGTTAATTTTGTATATAAGAGACTGACTTCAGTCAGCTTGCAGCTTGGTTAAGCCAGTGAGGCTTCTTCTCAAGTTCCTACTTGCAGGATGATCCTAAATACGTTCTTAAATACATACATTTAATTGTAGGAGTCACATAAACAGTAGCATTGTAGCTTTGTTTAAGATTCTGATGAAGCAAACTATCCATTCAGTACTCAGTCTCATTTTTTGTAGCAGGGTAGCATTGTTTAAGATTCTGTACTCACTCAGCAGAGTGAGATTCTGTACCTTCAGTACTCATTTTTGGAGAGTACTGTGGTCAAGTGGTGAAGGCAGTGGGCTGGTGATCTAAGGCTTGCAGGTTTGAGTCCTGGCCGGATCATTCAGTTGTTTCCTTGGGCAAGGCACTTTTTCGTCAGTGCAGCTTCCCATCCAGGAGATACTTGTCTCTATGCTTGACAGGTTTTCGTTGACCGGGGTAATATTGTTAGGCGCCTCAGGCATCATTATCTTTCAATAGGTCTTCGCCTTTTCTTTCCCCAATATTATGATTAATATTTTTTAGCATGGAAAGAACTGTACTTCGACATCTCTGTTCTTCCTCCTTCGAGTGACCCACTCAGCAGCCTGGGAGGATACCTTGTCCCGCTGTTTGGTGGAAGCCGTCCGCCCTCTGGCTACAGGTCCAGGCAGATCCACGGCTCACAACAGCAGGGGTTTCACTGCTTCTACAGCCCTGTTCGCAGGTTTTCCAATAGTGGACATCTGCAAGACGACGGCGTGGAAGACTCCAATCGCTTTGTCGCCTGCTACTTATCGGACATATCACAGGCCGATTTGGCTTTGGTCGCTCGATGATACGAGCTCCGGGGGTCCCACCTCTCGGGCCTCCCACCATCGGACAGTGCCACTCGGTGCATAGGTTGTGGGGAGACAGGTAAGTGGGGAACGAAGTAAATATTATAAAACTTACTGGTTTATATATTTACGAGTGACCCACTTACCTGTCTCCATTTCCCGCCACCCTCCCCCGAGGGAGGTGGGACGCAGCCGGACGGGGGAGCGGTCGTTCGACCTGACTCATGACTCCTCGCGTTTCGTCGATAGACATCGCCACCCCCTGGGTCGCCTGCGGCTACTTGTCTATCGGTGGGTGTTGTTTCCTTAGTTCGGTTTACCAGGTTACTCTTTACCATCTAAGGTAGTATGGGCCTCGTCCCCTTGTTCAATTAGGCCTCTGTTAGTGTAGGGGGAGGCACGCCTACGGGGTGACGGAGGGCGGACCCCCACCCCGACTGTTCAGGGTGGGCTCCGCCTGGAGGCGTCAGCAGTCTTTGTTAGCGTTAGATTTTTCCTTCTCGGCGAGCTCGGCGGGTGGCAGGGTTTACCCGCCACCCTCCCCGAGGTCGCGTCAGGGGCCACTTTGTGGGAAAGTGGTCTCAAAATGAAGGAAGGCCATTTGGGCCAGTGAGGGTGTACAGTGTTAAAAGATTACCAGGGCATTCTAGACACGGTAGAAGTATAGTGTATTGAATTTGATCTGTAAATAACTATAGTACTTCTAAGAACAGTTAACCTCCAAAGGTAATTTTGGTTGTCTTCAGGAATAGAAATTTGGTTGTCAGGGACGACCGTACAAAATTTGCCGTGATATGCAATTTAGGTCAGAATTTGTTAGTCACACAGTTCTGTTAAGTTATTCATGTAGTTAACATGCTTGTACAACATGTTTAAAAATATTTCATATGCAAGACAGCTGTAAATATATATAAGAAAGAAACGAGTTATCACTTAAAGATTTGTTCATATAGAATTATAGCATTTTAAATAAAAATCATTCATAACTCAATCATTTCAAGCAGCATAGATAATGGTTGTTGAAAGAAGAAATGTCATGGTTAATGTTTAAAAATTGTGAAATGTACCATATGCAAAATATATATAGAAATGGTTAAATGTATACACAAGACAGCCAAGAGAAATATACAATATAATATATAAGATTGAAGGTTTCTATTCTTATTTATTCATACGCTGTTGACACGCATTGCAAAGGTGCACATGCAGGTTACCCTTATAATACTGTAATGAAGTACTGTGATATATGGTAAGCTTGTATTTTATTAGCGACACCACATTATTGGTGCACTTTTACTATTGTTTGGTGTTGGTGTGGTGTCATGTACTAGACTCCACCATTTTAGATTCTACCCAGTATATGCAGCTTTCCCTATATGCAGAGTAAACCTGGATGGTACAAAAAGAGAATAGAATTTGCATAATCAGGGAGAGTGGGTGGGGGTGGGGATGGGGTGGGGAAGTAAAAGGCTAAGAAGCTAGGGAAATTTTCTGAGAATGAAGATCTTTTAAATATATTGGGAATATATAGACATGGAATGTGATTTGTATGACATCTGTACGATAGATTTGGGGAGGGGAGGGGGTGAGAAGGTACAGTAGTGAGGGTTGTAGGGATCGGGGGAGGGGACATGGCTATGGCAATCTGGATAGCTTCAAAAGATGGGAAAGAATTTTTCATTATTATTTGAAAACAGAAAAGTATTCATGCTTGCTCTGACTACCCAAACTGGAAACTTTTAACTTTTTGAGAGATTTAACTTTTTTTTTTTGGCTAAATGTTTACTTTACAGAATAGTTCAGGTAGATCAGCAGTGTTAAAAAAGATTATACTAAATTGTGTATAGCTTCTATTTACTCGAAAACAGTAAAGTATCCATGCATGCCTGTTCTAAAAATACCCAAACAGGAAAGTTTTAACTTTTTGTGAGATTTAAATGTTCTTTTTGGCAAAATTTTTACTTTACAGTAGTTCAGTAGTTACAGTCCTCAAAAACAAGATTAGTTACCTTAATAGACAGTCTCTACACTTGGTGAGCCGTTTTAATTAACTCAGTGAAATGTGAGTCGATCTCTCAATTTTCTTTTTTATTCTCCAATTTGTGTGTAATTTTACTACGCGTGTTAAATGTCTTTATTTACTTCATTCGTCTCTTACGGTCTTACCTGTCTTAACTCGTTTATCTACGATGTGAAGTAAATTGACTCCGTTTTGTTTGTTTTTAACCGCCACGTTGTAATGGACCATCTATCTATCTGTCTATCCATCTATCTCCCTGCATCAAGACGAACCGAAGAGGGAAACGAGCAGCGAGTAAATTGCTCCTGTATAGAGCAACTTCATCAATTGATGGTTAATTAAAGTGGATAAAAGATGGCTCCATCACAGATGCATTAAATGTTTATTAAAAATGAAAGAAAAAAGAAAAGCAAAAAGAAAAGAAAAAAAAAGGAATAAAAATAAAATAGAAGGAATTTGAACCAATCCTAAAATGACATCAATATCTCTCTTTTGTCAGACAAGATTTATTTCTTCTTTGTTTATCTTCCTTTGTGTTTATCAACGTTTCTCTTGTTTCAGTTTAAACGAATGCAGTTAACTCTGCTTTGATATATCGATATATCGATCGATCTATCCAACGCAGCTAGACGACTTAACCCGAGAAAAGTATTTTAATTAAAAGAGAGATTCATTTCTGACGAATGTTCAAGCATTGGCTATGAAGATTTACATCAAATAGCTCTAAATATCTCTTGTGATAATTATTATTGTGTTTGATGATTCTTATGGTTGCTTCCAGAGCTTATAAAGTGCTAATTCTTTTGGTATTCCTATGATGTGCTGACCATTCACAATATCACCTGTAGCTGTATAATTATGTACAGTAGTTGACTACGCAGCTGCTAAGTTCTTCAGCTGGCAAATAGCCAATAATTCACTACTGCATGCTTTCACAGGCCTCTAAATTTTTGGCTATGATTTACTGACAGTTTTAAAAACTTACATTAGATTTCACTTACAGTTTGCCAGGGGAATGAGAAAGAAAAAAAAAGGAAAAACAATGGGGTAAACAATACATTTTTCTGCCAGTATGGACACATGCTGCTTTTGTATTAATTTGTGGAAAATTGCCAGTGGGAATTTGAATTTAGTAAGGCGATTTTTATTTTATTTTTAAATTGTAGCAAGTGGCTAAAATTGTGAAGTTCTAGGCAAGGTTACTCTCATATTATATTCAATTATTAATGAAGCTCCTCACAGACTATCTGTCTCCATACATCTATTTATGCAAGTAATTTTATCCCCTGAACCACCCCTCCCCCCCTCCTCCCTCCCCTCTCTGTTATAGCCTTTGCCAATATTTTGTCAAAATACTGTAGCGACACAAGCTTCCCCCAGAAGTTCAAGGATTGTGCAACACTTTCCTTTCAAAGCCTTAGATCTTTAAGTATGACTAAATATTAAAAGGATGTTTCCATGGGGTAAGTTCATGGAATTAAGGTCTGTGTTATAAGGCTAAATGGTGGCTCAAGGTGTTCAACCAGTGAAGCATGAAAATATGCATTATTACAGAAAGAAAAACAATATTCATGCATGCTACCAAAGAAGTAATAATGAAAAGTAACAGAATAATAAAACTGTTAAGATCTTAGGCAACCATCCATCCAGGCCCTGACTCCTCCCTCCTCTTTTGACCTTCCCTATATAAAGTCGTGCAAAATTTTGTCCAATTTTGATCCTATATCGATACAACAGTTAATTGTGGAGCAGGTCAAGACCTTTGTGATACAGATAAAGACTTAAAATATTCACTATTACAGGAAGAAAAAATTATTCATGCATGCTCCCAAAAAAGTAATAATGAAAAGTAACAGAATAATAAAACTGTTAAGATCTTAGGCAACCATCCATCCAGGCCCCAACTCCTCCTACCTCTTTTAACCACCCGTATAGAAAGTCGTGCAAAATTGGTCCAATTTTGTTCCTATATCAATACAACAGTTAATTGTGGAGCAGGTCAAAGACCTCATAGATAAAGACTTTATTGATCTAGATAAAGACTTAAAATATGCATTAATACAGTACAATAAACTAATAAAAATACTAAAAAAGTAACAGAATAACAAAACTGTTTAGATTTGTATCAGTTTGAGCTGTGAGGCCATGCTTGTTTGGGAAGGCCTGGGAGAGGATGAGAAAGGTAGCTGTACGTGGTATTGGTGCTTGTAAACTTATGTTCCACCATGGACACCAAATATGGAATTTTTTGATGAACAATTGAATTGAATTTCTTGCCGAAACTCCTTTGTAAGCATTTCACTGAGTAGAGGATCGGTACACAGACTATATGTTGAATTTAAAATCTCCACGATATGTGCTCTGATGTATATTTTTTTATTAAATAATATCCCTCACTTAAGTTTCTTATTTTATGTTTTTTTCAGCTTTGTTTTTTGTTCTCTCTTAGTTCATTCTCCATTGTTTTTGTCTTGTTTTCAATTAACACTGCCAAAGATTAAAGAACAAAGTGTAGATTTAAAATAGGTTCCTCAATGCAGCAGTATACTCATATGTTTTGTTTTTCTTTTTAGTTCAAAACCTTTTAGTTGACTTTCTTCAAGTTTTTGATATAATCACATCTAGCTTATATACTGGCAGTGTGTTGTGTCCTGAAGTGACCCAGTACCGCTGTCCCCTGAGAAAGAGTAGATTGCATTTTCTAGTTGAAGAGTTCTTGCATTGTTGCTCTGTTGGGAAACTATTGCTTAATTGGCTGTTCAATACTTTTCATCATAATATTTACGAGGACCTGAAACCGGAGTCTGTTCCTCTCCCATAAATTAGATCGTTGACGTACACCGTAGTTAATAATGTTTATTCTTGCATTATGCAAGGAATTATTCCCATGTACTAGGAGATGGCATTTGTCCTGATTTGATTGCGAATGCATCAGTTGGTTTCCTTTCTGGCCACATGATATATGTAGGATTTATACACTGTACTGCACACTAAACACATTTGCAGTCTGTATATATATATATATGTATATATACATATATATATATATATATATATATATATAAAGATATATATATATATATATATATATATATAATATTTACTTCGCTCCTCGCTTACCTGTCTCCTCACAACGTTAGCACCTAATTCTACCGTGTCTAGTATATGCCCTGGTAATCGTTTAACACTGTGTACCTCAACGACCGGCTCCCCTGGTCATAACCCTTCCTTCTCATTCTACCATCCAAAGTGTCTACACATGTTTTTTCAAATTGGAAAAATTTCTTACGGAATTCGCCCAGATACCTTGGATTTTTTGGATTATTATACTCTTTTGGAGAAGTTCTACAGTCTAAAACAGCCTGATAAGTATCCTTTTCTTATGAAGGGCGGGAGTTTGGGGGCTGCTTTTGTGTGCAACCCACACCCATGCTTTCATTTTGAATAGTGTATCGTTACTTTCTCAGGTAACAGTTCCGTGAAACTGCTTCATTAGTTTCCGTCCATGGGCAGATGGGCGGTATATATATGACTTTTTTAAAGCATATTTTGGGAGAATTTGATACAGATGACAAAAAGACAGAATGTTAAAGGTATGCTTCTTACTTTCCAAACATGAAAAAATTATAGAAACAATGGTTCAGGTAACGAAATGAAATATCAACACAATTATGCATTAAATTTATGGGACATAGAAATATCCATATTTTTAATCACTGTTAATAACATGGTAATTAGGAGCTACAAAATGACTATAGCGTCATTGCATGTTACTGTACAAATGTTTCATTTGTTGCATAATTGCCAAGCCTTTGAACATTTTCATAAATAATCTCAAGATTCCTGTTGTGACTTAATTAATATGCTGAACGATAATGGATTTGCAGTGTAGGTAAACATGGTATTGGATGTGCTTCCCTAATTGTATCATTTGATTATGCAATTAGGTATATATCCGATTGTCACATTTAAAAATTTTTAATATAGAATCCAACTGTAAATTTAACACCTGGCCATACCCAAACCCAGAGTGCAGTCTTGTAACTAAAAACAGACTGGAATGTTTGACCATCAAATGCAAGTAAAATGTAGCATAAATACATTTACAGTCAATTGATTAGGCATATTTTATGGCAGCTAATTATGTGAACCATAGTGTGCTATCATAATGCTATATAGGTACTGTAGTATTTTTACCTGAAATTCAAAATGTGTCTCCATGTTATAGCTTCATACATTACACTATCACCAAAGGTGACATTTCAGGTTTTAATCGTTTTGAAAATGTCAGACAATTGAGTTCAAGTGTACAGAGAAGATGATTTTGCTCCTAGCTAATCGGGGCGACATGGAAGCACATAAATGTTATATTGTGAAAGGGGTAAGATGTATGAGTTTAGCTGAGACTAGTTTATACAGGTTTCTCTGCCTCAATGCAATGTCGTACATGTGTTATCTGCATGAAGGAGAATTTTAATTGGAAGCACGTATATTCCTGTTAGTGATATATGATGACGAGAAAGGAAGGTTTAAGTACTTAACCTACATAGAAAGCTACAAATAGCATACCTGATTCAGTTAACCTTGAGAGGAAGGGAAGAAAATGAATTATAAGTCATATACTGCTATTGGTGTCCTATATATAGAAAGAAAGAGAATTGGAGGGGGCAAGGAACAGGTAAAATTCATAATTCATTGCATGTAGTTCCTGTACAGTAAACTTTAAGGTGGGTCTCAATGTGCTCTGCCTGAAATAGAATGTAGTTATAGGTGATGGGGGGGGGGGCAAATATTAAGATAGTTGCAGTATTGCTCTAAGCTATATAGAAAACCTATTCTTGACAAATTTTTGCTTTTTTTGAGGGGGGAGGATGAGAGGGAGGGATGAGAGGGAGGGGGACCTGATGAATATTTGGGGGCCAGCTAGGGGGAGTTATTACAATTTATAAAACGATAGATTAATATGAAGGCCTAGTATTGAGAAGCCAATTTTATCATCAATTTAGCTTTAATAAAAGGAGCAGTCAAGAGATTCAACATCTGTGAAAGGTATAGTAAGTCTTGAAACACCTGCAGACTTGCTACAGATCCCTAATAATACCAGCACTCAAGTTGTTGTCTTGGACTTGGAATAATGACATGACTAGGTGTATCATCAACGTACAGGGGGAAAATAGTACTTACGTGTAATCTTTGTTAATACAAAATATTGTTGTTGTTGTCATCCATTTCCTGTTAAATGGTTCAGTCTAGTACCTGAGGACCACGTTTGGATTCTGATTGAGTACATTACAGTTAAATCTGTTATCACAGGATATATAGCCTGATGAAAGTTGTTAATCTTTTGATCAATGAAAACATATATTACATATCAAAAATTGTGATTAGCCTTATAGATGTAGAGAGTATCAAACCTCTCTGACTGTCTATAGATATATAGTATCCTCTCTGACTGTAGAGTATCCTCTCTGACTATCTAGTATCCTCTCTGACTGTCTATAGATAAAGAGTATCCTCTCTGACTGTCTATAGATATATAGTATCCTCTCTGACTGTTTATAGATATAGAGTATCCTCTCTGACTGTCTATAGATATATAGTATCCTCTCTGACTGCCTATATAGTATCCTCTCTGACTGTCTATAGATATATAGTATCCTCTCTGACTGTCTATAGATAAAGAGTATCCTCTCTGACTGTCTATATAGTATCCTCTCTGACTGTTTATAGATATAGAGTATCCTCTCTGACTGTCTATAGATATATAGTATCCTCTCTGACTGCCTATAGAGTATCCTCTCTGACTGTCTATAGATATATATAGTATCCTCTCTGACTGCCTATATAGTATCCTCTCTGACTGTCTATAGATATATAGTATCCTCTCTGACTGTCTATAGATATGAGTGAATATCCTTCAATAGCTGAATCAACAGAATTGATTCCTCTAGAGATCCAGCTGCAGTGTATGTGTATCCATTTTGTAGTTATATAAGTTATATAAGTTATAATTATAAATATTTATATGTATAGTCATGGTCTCTTGTCAAATCTGTTTACATAACCCACAATCTTTCTTGTCCACGGATGCGTCTATTATCTAATTAAGTAAACTGGCTTCATGGTTAAGAGATGATCCCAAGACAAAGGGGCAGTGTTAATTGATAATCTAATTAAAGATTCTTGGTATATCATGCCCTCCTTTCTTACATATAGGTAGTACTGTACCCTTACAATGTGGCAATGTGTATACTTGCAGCAGTAATACATACATGTGTAATGGTATACTCGAGGCATTGGTGTGTATAGGTTAGACCATATTGCTGCCATTTTCATCTCTTAGTACTAGTCTGATAGTGTCACACTGTGTTCTCCTCGGTAGATGTGTCCAGTGACATTTTCTTATCAGTTTGCTTACTGCACAGCTAGGTTTAATAATGTCACTGTGCTAGCTGTATACTATAACGCGTGGTTAAGTTACTGTCTGTTGTACTGGTATATATATGCAACAAGATACATGTGTCACTTAAAAGAATTAACCACTCTAGTTGTAGTTCTGCACTCACTATCGTTAAATTTAAACGTATTTATTCTCCATATATATATACTTGATTAGTCTTATAGGTACATGACAATGTTGGTTTAATAAATTTGTGTGCTAAGAGTAAAATGTATACATGTTGTTGACTGTGTATACATACTGTATATATGCAGCCAAATGTTTGTCAAATATTTGAATCTAAGTTTAAACCAAAAGTCACCAGTGCATGTACATTCCAGACTGTATGTAAACATTTTATTCTGGAATTATTTAAGCTACGTAGCTTAACAGTTGCAGGAGTTATTTGTTTAATGGTTTTGCATTGTGCATGCTATTATAAATATTAATTAATATATATAATAGTCTGTAAATGATTTGCTACTTTGGAATATAGTCAAGTTATAATAGTCCGCCAAAATCTTTCAGTATTCATAGTGCAATGTACCTTAATAATGTATATTTTTAATCTGAAATTTCGGTTATTCTGCATTTAATGCATATGAATTACATAACACTGGATATACTTTACTCCTCCTTCGACGGACTCGATCCATACAACGTATTAATGCACTCCAACTTGATTTACCGATTCTGCAAAAGTCAGTAAACAGTTTAGCAGTCTGTATTCTCACCACTGAGCTATATGTATGGGGTCAACACTATAGATAATGCCAGTCTCTTCAAAATCTACCATCTTGAAGATCAACACAACCATATTTGTATCTCTACATCTGTTCTTAATAACCCAAACCAGCCATGTATTGGGATATACTCTTCTTCCCACCCCCTCCCCCTCCCCCCATTATATGTTCAAATAAAGCAATGACCAATGTTCATATGATGGGAATTGGTTACAGAAATCTATTAAAATTTGTTCAACTGGCAGCAATATGGCCCCAAGGTATTATTAATATTATTCCATACATATGTTACCATTTTACCTACTACAGGGAAATAATTGTAAAATTTGCACATTTTGTGCAGCAGCTAGCTAGCTTGAAGGTTCTTAATTTTTGTCTCTCTTGAATAAACTGTGGCTAGATCCTCATGTTTTAAGCGTCTATAATCCACCTTCAGCCGTAATTTCGCGCTGCGTTTAACGACACGATACCGTAAGAATTATTTCCTGCACCACACTGCAGTTTGTTTATAACCACAAAGCATTTGGTCCAATATATTGAAACTCTACTATCACATATACCAGTGTTATCATCCATGCAGTACATATTATACTATACACATGTATACATAGGCTAATATATATAGAGTGTATTGTTGTCTTCATTGTATCTTCCACGCCTGCATCTAAACCTGTGAGGTACAGCTTCTTTAATAATAATTATCTCTCTATATCTATGTTACTAGTGTTATCATCCATGCAGTACATATAATACTATACACATGTATACATACTGTAGGCCTATACAGTATATTGATGTCTTCATTGTATCTCCCATGCCTGCATCTAAACCTGTGAGGTACAGCTTCTTTAATAATAATTATCTCTCTATATATTGACGGTTATATGCAGTGTTTTCTCACACGAAGATAATTTGTGTCGAGCTCGTCTTATCTAGACATACATGTCTAAATTGCCACATTGTAAAGCCCAATGCCCATTTGCCGGTTTTAATGACAGAAAATTACAAGAGGTGCACTGTTGTAAAAGATGATTTAATCTAGCTTTTATGGCTAGAGAGAAGAAGTCTGGCACTTTGTTATAATGTATGATGCAAACCTTAATAGATATGTACAGTAACTTTGTAGATATTGTTTTTGTCTTGCCAAGTTGTTTTACCATACTGTATATGTATATATGTGATGCGTCTATGTTTGATTTGCTCCTAGCTCTGAAGATTAATACAAATTTGTTCTGGATTCGGAGAATGTCTGATTCGCTATTAACGGATTTGGGAAAAAAAGTGTAAAAAGGAATAAGGAATGAGAGAGGACAAAGAATGATAGGTGTATATTAAGATATTTTTCACCCACTGTGACATTTTGATCTATTGGCATAACTAATTGCTTTTCTAGGATAGGTGGAAAAATCAAAGTAAAAAAAAGAAAAAGAAGAAAAATGAGTCTTTTTGGTTTCAATGAAAGAAAAACAGACAAGTGGAAGCTAAAATAAGCAAATGCAATTCTGTATTCTTTATAGTTTTAAAGGCAATTCTTGCTATTTGGAAATTAAAAATAAAATCCTTGAGAAAAATTATGTCACATTTCCGTCAAAGTGGGTAGTAAATTGATAAAGTTACACACAATTAACATTAAAGATAACAATTTGACGTAAGTTCTGCCTGATGTGCGCACTTCATTAAAGAGAATGATATTAAACCAATTTTTAACATCGAGAGCATCGACTGTATTTAAATATATAAACATGACAGTTTTCAAATTGTCACCCCCAAAAAATGATCTGTTTATGAACTGGGAGACTTTAAAGTTTACTTTTGTCAGCGACAATAAGAGAGAGATAAAAAAAATGGCCAATTTCCGTTCATTCACAGTCTTTGAATGGTAAATTTTTTATACATGTTACATCATCTTCCTCTTGATACGCATCATTTCCTTTTAAGAGCACAGAGCCGTCTTCACTTGCATCGATCGTTTGGCCTTTGAATAAAAAAGAGAGAAAAAAGAAGGAGAAAGAAGCAAGCAGCAGAGTAGATTGAATCTGCCACATCTTTTACAGTTATTCAAACTGGGGAATAAAGTTATTATTATACTATATATATATATATATACTCCAAATCTGAGCTGGTGGGTTGGCCTCAACAGCTGCCCAGGGTAATTTCTTATTAACAGTGTCATGAATATTTCATTTGTTGCATTAACTGACACTGTCGGGGAAACCTGTGTGTCACATGACGATATATGTGTGGGTTAATAATGTGGGGTTCTACAGTATTGGCTGTATATGGTAGGTCATGAGGATGAGGTATTTAAAAACATATCTTTTAGATATCTATCTGTATATATAGATGTGTGTACATATATGTATCTATATTCTGTACATCTCTATATATATATATATCTGTACATCTGTATCCATACATGAATATAGGTATAGATGTATACCTTACAGGTACATGTATCTGTATGCATACATAGATCTGTATACATGCATCTTTATATTCAGATTTGTATGTCATGCATATTAAATGCTATCCACATAGATACATGAATTACTCAATACTCATACATGTCGTTATGCATACATCAACAGTAGATGTATACATGCTATTAGATCTGTGTAATATCGGTGTATATGCATACATATCTGTATTTCATGCATACAGTACATAGGCTGTCCACATAAATACATGAATTAATCTGTACATGTCGTTATGCATACATCAATAATAGAGTATGCATACATATAGTATTTCATGCATTACATAGGCTATCGACAGAGATACCACAGTATACATGAATATCAGTGTGTATACAGGTACATATCATTATATGTACACCTACTGCATATGTATACATCCTACATCTATATATTTGTATGTATGTATGCATACATATCTATATGTATCCATACACATATCTGAATGTACTATGCATATATATCTGCACAATACTGTACATACACATGACATAGATACCTTCATACATCTAATTGTATTTTGGAGTACAGTAAAACCGCACAAGTATGTAATAAATAGGATCGAGTTGATCTCGAGCAGAATATAGAGTTCCTTTTGGTTTATATGAGTAAGAGTACATGCCTTAGCTAACACGTAACCTTGCACGTACTGCCTAGATTTCCAATGTAACCTTATGTATGCGTTAATTAGATCAACTTCAAGAACATGAGAGCTGCCGCATGCTTTTCCACATGTGCGAGTAAAGGACATTTTTACTAATCCTAGAATATATTGTATTAACGGATTTGCTGCAACTCTGACCTATAGAGATCATTTGATTATCTTTACTCATTTCAACTTGCATGTAATTTTGTATCTGGGTCTGGATAATGATGATGAAAGTGCATCCAACTAAGCTACTGTAAATGTACTATTTTCCTCTGGTAGTGACATTATCATCAAGTTTTGTCATAATAATATCAATAATCATCATCAGCAGTTATTTTTATGATGCTTAAGCGACCACTGTTGTGGGAGAGGCCCGCAAGGGCCTTTGGATTACAACTTACACGTCATGTGGCTTAATTCCAATTCAACATTTTTACTCAAATTTGGAATCTTTACAATTGAGAAAGTCATTTCAGATGGGAAACTGTACGTAGATTGCTCTTGGATGAAAAACCCACCCAACCGGGTATCTATAACCTGGAAACTCCCGATTGCTAAGCCTCATTGCTTCCAATGCCACCTCTTTTATCCAGCAGTTGTCATATTTTTGATACTAACTCGTACTGTAGGTTCACAGCGTTTAACTCCTTTAGGTGGAGGTAAAATGGTTCAGAAGTAAAATGGTCATGCACCATATAGATGGCGACCTTTCACAAGAATGCTCTTGATCTCTTAAATGAAATGGTGAAACATATTTCTGAAAGTAACACCAGGCTTCCATTTCAGTCGTGTTTCATGAGTTACTAATAATTATACATTGTAAATGCCATGGATAATAGAGGTTTCTTAAAGTAATATAAATTAATTATCCCAATTTAGATGATGCACAAATTCATCATTCTTTCTGGGAAAATGCAAATGGTTGCATTTTCTTTCCTGTCTGCCGAATGAAAGGTATATATAGTCTCGTGTACATGTGAGCAGTGTATAAAGTTAGAGCAGTCTGCCTTATGCATAAATCGCAGGATATAAAAAAATACAAGCCCAAAAATTAGGTTGTGCTGTTTGTACTACATACTGTATGAACCCTGGAGGTTAGATTCTCCCTGAATGAATGAAGGGCTTGAGCAACCCCATGCAGATCGCCAGGATTCCAAACAATTGTGTTTTACAAGGAATCTTTGCTCGCCTGGTCGGTGTTACGTTCAATTTCCGTATGTACACCAACTGTTTTGCTTCTGCTACGATCAATTATGGATGCTTTAAAGTCAGGCGGGGAATCTTTGGAGAGTTTGGCCGTACTCATCAATCAGTTTGAATTTCACCTGGTCATTATGACCCAGATTTTTAATCCCTTCTTGCTCTGGTGGGTGAGTTGTACATTGCGGACTGGAGTCACAAGGGCATTGGATGTCATACGTAGAGATCTACCTTCTTGCAGCTCAAGATTTGGTGAATAATTTGCATATTCATGAATGAAATAGCCTTCAACTGAAGATAATTTTTTTTTTTGGTGATGAACTGTGTACTTTCATGTCGTGCTTCAAAGCACTTGTACTGACAGTGTGAACAGTATGAATATATTCACATGTGTGTCTCCATCAAAAAAAGGTTGTGGAACTGTTCATACTGTCAGTACGAATGCTTTGAAGCATGGTATGACAGTGCAGTATACAGTGGAAGGAGCACTGGGAAATTGTCCCAACTGCACTAGCTGAAGGTTGGATGTATTGTTGAATTCAAAATACTGTATTAATTGTTGTTAATATTGTACATGTATTGTTAATACTCAAAGATATATATGTCAAGGGAACTATAAAGATATATGTTCTGTAATAACCCTTCAATTAATTAAACCCAGCTGCTTTAAAGTAAAATTGCTTTTGGATATTCCAGTCTTTCTTTTTGGAAACCCAGGAATATCGGGGTTTAGATTTATGGAATATGCCAGTTGGTGTATTAATGTTTATCTTTTGCACCTTTCACCTCTTGTTAATAACGGATGTTTTGAGAGGATGAAGTAGATTTACATTTGACTTACGAGAGAGACAAACGACCAGGATTTTTAATCTTTAATCCGTCGATGTTAATGAGAGTGCTTCGCCCTTTCGAGTTCTCCTCGTATTCCTTATCATCATCTGCCCTCGATATAAATGTTGCACTGTCGAAGGGTCATCTTCATTCTGTGTTCAACTCCCAGAATGCATTGCCAAAAAGTACAAGTGCGACTGGTGGGTTTTATTGCTTTGTGTTTTACTTCAGAGAGCCGAGATGTTGTTGTCAAAAGTTCTTAATTTAAGATTCTCAAATTATCCATCCTTTATTTCGTGAATCTCATCTTTGGAATGGACGTTACTTACATTCTTGAGTCCAACTTGGCCTGCCATGTGGATGACTGTATATACAGTATAGTCTGTCATTTTAGCTAAGATAACATACATGTACATGTTGTCTTGCATTTAAAAAACTTCGATAAAACAGAAAAAATTTGAACTTGAAGAAAGGAACTTGAAGACAAGGCATGTAGAACCCAACACAGAAATGAAAGCATGGTAATATGTTTTTGGACCGATCAGATAGATGGACTTAGTATAACCTGGTAGGTGACTAGCAATCTCTATATATGGGTAATCTATTTAGTAGTCAGAGTTTATGAACACTGGGAAAGTCTCTATATGTAATCAAATATCAATTAACACTCCCATTCGTTTTGATTATTTAAATACACAGATGTTGTTTACAATATTTCCTGTGGGGTATTTATCACCTCAATGCAATATGTGTATGACACGATAATGACCTTGGCAGACTAATTATAGTCAATGACAAAGATACAATATAGTAAATTGCAGTATTTTAATAACTTTAACGGCAGAATAATAGAACATAATGTTGGTATACAGTACTAGTTTGTAAAATGGGCCACTTGATACAGTTTGCTGAGTTATAAATACATTATGTATATTAATATATATACATTTATTCACTGTGATATATAGGTAAAGCAAAGCTAGCTATTTGACATTCCATTTTACATTGTTCCACTGGGACTTGCTGAATGCAGCCGTAATAGGTAGAATAATTGCTTGTGTGAATTAGTACAGCGCCTGTAGGTATCCAGACATCTCTCCTGACTTCATATTAATTCGTATCCGGTATTAACATAATATTGTTCCATTTGGTTCCACTGGAACAACTGCATAATACTGGCTGCATGAAGCTTACAGCACCATCTGCATCGGTAATGGGCAGAATAATAGCTTACAGTGTGAATTAGTACAGTGCCTCTCAGTATCCAGACATCTCTTTGGACTTCATGTTAATTCATATATTCAGTATGACCTTTTTTTTTTTTTTTCACTGGGACAACTGACCATTATGCTTGTTGGATGAAAGTACTGTACCATCCCCAGCTTTAATAGGCAAAATAAATAAATATTTCATTTAAGTGTGATTTACAATGCCTGTAGTATCCAGAAGATTCTTGTTAATTCGTATTCAGTGTATAAACTATAAATTGTAAAATTTTTTAAAATTTTGGCAAAATAAGCAAAAGTATTTGATTGACTCTACTATTGCACTCTCCTATCTACCTTGGCTTTGAACAAAAAAAAAATAACTAAGAATTAAAAAAGAGATATTTTCTGTTAGAATCTAAATAATGCTAATTATCCTTTTGACTATTATTTCAAAATTTAATTGTTTTTTGGCCATGCGCGTTGCTCCTCTCTTCTTCTTTGCGAGGAGGAAGTCATACACGGTACATCGTCGACAAATGATGTTTTGCAGTTGACAGGAAGAGATAAGTTATTTTGATCAGCGTCGAACTGGTCAAGTCATCTGAAACTCCCAGAAATGTCATAAGTACACGCCGAGAATTTCTCTCATGTATGAAAAAATACGGGTTTACGTTTCGATGCTTTTAGTCTAACAAGAAGTGCATGGTTGCACATTCTGTAGATTTTCATCCACAATTTAGCTTCCTGTTTGTGCATTTTTACTGAGGTAGAACAGTTTCTACAAGAAATAAAAGAAGAAGGAAAAATTAGACAGAGAAAAAAAATTGAAAGGTCACATGACAGAACTAATATACAGTTGCCCTTTTCTTTTAATGTTCAAAAAATGGTTCAATGTACATGGTTTTACCAAGCAAATAATAAGCGAGAGAGAGAGAGGGAGAGACACAAATATATATTTTGAGTTCATTGATATTTATGGATCACTGAGCTGGCATTCCATTAACTAAATGAACGAAACGTGTAGGCTTTATAATGTCTTAACAGCATTTCACATTATTACAGCCGTATAGTGTCACAACAGGTATGGATGATAAGTACAGTATATATGCATGCTTGTTCCTGATGCAACCAGAAAATGTGATTTTTTTCAATAATACAGGGGGAGAGGGAGGGAGGATGAGGAGAGGAAGGGGAAGCGAGAGGGGGAGGGGAAGGGAAAACTAATTTTTTCAGTCAGTTCCTTGGACAAATTCATCTTTTTTGTTATAGCAAAAAATAGCATAAATACTGATCGATCAATAATATTTAAATTGTGACTTGATGTCAAACATATGCACTATTGTAATGTACAAAAGTTGTCATCCCTTAATTGTACAACTTTAAAATCTGTATTTTTGTGTTCAATTTGTTACCATACTGTTGATGTAGCACTGTGCGTTAAGAGACGATACCTGGCCTTAACAAACATGATAAATCGTCCGGTATGTTTGCATTTCTCCAGATCAGCCACATTTATCGCAACTCTTAAACAATGACTTTGTTCCCATCTCACCTGTCTTCGCTCTACCGGTGCATTCCATCTACCTAACCTACTCAAATGGTAACGTTTTAACATTAGCTGCATGCACCCCCTCCCCCCTCCTATATAATCCCATAGCCGGGACATTCGCCCACATATAACCCACCATTCGCCCAGAACGCCTAAAGTAACGCAATTATCCTAATCAGGAATTTCATCCGATTGAATCCACTTGGTTTAGCAATTCTTTGTGGAAGTTTATTAATCTGAAATTGGCTTTGTGACAAGAACTTATATGGTACGTGCCTAGCACCATAAAAAAAAAAACACTTAAATACAGCTCTCAGTGCATAACAAATTTGTTATCAATAAAATGCAAATACATGTCAGGTTTATTTCATACATGGATTTAACTCAATTGTATCTCTCTTTACATGTCTCCGACCAACTTTACACCTTTCCCATCTACTCAGAAATTTTGAAAAGTGGTCAATTTTGTGTTATTACCATGCCTACCACACCAACTCCCCCTCCCCTCACATCCCTTCCCCTTCCCCATCTCCTCCCCCTCCCCTCCCCTCCCCCTCACCTCACCTCCCCTCCCCCTCACCTCCCCCTCCCCACGACCCACTTCTTGGTCACTGCCCACTTTCTCTTCATTTTATGGTCTAGCAGTCATTTCTACATTAACATTAGTTCATTTTGGATAACAAAGAGTTCACATGTAAATGTGTTTTTTCCGTTATAAGTACTTTGGCTTCTGTACCTGTCGTCGCACATGACATCATGCGATACAAACTGTATTTTATTGTTAAGCATAAACCTACTGGAGTCTATAATTCACTTCAAGCCAGTGATGTAATATTACACATACCGCATTGCAATGATGTTTGAATACAACTATTTGACATACTGAGCACTTAATACATAGTTGAAAAATAGCTGGTAGCCAGTAACAATGCGCTTCTTCATTTAGTCTTCACTACTATTATATATACCACTGTGTAAGGCTGAATTTTACACATGTATGCTGTATTCATGTACTTTCCAGTCAACGACCCTTAACTTTTTACATAATATCTGTCACTGTACATATCTCTGTGAAGGCCACAAAGGAAATTAAAAGCAATGTCATTAGTAGGTTAAAAATTTGTGTAGTTTATTTCTACAGTAGAATTGCATTGAGATATATATTAACAATTTTTTATTTATACTAGAGAAAAAGAAGCATATAAAAAAAGAAGTCAGAATGGTATAAAAAATATAATGGTCAGCTTTTGAATGTAATATACAGGAATTTAATACAGTGTATGTACTCTTTACAAGCCTGTGTTAACATTCGTCACAAATGTACACAATGAAATAATCAGTATTTCAAACTATTACAATAGTTGCAGTACTTAACAATGCAGCCCTGGGATACTTTTTAATATAATTTGGATACATTATATTAAGACTTGAAAAAACTGTAGGAAAGCTGAAGAAAAGGGGAAAAGAAGCTGACATTTTGAGGGATCTATAGTAATTTGTAGTCCTGAGATGCTGCTGCTGCTAAATATTTATTTTGTTCTTTGCCGAGGCTGAATAGTGGCTCTTAATTCAGCCATTAGGATTCATATAGCTGTCCGTACTGCGTCAGCGACGTGTAGCGGAACATGTGCTCGAAAAGGTCAGACTAACTGGACAGAGAATGACTTGCCATTAGCAGGCTCAATAAATTGATAGGACTAAAAGCCCAACATGTGTCGGCTCACAGCAGATGAAAGACCTTGAAAATTAATCTCGCATTTTGGCGCTTATAAACGCAAGAGAACGAACGGGACGTGATTTAGAGGCTTTGTGTATGAAAAATGCGTGGGAAGTTACAGGATTCATTGTAATGTTTGCGTAGAATTGACAGCCGCAGTAGATGACATAAAAGGTGTGAAAGGGAAGGGGTGCGCAAGAATATTTATTGGTGTAACTAAGGCATGCTGCTGCTGAGGTATGTTGATGCTGACAGCCTTGCATGTAGTATTTGACATTAATATATATAGCCTGGATGCTAGAAGATTGTCTAATTTATTTACCTCCCTGTGTAGAGTGTATGTTAGCAACACTGTGTGTAGTTTTTTTGTTGTAACTCTTGAATGATAGCTATCTTTCAGTATGCTGCATATAATGTTAAGGTACAGTCATAGTTTAATACTTTATGTCACAGAATGAGAAATATTTTCAGACTAAGTTAAAGTTAAAGTACTATGGTGGGTGCAACTTAATTCTGATGTATACGTATGATTCTGTGTTTGGTACATGTATGTCTTTAACTGAGAAAAGTTGTTTAAGTTTATATGTCAGAGCAGTAACTATCATATACATGTAATTGTTAGGGGTATAGCCCATATACAGCATTAGGGCTGAAAGAAAATGAGGTGTCTTCATAGAAGGTACTTTAAACTGTTTTGATTACGTTGGCAGAACTCAGAGCATACTGCTGTACAAAGCAAATCATATATGCAAAACATATATATTTTCTTACCTTTTTTTCTTCTTTTTTTTTTGAGGGATTTTCTCTTTCTCTAAAACAGTTTGTTAACATGAGCTTAGCGTTGTCATTTTTTAAATGGATGTTGAAGAGTGTCTTTTACGATGGCTGTCGAAGTACTTGACAGCATGCCTTTTCTCATTTAATTACAAGAGTATTCCGTTACTGTTACTGGAAAATATGAGAATTTTAATCATTTCTAGCCATCTGAAACCTGCCAGTGTATGAACCCATTTCACCATATATATCTAATAACTTTAAGAGAAAGTGTTGTTCTTTTAATTAATATCTATTAGGATAGGGCAAGTAGCTTTAATCTTTATTTTAGAAGGGCTAGTATTGACAAATATTCAATATAGTCCATATCTTTTTATTGCTCTACTATTACACAACTTCATGAGTTCTGAAAGAATATTACCAAATTGTTATTAAGCATAACTGAAAGTTTCATTACAAAACAAACATGAAATATTTTAGTGTATTCTGGATAAAGATGTTATAGTTATGAAAACTTAATGTCATAAAGTGCTTACTGTAACAATATCTTCATAATTGGTAAGGCATAATATTTTTTTACTTTCAGTTTTAACCAGATTCTGAGTTTCAATTTTTAATTTGCTTTTTAAATTAATTAATTAATTATTATTATTTTTTTTTTTGAGGACTTTACCCAAATGAACAGTGAAGTGAAACATACACATTATTGTGCATATTACCACCATTAAGGTTTTCTTTGATCTTAGACTTGAATTAACTATCAGTGAATTTGTATTGAGTTGTTTGATACATGTGTTGATATTGTGTAAAATGCCTCCCAGCACAGTTGATTCAAGACAAATGTATAACCTTGAATTGCTTCTTAAGTTTATTCAAGGATTCTATAAGCAAATGCAAATCTATGCTCACCGAATATCCCCGTACTGTTAACCGTATGTAAATAACCCAGCAGTACGTATCATATCTTGTGACGGTAATTCTTTGCGTCGGCCAAGGTCGGAGCTTGTGCGTCTTCTTGCTTTCTATTGAAACTTTCCAAAGAATGAAAACCTTGCTGTTTATTCTAACCCATCAAGAAATGTCAATATTGAAGATTTTGACAAACTAAAAACAAGAAGTTTCCAAGAAATATCTGATGGTGTATACTGTATATAGATAATAGTAAACATTATTTTTTTAAGAGTAAATCTTTCTTGAGAAGAGTAAGATCCAAATCACTGAGTTATTTGCAAGAATTGTTAGTCTAGTCTTCTCACATTTCACTCTGTAAATATAATCAGTGTTTCAGTTTAAGGGTTACAGCTGAATTTCACAGGGGGTGCAAACACCAGAGATTGTCATCACCTGACCGCCCACTCTGGCGGCCTGCGCTCACAGAAAAAAGACAGCCTAAGAAGATCTGTGACAATGACCGCATCGATACGGCCGGTTTACTCTTAGGTAAACATTATGATCAGTTAAAATGATTGAGAGGATGGTAATTAGTCGATCTACGTATCCAGGGATGCAGGCAGGCAGGCTCTCTTTGTCAGGTATATGATGGAGGTGGGTGGAAATTGTACCTGAAGATGACATGTTGTTTATTTAGTGTTAGACTGTTAGTATTCAATGGAAGCTTGTGGCAAGAGGATCTCTGTACACTTTTGAAACTTGGATAGTCTTTGCAAATATATCTATATATATGTGTGTGCATATGTGTGCATATATTAATATAAATATATATGTATATATATACAAATATATATATTTGAATCGTAGTGAGTTGGAAAATCAAGAACAGTGAAAAAACTTGCAGCCTCCACCGGGATTCGAACCCGGGCCTCCCGCTTTATATGCAGACACCCTAACCACTAAGCTATGGACGCTGATTGTATGTCCAGAGGTTCGAAACTGGTAAGGAAGGTCGTACTTCCACTGTAGGCGTATATATTTATATATGTATGTATATTTAACATTAAACAGGAACTTTGAGGGACCCAAAAGTTGTCTGCATGCAGCTAGCTTGAAGTCAGAAGGTTAGAACATTTTGATATATATGCTTATTTTGTCCATGTTGTGGTACTAAAGACTAATTACTTTTAGTGTTGTTAGAAAAATTAAAAATTAAAACATCAAATAATGGATGGGGTAAATTTACTGTTTCTTTTGATTTCTTAAATCCAACAGCAAACATTGATATATTTGAGGGACCAAATTGTTCTCATTTGCTATATCATCATGTTAGTAACTGATATACTGGATGGTGTAGACACTGACTTGACAGTTTCCCTAATTACTGTACATATCCTTGTATAATACTCAATTAGACACATGGTTACACTATATGTTGCAGTGGATAGTAACCATTATAGTACATCATAAATACATATTGGCTTCGATTGAAAGAAAAGACCACTAATGTTTAAGTGCTTTCAGCTTCATATATAATTAGAAACATGTATACTGCAAATACTAAAACATTAATGAACCAAGGACACATTCAAAAGCACTCAAAACATTTCAAAGTTGCCTTTGAAATAAAAAAGATATCGTCATTGAAAACAGGCCCCAAGCTTTTAAAAGCTGACGTGGGATTAATAATCATCACATGAAACCAAATTTTTGAGTAATGGCAACCTTGATCTCAATCATTCACTTGTACATTAAACCTAAGTTATGGATGAATGTTTTGTGTCTGAATTCCATACGTTGTAATTAATAGGGATATAAAATGAAGATCACAAGAGCAATAGGGGGGGGGGGGGGAATCGTGTCATACGGCTGGAATTGAAAAGGACCACTATACTCTTTGTTTAGTCACCTTTAAAAAAATTATTATCACTGAAACTGGCCCCAACTTAAGCTGACATTGGAACATGATCACATGAAGCAAGTGCATACTCCTAACCAACATCAGTTAATGGAGTATACATCCGTCCTCTGCAGATTGTAATAAATCAACTTGGAGTCGGAAAAAAAGGTTGCATGTAATGTCTGGAATGTAATCTCTGCCTATAAATCTACAAGTCACTTTTAAAAATGCAACACTGAAGTTTATCTTTAGACAATCGTATAGGGTTTTGACAGAATATATGTGTGAAAAATGCAATGTCCAGTACTGTGAATGTATGGAAGTTGCAAAGTAAAAAGAAATGACCCAGGTTTCTTGTTTTTTTGTTGCAGTCATCATACCTGTTGGGTGGTGATTTATATGTTGTCACTCACTGCATTTATTTGTCTGTATTCATGTGCTGATGCCCAAAGAATGTCGACTTTTAAAATTGGAAAGTGCGAGATCTGAGAGGGAGTTTCAGAAATGATTGTACATATCATCAGCTGATCTCAACCAAAAAGAAAAAGGCAAATGTAGTTTCACATATAATGAAGTCATATAGGAAGATTACATGATCTATGTAAAGCTTCATGGATACATGTGTTTGTTCCACACATTAATACCTGTGTATATAATTTGGGTATCTGCTTCCTACTCTGCCATTCAGAGCTGGTAACTGCATGTAATCCAGGCAGTTTTCGGAAGATTTGAATCCACTAAGAAAACGCATGAGTAAACACTTTGGATGGTAGAATGAGAAGGAAGGGCATTGACCGGAAGGGACCGGTCACTGAGGGTGCACAGTGTTAAAAGATTACCAGGGCATACTAGACACGGTAGAATGAGGTGCTAATGTTGTGGGGAGACAGGTAAGCGGGTCACTCGTAAATTTATAAACCAGTAAGTTTTATAGTATCTGCTTCCTACTCTGCCATTCAGAGCTGGTAACTGCATGGTATAGTCTTTAAATTTACCTGCATCGATGAACTAAAACACATAGCTCTCCCAGCATCGCTGGCACTGTGTAACCTGAGATTCGACTTTAAGAGGTTTGACCGAACATATATATTTTCATAGTTACTATACCGATAGGATCTACAAAAAGGAAGTTAACCTAAAATTCTTTAATTTTGCAACAAATAAGTCAACTAGTCTTCTAACACTGTGCTATGTACCTCCCAATGGTTGATTATATAGTCACACATATTCACACCATATTGCACTTAATTGCATACATGTTATTCTACCACTTGCAGAATTGGTGACGTTTTAGTCAGAATCTCTGAACAGAATGAGGCAGCGGACATATACATATCGACAGTAGAAGTTAGGTGATAGGAGATGAATTGCTTCGCCCCGACATGTCGGCAGCATTATTATCCCATTTAACTGAAGGATTGTGCATGGATGGAGAATATAAACATCCATTTTTACCTTTCTGTCCAGATTCATAATCAGCTTATAAAAGATGCTTCAGGGGACATATATAATACATATTATCTTAAAAACTATACTCGACTCCAATCCACTTGTCACTCCACATTTATCAAGGGATGATGCATCCTTGAAGCTGTCAAATACGGTAGTTTCACCATCAGAGATCTTTAACTTGTCACTGGTGGCATTCTGTGACAGAGAGAGAGAGACAGAATAAAAACAATGAGACAAATAATTGAGTACAAACAGAGGCGATGCCTTTAATATTTGACGTACGTAGGACATCCTTAATACCGTACTGTATCATACGTCTTCTTATTGGAAGCCGCCGAACCGAACCATTCCCAGCCAGCCGGAAGGTGCATGACCCGAAAATGGTAGCCTTAACTCAAAACATCAGTGACTACAACACTTCAATTAAATTACTGCCAAGAATCTGGGTCTGATATCTTTAATTGTTGAACTTTTCTGTCAATCGACTGCGTTGCCAACTAAAGAGGTTGGAATTGGAGCGATGGACGATATTTGCCCACAGTTATGATAAGATCGTTTAAGAAAACAGTTTGGCTGTATGATAACCCTGGGGTAATGTAACCTGATGGTATATATATATATATATATATACAACTACAGGCTAAAGGGAAAGGCTAAATCATGAACCGCATGATTAAGAAGCGAAATGCTTCAGTCTGGTCAACTGGATATAACTTTGTTACGTCCCCTGTTTATTTCTGTTTGATCGTTTCTCCAAGGTAGTAGCTAATGTGAAGTATAAATACTCTAGTGTGTGTTTTTTCCATGGTTAACTTTTATACCAAAAAGTATAGGTTTATGTTATTAACAACTCTGTTAGGTAATAGCTACGTAGATTGTTTTTCTTCAAACTTAACTTAAAATATATTCCACAGAACCTTGAATAGGAATTTGTATGTATGTGGAGAAGGTGATAGATTTACTGTACTTTCTTGCTAAAACCATGCCTTAAACATTGGAAGGTGATTGCACCCTGAGTTTACAAGGAAACTACAGGGACATAAATTAAAAGTCTGTAACGTATTGGATCCATACTTTACGTACTTATGCAGCTGTGAAGTTTTTCTATTAAGTATACAGTTCCAGCTGAAATATGTGATATGATCAATATTTACAGTATGTGTTCATGTGAATGTTTGATATTGCACAGATTTATCAAAAATGTGTTACTTCCCTGTTTATGTGCATTGCTACCTATTTATGATTCATGTATTCATGAGATATATATTCATGATATTCACAAGTCAACTGTACCGATGTAAATGAAGCATGCAAACAAAAATTACAATATTTGCTACTTGCAAATACTGACTGATCCTCTCCAGATGTTGATGACATTTTGAACTGAGGGAAAGTTTATGCAAAAGTAGTGACCAGGCTAATTATATGCTAAGTAAATTAATTCTTCTAACTATCATGTGCATTTAATTAATACGACAATGCGTTCAGAGTGTTTACGTTATATAGATACATATATAGATCTAATGTGCCTTATTGGCCTAAAGGTACACAATTAAATCATTACCAAAATATACTAAATAATTTCCTTGATAAATCTAAGTATACTTGACGTATAAAAAAATGGAATACAAAACCTAAATAAACAATAGTATTACATTACCTTTACCTGAAGGAAGCTCACTGTTCACATCGAACTTGCTTGATCAATAGATTACACATTGACATCACTTATATATGTACACATGTTTTATTACATAATTTGATGAAATCATTCTGTATGATTTGATGTGAGATTCTTTAAAAATAATTATTGACATAATATGGTTGGGAAGGAAAGAAAGATAATACATCCAGCTTTGATCATATTCTGGGACTGTAGACTCATGAATAGAAGGGGTAGTCATGGAAACGTCGGATGATGAAATTTGATGTACAGTCAGTAGTATGCTATTGTACTTCTTAAATGTGATGGATTAATTAGAAATATAAGAAGGTTTGATAATTACTGGTTGATAATTTTTGTCCTGAGTGGATGTCACACAGTATATAAGATATGTTTACATAATATCTGTATTGCTGTTCAAATAAAGAATTTATTTCATCGGTCTCCATTCAACATATATGCACTAAAATCTTTCAAGCCAACAATATATGATAACTTTCCTCAAAGTCATCAACCTTATAAATGAACTGTTGTTTTTAATATTTTCATGATTATTCATGATAAAATTAACATAACAAATGAAGATTATAAGACCTAGATTTAGTTTTACATGAATAATGTAAATTTTGGAGGACAACTTTATAATCTTTGAACAAAAAGAAAAAAGAAAAAACAATTGTAGTAATATCAATGATGTAAACTAAACATAGGAAATGGTAGCTGTACTTGGTAAGTATAATATGTACAGTATAACCATACCTACAGTACAGGGCATGGCCAAATGCTATACAAAACACGGTGAACTTTCAGAGCTAAACAAGTTCAAAGATGTGGTTGTCTACGTAATATTGTAGGAACTATACATATATACGTACTTAGGCCTATTCAACGAGAGCTAAAAATTCAGAGGCTTTTGAATTTGCTACACAATGTGAACACTGAATTATTCCCTGACCTTACACACTCAAATGCACAGACACTGTATGAATCTGAAAAAGTGGCAATTTACAATAAAAAAACATAGGTCATTTTTTGTACCTATTTTTTGTACATTGGCTCAGTAGGCAAAAAATAGTCAAAGGAAAAACAGAGATAAAGAAGGAAATAAAATGTAGAGAGGAGAGAGAATAAAATTCTCAGTTTCCAGTCTTTTTCTTTATTATAGCTGTATCCAAAGTGACTCTTATTTCCTCTGATCATAATTGCCGAGCAAATTTAGAGGGAGGACGTACGAGAAGACGAAGATGAAAAATGAAGGAAATCCAACAAGGCAGAAGGAACATTTCTTGCTGATAATGATTACCAAATTATCCAAATGCATTTGCAACTCTAAATTTCATAAAATTTTAAAAAAACTTACTGAATTATTCCCTAACCTTATACACTCACACAAATGCACATGTAGATCTCTATATAGATCTGAAAATCTAGAAAAAGTGGCAAAATAAAAAAAAATAAAAAAACATAGGTCATATTTTGTACCTCAAGGTAAATGCATTGCTAATTTTAGCACTTGTCATTTACTTTTGTTCCAGTTTACGAACTCGTTGCACGTTTTGTTCTATTTTTAATCGTCGAACGTGAGATCTTAAAGTGTTTTCGACCACTCACACATAAACGTACACACTGTACAACGATGGCTGGCAATCAATAAATTGCTTGTAAAATTTTCGGTATTTTTAAAACCTTGTCATTCAAGCCACTCACAGACCTCGCGTACGTGGAATTCATCATATTCTCTGCATTTTAAAGGACCGAATAATTTGGCAGGCTGCAGATGCATATCCACAAGCTACATATGTAGTGGTACTTAGAAGATCCCTTCAAGAGCCCTTTGACGTCTCTTTGGTGCTAAATATTCAGTTCTACAATTGCATGCTCTTAAGGAGAGCTTTCGACTGCATTTGTGTACATATCTAGTAATGTAAAGCACACACACAGAAGACGAATAATAAACCCACAATAGAAGCATGAAGCCTCCTGTGTATGTACTCCATTCGGATAATATTGTGCATTTTTTTGTACAAGTATCTATGGCCTACTGAAGCAGTCATTGCCGTTGGCCTGTAGGCAGATGACGATGTTTGAAGAATTGTAGGGCAGGTTAGTGTGTGTCTTTTGGAGTATGAAACACTCGGTGAAAAACTTCTGCACTTCACTCAAACGATTTTGAATGATGCGAAACAATTACGTGATCAAAATAATGTCGTGGTGATCGGTGGAGATGTTGGCGGATTAAGAGAGGATTAAACAAGGATTGACTTTGCTTACCTGTCTCCTCACAACTAATGTAGAGGGCTTAAACAGGAAACATGTTTTTTTTAAGCTTTTAAAACTTTTTTATCATTCTATAAGTTCAAAATTTCATATCCGTTTCTCAAAAATGGGAGGCGGGGAGGGGGTGTGCGGGGGGAGGATAGTGAGGTCGAGGGGAATTAAGGGTGGGATATGCAGAATTGCTTATTCTGATTTATGATGAGAAAGAAAGGCATTGGCCGGAGAAGCTGGTTATAGAGGAGGCACTGTTAAAAAGTTATCAGTTCATTCTGAGCACGGTTAAACGAGGGTGCTAAAGTTGTGGGGTAACAGGTAAGCTTGTCTCTCGTCACTCATAAATATCCAAACCATTAAGTTTGGGATTTATGCAGAATTGCTTATTCTGATTATCAGTGACTTAGAATGTGTTTTGATTTTGTCAGTAGGGCAATTGCCCTCTGGCCTTTTTCATATAGTCCCAAACTTACACTTTTTATTTTTTTTAAATATTTTTAATTTTTTTTTTATCCATAGATTTAATTCTCACTAGCAACCAATTCCTATAGTCATTTCTAGAGAAGTGCCCGTGCAATCTGTGAATTGCAAAATAACTTTATATTAATCTGTAGTTTTGATTGTGCTACGAGCGCTACAAGAATGATATCATAGTTTGTTTAGTGCTATATAAAAATTATGTACTATTATTACTATTGTATTGCTTCTCATTGTAACTGCTCTCCTGTTCATGCTCAACACATATATTTGACTGTACCATCATTTGACCCTTCCTGTTCAAAGTGCATGTATGAAGCACCTAATTGGCTGGTTATTGATGAGATGTTTTGTTAGATGAAATCTGCATCCACGTATATAATGTACATGCTGCCAAAACTATACTTTCTCAGAAAATCCTCCCCATTTACGATATTAACGGCATTGGATTGACTTTTAAGCTGTTTGGGCTTGAAATAAATTTTATGTTTTCTTGTAGGATAAAAAAGGGGGGAAAATATGCTTCCATTTTGATGACCAATAAACTAAATTGATATTTAACATTTCAACAAATTTATTCTGGCTCCGTAGCCAAAAGAAATAGTCAAAGGAGAAAGAGTAAAAAAACAGCAGATAAAAAAGAGAATAAAAATGAGAGAGACACAGAAGAAAGAGAGAGTAAATTCTCTTTATGGCTTCACTATAGCTGTATCCAAAGTGACTTTTATTTCCTCCGGTCATAATTACAGAGCAAATTTTTAGAGGGAGGACATACGAGAAGACGAAGATGAAAAATGAAGGAAATCCAACAAGGCAGAAGGAATGTTTCTTGCTGATAATGATTACCAAATTACCCAAATGCATTTGCAATTTCTAGATTCATAAAAATTTTAACCAAAAAATCAGCCTCATGAAAAGAAGCTTGTGTACATGCATGCCTTCCTGGGGAATAATCAGGCTAAATAGCTGCCATGACGCGGGTGACGTCAATGCAGGTGGCTGGGATGTTACACATGAAAGGCTGCACATTTTTCGCTGCACATTGTGCACGGATCGATTCATATATCGCAGATATTGCATTCATAGGAACTTTTTAAATGGTCTGCGAATCAACCCAGGGGGCTTTTCTCGGAATGGAATGGAATGGAAAAGAGAAACAGAAAGAATTTATAATTTTTTTTTTTTTTTAACAGAGATGTGTTTGTGTGCGTGTCTGTGCTGAGTGCGATTTCGTCTGACAGAATGAGATGAGAAAATCTGTCTTTGCAAGTAATTATGTGCAGTTTGTGAGCGGTATGAATTAGATTGGGTGATGTACTTTGAGAAATAAAAGGAAGAAAATTTGTGCTGCAATATGCTTCAAAGTATTTATACTGATTCTAATATATTATACAGTACTCTTTGCATATTTATATAAGTCACAAATTTTAATATGCTAAAAAATGCTTAAAATTTTGAAAGGGAATTTTCCTGCTGGTTCTGAAGGGTCCAAATTATTCCCGGACATAATTAGTCTTAAATTAGACAATTGTCTTATAATTAGGGAAAATCCTCTGATCCTGATCGACTCTTGAGGAGATTTAAGAGACGGTCCACGATCAAGTAATTATCAGTTAACATCTAGCGTATCTGTGGGTTTTACTGAAGACCATATGACATGATTCTGGTCACAATAAGTTGCTATTAAGGACAATGACCTGCTGGGATTGATTGTGTGCAGTTTTTTGCTCACAGAGTTAATACAATTTGATGACCTCATAATACAGAAAAGTACCAAAAAATTGAGTCATGAATAATAAATATTAACCTCTGGTCGTGTTGGATTATAACCAGCCATGCACCCCTGAGAAATCTTTGCAGTCCTGTATAAGATAACAAGTCTCTTCATTTACTTTGCAGTGCAAATTGAATTTGCACAAATTAGCTAAGGCAATTTTTAGCTCTGTTCCAAGGACTCGGCTCTGTGTGCTGTATGTACTTCAGTAAGCTATATGTGTGCATGTTCCAAGTTGACCATAAAATTTGAGGATGGAAATTAGGTAATTTGTTTTGAAATCAGGTTGTAGATAGGTCCACTTTCTATAGTCTGGCACTCTGTGACTGGACTTGAGTCCTAAAGTTTTCCTCCTTAAAGGCATTGAAGACTCGCGCACAAAGAAACGTCTCATGCCGGTGATCTGACCTAGTTTCGAATGAGGTGTAACAGAAGTGTTAGACACCACCATCGACCCCAGGAAATACGCACCCAGCTTGCTACCGTCGGTAATTAGACACTAGCGCACAGTCAATACATACAGCTACGGTCAATACCCACAACACAGTGTAAATAGCAGCGATGGACATCTCAGGACTAGATAAAAATATAACAAGGTATCACGTTTCATTACTGTCTGCATTTTGTAGCGACACGAAAAAAAAAACTTCACTTGCAAGCAACGGAAAGTTAACTTTTGCAGATGGCGGCATGCGTTTTGGGGCGAGTCTTCAATGAAAGTAAATTTCTGCCTAAATATTTCTCTCTTCAGCTGACTGTGAGTCAGTGCTTGTAAGATTATTGAAAAGTAGAAATGAGGCAGAACCCCAACCACCATTATCAGTCTATGTGATAGAGGTGGCTATCATGGACAATTTCCCCTATCAACAGCCACGAAAAATCTTATTCCATTAAGGAGCCATCACAGATTAAATGTGGACTTCACACGGCACAAGGTTGAAGACTTGTTCAAGTCTAAAAATGACATCATTGAGCCATATGTGTTTGGATATATCTAAATGTTTCATTTCTCTATATATTGCAATGTTTATATTCCGTAGTGGAGATGGGCTTTGCAAAATGCTGAATCTAAAATATTTCTTGAAGGCTCTTTAATACACTGTCTAGCGATGATATTGGTTTTGGTGTCTACACTGTGAACATTCTACATCAAAAATATGAAAAGCAATAAAACAGACAGAAATTGGTAAAAGGTTTCAGAACCTATAGTGGCACTATGACATCACAGATGTACAAAATGACAGCTCTCAGATACAAGACATTTTAAGTCTAGGATATCTCCCAAATGGAAAAAGATTCTCTTAGCCGGAGTTTGGGAGACTGAGATTGTTCTCCACAGAGCTTCATGTTTAGCTATATTAAGATGACAGTTTGGGTTTATGTGCCCTTTGAGGCAAAAGAAACAGTCTCTTGATGTACAATCTCATCATTTTGACAAGATCAGGATGAGTAGTGCCCATATAGTTTTAATTGCCGTGATAATTAGATGTGCAGGAATAGCCGAAGATGAAGACAGACTTCATACAGTAAAGTTGCTTGATTGAACTTACTGTATAGTCTTTCTTGTTCTTAATATTCTTTTACAGTTTGTTAATGTTAAACCGCAGCTCATATAAATGGGTGGATGGTATAATATCACCGCTATGGTGAGTAAAATATCACAGCCGGAATATCTACACCTATTCTAAGAAAGCATGGGCAGCAAATCTATAAGACACATATTGAGAAGCTACAACGAGTGACATTGTAATAGAATTAAATGTTGAAATTCAGATGAAAGGTCATAACCACTTATCTCCCCAAAACCCAGAGAAATCTGAGGAGGTTTTGCTTCTTCTTCTGTGTGTTCCGAGTTGTAGATGGTATTCCCATGGCACTGAAAAAAAACAAGGCGGGTTTTATATTGTAATACATATTGTTCAGCGCATTCCTCTGATTAGTTGGAAAATTGCTTTTAATATTTTTTTTTTTGTGGAAATTTATCTAGATGTGTTGGTAATTAAAAAAAGTACATTGCCCAATTATAACCCTGTCTAAAGCAAAAACCATATGCTGTGATTTTCTAAAAGGCACATATTGTTTCCAGGGCAAATGTACTTTCCTAGAAAAATGTGCACAAGCAGCTGGTAGTCTGTACGTAGGCCTCCGCCTTTAGATCTGAAACGATACAGTATGGTACCTGGATAAAAAAAAAAAAATGTCACATAGTTTTCTGTCCTCTGCTTGACTCGATTGAAATACCCTGCGTCGACTACGTGGCGAGATACGTACGATGTATCACAATAAACTTGCAGAGCTAATCTAGCCAGCCAGCTAGCTAGCAGACTGCATCGTATAAAAAAGAAGAAAGAGAAAATGGAGATGTATGCAAATTGGAAATTGCATCCAATCTGTTGTTAAATAGAATGCAAAATGTCCCTTCCTGATCAATTATACAACGTTTGAGTTGATCCCAAATTCATATTCGTGAGTTCCTGAATTGTTAAGTCTCTCTCTCCGGCGGCGATGATTCTGCGTGCGAGGTATTGATCGTCGGGCCGTCTGTCGTCGTCGTCTGTATAGCCAGTCACTATACTCATGACTCTGCACAGTTTCACGAGACTGTCACATTGCCAAATGGTGGATGATAAATTTCTAATTGATTTCTGAGCCCCCTTTGAACGGTGAGATGATGCAAGGACAGGTGTTTGCGAGGTTTTTGTCGTAGACGAGAGTTATAGATATATGCGAATGTCGTTCTCAAAGCCACATCTGCATGAGCAAAAGGTTTAGCAGAAAATTGATTAGAGGAAAAGGTTCATAATGGTACAATTTTCTTTTCCTCTCCTTGTTTTTTGTTGTTTTGGAACAAGTTTTTGGGGGTCTTGAATCGTAAGAACAGAGGGTGCATATACAGAGCCGTTCATTTATTAACTGAAGCTCTTGGTTGTTTCAGATTTTAGTCTTTCGTCATTTTGTACTTACACCAAGTCACACATAAATAATTGACGTTTTAGAAGTTATTACCAAGTTTTAACCTTGAGATAAAAGTGATTATTATCTCATTGTTTCAATGTTCTCTGTTTTCCTTCCTTGTTATTTTTTTCAGGTTTGTCTTTTCCATGCAGTAACTAAATTGATAAAACATTTCTTCCTTTTTTTCTTACTAGTGTTCGTTATATGTATGTACTGACTTTTGTGTACGTACATCAAGTTGAATTGAAAATTGAATTGTCCAAAAAGACAGTATGTTAATCGTTGTGGTGATTAAACTGTAAAGGGGCATAATTTATCCGCTAATGTAGCCGCTCTTCGTTTTTGCTAAATATATATATTTTTTTTCAATCTTGATCCTCTGCAGGTATGGTGACATAGTGCCAGTAACTATCTTTGGTAAGGTAGTCGGTGGAGTGTGTGCCCTGTGCGGTGTACTCGTCATCGCTTTACCAGTACCAGTTATAGTGTCTAATTTCAGTAGGATATACCACCAAAACCAGAGAGCAGACAAGAGAAAAGCACAACGGGTATGTAGCCTCCATTAGCCTACTGCAATCAAGTTATGGCTCATTTTTTTTTTTAAAGGAACTTCCAGAGGATGGTTTATTTTGGAAAGACGGTCATAATTCTATAATTCTCCTGCACTCCAAACATGTGCATAGTATATATATAGATATATATATACTATGTAGTCATCATGTTAAGAATTTGTATTAGGGATCAATATTGTAATTTACCTTGTCTCTCATTTACCTGTCTCCTCACAGCAACTACACTTTTCTCAACCAATTGTATCACAAGCCTTTGCAAATCTTATTGCATTGCCTGTTTCCTCAGTGATTGGTCCGATCTTCTGCCCCCATCATTCTGCTATTCTCCTTCTCCTCATTCCCCATCTGCTCCTCCACCTCCTCCTCCACCTCCTCCCCCTCCTCCTCCTGCTCCTGCTCCTCCTCCTCATTCTCCTCCTCATTCTCCTCATTCTTCTCCTTCCCCTTCCCTCCCCCTCTTCCTCCTCCTGCTCATTCTTCTCCTCCTGCTCTTCCTCTTCCTAAACCCCCCCTCAATCCTCCTCTATCTTCCTCCTTCCTCTCCTTGGTCCTCCTCATTCCCTCTCTTGTCCCCGGTACAGGTGATACAAAAGTTTGTCCCAATACAATTCCTTGATCATAGCAGATACATAATCTACAGACAAACCAAACTTTTGTAAAGACTATATGGATCAAAATTTAATATCAAAAGTACTACATCATCTCTGTGAACATTTGATGAACACCAAGGTGACCGATGAATATAATTAAAGGTATAATTGATGCCAGATATTCAGAGCATCTTTGAGGCCAAACATTTCATATCAAGGTATAAGTGAGATATATTTCTCCTAAGTTTTCTCTTCTTATGTTTTCATTTCACCAAAAAGGACTAACAATCCCAACAAAGCGTTCTCATCAATTTTGTGTTTCCAAGGGTAATTGTTTTTCATCAAAAATTATAGTTTAATCAAAATTTGTTGTATAATAAACTTTTCTTTGTTATACCCCTATAGAGTTTGTGCAATATTTATATATGTCAGTTTACCAGGTGCTGGTTTGTTTCATTATAGTCAAATCTCTCCAGTTTGATAAAGTAATAGTAGTTTCCCTGCTTGACAAAGATGAACAGGAGTTGATTTTTAATAAACCCTGGCCTCTTGAGATGAAACTCTCTTAAATCCACGTCTGCCCGCATCAGTTTTTAAGCCACGATGATATCTTGTTGCCGTTTCTCCAGGGTGTTTGTCTTCAATCTTTGCTCATGTTCCCTTAAATTGTGATGTAACCGTTCAGAGCATTTAGAAGAAAAAAACCGACGAAAATATTAGAGGCTGTTAAAAAATTGTTCGATTTATATATTTATTAGTTTTTATTTCTGTCGGCAGTAGTTCAGTCGACATGCAAAGTAATATCGAGCTAATTTCCAAGTCCTTAATAGCGAGCATACGGCCGTGTGGAATCGGTCGATAGAAGCACTCGGTAGGTCGTTAACCAGCTAGAAGCTGTCAGACCGGGCTCTCAGATTTATTGTAACCATAAGGAGCTCGTGCAGAGGGTATGATTGACATGATTATACCCGTTTATGAAGCCGGGAGATGAAACCCAGCCAGTGTCAGAGGAGTCGTAGCATCTTGATTTCAAAAGTTTTTAGTTTTATGGGATACTCAAGCTACCGTAGTTATCTATATTCTGATGGATTTCTTTTTTTTTGGTTACTCTAAAAGATGCAAGAAAGAGAGAAAGAGAAAGCTTTTCAAATGTGGAGAGAAGAAAACAATCTTTAGTCGTTTGGCATTTGATGCAGATAAATTGAAGAGATGATAGGCCATTGAATGGAGTCTGATATAGAGAAGCGTAATAAATGTATGGCGGATATAGGAATTGTTCGCTATAGTTATGGTGTCTGCAGAATACAAAACCTGTTAAAAAAACAACAGTTTGTTTTAAGCAAGTGTGGATTCGCTCTCTCCCTCGTTACTAACCTCCCCCTCCCTATTACAAATAAATCAAAGCCTATTTATCTTCTGTTTAGTGTTAGAATATTACGTAGTCAGAATTACACATGAAGGAAGGCTATTAGCTGAATAATTTAAGCTAGTATGCTTGTCAACATTTTGAGGAAGCTGGCAGCTGAGTAAGGTTCTCTCAGTTCCCTGGAGGCAGAGTATAAAGCCTATCAAACTTTGTCCTACTTCATTGGCCTCTGAAGCAATCTACTCGATATTGTGTGTATGTATGTGTGTGTATGTGCATGGTTTTTAATCTTATACAAATACGCGCATAGGTAATTATGGAGTATCAGTACTCTTCTTTTATAATTTCATTTTTATCTGAATAATGTTAACTACGTTTTGGTTTAATGTGACTCCTACATTGAATGAATGTATAATGGACTGAACACAAGCTTTAAAGGGAGGGGTGGGGGGGGGACATTGAATTGCCTAAGAAGTGTTGTGAACATTTGTACATTTGTTCACATGTTGTCTTATGCATGTAGCTGAGACCTAATGTTGTTTATTGTGAATGGATGGATCATTGCAAAAAGTTACAATATTACATGATTTAGTTCTGTTAAGTTTCTTTGTTTTTTATTCAAGCTTGTCTTGAAGGAATTTTTTATTTATTCAAGCTTTTCTTGAAGGAATTTTGTTTTGTTTTATTTCATGCTTGTCTTGAACGAATGTTTTTTAATTGGATCGAGGCTGTATTCTGGGAGAATGTTACCAGTTGATCTGCTACAACTGTTTAAATGTGGATGTACATGCAGGACCTATTGATTTATTATTATCTGCTGAGCATACAAATTTAACAAGTGTTCTATTTAATTTGAAGCGTTATTATGTAGACGTTTGTTTCAAATTCTGTAAGTATATTATTACGTGGCCATCAACAGGACACTTAGGTACAAAACATGTATAGAATGCTAAGAGAACAATCCAAGTTTTCAATGAAGGCATATTAAATTTTTGTAACTTTATTTCTATGACTCCTTGGAGATCTCAAGGCACCCTACAGTAGCCCCTAATTATAGTCATTGAGAACTACAGTGACTCATTGTGAGAGCCTAGCCATTTTATATTAGTCACATGATGAAGGTTTTGAATTTTTCAAATTTGGTGAATTGCATCTGGCAACAGCAGTGTGAATGATCATGTCAACAACAACACTGAATATTGTTGTTGTTTTCTCTTTATGAAATTAACTCTGTTATTCACAGAGGAAAGTTGTTTTAATAATAATAATAATAATAAAAAAGTTGAATTTTAAGTTGAATTCTAAATGCAGAGAATGATGGCAGCTAGCTTAGAAGTGAAAATTCCAAGAATATTAACATTTGAAGGATATCATAAATCAACAAGAAGATTATAATTAGGAAAGTAAAGCTTTTGAAGAATATCTGTCGTGATGACATGCATCATGTGATGACATGCATCACGTGATGACATGCATCACGTGATGACATGCATCACGTGATGACATGCATCACGTGATGACATGCATCACGTGATGACATGCATCCCGTGATGACATACATCATGTGTCAAAATGGCTGCATTCAATCAACCATATCTCATGTTAGCAACAAGACAATGAGATGAGAATGTTGACCACTATTAAACAGTGTGAAATATTTTTGTCTCATTATTATAAGAAAACGTATAATACATTGTCAGCAATCAAATATTCCTTCAAAGCTGTGTTTTTTTTTCTGATAGTTTATAGTCTTGGCATGTAACATAATTTAAACAGACATAAATGAACTTAAGGTAAGTTACAAATACTGGCAAATTATGATCTGTTATTTTAGCCTCCTTAACCGGGCTAAAAGAAAATGTAGCTGTGGACTGATGGTTATGACTGGTATTATTCTGTCATAAAATTATTACAAAACATCATACATTATGAAGGATACAATTCAATCTGTTCACAGGCACAGTCTTATCTGCCTAGACCCATGCAATTGGAAAATTTACACGACAGTGCTTGTACAATGTCATAGGTTCATAAAGATGATCAAAGTTCTCAAAGTTGAGATTTGTAAATAAGAACTCCAAGTAGAGGTTTCCTTGTGAATGTACTTTGACAAGTATTACTCTGTGGTGCAAGTACTGGATGATGCTAAAATGAAACTTTTCCAGAATGAGACACTGTTGTGTTTGCATGCAGCCCTTACTAAACTTTCTCAGATCAAATGGGTAGATCTTCTAGAAGATGAGGGTATAGTTTATCTATTAAAATGTTTAATCATTAGTTCCTTTTGGGTATTTTTTGTTTAAACTCAACTCAAGATTGTATACATCTATGCATTTTTACTTTATGAATGTGACAAAGAAAAGGTTACATGAGCTCTGAGATCATATGTGTCATGCGATACAGTTTCGGACTCCGGAAGAATTTAACAGTCAGTGTTAAAAGATCTGTCGGAACCAAAGAATTGAACACTGGGGAGTTGGTAACATTTACTTCGTTCCCCGCTTACCTGTCTCCCCACAACCTTAGCACCTTATTCTACCGTGTCTAGTATGCCCTGGTAATCTTTTAACACTGTGCACCCTCAGTGACCGGTCAGTCCGGTCAGTGACCTCCTTCTTATTCTACCATCCAAAGTGTCTACACATGTTTTTCGTATTGGGAAAAATTTTCTTCGAAATTCGCCCGGATACCTTGGATTTTTAACCTAGCAGTTTCCTTATAGGAGTTCTAGACTTCCAACAACCTTTTACAGCCTGATAAGTATCCTTTTCTTATAGGGAAGGGAGTTTTGGGGGCTGTTTTTTAGTGTGCACTCTCGCCCATGCGTTCGTTTTCAAGTTTTATAATTACTGTTGTAGATAAAGTAATTGAAGTGCTTCTTACATGTTGGTAGATGTGTTACTGTGAACTATGCATCCTCCAACCGTGTATCCCCAACCATCCTCCAACCATATATCCCCAACCATTTGGATAATATTTAGGATGTAACCTCAAACAAACAGGACTATGGATGTCCACATGTTGCTCACATCTGCAAGTAAAATAGTTATGATGAATTTAACAGAATTAATTGAATGTGAACGTGATGACCCTACCCATACAATCTATAGTACTAGCAATCAGGGTGGAGGATGGAGGATTGGGGGATGGAGGGTTTGGGGGATGGAGGGTGGGGGTGGGGGTGGAGGGTTGGGGGATGGAAGGTTGGGGGGATGGAAGGTTGGGGAGATGGAGGGTTTGGGGGATGGAGGGTGGGGGTGGAGGGTTGGGGAGATGGAGGGTTGGGGGATGGAAGGTTGGGGAGATGGAGGGTTGGGGAATGGAGGGTTGGGGGGATGGAGGATTGGAAGATGGAGGGTTTGGGAGATGGAGGGTGGGGGTGGAGGGTTGGGGAGGTGGAGGGTTGGGGGATGGAGGGTTGGGGGATTAAGGGTTGGGGGATGGAGGGTTGGGGGATGGAGGGTTGGGGGATGGAGGGTTGGGGGAGGAGAAGGGAACTGATAATTAAGGTCAGGGGAAAGGGAGTGGCAAGGATTTTACACTAGCAGCACACCAAATACTGTCACAACAATCTGTCTTTGAAAGTTTTGAGACATCCATGTTTCTGTTCACGTCATATGTGTCTGATCTTCAAATTTCTAATTTTGTTGTTGGGAATGTTGATTGGAATGTTTCATCGCTACTGTAGCATGCCCCAGTGAGTGGAAGAAGGGACTTGAAAATTCACGATGCTTGATTTCTTGGAAATTTGATAATTTTGCAGGATTCCCCATTTCTGAACCTTTCAATCATAAACTTTCTCTCAAGAAGAAGCTAAAATGTATTTTAATCGCCTCGAACATCAAATCCTTAACTGAACGTAAACATAAATAAAATTGTTTGGATATTTGGTATTAAGTCTCACATCACCAGCCTCAACAAAGACTTAGTAACTCTAAACAACTACCAGTTCTTCAACGATATGTAATCCCTTCTTTGCACCTGAATCTCCTTCCTGTATAGTCATGATTTATTTGGTTCTATTTGCATCGACACCACTTACACTTATCTAGCGTCATACTTTCATTGTGTTACATTTTGCACTTTTCATTCCACTGCCAAGTATTGCTGACGAAGGTCCCAGGGGGACTGAAAATTCCAATATATTTCCTAAAACAATAGTACCTTAATTGTCAATTATGAGTCATATCTTATTTCTCTGCTTTCCTCTAATGGTATTTTCTTTTGGAGTATATGTGGATATTCTTTATTTTATATAGATATATATATAGATATATTAATGGCTTTTTATATCATTTCATTGAAGAAGAATAGATTGAACTGTGTCTATAGACACGATTATGTAGAAAATTTCAGTCAGGCATCGAGGGATTTTTTCTACCATCATTTAAGAAACAATTCTTCGGGCAAGACCAGAAAGGGCACCAAGACAAATTGCCTTGGGTTATTGGCTATTGAATATCATCCCAGAATATATGCCTGTGCACACCATTGATTAATTAGCAGTTCAACCCAGGAATCTTCAACCACTTTTAAGCAGCGGGCTCCTCAGAAAACAGTTTGCATTAAAAATTTACTTCATCATAGCTGCTGGCATCATCATTAATTTTCCATTTTAAAGGAGTACTCCAGTCTCATATTATCATTCAGCCTGTCAGGCCTGGTACAAGCAATGTTGAATTAAGTTAGTGTAAAATCTAGCTCTAGACATCGTATGATTTAATGTGTTCTCTAATTTATACCTTACATCTAAACAACCTCTGTTGTCTTATTGTGTGTTCCTTAATTACTATTTTTAGACCTGTTACGGTACTTACATAACATGACTTTTTGAGTTCCAAGATTTGTAGAGCATTGGGGCAAGCAGAGGTAAACACCAGGAGAAGATATGTTCATTTTAATAATTTGTATGGCATTTCTCTTTAAAAGATTATATCTATTAATAGTATTTGTCCTTTGTAGATGATATGATATTTAGTAATTATAGAAACAAATATGCAATTGTTTCTGTTCTATACATAATTTTAGGTTCAAGTACTATTTATGTGAGGCGTGTTCTGGATTAGATTGGCTGCATGTTGCCATAGTTTTCTGTTTTATTATTTCAATGTATTAACAGTCTAGAAACTCAAAACACTATAAAAGTGCCTTTCAATTATAATGGCCATTAATTTTTTTTCCGATATGGTCTTTTGCAGCTAGTAGTTCATTGCATTAGTTGTGGATGAAATTTAGACTTTAAAAAAATCCTACTTTAAAATCCTAATTCGCAGTCAGTTTGGGCAAGCTAATGTTATTTCTATCATATAGAACAGGTGTAATAGGTGCACAACACAAAACATACAGTCCTGATACCAAGTTTTCTAGCATGGTTTCAAATAAAAGCTAAATCCTGTTTAGAAGTGAGAAAAAAAATGACTAATTCTCTGCAAAGCTGGATACATCTTTACAAAGTTCCTCACTTCATGTAAACAGTAAATTAAATCTTCCTTCCACGCTGCTCTACCACCTATCTCCTCTCTTTACCTGCAATCAATCTCCCTGCTCTATCAGGCATCATCTAGGTGTGTGGGAGGGGAGGGGGGTTGGTGGAACCAGGTGTGTACTCCGCAAAGCTGGATACATATTTACAAAAGTTCCTCACTTCATGTAAACAGTAAAATACATCTTCCATCCATCACTGCTCTGTGTACTGTACATCCCCAACCCCCGCCATGACAACAAAATGAATAGGAGAATGTCCAAGCTTGTGTGTCCACCTAATTAAAGACCTAAATTATAACCTTAATATGCCTCACCTTGCATCTATCCTTGTTTCTCTATATATTGGAGCTATTTTCAATGATTCTAAGGTCACACCCCCTTCCTTCTCTCCTTTTAAAAATACCTTGAACCATGTTCCCTTGCAGGCCTATCTATCTTCCTGCCTCCCCTCAAATCATTTCACAGCTGTTGAAGATGCCGATATATTCTATACATTTCCCAACACATCTGTGGGTGTACTCCGAGTCTTATAATATTGCACACTGTGTCTTAATTCACATTATGAGAAGGGTAGTCTGCTCCCAAGATTTTTACACTTATATTTGCTATGAATTATCTACAGTATGGTACATGTGCGGTACAGAAGTATGTAAACTTTAGCAAAATTCCTTGTAACATGATCGGCTGCCATTTAATGAACACTTATTTACATATTTATACCTGACAAAACTGGCTTTTCCGATTCTGTGCTCTGTTATCAAATGGGTTGTAATGTGAACTTCTTTGCTTATAATAAGGTGTCATGATTGTCACTGACATGTTGTTAGTTACTATGGTAACCGTTGTGATATGATATTGGCATGTAATGAAAGGAATGGGTTGTCAAAAAAGCTTGAGGTATAGGGCGGTTCGGTTGCAAAAGTTAATACTTCCCTAGTCCTGCCATGCAGGTGTCAACAGTCTCTGTGGTTTATGGTGCCTTTCTTTGCCTATAATGTTCGGACCCCATGTTTTCTTTCTTTAGCAATGTTTGGATTAAGTTACCATGACGACATTTTATTTCCATCATCAGAAAGGTTTTGCTTGTGATGATGTAGAAGATGCCATTTTGCCTGGAAGTTTAAATCAGGATGAAATTACAATTTGCTGGTTTGATATCACATATCCAAGGTCTCTGAGACAGCATGTGTTTGGATTATGTATATGCCATCACAGATGAAATGATGGATTTTATAATCTACATAGTCTAACACATCCACATGATATATGGTTAGACTCTGCAGTGTCTAGTGCAAATTTCAGATAATAATGCTCGTCCTGTTCTGCAGTGTGATATGTGCAAAGGATATCGGCATATCTTATCGATATAGTGCATGGGGTGGTAGTGTGTTTACGAAACATGATTATTAGACTCACATTGCGCCGTTAATGGAATGTGTGTCTAGAAAAATATATGAAAAAATTAAACCCAGAAATTAGGTGTGATTATAATATAATAAAATTCATCACTATTAGATGAACATTGGATGTAAATTTTACAAAAATTATAATATGTGGGGTACGAAGTGATCTATACACAATTTAGCAATTTAGAAGAGCAAATAAGCAAGTATAAGTATAAGCCCACTATTTAAATTTTGGATTTAAAATGGCTTAATTATTCCTGTACCAAAATGCAAAGAAACTTGCTTAATCAAATATTCAAATTGAAAAGGGACAAAAGGGGAGACAAAAGAATGGGAGTGGTCAAGTTTATAAACGTAGGGATTAGCATTTGGGATTAGCAATGCAACAGGGTTGTAATGGAGATTAAAAACTGAACTCTAAGATTAGTGCCATGTTAATTACTGCTGTATTTCTATCCAATTAATACTTCCACACTTCAAATGAAAGAACAAATGTTGGAAAAAGTTTGTTGAAACATATTTGCCTTAATTGTTGGGAATCAATTAAGTCATTAATGAAGTTCTTCATCAGAGCCTTTTAATGTGCATGTGTGACATTTAATCTCAGCAGGGTGTGATCAGAAGATTGGTTGTTCAGTGCGTACTCTCGTAAATCATTCTGGAGTTTCAAACCTTTAGTGAGAAATTAATACAATTTGTTACTCAGTAGCTCACACAACAACATATATGGTTCGGCGTGTTGGCATTTATAATGCCATCAACGATTTATGGTATACCTGTATGTTGAAGCTATATTTAACCTTGCTTTTAATTTGCTGTTTCCATACTTGAAACACATCTAGACTAGATATTAAAATGAGGTATGCCACTAAATCAAAGTATTGCCAATGTTACAGTTGTGGCAGTGTTATCCCCAAGGGGATAACACTATAAGTTTTTACATTGATTTACCTGGCAAAGCGTATACTGTATTTACCTACAGTATATACTACAGTATACTACATTATACTACAGTTTATTCTATAGTTGATGCAACAGTAAATACTACATTGTACTACAGTATATTCTACAGTACATACTGCAGTATATTATACAGTAAATGCTACAGTATACTACAGTTTATACTACAGGATATACTACAGTAAATGCTGCAGTATATTCTACAGTTAATACTACATTGTACTACAGTAAATACTACAGTATAATACAGTTTATACTACAGGATATACTACAGTATATACTACAGTAAACACTACAGTATGCTACAGTTTATACTACAGGATATATTACAGTAAATACTGCAGTATATTCTACAGTAAATACTACAGTACACTACAGTATGCTACAGTTTATACTACAGGATATATTACAGTAAATACTGCAGTATATTCTACAGTAAATACTACAGTACACTACAGTAAATACTACAGTATAGTAGTTTATACTACAGGATATACTACAGTAAATACTGCAGTATATTCTACAGTAAATACTACAGTGCACTACAGTAAATACTACAGTTTATACTACAGTAAATACTGCAGTTTATTCTACAGTAAATACTACATTGTACTACAGTAAATACTACAGTATACTACAGTTTAAACTACACGATATACTACAGTATATACTACAGTTAACACTACAGTATGCTACAGTTTATACTACAGGATATATTACAGTAAATACTGAAGTATATTCTACAGTAAATACTACAGTACACTACAGTAAATATACAGTTTATACTACAGCATATACTACAGTAAATATTACAGTTTATGCTATAGGATACTACAGTAAATAGTGCAGTATATTCTACAGTAAATACTACAGTACACTACAGTAAATACTACAGTATAGTACAGTTTATACTACAGGATATTCTACAGTAAATACTACAGTGCACTACAGTAAATACTACAGATTATACTACAGTAAATACTGCAGTTTATTCTATTCTAAATACTTAAGTAAATACTACATTATACTACAGTATATACAACAGTAAACTAGTTTATACTACGGCCTACTACAGTTTATTATGGTATACAGTACATTATACAGTAACTTTGATGACCAGCAACATTGAGTGCTTTAACATGCTAGTTTAATTTTGTTGAATTAACTGAGTCTTCAACTGGACATCTTAAGAATACGAACAAGGTGTCTTCTGAGTCCAACTTTTATTTTAACAGTAACCTTTGATCTCTAAAATTCATCCATTTTCGTTTTTCCAACAGACTGCTCGCCTTGCCCGTATACGTCTCGCTAGAAATGCCAGTGGAAATGCCTTTGTGTCCAGGAAAAAGGAAGCAGATAGATTAGCTGAGGTGAGTGCTAACAAACCTATAAAATACTCTGTTGTTGGAATAAATTACAAGAACAATTTAAATGTTATGGTAACAGTGCAGGGGACTTTAACCTTCTTCCGGTATTTTTTTTTTTTTTTTTTTTGGTATCTCTACAAAATGGAACTATAGTTTGGAAAAAATCTGAAAAAAAGTTTTTTTTTAATGTTTACTCTAATTCATAAATAGGTTTTAAATTACTTCTTTTTGAATACAAGTGCCCACACTTAGATCTCTTTCACCTGTCTGCACATAATTCACACACTCCATTTACCCTGTTGACACCCCAGGGCCTCATCTACCTTGTATTTATATGACTGTTGCTATTACGACTTTGTAACTCTCGTCCAGTCCTCCGTCTGAAGAGTATCTTCAAGGTCTTCTGCATGTTAAGTGATGAGGATGTTGGTATCGTAATGAGATTTTAAGTCTCCCGTGAGACCCAAAAGATCTCAAAAGCAGCATCCCACGTGAGCGAGCGAGTGTAGGAAGATCGGAAGATCGATGATTGAGTTACAACTCAGAGGTGTAAAGACTCGACCGTCCAGTGCGTGCTGATTTACATGTGTGGGAAGCCCGAATCTGTAATTGGTCAAAATCCCACGGTCAAAGAAACTGACGGTAACTGCATGTCAATTGACACTTGCCAAGTTGTTAGAAAAGCGCCAGACGATGGGGAACGGAGATATGCACACCGAAGAAGGTGATTGCCGATCGGTTTATGTATCTAATTACCTTGAAAGTGGTCAAAGTTTGCTACTTACAGCAGGTGCGCTCACAGGAGAGACAAGGGTAACATCATTCCTTGCATCAATGATTTAAGACACAAGGTTTCTTAACCTTCCCTCCGATGAATTAAAACTCAAGGTTTTCTTTTTCTTTCTTTCTTTCTTTCTTTTTTTGCTGCCTTTTATATTAGCATTTAAATACAGAAAATACGAGACGTTTCATTCTAACTCCCACGTGACGGGAATACCCTTGTATGTGAAATGGATTCCAAGGCAGCCGTGAAATCGTATGGGATGCGTGATATAGTTTATGGATATGTTAGATATATAAGCTAGATGGCAAATTCATTCTAAGAAGGTGGGAATGATGAACGCTGGGACATGTTCTCTAAATATCTATACCATTACAGGTACACCAAATAAGAACAATAATTTAAATATTAACAAACAAACAAGCAATGCAAAAGCACACACAAATAAATGTACAAATATAATATATAAGATGCTCCCTGCTGAGCTTGATCCTAGAGTTCTACATTATCAGAGCAACTCTAAGAGTATCAAGTCCCTTTACTTATTGAGGAGACCACAATAAAAAAGCCATAAAGGAATATGACAATGTAGATGGCTTGCAGACTTTGACATTATATTAGTACAAATGACAATTTTGGAGAAAAAAAATTCACGTGGTGATATTAGTCTTACTAGCTGGAAACAAGTTACATTTTACTTCAATTTTGCATCTTTCAATCAAAATTTACGGGGAAGAAAGAATGATGACAATATCACATAAAAATTTGGGTTTTCTATCATTTAACAGTCATAAACTTTGGGAAGAGAATGATCGATGCAATGTTTCACAAAGATCAGATGTGACATAATTGTGTTGGATCTTTCTTTTCATATTTAGCCTTCAATGCAGGATTATCTTGATGGCATTTTATATTTCACTATCTCATATACCTGTCTCTTCAGTACAACTGCACTCTCTCTCTGTCTCCCCCGAGGCTAGCAAATCAGGTGACCTGTCAAACACCGCCCTCTACGTCAGAGAATTATATGAAGTTCAGAACGTAGAAATGTAGGACACAAATATGGCACAAAAAGAAAGAAAATTGAAAAAGAAAAGGGGGGGGGGGTTGGGCTTACATAAATTTCTGTATTTTATTTCTGTGTTTTGTTTGTCATGTTCTGTAGAAACTGATAATTTTGCATCACTTGTCTTGGGAATTAAACTTTTCACAAAATTTTGTCATAGAACTTTGAAATTTTAGACTTTCATTAAAACTACCCCTTTTGATACAATTAAATTTCAAAGACATTTTTGCCACCTTTTAAGTACCAAAAATGTCTTGGCCAATACTTTGTAGCAAATTTGAAATAAAACATTTATAGCTGTCTTTTTATCGTAATCCATGCTCTTGTTTCGTCGCAAGCGTCACCTGTCTAAAAATTTGTCAGATGAATAATGAATCATCACATTTTCAGTCATTTCGTCTTCTGTCGTTGACGACCAGCTGTTTCTCGTTCTAAAACGTGTTTCTGTTACTCATTAATCCTCTGAAAATAAATGCCCAGATATACAGGCGGACAACCACCATCAATAAAGATTAATTGTGGCAGCTGGGCTTTTTCTCATACTTTTTTTTTGTGCTTGTGAACTTTCCGTTAAATTGCAACTGATTTTTACTTTTTTACTTTTTTTTTTTTCAAGTAGAACTACTGAGTTCTGCATCATTAAGCAAAGATAAAATATATGTATATATCTTTGGTTGTCGCGAAACGTCCCAAAAAACCTCCGGTGTGTGATTTCTGGTGTATGATTGGGTGAAGTCTGACAATCTCTCTATGTGATGCAGAAAATGTTAAGATGGAAGTTTGTTTTATGGACCAAATTTTGAGATTATAAGTTGTATGTTACAGTATATTAAATTTGAGAAACATGGGCACAATGGGTATTCCAATTGGCCTATTGAATATTTTACTGTGTCGGTAACTATATTACATATATGAATATAAAATCTGCTGGTACTGTAGGTACTAGTACTAACTGGTGGGGTGGGGGGGCGGCACTAGGGTTAAAGATGGGATGTTTAGAATATTTCGTCCTAGTAGTTAAATATTTCATGTGATATCACTATTAAAGTATTGATTTATTTTTCAGGTATTTGATATTTTGTAAATGGATTTGATGTGTATATCTTTCTGTACTATATTTACTTTACGACTGCTGATATTTAAAGATATATTCCAAAGTGCCAGATATCCATCATGTTTAGATGGCGGCTTACATTTAATGTGTGATGACATTGGTGAGAATCTGGGCACTGCTAAGACTGAAAAATGTAATTCTTTTCATGTGATTTTTCTTGTGTCATAGTTATGTTAATTGTTTCGCTAGCGGTTTGCAAATCTACCAAACTTGTAGATAGATTAATTAGAGAGTACCGTACAAAGAGTACCGTAAAATGAGTACTGTATAATGAGTACTGTACAATGACTACTGTACAATGAGTACTATACAATGAATACTGTACAGTGAGTACTGTACAGTGAGTACTGTACAATGAGTACGTTACAATGAGTACCATGGGGTAAGTACCCCGTACAGTGAGTACCGCACAGTGAGTACCATACAGTGAGTACCCTACAGTGAGCACTGTACAGTGAGTACTATACAATGAATACTGTACAGTGAGTACTGTACAGTGAGTACTGTACAATGACAACTGTACAATGAGTACGATACAATGAGTACCATGGGGTAAGTACCCTGTGCAGTGAGTACCATACAGTGAGTACCCTACAGTGAGCACTGTATAGTACTGTACAATGAGTACGATACAGTGAGTACCATACGGTGATTACCGTACAGTGAGTACCGTACAGTGAGTACCCTACAGTGAGTACCATACAGTGAGTACCGTACAGTGAGTATCATACAGTGAGTACCCTACAGTGCGTACTGTACAATAACATATAGATTCCTTTCATCCCTTCCCGTGCAGCAATGAGCTGAAGGGAGAGAAAAATCCTCAGCTTTCCTGTGGCTTCATCATAGCTAGGAACCAACTTGAACTTGCCACTACACTACTTGGACTTTCTTTGTTTATATCTTAGCTTGAAATGGAAGATGATATTGTTAAAGAGTTACCCTTTCCAGTGATTTAACTTTTCTCACATTCAACGACTGTTTATTACCCGACTTGGGAGTTAAAGGGAAAGACTCATCTTATCCATTTAACTAGACTTCAATAATCAATGTTCACAATAAACTATCCTTATGGTTTAACCCATTTAAGAGTGCCGGAATTCCAACAGCATTATTCCTCCCCCTTTAATAGTGACTATCGATTCCCTTAAAAAACAGATTTGCAGTGATCGAGAAGTTAATTATCTTTCAGAAAGTGTTACAATGTGTCTAATTGGATGAGATTTGCCACCTGAAAGGAAGTTGGCAAATCAGGAGTTCTGTTAGAATCGCTCCAGATCATGTAAGTGTAGCAGATTTATGTCCATAGACAATGCAGGCTGTATGTATGTCGACACCACAGGTATTACGTAAAGCAGCATAACGAACTTAACTGATATCCGTAACAGTCTGGGCGATTCAAGTGTGCGGATTTGTGTCACAAGGAATTGATACATTGAATTCCTAAACTGGAGCCTGAAGAGCCTGTTAATGATATAATTCCAGAAGAATAAGCTCAAACCTTGACTTATAAAAGGCTTAAAAATGCAAGAGAGACTTTAACTTGCTAGCTTTAATAATGGTTGCAAGTTTATTTCTTATTATTATTATTACTAGGTATTTAATAGAGCGCTCTACAAAAGATCACAGCGCTCTATAGGAATTTATAATCATGCACTTACTCTACATCATGTGAATAAATGTTATATCCTATTACTACGCTAAAACCATGGTCAAAGTCTTAAACAGGCTGAGCGGCTACTATCTAGGCCCCGCCGTGAGGGGGGGTGGGGTGGAGGTTTAAATCAAACCAATTCTAATCTTTTATGTATAAACACGACCTAAATTGTTGCTAATTGACTTCAGCACAGCATCTATGCAGTCTGTATTCTGTTTGTCTGTCTTTTTCCTATGAGAGGAATGTTCATCAAATTGTTTGCTGTTAGTTCTAATCAAATTAACCTTAATTTCTCATACTTGTTGCACACATGCCAATTTTGATCAGTGGGAGTAATATCCACTGCCATTTCTACTGTCTGCGATTCTTCCGTCTAAAAAAGATTTGTCTTCAAAGGAACGAGTTAAAATCCTGCCAGCTCAACAGGTGTGGTAATGTTTACCCACCCGCCCACAGATCACAAGCGAACGCCAACCGTGTAGTCGGGACTGAGAAGATATTAATCAAGGTCTGTTTATTTGCAGGTATACTGCAGTTAGCCGCCGACAGCTAGCCGAGCTGTCTGCCTGTCTCTCTAACTCTCTCTTTTCCCGTATAATCTATACCGGGGGCGGCGTTTTCTTATGCGATATGCGGCAATAGGCCGCATGCCACAGGTGTTGTAATATTTATGCTTATCAGATAGATTGAAACAATTAAAACCACCTCGATTTGCAATTAAGTCTAAAGCGTGTTTTGTGTATCATCTGCTAATTGCAAACGGTCTGAGAGATACTGTATTATATAGCAAGTCCTAGCACGGTCAGTTTAGAGTCTGTACTCGAGGGATTGTACACATAATTAATATCGGTGTAGAGACGTAATGGCGCGTAATTCATGAAACTTATTTACTCTATGCTATTATTAGTCTTCCCTGATTTAAATATGTGAAGAGCTCGTGTAAGATATACAGTATGATCAAATTCATTATTGAATGTGAGATGAATTTTGTTAAATTATCAGCAGATAATAATAATAATAATAACAATAATTATAATAACAACAACAATAACAATAATAATATTATTAATAATAATAATAATATTAATAATAATTAATGATAATAATTAATAATAATTTTTTTATCCTCTCCATTTATTGGTAACAATGGTTGCAAATAAACAACAAAAACAAAAATCGTACACACGTTTTAACAGGTTTTAACAATATAACAGTTATTCTTAAAAACAACACAAAGAATCAAAATTAAAATAATTAATAATAATAATAATAATATTTAATAATAATTATAATAATAACAAAATAATAATAATATTTATTAATAAAAAAATTAAAATTTAATAATAATAAGTTTGAATCTGTGTTAATAAGGAAGAATGAAATACTGAAAAATCTCTATCAAATTAATATGCCCTCTATAGTTGCTGTACCCGAGCAGCATAATTCTCTATCAGGTATAATTCCTTCCTGCTCTCTTGGAACTATAAAAGTTAGGACTTTGTGGCTTTAATAATATTTCAAGCTCTCAGAACAGGCATAAATTTGTTAAGTTTTAATGACATGCAATGAATCATATCATTTAAAATTGAGTGCGTGTACAACATGCCTACGTACTTGCATATCAAACGAAGTAAACAAAAAGGGTTTTTGCCTATAGTTTGTTATCACAGTTTTTGTGCGTTAATTATCCAATTTTTGCCAATGGAAACGATAATTTAATACCAAATTTGCCCTAATCCCCGGACAAATGTGCTAACTGAAGAGAAAAGAAAAAGAAATTAGTCAGAAAAGGTTGATACACAATTTGCAATTATACAGGTATAATTTTCATAGAGTGCAATTGGGTGAAGTTGTTGCCAGAGTGGTCTTAATAGATTGTTGTTTGGCCAATTGCATACATCCTGCAGTGGTATTTCATGTACAGCAGTGGACAGGGGAGGGAGAGGGGGGGATATAGTCATTTGCTGACCTGTCTCCCTGCTGTGCCGGACAAGAAGCTTGAACGCAGGGATACACTACATCTTAGACTTTTCCAAAAGGATGGTGTTCAAATGATCACTTATGAGCATACATCATTGCTTTAACCTTTCTTAGTTCCTCTGCAGCAATTAATTGCTGTAATTTATTATTTTCCCAAGTCACCTCCCTCCCTCCCCCACCCACCTTCCCCGACTATGGCATTGTCAATTATCTACTTCTTTCTTCAGATGGAATAATATTTAGCCCCTCCTCACCCCCTTCCCCACCCACCTTCCCCAACTATGGCATTGCCAATTATCTACTTCTTTCTTCAGATGGAATAATATTTAGCCCCTCCTCCCTCCCCCCGCCCACCTTTCCCAACTATGGCATTGCCAACTATCTACTTCTTTCTTCAGATGGAATAACAGTTAGTAGAGTCTTCCTCCTACCATCAAAAAGAAAGCAACAAAAACAGAAAAAGGATAGAATAAAATCCAGGTTTCACACATAGCATGTCGTGCACTACTAGTTGTGCTAAACAACATGATGCAAATTTATAACCAGTGAACTCAATTTGCTTTCCTAATTTGCCTCTGAACTTTTGTGGAAAACCAAGAAATTTCTTTTGATAAGATATTGATTACAGCAATTACAGCGAACACTCGCCTTTTATCGTAGCTGATGTGTGCACGTTATGACACAGTGCTTTATAGACACCGTACGTGAACATTTTTTAACTCATTACTCTTTGCGACTGTCAGAGAGTCGGCCTATCTTAATTAAAATCCTTGCAGATGAAGTCTAATAGTGTGGGTAACATTGAAGGCTCTCTCTCTCTGAGATATGTGCTTCGTTCATGTTCCAGACACGTCGTCAACAGGTCAATATTGTCAACGTATTTACGGGTCGACGTATCCGGTCTTCCTCTATGTGCTTTGGAGCATTTTATGGCATCGGTTAATTATATGCGGGGATCTAGGTACCTCTCGGAAGGCATGCATTCATCAGGTTAATCAATAAAAATCAAGTTCTTTTGTTTGAATATGAAGGCTTAAAGCAGCTACAACTTTATGGGAAATTTCCATCTGGTTTTTCAATTTTCAACCAGATTCATCCATGTATGAATTGCAGTGCAGTTTATATTTTACATTGCAATATTCCAAGTCAACTCTTGTTCTTGCCTCTCCCCTCGCACCCCCCTTCCCCCAGAAAAAAAGAAGAAGAATTGAATGAACATCATTCTTGCAAAAGAAGAAAAAGAGAAACAAAATTGTGATTAACTGCATTTAAACATGAATTATCAGGTAATAGGCGTTAATGACATAGTCTTTGCTTCCTGCCTGCTTTAATTCTATCATAGTCGTAATACAGGCCTAAGTTTACAGCTTCTTGTTATACATGGCATTCAGCTCAAATTCACGTTTGTTCTGGAGAAAAAAAAAGTACAGTACATGTGCTTTTGTGATTACATTTTGTTGGTGTGTGACTTACTGAGTGGAATGAGAAAAAAAAAAAATATTATGAATGTTACAAAACAACTTTGGATTTGGACTCTGTTTTAAACACTGTAACTTAACTTGTCAGTTTAATAATTAGCTACATGTTTATGCGATTTAAATCGATCAGTTTTGGTTTTAATTAACTAGTGACCACTTACTGTAACAGGGAAAATGCAAGAAGGCAAAATTCTGTGATTTTTTTTTACTGTAAAAAAGGCCTAACTTAATTGCCATGAATTGAAGTACCCTTTCTTGTACACATACCAATACCACCTCAAAGATTGTTAATTGCTAGCCCTCCCCCTGCCATCCACCAGGTTCCATCTTTATCCTCTGCCTATGTGAATGTGAAAATTTCTCTTTTCGTGAGATCATGATGCATGAAGTGGAGTTTTCTCGCTTGCTTCGAGTGCTAATTTCTCTCTCTATCCACCCGTCTTAATCCTGTGTTTCTAAAGAAAGCAACATATATTCCACTGCATTTTTGCTTCTACATTCACAATGGGTCCTTCTCTGGCGATCAGACCGCAGTAGAGTAATCGACAAACAGTTACTGTACAGTAGTTAGAACATAGCAATCATTAATTCATGTGGATATTTTGACATGTAATACTGTAGTTGCTTGCAACCTTGTAGTATTGAAGCTAGACTCTACTCCTGGGTTGGGCAACCTACGGCCCGCGGGCCACATGCGGCCCGCCAGTGATTTTTTTGCGGCCTGTGAGATGTCTAAAGAAAAAGGAAAAAAAATCAATCTATTTTACATCATCACAAAAAACGAGCTAACTGCTTAGAATTTATCGGCACTAATGATGCTGTCAGTTAGGCCTATTATCACCATTAGTTATCAACTGTACTGTAATGACATGTTTTTGTGAATACAGATTGAGTACACACACCTATTGCTTGAAAGCCTCGGAATCAAAGGTTTGAAATCAATAGCAGGTCGTTGGTTAGGTGCGGCCCACTCAATTTTTCACTCCTTATATCTGGCCCATTCATTCAAAAAGGTTGCCCACCCTTGCTCTACTCTATAGCAATAAACAGGACATGGGGGTCAAAGGCTATATGTCATCATGACCTTGGGTCACTGTGTTCCACAGGGCTTTTACAGATTAAGATCTTGGAGTCAGATCCCCAGTGTGAGAGCTTTCACACTAGGAAGTGGATCTAGATTTGAAGGTCAGATCCGGATCGGATCTCCTGCTTGAGATCCAGTGCAAAAACACTTGTACATAATGAAATGTATGTAAGAAAGTTATTATGGGCGATGAGTATTCCCTAAATATATCCATAATGTGTAATTCTAATCAACTTAGTGGCAGGCAGTGGGTGGATGTTATAAGTTATCAGTGCACGGTCGTAACAGGCAGTAAGAATTATCTAAACATGCTGTCTTAAGCCAACCTTTGGCTTTGTCGGAATCTCAATGATGACATCTCCGAATAGGATCGCACCCAGAAATTAGAATCACACACGTGTTGCTAAGGCCTCTTTTTTTTCCGGGCATGCATCGTCATGATTTATTGTCACATTCCCTCGCGAGACGACCGGCAAGAGTCGACTGGTAGAGTTCTTTACCTAAGGAGGAGGATCAATGCACCAATTTTTAGATCATGATATTTGATCCGTGCCCGTCTGCCAGACGAGCACCGATATTAATCTCGGTATGAACTTTGATATATTTATCGATCCTATCGCAAAAGAACATCCAATTAAGCAGACGTTTACATAACATGTCGCTGAATCGTGCTCGGTACGCATCGCTCTTGGAAGCTCCCCGTCTCTTAGAAGGGGAAAGAGATCAGTTCGGTGGTACTCCGTGTGTCTTTCTCACCTCCGTATTACAATTTCATGCTTGCCCGACTCCAATCACCTCGGAGACAACAGAAGCAGAAGCAGCCCTCGAATAATATATAACTGTCTTTTTGTAGATGCTCTAAATTCTTCTCTTTTCACTGGTCAATCCCCTCAGCCAACAAAAAAAAAAAAAAGAAGGAAAAAAGGAAAAGGAAATAAAAAAAGAAGATTCCAAAACAGAAAGACAGAATATAAATAATTCAGGGTCTTCATTTAGATGACAAGTGACCTGTTTTGCCCATTCCTAACGGTCGTCGCCGTCGATAACGACCACGGGAGCTAGATGACAAAGATGAGACGAGTCTTCTAGCTCTTCAGACAGCTTTTTACTTTCTGGGTTTGTTTTATCAGCCAGAGGGGGTAGTTTTTGTTTTTTTAGTTTTTTTTTGGAAGCACATTTTAAGCTGATGAATACAGCTTTTCCGGGATAATGACACGGAGAATGAGTACATGTGACACATTATTTCATCATTGGATGAGGTGCAGAGACATCTTTTTCGTCCAGGGGTTGGCTTGGACATTGTAATCCATTTTCTTTGCTGCTATAATGGACAATTTTTGGGGGCAGTTCTCATTTTAGATATATATTCGCCTGCCAACATTTACAGGTGAATTTACAGCCCTAGTTTGAGTCGAAAATGTAGTCCACAGAGGATACTTGACTTGGCAAAAACAAGTTTTATTGTGAAATGAAGCAAACCTACAGGCATTATCGTATCACGTTTTAGTTTGAAAGCTTTGATAATAGTCTGCTGCATGGTCAATTGGTTTATATTGTATAAGACACTTCATTTCATACATATAGTCCATGATTTTCAAGACTTTTGATAATCAGTAAAGAATTTTTGGTTCCTTGCTTTTTGCAAAGCAAGGAACCTATGCGTTCAACTTGGCGTGTGTGTGTGTGTGTGTATGTGTGTGTGTGTGTGTGTGTGTGTGTGTGTATGTGACGCTTGGCTTGTGTACACGATATCTCAATAAGGAAATGATGTATCATGATGAAACTTGTTGGGTGGATAGCCCATAGTAAGAGGAAGATCCCTATTGTTTTTGGTGCCCGCAAAGGTCACCAAAGGTCAGTTAGATGCCAAAAACCAATATATTAAAAACAGCAATAACTCCCATTGACAGGGTCCGACATGGTTGATATTTTGGGAGTAGTTGTGAATGGGGTAAGGCATCGTTTCCAAACATAACGGTAATGTGATCGAAGGTCAACAAAGGTCAATTAATGATAAAAAACTAGTATTTTTGCGATAACTTGAGAACGAAATGTCCGTTAGGGTTGGGAGTTGCTTCAATGTAATCCAATTGTCGACCCGCACCTGGGTGACCCTTGACCTCAATTTGACCTTTGGTGACCTTTACATGTTTTTGGGGATTTTTACAGTTTTGATGCTATTTTCAGATGTCAAAGGTACCTTCTGAACATAAATGTCAATAGGTTGACCCCGTGTGACCTTTATGTGCGAAGTTATATGGGGTCAAAGTTTTTCGGTCGGAGTTAGGATGGTTGCACAGACTTGTCGTTTTGGTTTTTGGAATCAGGAGATTAAACTACATCTGAAACCAAGGTCAAAAGGTCAAAGGTCACATTAGAAAAAATGTGCTTATTTTGGGAGGAAACGAGCAAAAAAGAAAATGTTTGGTTTTGATGCTAGATTTGGATACCAAAGGTACCTTCCGATCAAAAATGTCAATGGGTTGACCCCCGTGTGACCTTTGTGTGCGAAGTTATACGAGGTCAAAGTTAATTTTCAGACATTTAATGCAATAACTCCCAGTTCCAAGGTGTGACGTGGTTGATATTTTTGGACAAGTTGCAAATGGTATAGGGTAATATTTTCAAACTTAACGGTCATGTGATCCAAGGTCACCAAAGGTCAATTAATGATAAAAAACTAGTATTTTTGCGATAACTTGAGAACAAATTGTCCGTTAGGGTTGTGAGTTGCTTCAATGTAATCCAATTGTCGACCCGCATCTGTGTGACCCTTGACCTCAATTTGACCTCTGGTGACCTCTGGTGACCTTTTCGTGTTTTGTGGATTTTTACAGTTTCAATGCTATTTTCAGATGTTAAAGGTACCTTCTGATCATAAATGTCAATGGGTTGACCCCCGTGTGACCTTTGTGTGCGAAGTTATACGAGGTCAAAGTTAATTTTCAGACATGAAATGCAATAACTCCCAGTTCCAAGGTGTGACATGGTTGATATTTTTGGAGTAGTTGCAAATGGTATAGGGTAATATTTTCAAACTTAACGGTCATGTGATCCAAGGTCACCAAAGGTCAATTAATGATAAAAAACTAGTATTTTTGCGATAACTTGAGAACAAATTGTCCGTTAGGGTTGGGAGTTGCTTCAATGTAATCCAATTGTCGACCCGCATCTGGGTGACCCTTGACCTCAATTTGACCTCTGGTGACCTTTTTGTATTTTGTGGATTTTTATAGTTTCGATGCTATTTTCAGATGTTAAAGGTACCTTCTGATCATAAATGTCAATGGGTTGACCCCCGTGTGACCTTTGTGTGCGAAGTTATACGAGGTCAAAGTTAATTTTCAGACATTTAATGCAATAACTCCCAGTTCCAAGGTGTGACACGGTTGATATTTTTGGAGTAGTTGCAAATGGTATAGGGTAATATTTTCAAACTTAACGGTCATGTGATCCAAGGTCACCAAAGGTCAATTAATGATAAAAAACTAGTATTTTTGCGATAACTTGAGAACGAATTGTCAGTTAGGGTTGGGAGTTGCTTCTACGTAATCCAATTGTCCACCCACATCTGGGTGACCCTTGACCTCAATTTGACCTCTGGTGACCTTTTCGTGTTTTGGGGATTTTTACAGTTTCGATGCTATTTTCAGATGTTAAAGGTACCTTCTGGTCATAAATGTCAACAGGTTGACCCCTCGATGAGCTTTGTGTGTGAAGTTATACGAGGTCAAAGTTAATTTTCAGACATTTCAGGCAATAACTCCCAGTGCCAAGGTGTGACAAGGTTGATTTTTTTGGACAAGTTGCGAATGGTATAGGGGAATATTTTCCAACTTAGCGGTCATGTTATCCAAGGTCACCAAAGGTCAGCTAATGTTAAAAAACTAGTATTTTTTATTTAGAAAATGGGCAAAGAAAACATGTTTGAATTTTTAGAGTTTTGATGCTCCGTTTAGGTCTCACCGATCAAAAATGTCAATTGGTTGACCTACGGGTGACCTTTGTGTGTGAAGTTATGTATACAAGTTCAAAGTTAAGTTTTAGACATTTAATGCAATTAAATCCCAATACCAAGGTGTGACACGGTTGATAATTTGGGACAAGTTGTGAATGGGGTGGTGGAATATTTTCAAACTTAAAGGTCATGTCATCTGTGGTCACCAATGTTATCATATCTGTTGACCCGCTTGTAGGTGACCTTATACTTCTTACATTTTCGACGCCATATTTAGATCTCAAAAGTGCCTTTTGATCAAAAATCCGATCACATTTTGTGATCACAAAAGTGTTGGCTATAGTGTTGGTTACTTTATGCGTACATGTAGGGCCACAATTGCTTGGACTATTTGAGCCCAATCTTGCTTGATAATATGTGTATTGTCATATACCCCAAGCAAGGAACCACAGTGCCCTTGGGCTCTTGTTTCCCCTTCACTCACCTGTCTCCTCCCAACATCAGCACTGTAGTTGTTCTGTGTCTATAGAGTGGAGGCCTTTGCCTTTTTAACACTGTAAACACCATTATAGCGAATGATCACTATAAGTGTGAATCCAAGAGATGTATATTTCTTCAAAGTCTGAATGTCACATATATGTGACACAATCACAATAAGAACATGTATCATCATCAAGATGATTCTCATCAGCATTTAGGCACATTAATGTTGTATTTTGCTTTGATTTTGCTACAATCTTGTTTTTTATCATATTGTACCATATTTTAAGGGAAATTTTTAAGGGTAACGGCAAAATATTATACCCTATAGCAACAAATGAAAATTGGTTCCCCTTAAAATTGAAAGGTTTGCAAAGTATGCTAAAACATGAAAAATAAGTACAATAAAATATGTTTTGGGATTAAAAAAATTCTATATCACACTAAAAGTAGCTAATAGACGTGCTGCAATATGAACAACAGCCAAATTGCTTGTGTATACACACCATCTTGTTAAAAGTTACATTGATGAATGCATGCAGTTTAAATATGTTGGAATGTTGCATTTATTATCTTTAAGTCAAAGTTACCACAGAGTAACCGCTTAACCCATGTGACCAAAGTGCAGCGTTTAAACCTTTTAAGAAGTGATGTCACCTTTTATATTACATGCAGGCAGACCAGGTCCATAGCCAGGTTAAGTCACTTGGGGGCTGTTCCATCAAACCCCCACCTCCTGTCCTCCTGAGAAGATGTAAGTTTTTTATTTAAACAATGATGTCATATCACCAAATTCTTTAATGCATTTTTTTTTTTTTTTTCAGAGTGGTTGCTCCCCAGAAGATTTGAGTAACAGGTATAGTTCCTACGAATCCCAACACCATCATCTACTAAGCTGTTTAGAAAAAACAACTGTAAGTACTTTTTGTTTACCTTTTCCGTACAATATATATATATATTTATATATATATATATATATATATATCTATTACATTAATAATACTGGTACCATGCGTGTATGAAATTATAATTTCTGAGATGTACTTTTCAGTATGATATGATTGTTTGCTTCTGGAAAGAAGATCTCTATTTACTGCGATTTTCATTACATAATTCATGCCTGAACTGCCAAAAGTACATGCTGTTTGTGACAGTGTGTGAATTTGCAGACAATTTTCTTTCATAGCTGAAAGACTCACTGAAAAGGAAAGAGATAAAAAAAATTGTGTGCAATTTATCCTCCACAACCAGGATCACATATGTAACAAATAATTAAAAATCCTTTTGAAATTGTTCTAATCCAGCCATTGGTTTGTCCATTGATGTGTCTATTAGTACTGCTATATCTAATCATATGCTTTCTTATAATTTATCATAGCAAACATTGCTAGGTATATGGTCTTCTAATTAAATACCAAATTTCAAAAGTTATATTGCTACCTAATTGTTACGTAAGAGTTAGAGGTACTGGCCACATTAACAGGGCTTTGTAACTTTCGAGGACGCAGAAAGTTTGCACGGGATTATCAAAGTCACATGCCTCCCCAGCACTCCTGCAGGTTGCACTTTGCATGTCTTTGAATCAGAGTCTCAACAAATGTTTTATACCTGAAGAACATTTGTGCAAGAGAATAACAACATATCACATACCCAATTAGCCCCACAAC